>NC_068922.1:1250000-1875000 GCF_023091745.1 Budorcas taxicolor
AATGTCTTATCATATAATACCATGGATTTTTAAATTTTCTGTTTGATAGAAATAATTTTTAGTAGTTCAAGAATCAATTACAGTCATACTATGATGTTTCATTGCAAATCCAGCTTTGACCTCTGTTCATAGAAGAAAAGAATATGCCAAGAACACCTTGGTACATGTTCTTTCCCCTACTCATGGCTTGTATAGATATTAGCGATTTTTTTTTTTTTGGCTGAAGGTATTTCATCCCTCTCACATCTTCCTGTTATCTTTCTTTATATTTTAATCATTACTATATATTGCCAGTATTTTGAATTAAGATGTTTAAATCTTGTATATTGCCCCTCCATTAAATTGGCTTAGTTTTAGAATTGCCAAGTTCAATAAAATGAGGTAGAAATGATGGCTGTTGGGTAGTTTAATAATAGAATGTGGAAATCTTTGTTACATTTGTAAAGGAAATGTCCATATCTTGAGTTGGAAATTGTTGCATTCGCTTGTGTAATAGAGCAATTTGGCAAAGTTAATATAATTTATTTTTGGAGCTGCATCTAGATTTTGCTTCTACCTAAAATATGAGATACAAAATAAATAATGCATTGTACTATGTCTTCACTAATACACTGTTTTAAATTATTTTTAGTCCTAAGTATGGTAAGTATGCAAAATTATCAGAATTGCTATGCTGAATCATATAAATGTATCCCAAGAAAATATTTCAAAAAAGAAAACATGTAAATACACATGAAGATAGTCACTACAGTATTTTCAAGACCAAAATAATTAGATATGAGTTGAATAGTAAAAAGTTGCAAAAAGCAAATGTAATTCATGGTATTTCAGCAAAATTTATTAGTGAACTACTGTGAGAAATATATTTTTAAAATGAGGCAATATGGAAATATTTAGATATGAAATGAGGGGGCAAGACAGAAGAAATATTGTGCTTTCACCCTGATAATAAATATATGAAATATGTTAATTTATAGATAAAGACTGGGAGGGTATATTTACTAATGAAGCCAGCTTTTGCATTAGAGTTGTGGTATTAAGAATGATTTATTTTTTTCTTTAAAATTCCCTTCTGTTGTTATAATGAAAAAAAGTTGAAGTGAAAAAAATGTGTATAAAACAACAAATTCTGCCATGAAAATCACTAAGTTTTGCAAATAAAGTTCTAAAGGGAAGAAAATGGAAGATTAATCTTAAGTTAACACTAAGAAATACAATGCATAAATTGCAATGGACTGGCTGGGTTTTAAATCTAGCTTGTATTATAAGAGACAGTGCAGGACTTGTAATACATGGCTCTGGCCTTAAATAGAAAGGGAAATGCTCTGCAAATTTTGTACTCTGAATGAATCACTGAATCACTATAAAGATAAAGTCTATCCATTTCCCCCTCTGCAGTGACCCAGTACCTCTGGCCCGAGGTGGGCACTTGAACACTAGTGGGGAGGCTGAAAGCTTGGTTTTGAGGCCTGGCATCTCAGAGTCAGTGCTTCCCAGAACCAGTATTTTCTTCAACAATGTCACATTTTATTTCTCTTTAAAATTGCATTCCTTTTTCAATAATCTCCATCTACGTTACAACTTTGGAATTGTAGATAATGTTTTCAAGTGCTAGCCTTTGAGTCCTACTCTCCCCATAGTTTTGAGGGGTATTTGCAATGCTGATGGATGGAAGAGGCTGGGGACGGATTTGGCTCTTTGTTGGGGGTTATTGTACTCCTCCAGTGTTCTTGCCTGGAGAATCCCAGGGTCCGCGGAGCCTGGTGGGCTGCCGTCTGTGGGGTCGCACAGAGTCGGACACGACTGAAGCGACTTAGCAGCAGCAGCAACAGCATTTTACTCCTGGCATTTACAGAACATTTGGTGGTTTGTTTCCCATTGTCAGGATCCCAAAGAATAGGCAGACATTGGAACCAAACTGTAGAAAACTATTTTTCTTTTTGTCTTTCTTTCTTTTTCCCTCTGAGACACTGTAGGTGGTGTTCTAGGATCCAGTGGCTTGTTCTATTGACTTAGAAAAGAAATTCTTGGAATGTCGGATCATAAGGCAAGATCATGTTTTGGAGTATTTCTTTGGCTAATACCTTTTTAAAAAATTTAATTTATTTTTTAATTGAAAGATAATTGCTTTACACAATTTTGTTGTTTTCTATCAAACCTCAACATGAATCAGCCATAGGTATACATATATCCCCTCCCTTTTGAACTTCCCTCCCATCTCCCTTCCCTTCCCAACCCTCTAGATTGATACAGAGCCCCTATTTGAGTTACTGAGACATACAGCAAATTCCTATTGGCTATCTATTAAGTAAGTTTCTATCTATCTAGTAAGTTTCCATGTTACTCTCTCCATACATCTTAGCCTCTCCCCCCGATCCCCATGTCCATTTAGCTAATTCATTTTTCCTGTACAATTAATTTAAAATTATTTATATTTGATATCTATACAACAACCATATCAAAAAACGTGTATGAAGTCCTTGGGACAGAGACCATATTTTTATACCCGAAGAAGAGTACACCCTAAAATGGATATAATGATATTAAGTCTATGTTTTATTAAGACTTCTGTGTGTGTAAGTGGGCTCACTCAGTTGTGTCTGATTCTTTGAGAACCTGTGATAAGGGTTGGCAATGGAAGGGGAAGGGAGTAGGTGTTATTTTCCCATATATTAGCAAACACAGACATGCTTGGTTCATTCTACCACTCACATATTGCTGCTAGGAAGCAAATATTTCCCTGTCTCTTGTTTATGTAGTGTATTTTAAAAAGCTAATGAAAGGATTTAACAGGCATTATTTTACTAATATACAGGAAGGGCTTCCCAGGTGGCCCAGTTGTAAAGAATCCATCTCCCAATGTAGGAGACACAAGAAACTCTGGTTTAATGCCCGGGTCAAAAAGATCCCCTGGAGAAGGAAATGGCAACCTACTCCAGTATTGTTGCCTGAACAAATCCATGGACAGAGGAGCTTGGTGGGCTACAGTCCACAGGTTCTCAAAGAGTCAGACACAACTGAGTGAGCCCACTTACACACATAGAAGTCTTAATAAAACATAGACTTAATATTGTTATATCCATTTTAGGGTGTACTCTTCTTCGGGTATAAAAATACGGTCTCTGTCCCAAGGACTTCATACACGTTTTTTGATAAGGTTGTTGTATAGATATCAAATATAAAAAATTTGCAAATCAAATTAGCAGTGAGGACTAATGCAGTGTTTTTCATTTATTTCATGAGATTGTTGAAAATAAGGAAAAACGAAAATACTGTTTAAGATAAGTTAGTGTACAAAATAAACATTTTTATCCATGAACTTAATTTATTTAATCAAATCCACAGATCAATTAAGTAAAATATACAAGAGATTTTGGTCCTGCTTGATATGAACATTTTCCTCAGCTTTTCTTGGCTTTTTCAGTGAAGATTATGACCAGGTAGTCAAGATTGAATTTATGTGTTTGTTTCTAAAAGCGCTTTTCTGGTGGTTATATTTGGAGAGGATGATTAATACTGGCAGAGATAATATTAAAGAAAAACTGGTTCTATGGACTGTACAGATGGTCTTCGAGGGGCAGCCGTCTTGACCATAGGAACTTTGATTGCTATTTTAATTAAACTTGGAGGGCCGAAGAAAAGAACCTTTAAAAAAAATAGTATTGAGGTTACACAATGTGTTTAACCTTGAGGTTTGTCAACAGTTGTAGAATAAAATGAACAGTTCACAGGAAACAGTATGCAGTTTTTCAGTTCAGCAACCAAATGACTTTTCCATTGTAAATAAAAGTAGAAAGAACTTTTCTTGGCAAATGTAGCATTTGCTCTCAGAGGAGTTAGTTATTGTCTTAAAACAATGAGTGTATGGAAAATGTAATTTTGGAAGATAAAAAGGATGTGTCATTTTATGGTAATTTTACTGTGATGTGTTGTATTATTTTACTTCTATAAGCATAAAAATGCTTTTGTCATTTTTTAAAAATTACAAATGTAGTACTTGCTTAATGAAAGCAGTTGATGATAGCCAAACTCCAAAGTCAAAATCTCTACTGGAAAAGAAAAACCAAATGTATCTATATGTGATATAAAAGTATAGTTTGTCTTTATTTCCTGACCTTCCCAGAAGTCATGTTTGGAGTCAGTTTGGTGTGTTGCTATACAGAATATTTTATTTTAAGTAAGAGGAAAACTTAGAAATACATATAGTCATTGTATTTAACATTGATGAGTGTTTACCCTAGGCCTGCCTCTACTTGAATGCATTTGTAAACATTTATCATTTAAATTTTACAACCTTTTATGATATAGGTGCTATTATAAACCTCCATTAATATACAGGGGAAAACAAGACAGGGAGAAATTAAAAGTAATTTGTGCAAATTCACATGGTGAAAGCCTGAATTGGAATCCAAACCTGGGAGTATGTATGCCAAGTCAAAATGCTTAACTATGACACAGAACCCTAAAAAAATAAACTGAATAGCTGTGTATATCCAGATGTATAATATTTGTTTTTGTTAAAAAATAAATATGGTCATTAAGTGCATCAGCTGCATCTTCCTTTTTTAATTTTACAATGTCAAGCCCAACTTTCCAGTTTGTATATATAGCTCTATTTGTATTGTTCCTAAAAGTTTTATGACTTTTTAATAGTTCCATAGTTGGTATACACTAGAATTTGTTTTAGGGATCTGCTCTTTCTTTAAGACACCTACGTTGTTTCTCTTAGAGTTCTATTAAAAAAGTGATGGGCTCTTTTTTTTTAATATACATCCTGGTGCTCAAGTTGGACCATAAAGAATCTGAGCGTTGAAAAATTTATGAATTTGAATTGTAGTGTTGGAGAAGACTCTTGAGAGTCCCTTGGACTGCAAGGAGGTCAAACAAGTCAATCCTAAAGGAAATCAGTCCTAAATATTCATTGGAAGGACTGCTGCTGAAGCTGAAACTCCAATACTTTGGCCACCTGATACGAAGAACTGACTCCTTGGAAAAGACCCTGATGCTGGGAAAGATTGAAGGAGGGAGGAGAAGGGGATGACAGAGGAAGAGATGTTTGGATGGATTTGAGTTTGAGTAAGCTCCGAGAGTTGGAGATGGATAGGGAAGCCCAGCGTGCTGCAGTCCATGGGGTAGCAAAGAGTTGGACACGACTGAGGGATTGAAGTGACTGAACTGGTTCTCAAGTGGAGATATTGCTATAGTACTGACTCTTAGAAGTAATGTTGTTGAGTCAAAAACTGTGTTGAGGGATTTCATGGTTAAGAATCTGCCTTGCAGTATAGGAACATGGGTTGGATTCCTAGTTGGGGAACAAGATTCCATATGCCACACAACAACTAGGCCTATGCACCAGAACTAGAGAGTCTGTGTTCCACAATGAGAGATCCTGCATGCTGCAGCTAAGACTCGACTCAGCCAAATAAATCAATTATATAAAACTGTGATGACTTGAAATTTGTGAAAGATACTCTAAATACTTTACCAGTTTACACTGTCACCAAAGGGTAATTTGTAATAAAGTAGGAAGGACCATCCAAGAGAAATTTAATCATTTATTCAATAAGTTAATTGACTTATATGCCATGCATTCAAGAGTACTGTCAAAGAAGAACAAAACATGATTCTTTCTGCCTGGAAGCTTCTGATTTACACAGGGCAGAAATGTAGTCAAACTGACACAGGCAATTTTTTCAGGAACGCCAGTCCATAGTTAATGATGTTTCACAGTCTCTTAACTTTGACCTACTTTAGAGACAACCATCATTGGTAGCGGAGACTTGAGCTCCACTTTGCCTGATCTTTTAGATCCAAGGTGACCAAGTGTTTTAGCTAACACACCCTTGAAAGAGCCTTCTTGTGCAGACACTCAGTCATGTCTGACTCTTTGCAACCCCATGGACTGCAGAATGCCAGCCTTCCCTGTCCTTCATTGTCTCTTGGAGTGTGCATTGAGTCGATGATGCCATCCAGCCATTTCATCCTCTGTTGCCCCTTCTCCTCCTGCCCTCAGTCTTTCCCAGCATCAGGGTCTTTTTCAGTCAACTCTTCCCAGTAGGTGGCCAAAGTATTAGAGTTTAGCTTCCAAAGAATCAGTCCTTCCAATGAATATTCAGGGTTGATTTCTTCTAGGATTCACTGGTTTGATGTTCTGGCTCTCCAAGGGACTCTCAAGAATCTTCTCTAGTTTCATGCCTGACCAGGGTTGGATCTTAGTTCCCATACCAGGAATTGAACCTGTGCCCCCTGCATTGCAAGGCAGATTCCTAACCACTGGATCACCAGGAAATACCTCAAAAGAGCCTACTCATTGGAAAATATCCTGATGATGTGAAAAATTGAAGGCAAAACAAGAGCCAGCAGAGGATAAGATGGTTTGGTAGCATCACAGACTCAATGGACATGAATTTGAGCATACTCCAGGAGATTGTGGAGGACAAAGGAGCCTGGCGTGCTGCAGTCCATGGGATTGTAAAGAGCTGGATGTGAAATACCAACTGAACAACTACACCACTCTTGAAAATAACTTTGATAATCTGTTTGTCTCTTTACAAGTGTTTAAGGTAATGTCTACATTTTAAAATCTGAGCTTAAGTAGCTGCAAAAGATGTAAATTCCACCTTTGTTATAAATACTAAAAAAATTGATCTCCCAAAAATTGACCCTCTTGCTGTCTCCCATGGAATCAAAAAACTTTTTTTTTTTAATGCCAACATTTTCCAATTAGAAAACACTTAAGCTGGGACTTCGCTGGTGGTCCAATGGCTAAAACTCTATGCTGCCAGTGCAGAGGGCCCAGGTTCAAACCTTGGTCAGGGAACTACATCCCACATGCCACAACTAAATATCCCACCTGCCTACAGTGACGATCAAAGATCCCATGTGCTGTAACTAAGACCTGGTGCAGCCAAATAGATAGATAAATAATAATACTAAAAAATGGAAAACATTGAAGTCCCCTTCTAATAAGAGATCTATGATTGGTTTTTGCTTTACCTTGAACTTCTATACCAGTCCTATAGAATTTTAATTAAGATATTATACTTGAAATGCTTATATTGATTATTTTATTATTTTTCTGCAACAAAGGTATATATATATGTGGGTATTTATATGTGAATTAAAAAAATTCTGTGAACATAGTCTCCAAGTGTTGAAAACATTATACTGGATGGAATAGTTTAATTATTATTAGTTATAATTGACAAATACAGCTATTTCTTGCTAAATGATGATTAAATGCCTATAATTATATATTATAATAATTCTAAAATAGAAAGTAAAACTTTATTGGAATTATACCTATTAGTGAGACAAACAATGCTATTTTTACAAAATTCATGTTTCTGCAGTGAAAATTATGATTGCTAAAATGAAATAAGTTTCAGCATCAAGAGTATTCCTTTTATTAACATACATACTGATAAGTATGCTCATAGATGGACACTAATAGAAATACTTTTCTTATAGTAATGCCCCTCAATTCTTTGGACTCCTATGCTATATATAAAAAAAATGTTACTGATATATCACTAAAAGTCATTTTATTATTCTCTTGACTGACAGACTCTTAATAAAACTCTCTCTAAATTTTGTTAAATTATTGGAAACAATTTTACTTGTAAAATGATTTATTTGCCAATTTTAAGGCCTTTTACTTTCTGAATTTAAGGGAAAGACATCAAGAGATAATTCTCTCTACCAGTTAGACTTTCACCTAGAGGCAGCAAGTGTAACCTTTGCAGGGTTTGGAAAATCAGCTTGTTGGTAATCTCAATACACTTTGAATATATAGTATTTTCTGAGAAAAGCTTTTATCATAATTTTATTTCTACCTAAAGCTTGGTACTATAGTCTTAACTCATTCAATTTATGGAAAATGTTCATCATGTAATCTAATTCAGAAACCTGGCCATCACTGTCAGAAAAAGCCTGATTTAATTTTACGATTCAAATAAACATGTTAATACAAACTGCCATGATATGCATCTAATTTTTGAATTCTGAGTGGGAGACAGAAGAGGCGTAAAGCTTTGCTGTGCATTTTTGTCTTGGTGAAGGGGCCCTATGCTGCTGTTTAGATGTATTTACACTTTGTTTCCATTTGTTCTCGTGGGACGCCCCCTCAGGATGGGTGCATTGATTCTCTCGGGTAGGGATGGGAGAGACACGTGTGTTAAATGAATATTGTAGCCCTCAAATTGCCTTACTTGATTGACAACATATCTGAACTTAGAGTGTACTCATGACGGATGGTCCAAAGCACCGTTACAAGCCTATGAATGATGTCTTGGATGCAGGAGCCTGTTATCATCCCTTTGTTTGGGTGCCTATGGGATGATACCTTTTAGTAAGATTCTGACTGGATGAGGGGCAGGCTTTGCTTGGTTAACAGTATGTTTCTCTTGGAAAATGTTGATCTGTTCACACATCTCCATTTGAGCAACAACATGCTAGATCACATGTCAGACGAGTTGGTTATTAAGAAGAAAATGCCAGGGATGAGCCTTAATATATTTTCTTGAAGTTGAACTTTCAGATTCCCTATACATAATTATATTCAAATGAAATAGTCAAGGATGTGGACTGGTCTATAAAAGTCTTCAAAAAAGGAAAAGATGCAAAACTGTGAATATTAATGATGAAATGAATTCGGAAAATATTGACCAAGTTGTCTTTGCTTGCTGAAATTTTTTAAGTTTTTAAGTTTGTATTTTATAGTGGTACATATGTTTATTCCAATTCTTACCGAAATCTATTGCAGTTCTTCCATGAATTATTATTGGGAAAAATTGAAGAATCTCTTATATCAATTTTCCTAAAATAAATTATTCAAAGCAGTTCATTATCTATAGTTCTATCCTGAGTTAAAATAAAAATCTGCTTTCTAGGTCAATCTTCATTAAGCTATTAATATCCTTTTCATATTATAAGACTTTTATTTCCTTTATTAGCAACTAAAAGCTGCTGAAATAAGAATGTTGTTGCTTTGGGCATTAACTGAGACTTGAATCCTCTTCAGCAGTTTTGCTCTGATGTTAGTAGCCTTCAGTCTGGTATGCACGGGTACAACATTTTTGTTTATTGAACCATTTTTTAATTTATTGAACCATGCTTTTATTTAACTTCTGATGATGGATGTGCCTCTCTTGTATAATTTGCATGACAGCAAGATTTAGAATTGTTACAGAGATGCTTAATTATGGGTACATTAGAAAAAGCTGCAATTTTATTACCCTACTTTATGTTCAAGAACATCAAAACCCTGAGCATAAATAAATGAGAAGCAACTTACAAAGTTTAGAATGGCATCTGATTTTGTGGCTCTCTCTATTAATTGATACATAGTTTCTTCAAAAAGAATATCTATACACTTTAAATATATTTTATTCTAAACAAGATTTATATCAGGGAGATATGATTGGTGATTGGTGTAAAGAGCACTGGAGTGAGAGTCCAGCTTTTCTTTCAGTTTTGTGGCCTTTGTCCAACAAATCCATCTTAATGTCTGTTTGCTGAGTCTCTTTGTCTCAGTTTATAAAATGAAATGATTGAATGATGCTGATTATTCTTATTCCAAGTTCTGTATTTTAGGACCTCATGGAGTAGCAATTTTAATTATTATTGTGTCTTAGGCTTATACGTTCAATTCAGTCTTTCAGCCATTTCTGACTCTTTGTGACCCCGTGGACTGCAGCACCCCAGGCCTCCCTGTCCATCACCAACTCCCAGAGCTTGCTCAAACTCATGTCCATTGAGTCAGTGATGCCATCCAACTATCAAATTCTCTGTCATCCCTGTCTCCTCCTGCCTTCAATCTATCCCAGCATCAGGGTATTTTGCAATGAGTCAGTTATTCACATTAGGTGGCCAAAATATTGGAGTTTTAGCTTCAGCATCAGTCCTTCCAATGTACATTCAGGACTGATTTCCTTTAGAATGGACTGGTTGGATCTCCTGGAAGTCCAAGGAACTCTCAAGAGTCTTCTCCAACACCACAGTTCAAAAGTATCAATTTTTCAGGCTCAGCTTTCTTTATAGTCCAACTCTCACATCTATACATAGGATTATATTTAGGATTATAAAACTGTTATCAAGTAGAAAACACAAACCATATAAAGATAACACAAAAGGCAAAATATCTCTACAGTTTATAACCTTGGAAAAAAGGTTGTTCACTGTTTGCTTATGACAGATAGATGTGTCCTTGCATGAACACACCATTGCTTATTTACCTAAGAAAAGACATTTAGAGCACTTTTTAAGTTTCAGTTACACCCCACATACAGAGAATCCTAAAGAACATTCTTTTATATTGTTTGGAGTTCTTATGTGAATTTTTTTCATCAGAATATGTGAGAATTTAATTTTTTACCTGTGCTGCCACAAAAGCCATTCTAAAAATCAACATTATGAACTTTTTATTGTTTGCAAATTTGAAAATTGTAAAGTAAGTCGCTTCTTGTGTTCCTTTCCCCACTCTCTAAAGGCTCTTCAGCTTCCCTTCAGATACCATGTTTGCACATAAAACCTCTGTATTATCTCAAAACTGGGTAGTGATCAAAATTACATTCAATAATTCACTCAAGAATTTATTGGATCCAGAATTGCACTGGAGGCTGAAGCCACAACTGTGAACAAAAGCAGTATCTTCCCTAGCTTCCTTTATGAAACTTACAGTCCAGGTGGTCAGGGACACAGATGGTATGGAGATAATTGTAGGAAGGCATGTGTATTTCTTACCTGTGGGAAAAGGCCTGGGAGTACAGAAGGAGCTGGCTCAGTCTGATGCTGGTGGCTGGCGGGGAAGGGCTCACTGGGGACAGATCCTACCTCTGAAGATGCCTTAACAGAGAATTGCCCGTCATGGTGGGGGGTGTGGGAAGAGCTCTGTAATCAAAGAAGACTAAAGGTGCAAAGGGCAGGAGGCAACCAAGTGAGTTTGGGACTGAGCTGAAAGTGAGCTGAAAGCATGTTTGGGACTGAGCTCAGAACACCAGGTGAAGGTTGGTGCAAGGTCAAGCCAGGACAGGGACTAGAATAAAGACTGCCTGGTTGGCC
Organism: Budorcas taxicolor; assembly: GCF_023091745.1. Classification (NCBI taxonomy): domain Eukaryota; kingdom Metazoa; phylum Chordata; class Mammalia; order Artiodactyla; family Bovidae; genus Budorcas; species Budorcas taxicolor. Next base: position 1,261,062 of record NC_068922.1, read on the forward strand.
ATGTTTATTTCTTCAGTGCATAGGAAGCCAGGGAAGAATGTAAGCGAAGGTGGAAGTCAAGGTGGAGTTGATGCGTATCTGCGTGTGTTTTCATAAGCAAGTAACATGATTCAGTTCAGTTCAGTTCAGTTCAACCGTCAGTCGTGTCTGACTCTCTGAGACCCCATGAATCACAGCACACCAGGCCTCCTTGGTCCATCACCAACTCCCGGAGTTCACTCAAATTCATGTCCATCGAGTCGGTGGTGCCATCCAGCCATCTCATCCTCGGTTGTCCCTTTCTCCTCCTGCCCCCAATCCCTCCCAGCATCAGAGTCTTTTCTGATGAGTCAACTCTTCGCATGAGGTGGCCACAGTATTGGAGTTTCAGCTTTAGCATCATTCCTTCCAATGAACACCCAGGACTGATCTCCTTTAGAATGGACTGGTTGGATCTCCTTGTAGTCCCAGGGACTCTCAAGAGTCTTCTTCAACACCACAGTTTAAAGCATCAATTATTTGGCGCTCAGCTTTCTTCACAGTCCAACTCTCACATCCATAAATGACCACTGGAAAAACCATAGCCTTGACTAGATGGACCTTTTTTGGCAAAGTACTGTCTCTGCTTTTCAATATGCTATCTAGGTTGGTCATAACTTTCTTTCCAAGGAATAAGCGTCTTTTAATTTCATGGCTGCAATCACCATCTGTAGAGATTTTGGAGCCCCAAAGAATAAAATCTGACACTGTTTCCATTGTTTCCCAATCTATTTCCCATGAAGTGATGGGATCAGATGCTATGATCTTAGTTTTCCGAATGTTGAGCTTTTTCACTCTCCTCTTTCACTTTCATCAAGAGGCTTTTTAGTTCCTCTTCACTTTCTGCCATAAGTGTGGTGTCATCTGCATATCTGAGGTTAGTGATATTTCTCCCCACAGTCTTGATTCCAGCTTGTGTTTCTTCCAGTCCAGCGTTTCTCATGATGTACTCTGCATAGAAGTTAAATAAGCAGGGTGACAATATACAGCCTTGACGTACTCCTTTTCCTATTTGGAACCAGTCTGTTGTTCCATGTCCAGTTCTAACTGTTGCTTCCTGACCTGCATACAGATTTCTCAAGAGGCAGGTCAGGTGATCTTGTATACCCATCTCTTTCAGAATTTTCCACAGTTTATTGTGATCCACACAGTCAAAGGCTTTGGCATAGTCAATAAAGCAGAAATAGAGGTTTTCCTGGAATTCTCTTGCTTTTTCCATGATCCAGCAGATGTTGGCAATTTGATTTCTCGTTGCTCTGCCTTTTCTAAAACCAGCTTGAACATCAGGAAGTTCGCGGTTCACGTATTGCTGAAGCCTGGCTTGGAGAATTTTGAGCATTACTTTACTAGCGTGTGAGATGAGTGCAATTGTGCAGTAGTTTGAGCATTCTTCGGCATTGCCTTTCTTTGGGATTGGAATGAAAACTGACCTTTTCCTGTCCTGTGGCCACTGCTGAATTTTCCAAATTTGCTGGCATATTGAGTGCAGCGCTTTCACAGCATCATCTTTCAGGATTTGAAATAGCTCAACTGGAATGCCATCACCTCCACTAGCTTTGTTTGTAGTCATGCTTCCTAAGGCCCACTTGACTTCACATTCCAGGATGTCTGGCTCTAGGTCAGTGATCACACCATCGTGATTATCTGGGTCATGAACATCTTTTTTGTACAGTTCTTCTGTGTATTCTTGCCACCTCTTCTTAATATCTTTTGCTTCTGTTAGGTCCATACCATTTCTGTCCTTTATCGAGCCCATCTTTGCATGAAATATTCCCTTGGTATCTCTATTTTTTTTGAAGAGATCTCTAGTCTTTCCCATTCTTTGTTTTCCTCTGTTTCTTTGCATTGGTTACTGAGGAAGGCTTTCTTATCTCTCCTTGCTATTGTTTGGAACTCTACATTCAAATGGGAATATCTTTCCTTTTCTCCTTTGCTTTTTGCTTCTCTTCTTTTCACAGCTATTTGTAAGGCCTCCCCAGACAGCCATTTTGCTTTTTTGCATTTCTTTTCCACAGGGATGGTCTTGATCCCTGTCTCCTGTACAATGTCATGAATCTCCATCCATAGTTCATCAGGCACTCTGTCTGTCAGATCTAGTCCCTTAATCTATTTCTCACTTCTACTGTATAATCATAAGGAATTTGATTTAGGTCATACCTGAGTCTAGTGGTTAGATATATATTAACATATAAATTATAATAAAATAGGAAAAAAATGCCTAAAGTTTAAAAAGTTACTGTCTTGCTCACCTTGTCCCAGTTACCTATGTTAGCTGATAGTTCATGATTCTTTTGGAAGTAGTTCTTTTCAACAATGCAGTAATTTTCCAGAGGTTAGCAAAGAGATAATACTAACATCAATTTCCTCCTGGGCAGAGAGTCCCAGTCCAATTTAGTGTCCACAACTAACAGTGTCAATATAATTTAATCCTTAAGTACTTGACCAAAGCCAAGACATTGGTAACCATGTTTTTAAAATCCTCCTCCTTAAGGCTGTTAGAAAGCAAAAGTTAAGCAAAGGTGGTGGGAGGAAAGTACCATTTTGGATGGAATGTTTCAACTTTGTGAACAATATGCAAATAATATTGGTAGAAATAGGTCCAATATCTGCTGATGAAAGTAGCTGTGTCTTTGTTCATTAAAGGGCTCCTGAAATGTACCTTGTACTTCATTTTGCAGTATTGCTTTCCTGCAATTTAGGGCTAATGTTTTTTGGTTTAAGGACTAAAGTAGCCTCATTCCTATTTATGTGATAATATTCTCTGATGTGGCCTTTGTGTTGACAATTAAGTGATTATGGGGTTTGGATGGTGGTTTGGGGATAATGTGCTATTTAACTTGTCTTTTATTTTCTCAGATACAAAGGGCCCAGCACTGCTTCTGAATTATTTCAGAGACTCTTTGCACTTTCTTGCTTAAGGATTGTGTCTGTGGGATTGCTAAGCCTCTTCAAAAAAAATAAGCCAATTTGAAAATGGTGCAGTTATGGATGAAATATGTCTCTCACCATCTAATTTATTTGTTTGCTACTAACTAATAAAGTCTTTTGTGAATCCAACTGCACTTCAACTTCTTCAGGACTGATTTACATCTAATCTACTAGGCCTAATGCAGCAGCTAGGGTTTCCCTGGTGGCTCAGTGATAAAGAATCCGCCTGTGACGCAGATGATGAAGGAGATGTGGGTTCAATCCCTGGGTCAGGAACATCCTCTGGAGGAGGGCATGGCAACCCACTCCAGTATTCTTGCCTGGAGAATCCCATGGACAGAGGAGCCTGGGAGGCTACAGTCCATAAGTTCGCAATGAGTTGGATATGATTGAAGTGACGGAGCACACACTCAATGCAGAAACTGTGTGCTTGCCATGTGCGTTTAAGGCCACTTAAATGGCTGTTTTGTTTTTGTGATCTCTTGACTCCCAGAAAGCTCCCATCCCCGTTTTTTCCTCCTACCTACTGCCACCAGATTATGAGTAGAAGCCAGCCCATAGGCTTTTTACGTTGATGAATCTTGTGAATCTCAAGAGGCTATAAAAATCTGAAAACTTCAACAGCTACCAGAAAAACGAAAGCTAAATTCCTGGATGACTTTGAAGCTAGGATGTTTGGGGAGCATCTTTGTTGTTTGTTGAGGGCCTAAAGGTGACAGGGTCCTGTCACTGAGTAGGACATACGGTCCCTTTGAATTATAGCCATACTCTGTTTTGTAAGGTGGTGAAGTCCAGTTTTTTTCCCTTTCAAAGAGCTGACATTTCACTGCCTCTGTTCCCCTTGGAGTACTAGATTGTGCAATCTGTTTGGAATTCTCCTTCAGCAGTCCTAGTTTGACGCTCAGGCAGGCCTGTGAACACTGAGAGATCTGGGCCTGTCTTGACAAACTTGAATTTGCTGGATGCTTTGTGACTGTCAGCCTTGTTTTGATTATATAGACCAAGTGCTCTGGGCACAGATCCAAAACTTGCACAAAATGATCAACCCTGGAAACAAGTTTGAATATCTTAGAGAAGGACTTAAATGGGGCAAAATATTGAATAGTCTGCTGTATTTTAAATTTTATATGTAGTATATGCTTACATAGATATACTTACACTTATATAAGGGAGTAATACACACACCATGAATATAAGAGAAATATCTACTTTATGTATGGTTAATGTGATGATACTCTAAGCACTCAATAATTCAGTGTTGAACTTTCTTTTATTCTTATCATTTAAACAGCTATTTACATGATTTTGAAGAGTTTGTTCAAATTAGCTGATATTTTAGGATCCTTTGACATTTTGCATAATTCTAGGACATGGGGACATAAGTTCAGAGAAGCTGGAAGGCTCCCACAGTCACAGAGCTGCCATATTTGGGAGTTCTTGCAAAGTGTTATGTAAACTGTATGTTTTTGACCCAGGGAGTCTCTATAATGGAGCTAAGTCCATATTTTGTACATAGACTTCTAGCCAGAGGATGAGTACAGAAAATTTATTGGGGAAGATAGAATTTGAGGTTAGAGAATGAGAACACTGCACAGACCTAAGGGTGTCGTGTGTCTCGAGCTCAGCATCAGGCTGTAGGACTTTTTCTTGACACTTGAAACAGATGGGAGCCTGGGGCTACCCTGGAATGGCGAAACTGTCTTCCAAAGAGCCAAAGCAGAGTTTATTGTGTTCTGTTTTGGTCTCCACAGTTTGAGAGGTATTTCTAAAACTGGGTTAGGGTTCAGAGATGCATCTGAGTTTCAAAAGAAAATTTGGAGAAAAGATATGAAGTGGGTATATTTACGTAGGAATAGAAATCTGATCAAGATTTATGGTGTCCACTCTGCTCAAGATAGATTTCTGGGAAGTAGAAGATTCTTGCTATCAAAGAGGTCAATGTATACTATAGAACCATGCATACAAAAGATAGCATAAAACAGAAATTGAGATGATCCCCCTCGTTATACATGAACACAAAAATATCTGTGATGAGTATGCATGTACTTGGAGTTCTGTCTGCTAGTGGAACATTCAGAAGCCAGAACAAAATGAACTGGTGTTAAAGTCAACCAGTTTCTCTGACCTGGCATGATTAGGAGTGGAACCTCCGCATCCTCCTCCCTCCCCAGAGACATTCTTCATGACATGTCACTGGTACACAACTTGCCTCCAGTGCGGTTTGCCTCACTCTCTTTCTCTGCATAACCTCTCTAATCATGTCGACATGATGGTGAGCGACTGCTGTGCAGCCTTGGTCTACCTCTCCTAAACCTTGTTTTAAATACACTGTGCTTTACTAAAGGTGACATTATTCCCAGTCATTCTCAGAGCACATCCCTTATCCACATCTCCTTTCTAAAGTAGTTGGGACCTTGACCCAGAAGCGAAAGTATGTTCTGTAATTCTGAGTAAAGACCCCTTCTGATGCAAGGGGGCTAGGATTAGTTATTAGCAGAGGGTCTCCACCACAAGTGAGGGTGAAGAGACTGGGTCATGGTGTTCAGAGATGGAAAGAGTTGACAAACAGTAAGCTGACTGATCAGTTCACAGGGAAGAAAGCTAGAGGAGGCTGAAGGGATGTGGTTCCAGAAGGAAATAGGTGGACAGAGGCTAGGTGGATAGAGAGCAGCACAGTGGGACCTGCAGGTGGGGGTGGGGTGGGGTGGGTGGAGCTATGCGGTAACCTGGAGGTGATGGGAAGTGTCCATGACCCCAAGCTTCTTACCAAAGTAAGAGATAAAGACATCTGACCAGAGTGTGAGTCATAAAATTGAGGATTCTGAGGAAGGTTGGAAAGAGTTGGATTAATTGTTGAGATGAACTTCTTCCCATTTACTCGCCCATCCATTCAGCAGTATTTAGATTGCTCATCATATGGCCAAGGTTCAGAGGGGCTCACGTGGTGAACAAGGCAGGTGTGTGTAGTCTTTGCTGACATCAGTGGGGAGTGCGGTGTGGTACCTTGCTATTCCAAGTCTAATGAACAGATGAGCAGCATCTACTTCCCTGGGAGGATGTACAAGATGGGCAATTTAATGAATGTTAAATGTGGGCAACACTGGTACAGAGTATTGATTCTAGGTTCAAATCTCAGTTTCTGCTTCTTACTAGTTGTGTGGTCTTTGTCAGGTTTCTAAATCTTTTTTTTCCCTTACCTAACCTGGCAAGAACAATAATACTTATTTCATAGAGTTTTGAAGATTAAATGAATTAGTGTTGATATTTATAAAAATGTCTTGGCACATAGCAAGCACAATGTAAGTATTGGTAAATAACAACAGGTAGTTAGCTAAACAAAATCTGGAAAATAACAGAGAACACAGAGTGTGAATTAGTGGGTCTGAGATAGTACCATGGTCTAGAATGTGTTTCAGGATTTTGTGGAGGGTGGTTGTTCTATTGCTTGGGGAATATGATGGGAAAGGGCTAGCATATCCTGTACAGTTTTCAAGTTTCCTAGCAGACATGCAAGTAGGTAAAAAAAAAAAAAGCTTAGAATGTTCTGAAGTTACATATAACTCCATCTTACATATAATTGCAAGAGTAAGGTGTTACAGAGTTTTATTATACACTGAGCTTTCCAGGACTGCAACTACCTTGTGGATTGAGGGATGATCATACTTTATTTGGTTCAGAGTGTTACCAAGGATTATTCACCATTTCAGAATGTCACTAATGCAACATCAATCCCAGCATATGAATCCCGATGCAAGGCAGCTCCATCAGCCTGAACCAGTCAGTGTGAATCTCCTTATTTGTACAAAAATCCAAAGACTTCCCGTGTCGTCTAGTGAAGCTGTGCCAAGCACTGATATATTGAAATGCATGTGCTTTCAGAGTAACTCACTTTCTTTTTATTTATTTGTTCTTAAGCTCTTTGTAAGTGGATGGCTAGATAATGGTTACATTCTAAGCAAATTTTATTTTATTGCCAATATTTGTTAGATGGTGGCAGAACTGGGACTTATATGGGTGGGATCCACTGGTACAAGCAAGTGCCCTGGGGAAGCGTCTGTGAGAGGTGTGGGGCCTGGGCAAGTGTTGGAGGCTGGACGGTGGCCTCTGTCCATGAGGAAGGTATTTGTTAAATGGGCACAAATTGTCCCATGAGGGATTTAATGTAGTTTTAGCTTGCCAAGCTCTGTTTATTTGAGGATGATGTTGATAATTCTCTCTGAACTTTCGTAAAAAAGGTAGAGGTTAGTGTCTGGTGGAGAATAGGCACGTCACCTAAAGTAGGCTTGAATTTATGTCTAAACCCATTCACCTACTCATGCACTTCTGTACTTAAGCTCAGTTGCTAAAACAAGATTGTTTCCTTAGATACTTTCCTTCTGCCTAAGAGTGTGACATTAGACAGATAAGAATTTGAATCGTTATATGTTAGAAACTTAATCTTTCACAAATGTAATACATTGTTACTTCTAATGGGTATGTATGGTCAGCTTAAACAATCTGGATTTCACAAGTGATGTTTTTTGTTTTTTGTGTTTTTTTGTCTAGATTGCAAACTGTTTGCAGACAAGTAGTCAGTTTTGAATATCATTGTGCATCTTGTGATTAAAACAGTGCCTGGGGTAGAATAAGAATGTAGTTTATCTTTGGGGAGTGGATGAACGCTTGCATGGGGCACTGGTGGGCTTGGGGAGGTAAAATGAGTTGGAGCTATATATGACACTGAACTGAGTATCACTTCCAGATATGACACTGAACTGAGTGTTGGACTCTGAGTGACTTAAAATTTTGTTTTCATCATCTAAAAGCTGAGGTATATGTATTTAAATATATTTCTTGCCCAGTTTATGTATAAGATTTTTAAAATCAAAAGAAATCAGATAAACCATAAAGTCCTAACCTAACTTGAAAACCATAAAGTCCTAACCATTCAGTTCAGTTCAGTCGCTGAGTCATGTCTGACTCTTTGTAACCCCATGGACTGCAGCATACCAGGCCTCCCTGTCCATCATCAACTCCTGGAGTTTACTCAAACTCATGTCCATCGAGTCGGTGATGCCATCCAACCATCTCATCCTCTCTTGTCCCCTTCTCCTCCTGCCTTCAGTCTTTCTCAGCATCAGGGTCTTTTCCAATGAGTCAGTTCTTAGCATCAGATGGTCAAAGTATTAGAGCTTTAGCTTCACCATTAGTCCTTCCAATGAAAATTCAGTACTGATTTCCTTTAGAATGGACTGGTTGGATCTCCTTGCAGTCCGAAGAACTCTCAAGGGTCTTCTCCAACACCACAGGTCAAAGTCATCAATTCTTCGGCACTCAGCCTTCTTTATAGTCCAGCTCTCACATCCATACATGACCACTGGAAGAACCATAGCCTTGACTAGATGGACCTTTGTCGGCAAAGTGATGTCTCTGGTTTTTAATATGCTGTCTAGGTTGGTCATAGCTTGTCTTCCAAAGAGGAAGAGTCTTTTAATTTCATGGCTGTAGTCACCATCTGCAGTGATTTTAGAGCCCCCCACCCCACCCGCAAAATAATCTCTCACTGTTTTTATTGTTTCCCCATCTATTTGCCATGATCTTAGTTTTTTGAATGTTGAGTTTTAAGCCAGCTTTTTCACTCTCTTCTTTCACTTTCATCAAGAAGCTCTTTAGTTCCTCTTTGCTTTCTGCCATAAAGTTGGTGTCTGCTGAGGTTATTGGGGTGTATCTGAGCTTATTGATATTTCTCCTGGCAATCTTGTTTCCAGCTTGTGCTTCATCCAGCCCAGCATTTCACATGATTTACTCTGCATATAAGTTAAAGAAGCAGGGTGACAATATATAGGCTTGATGTACTCCTTTCCCAGTTTGGAACCAATCTGTTGTTCCATGTCCAGTTCTAACTGCTGCTTCTTAACCTGCATGTAGATTTCTCATGAGACAGGTAAGGTGGTCTAACTAAGCATAAGGTTTAATAATTCCCACAGAAAACATGGAATAGAATTTGGGTTTATTCACAGAAATGTTGCATTCATAAGGGGTGTAGTGGGCTTAATAGTTACAAAATTCACAATGCCTGTAACCTCAGACTCTAACCTTATATAGAAACCTTATATATTATTGTTTTTGCAGGTTAATTAGTTAAGATGAGGTTATCCTGGATTAAGATGGGCCAATCCAATGATCGGTGTCCTTATAAAGAGGAGAGAGAGCAAACAGGGAAGAGTCCCATATAAAGATGTTATAGAGATTGGCATGATTCAGCTACAAGCCAGGGAATGCCAAGGTTGTCACTGACCTCCAGAAGCTAGGAGGACTTCCTCTCTAGAGCCTTCAGAGGAGCATGGCCCTACTGACACCTTGACTTTGGGCCACTAGCGTCCAGAACTGTGTGAAGTCACCCAGTGTGGAGTACTTTGTGAAGGCAGCTATAGGAAACTGAAACAAGGTGTGGTTGTTTTTTCCTCCTGTGAAGAACAGGGCAGGACCAGAGGTGACTTCATGCTTCTGGGAATTTACCTAGCATCTTTGGCACCATTATCATTAACCAGACATTCGTGGAAAGAGAAGCAGTAAGCATAAGATTTAAAAGCACGAGCATTTGAGACTGACATAGATGGGATCTCAGTTCTACCATTGGCAATGCTGTGGGAGCTTGGGTATACTCCACCTCTCAGCTGTAAAATCCGAGTGGTAATAGCTGTATCCTATTAAATGATCTAAGATTAAATGAGGCTTGGAAGGTATGTGTACATATCATTTGGAATATTTTTTGAAGATTGCTGGTTATTTACTATACTTGGTAACTTGAGACAAAACTGAAAGCGAAAGTCAATCAGTCGTGGCCGACTCTTTGCAGTCCCATGGACTAAGATTCTCCAGGCAAGAATACTGGAGTGGGTAGCCTTTCCCTTCTCCAGGGAATCTTCCAAACCCAGGGATCAAACCCAGGTCTCCTGCATTGCAGGCAGATTCTTTACCAGCTGAGCTACCAGGGAAGTCCTATAGTCCAATTCCATATATTTCTTCTCTACCAAGGTATCAAAAAAGAACTTAAACAAATGACATTTTCCATTTTGATTTCAGCGTTCTTAAACACCTTGCCTTCAAAGCATCAGAATATGCCTTTGTTGTGAGGATGATAACCCAAACTGGTCAATTAAACTCATTTGATTGACTTTCATTTCAATTCTGGATGTATTTTTCATTACATTTTTAAAGTAATTGCAATAGCGTTTTGCCATTATTGAGTAGGAACCCAGGAATAGAAAGTTAGGAGGAATTTTAAAAAGTCCTTGACCTTGCAGTTGCTTTGAAGTGTTGGTTTATGTTTCAAAATAAAAGCAAGACTTTAAATGTCAGCTCCCAGAATGGCTTTTTCCAGCATTTTTGATTGAGAGAGGAGCAAGCCAGACCCTCCTCATGCACTCTCACTACCTTCTGTGAGTCAGGCCAGGCTCTCCCATCTCTCTGTCAATGAATTGTTCTCAAACAGCAGTAAAGTGTCAAATAGCAACCTGAATGCATTTACAACATAAATATTATGAGAAACTTGCAGAGGAGATTAAAGTCAAAGTTCAGATTCACAAAAAGTTTCAATATTTAAAGAGACCTGAAAATTCCATATTCCACAGGCTTGTATATTTAACAATACTTCTCAGACATCTGTTTGCTTGGTTTGGTAGGCTGAAGTGAAAAGATCAAATGTCTGGAAATTTAAGCTTAGCTTAAATTTTTTTCATTATTTTAATATTGTGCCATGTTGTATGGATTACCTTGCAACCCTATAGGCCCATTCATGTGGTTCTTGGTTCCCTAGTATCAAAAGTTGTGTGCTAATTACATCTACATACATTCTGATCCCAACAGGATAATGTTATAATTTTTCTTGAGCAGTATTATATATTTTAAAGAAATTAAAAAAAAATTATCTTTAAAAGAATTTACCCCCATATTTACTGCTTCCAATGCTCATTATTCATTTCTGAAGATTCAGGGTTTACATTTTGTGTCATATCCCTTGACTCTGAAGAGCTTCCTTTAGGATCCATCCTCAAAAGACCAGAATTAGCCTTTGTCATATGGACAGTTACGGGAACTGGTCACTTAGCCTCATTTGACGACTAACTTTCCATTTCAATTCTAGATGTCTTTTCATTACATTTTTGAAGTAAGATCTGAAGAAAAAAATCTTAATGTTTTTGCTTTGGAGTGTCTCTATTTTCCTTTCATTCTTGAATAATACTTTTCCTGGATTTAGAATTCTAGGGTGACATTTTTTTTTTTTCTTTCAACACTTCAAAGATGTTTGTCCAACTCTTGTCCGCATGATAGTAATTCAAATCATTGTTCATCTGTAGGTAGTATCTTGTTTTACTCTTTTAGCTTCAAGATTTTTTTTTTCTCCTCTATCTCTGCTTTTCAGCTTTTTAAAAATGAAGAGTCTAAGTGTATTTTTCTTTGTATCAATTCTGCTGAGGTTTTGTTGAGTGTCTAACTGCAAATTCATAACTTCACCAAATTTGGCAAATTTTAGCCTTTTTTTTTTAAATGTTTTGATATTGATTCTTTCTTCTCTCTCGCTCCTTTCCTTCTGGGGCTGCAATTGAATGTATGTTAGACTTCTTTTTTATATTGCCCCACCTTACATTATTTTAAGTATTTTTTAAACTTATATCTTCAATATTGTAATCAGATACAAAAAAATGGTCTTTCTCAACCTTGGTTACTCTGGCCTTCTTGGTGAAATAAGTTCAATGCTTTCACTATATTCTTTTCATGTTTGGGTTAATATATGTTTGTTTTAAAAAATACTGTTCAACTGTCCAACAAGCATGTGTGACCAGTCATTTATATAAACCAGCTAAACTACCACTTTACTCATGAGCAATATATATAACTCAATATTTATTGACTTTCTCAAGCAGATTCACTCAATTACTTGATCAAGCTTCCACTAATAGGTAAATGTTCCAATCTCACTGAAGCACTGAGCAGTGCTTCTTTTAAGTGGCATTCTCTTTGACTCCATCTTCATTAACCTTTCTTGTTTTTGTTCCATATACAGACTTAGTTGCATTTCTACTGTAGAAAACAGGACAGTTCTCAGGAGACTTACCCTTTTAGGATACTTGTCAGTCAGGTAAAATGTCTTCTTTGAACATTTGTATTGTCTCACAGCTCTATTTAGAAGGAGGCTATAAGACTGTCCTGAACAAGACTTAAAGATTCATTCTTACCGTCACATTGGCAAATACCCTGGAGGCCAGCCATTTGGAGGAACCCGAGTTGAGCTTTCAAGCCTGAAGGCTTGGTAAAGTCCCAACACTGACCTTTCAGTCTTTCTTTCTTTTCTTAAGGAAATAGACGAATGACTGCTTACGATTGATTATAATGTGTATCAACTTTTAAAATTCAGCAGTTGAGCATTAAACTTGTTTTACTGTGCACATTTGCTTTTGTTGAATTAAGTCCAGGTCTCTTCATTTCCCAGGGTATAAAATCTTGGTTAAATTCCATGGGAAAGGATTAAGTTCTGGATATATAAATATCCAGTCAGATACTTGTAAAATTTGAAAAGAGCATACATTCTTAACAGTGACTCAATTCAAACACATGCATGTAGATTAAACTTCCTTTTCAAGGAGGCATATTGTGTTAATAGTTTTGAAAGTGACTTTTCCAAGTCTGATTCAACGAACTCCCATTCTTCAAAATAAAATGTATGTTCAGTTAAGGTGAGGGAATTAGCATCAACCCTAAAGTACTTGCTTGGAGAGAGACAATTAAATTTTAGAAATTACAAGAGGCATAGAGTCAGTACATGAATTCGGGAGACTCAGAATTCGTGATTTGCATGTGTGAGGTTGATGGAATTTTTAAAACCAAACTATTGCTTACAGTTTCAAATTGTTTTCATTTTGAGTTATTTCGCTTAAAAACAGAAACCCAAATTTAAACAAACATTCTGCTTAATGTAAAATAAACATGTAACTTAATTTTCACATTTGATGGATGCTTGTTTTGGAAATCATTGTGGTGAAATGGAAATAGTCACATAGTTTTCTGAGCCAGGTAAGTGTGGGTTTGAATTCTGGATGACTAGCTCTGCGGCTTTGATCAAGTAACTTAACTCCTTTGAGTCACAAATTCCTTTTCTATACATGAAAAATAATGCTCACATCTTAGGGTGGATTGAGGGGTTAGAAATTCAGCCAGAACCTAATGGGTCTCCAATAAATGCTATCATTATTGGGAATAGACAAGACCAGAACATGAAAGCATTTTGTTTATGACTAATACTTTTTAAGTTATTTTGTTTTCATAGTTATGATGTTAGGTTGAAACAACTGAGACTATATATTAAAATTTCTTAGTGAACCTTGTGCATGCTAAGTTGCTTCAGTGGTGTTTGACTCTGTGACCCTAGGGACTGTAGCCCTCCAGGCTCCTCTGTCCATGGAACTCTCAAGGCAAGTGTACTGGAGTGGACTGCCATTTCCTCCAGAGGATCTTCCCAACCCAGGATCGAACCTGCGTCTCTTATGTCTCTTGCATTGGCCGGTGGGCTGTTTACATCTAGTGCTACCGGGCGAGCCCACATAAACCATAAATGTATGTTTATGGATTGAATGGTAGCCAATACTCAATGTTTCAGATTTTTGAGGAAATTTTAAAACATTTTGATGGAGTTATACATACAGAAGCGTATGTGGGTCATGAGTGCTCAGTTCAAGATAATTTTTACAAAATGAACAAATCTTGTCCAGATCAAGAAATCGACATTCTCAGCACCAACCAGAGTCCCTGACTGCTCCCTCCATTCCATCTTCTCCTCACCAAGAGTATGGTGACTTCTCTTACATAAGATTGGTTTTTCCTGTTTTTCAACTTTCTATGTGTGGAATCATATCATGTGTACTCTCTGACGTCTGGCTTCTTTAGCTCGGTATCATATGTTTCTGATATTTATTTATTAAAAAAATTTTTTTTACTGAAGTATAGTTCATTTACAATGTTGTATTAACCTCTGCTGTATAGCAAAGTGATTCAGTTATATATATATATTTTCATATTTTTTATTATAGTTTATTGCAGAATATTGAATATAGTTCCCTGTGCTGTACCATAGGATCTTGTTGTTTATCCATTCTCTGATATTCATTTTTAAAGACTTACTTATTATGAAAAGTTTCAAATGTACTCAAAGAGAAGCACAACAAACTCTAACATGTTCAGTTCAGTTCAGTTCAGTTCAGTCACTCAGTTGTGTTCGACTCTTTGCAACACCATGAATCGCAGCACTCCAGGCCTCTCTGTCCATCACCATCTCCTGGAGTTCACTCAAACTCAAACATCCATCAAGTTGGTGATGCCATCCAGCCATCTCATCCTCTGCCGTCCCCTTCTCCTCCTGGCCCTAATCCCTCCCAGCATCAGAGTCCTTTCCAATGAGTCAACTCTTCACATGAGGTGGCCAAAGTACTGGAGTTTCAGCTTTAGCATCATTCCTTCCAAAGAATACCCAGGGCTGATCTCCTTTAGAGTGTACTGGTTGGATCTCCTTGCAGTCCCAAGGGACTCTCAAGAGTCTTCTCCAACACCACAGTTCAAAAGCATCAATTCTTTGGCACTCAGCTTTCTTCACAGTCCAACTCTCACATCCATACATGACCACTGGAAAAACCATAGCCTTGACTAGATGGACCTTTGTTGGCAAAGTAATATCTCTGCTTTTCAATATTCTATCTATGTTTGTCATAACTTTCCTTCCAAGGAGTAAGCGTCTTTTAATTCCATGGCTGCAGTCACCATCTGCAGTGATTTTGAAGCCTCCAAAAGTAAAATCTGACACTGTCTCCACTGTTTCCCCATCTATTTGTTCACTACCTTTTAAAACCCAAATTTAAGTCATAAATACTTTGTTTCATCAGAACAGCCACCTAATTTCTGCTGCCCCAAAGCACTAGATGACTTTATTGAACTACCCTATCATTTCATCCATAAATATTTCAATTTGAGTCACAAGAAGAGGATTCTTTTTGTCACACCTAAAAGTGTTACAGTAATTACATTAGATCAGTATCCTATTAGGAATCAAATATTTCCCCATTGTTTCAGAAGTGATTTTTTTTCCCAGTTGGATTTTTAACAACAGGGTCTGAATAAAGGGTGCATAGATTGTTTTTTTAAAATGCCCAGTGTAAGGCTGGGAATTGTGTTTTATTTATATACACTGAATATTTGAGTGGTTGTATGGTTCTTTTTTTTTTTTTTTTTTGCCACCACTTCTTAATGTCTTCTGCTTCTGTTAGGTCTGTACCATTTCTGTCCCTTATTGAGCACATCTTTGTATGAAATATTTCCCTGGTGTCTCTAATTTTCATGAAGAGATACCTAGTCTTTCCCATTCTATTATTTTCCTCTATTTCTTTGCACTGATCACTGAGGAAGGCTTTCTTATCTCTCCTTGCTATTCTTAGGAACTCTGCATTCTGATGCTTATATCTTTCCTTTTCTCCTTTGCTTTTCGCTTCTCATCTTTTCATAGCTATTTGTAAGGCCTCCCCAGACAGCCATTTTGTTTTTTTGCATTTCTTTTCCACGGGGATGGTCTTGATCCCTGTCTCCTGTACAATGTCACGAACCTCCGTCCATAGTTCATCAGGCACTCTATCTATCAGATCTAGGCTTTTAAATCTATTTCTCATTTCCACTGTATAATCATAAGGGATTTGATTTAGGTTATACCTGAATGGTCTAGTGGTTTTCCCTACTTTCTTCAATTTAAGTGTGAATTTGGCAATAAGGAGTTCATGATCTGAGCCACAGTCAGCTCCCAGTCTTGTTTTTGTTGACTGTATAGAGCTTCTTCATCTTTGGCTGCAAAGAATATAATCAATCTGATTTCAGTGTTGACCATCTGGTGATGTTCATGTGTAGAGTCTTCTCTTGTGTTGTTGGAAGAGGGTGTTTGCTATGACAAGTGCGTTCTCTTGGCAAAACTCTATTAGCCTTTGCCCTGCTTCATTCCGTATTCAAAGGCCAAATTTGCCTGCTACTCCAGGTGTTTCTTGACTTCCTACTTCTGCATTCCAGTCCCCTATAATGAAAAGGACATCTTTTTTAGGTGTTAGTTCTAAAAGGTCTTGTAGGTCTTCATAGAACCGTTTGGAGAGTTAAAAAGTTGGCTTAAAGCTCAATGTTCAGAAAACTAAGATCATGTCATCTGGTCCCATTACTTCATGGGAAATAGATGGGGAAACAGTGGAAACAGTGTCAGACTTTATTTTGGGGGGCTCTAAAATCACTGCAGATGGTGAATGCAGACATGAAATAAAAGACGCTTACTCCTTGGAAGAAAAGTTATGACCAACCTAGATAGCATATTCAAAAGCAGAGACATTACTTTGCCAACAAAGGTCCGTCTAGTCAAGGCTATGGTTTTTCCAGTAGTCATGTATGCATGTGAAAGTTGGACTGTGAAGAAAGCTGAGCACCGAAGAATTGATGCTTTTGAACTGTGGTGTTGGAGAAGACTCTTGAGAGTCCCTTGGACTGCAAGGAGATCCAACCAGTCCATTCTGAAGGAGATCAGCCCCGGGTGTTCTTTGGAAGGACTGATGCTAAAGCTGAAACTCCAAAACTTTGGCCACCTCATGCGAAGAGTTGACTCATTGGAAAAGACTCTGATGCTGGGATGGATTAGGGGCAGGAGGAGAAGGGGACGGCTAGGATGAGATGGCTGGATGGCATCACTGACTCGATGGGCATGAGTTTGGGTGAACTCCGGGAGTTGGTGATGGACAGGGAGGCCTGGCGTGCTGCACTCATGGGGTCGCAAAGAGTCGAAGACGACTGAGAGACTGAACTGAACTGAACTGATGGTTCTTTTTGACACATATGAAGAGAGAAAAATTCTTAATCTCATCAGGTTAGATCAGTTATGGGCTTTAAAATAGCTTGGAGTCCTAAAAATTGAGTAGGTCCTTAATTTCCTGACATCTTATGTCTTTGCATAAGATACCTCTTTAGATACCTCTTCAGCTTTGGAGGTGAGCTTTCAGGCAGATCTGTGGGGGTTTTTTTTTTTTGCCTTTGGTATTATAGAGTCCTTTTTTTTTCCCCCTCCTGTTTTACTGCTTTGATTTACCTACAAAGTGATAAGTACAATGGACTATTTTAGCTCCGCTTGTCTGAAGAGATTCTTCACTGATCCCTGAGAAGGTTCCTTGAAAGGAACTCTGTAGAGATAACCAATGTGTTCTCACCTCAAGTTCTCACTTCTCCAAGTGGGGCTGGAATTTAAAAGTAAACCTGATTAAATTTTATCTTATTTTCAAGCTGTTAATATCCCTGAACACAGAAAACATTTGACATTTCCAGGTAAATATCTCTCAGTTTTTTTCCAGTTGAAACTTCAGCTCACTCATTGGTCTTTTAAAGTTTCTACTTCATCACCTATCACTTGTGTGAGAATTTGGCTTTTTGTCCCTCCCGTCACAAGATGACACTGGGGTGCACAGGGAGGGGCATCTTGCCCTTAACAATACTCACAGGTTGATGGAGGGCTCTCATATTGTTTGATGTGAAGCCAAGTCTCTGTGGTCACTGAGAACTCAGTATCTTTTGGAGGTCATCCTGGCCCCCGTTGTTAATGACCTTCTCAATTGCCTCTAGTCACAAGCTTCCCTCCTGAGCTGGTCTTCCCCAACCCCAGTCCTTCATCTGTGCACTGATCCTTGGAACTTGTGTGCTCTTGGCTGCTGTCTCCTCTCCCTGTGTGGTATGCTGGGCTCTGTGAGGTCACCCTTTGCCCCAGTCATCTCTCTCACCTTTGCATTGCATTGTGCCTGGGTCATGCTGAGAACACTGTCATGGGGATGGCTTGTTCCTGTTGTTCAGTTACTCAGTTGTGTCCAGCTCTTTGCAATGCCATGGACTGCAGCACACCAGGCTTCCTTGTCCATCAGCAACTCCCCAAGCTTGCCCAAACTCATGTCCATCGAGTTGGTGATGCCATCCAACCACTCATCCTCTGTCATCCCCTTCTCCTCCTGCCCCCAATCTTTCCCAGCATCAAGGTCTTTTCCAATGAGTCAGTTCTTTGCATCAGGTGGCCAAAGTATTGGACTTTCAGCTTTAGCATCAGTCCTTTCAATGAATATTTAGGATTGTTTCCTTTAGAATTGACTGATTGGATCTCCTTGCAGTCCAAGGGACTCTCAAGAGTCTTCTCCAACATCACAGTTTAAAAGCATCAATTCTTTGATGCTCACCCTTCTTTATGGTTCCACTCTCGCATCCATACGTGACTACTGGATAAATCATAGCTTTGACTAAATGGACCTTTATTGGCAAAGTAATGGCTCTGCTTTTTAATGTGTTGTCAAGATTTGTCATAGCTTTTCTTCCAAGAAGCAAATGTCTTTTAATTTGATGGCTGCAGTCACCATCTGCCAACTCTTTTTTTCCGTCTCCTCTTTCACTTTCATTAAGAGACTCTTTTGTTCCTCTTTGCTTTCTGCCATAAAGGTGGTGTCATCTGCATATCTGAGGTTATTGATATTTCTCCTTGCAGTCTTGATTCTGGCTTGTGCTTCATCCAGCCTGGTATTTCACATGATGCATATAAGTTAAATAAACAAGGTGACAGTGTACAGCCTTGATGTACTCCTTTCACAATTTTGAACCAGTCTGTGGTTCCATGCCCAGTTCTAACTGTTTCTTCTTAACCTGCATACAGGTTTCTCAAGAGGCACATAAGGTGGCCTGGTATTCCCATCTCTTGAAGAATTTTCCAGTTTGTTGTGATCCATAGTGTCAAATGCTTCAGCATAGTCAATGAAGCAGAAGTAGATGGAGATGACTAAGCTTAGATTATACACTGTGGATTATACACATTATTACTTAGATTATATACTTATACTATATTATTATTATTATATACATTATTACTTAGATTATATGTTTATATTATACTATATTATTATTATTATGAACATTATTATTTAGATTATACACTTAGTCTCTACACTATGGAGGAGCAGTGTGTGTATATATATATAATGTATATATAGATATAGTGTATATATATATATAGCAATAAACTGTAATTGAGTGCTTCTCTCACATCTTCTAGGTTATACTTGGAGAAGTTCCCAGGACTCTTTGAGCTTTTTTCTGTTTATCTTCTTTACATTATAGCCTCCTACTTCTTTCTTCAGGGCTTACTGTTAAACACTGTGCATTTAAGTCTTTCAGGATTGATTTGGTGCTTTCCTTAAAGTTACATGCGCTTGCTAAGTCGCTCCACGTGTGTCTGACTCTGCTTCCCTATGGACTGTGGCCCGACAAGCTCCTCTGTTCATGTGATTCTCCAGGCCAGAATACTGGAGTGGGTTTCCATGCCCTTCTCCAGGGAATCTTCCTGACCCAGGGATTGAACCCACATCTCCTGTGTCTCGCGCATTGGCAGGTGGGTTCTTCACCACCAGGTTACATAAGTAATATTAAGTATTCTTGTTGCCACATTACAAAAAAATAAAAGGAAATAAGTGAAACTAATATAAAAATATTTTTGATTCAACTCCATACCTAAAGTATTTATAATTTCAGCATGTAAATAATATAAAATATGATTGAAGTATGCTACATTTCTTTGAACAGAGTCTTTGAATTCCAGTGCGTATGTTTTACACAGATGGCAAATGTCGATTTGAACCAGCAGCATTCAGGACTAATGGCCACCATATTAGACAGCCATGGTTTAGGTGACCCAAGGTCCCCTAGAAAACCTCCAGATAATTTAAAAGAAAAACAAACAATACATAAACTAAACAATTAGAATAGTGCTGTTTTCACTGCCTAACTTGACTTCTGAATGAGTACATTTTAGTTATTTAACCCTAGATTCCCAATTCTGTACCTTCACTTTTTTTGGTTTAAGGTTCATACAGCCACACTTGGAGAAGATTTCATTATGCAGTGTTTGGGAGTTAATATAGAGAACTTGAAGTTGTGCAATAAAGGTGGACATTTTAGGGCTTGAATGAAGAGTGCCTCAAGGATTTAGAAGTCAGAAGCGGTCCCTTAACTATGTATAAAATAGATAACTAATTAAAACCTACTGTGCAGCACAGGAAACTCTACCCAGTGCACCGTGGTGACCTGAATGGGCAGGAAGACCAAAAGGGAGGGATTGTATGCATATGTGTGGCAGCTTCATTTTGCTGTACAGCTGCTGCTGCTGCTAAATCACTTCAGTCATGTCCGACTCTGTACGACCCCAGAGACGGCAGCCTACCAGGCTCCTCTGTCCCTGAGATTCTCCAGGCAGGAACGTTGGAGTGGGTTGTCATTTCCTTCTCCAATGCATGAGAGTGAAAAGTGAAAGTGAAGTCACTCAGTCGTGTCCAACTCTTTGCGACCCCATGGACTGCAGCTCACCAGGCTCCTTCATCCATCGGATTTTTCAGGCAAGAATACTGGAGTGGGATGCCATTGCCTTTGCTGTACAATAGAAACTAACACAACATTGTAAAGCAACAAAGCTCTACTAAAACTTAATAAAAAAAATAGTCACTGACTTTACCATTCACAGAAATTCAAGTAAAATAAATAGTATCAGCAAACAACTCACTCAAAACGATGACTTATCAATAGAAGGATGAGACTGGATTAAACCTTATCTAAAAATAAGATATGATGATATATGAAAGTGATAATTCTAATTAAGTACATTTCAATATGACTGAGTTACTTTCACTCCAGTATCTCAGCTACATCTGGTGGTTTAGTGACTAAGGCATGTCCGATTCTTTGTGACCCCATGGACTATAGTCTTTCAGGATCCTTTGTCCATGGGATTTTCCAGACAAGAATACTGGAGTTGGTTGCCATTTCCCTCTCTTCCACACTCGGGTATTGAATCTGGGCCTCCTGCATTGCAGGTGGATTCTTTACCGGCTGAGCTAGCAGGGAAACCCCACATCTCTTACGAGGTATTACTCTTATTACAAAACAGATTCTGCCCCTGTAGAGGATGCTGGGTTCAGTGACCATACAAACACATGCCCTCCACCCACACTCATGTATTCAGTCACCAAATCTTGGGGATTATGCCCCTTCCATTCCTCTTGGAACTGCACTTGCTTCTCTATCCTCGCTGTCCACCTGGATTTATGGAATGGCTCCTAAAAATCCCTGTGACTTCTGTTTGTTTGTATCCCTTCCTCCATGTTTGTCCTCAGGGCTAGTGATTTGCAAATGCTCACTGGAGAAGACCACTCTGTGGAGGAAACTTTGATTGGACAGTGCTAGTATAGTCTCTAGTTCAGCATCCAGAGGTCAGCATCATCTATCCCCTGCCTACCTCTCAAGCTCCAAATCCTGCAGTGCCCCAGGTTGACCTTCTCTCTGACATGAATGATTGTGTATTAATAGTTGAGTTCTCATGTGTCTTCATACCTGCTGATCCTTTGTCTTGAGCATGATTGTTTCCTTTACTTCTCTCTACTGAAGTCCCCATATTCTTCAATTAACCTGTATGTTCATCTCATGGGTAAACTTCTCAAAAAAGCTTTTCTAGAAGACATCCATATATCCCCATCCCCCCACACACATGCAGTTTTAGATTGTCCCCTTTCATTTCTTAGATATACAGGCTATGTATGCAGATGTTGCATTCTTTATTGTGGTTGATTTGTTCTCTCCCTTTAGATCAGCATTTCTCAGTGTTGATACTTTTAACATTTTGAGCCAAAAGTAGGGAGGTACTCTGTGTATTGTGCAATGTTTAGCAATGTCTTTGACCTCTACCCACCATGTGCCAGGTAATACCCCCAGTTGCAGCCACCAAAAATGTCTCCAAACATTGTTGTCTGTTTCCTGAGTGACAAAACTACCAGTGATTGAGAAGCACTACTTAGATTTATAAACTCTATAAAGGGAGTCTCTCAAGGTGTATGTGATACTTTGAATCCATAACACTTCGGTTTCTGCACGTGACTGGTGCTGTGTTGGTACAAATATTGAATGAATGATTGTAAAATCTACCACCAGGTCTTTCTTTACTTTCTTCCTCTGTCCCCTTCTTCCTTTTTCTTTTATTCCGTTATTTGCACAGTAAGCAATGTATTCTCATGTCTATAATTTGATATCCTGAGTGAACTCACCAACCCACAGGGAGGGTCCCACAGAAAGGATCGTCTCTGGTCAGATGTATCTCCCAAAGTCAGTTAGTTTGGTTGGCTGATCCACAGTAGAAGGATGGACAGTCATCAGTCTCCTAAACTGAAGACAGCCTGAGAGTGAATCAGAGGTGACAGTCCCCCTGTGATGCTCAGTTTTATTGTTTTGACTATGATCCAGTGTTGACATATCTGTTAGCTTTTTAAGCAGCTATTAGCTAAAGAATTTAGAATTTGGAGGAACCTCAAAAATCATGCATTCCAGTCGCCTCATTTTATCTGTGGATGTATGGATGTTTTGTTAGGTCCTATTCTGGTCACCAATAGCATCCTAGATGAACATAGAGTTTTGTGGCTCCATCATTACAGCTAACTAATACAAAGTTACAGGACAGTGAAATTCATGATCCGAAAGTCCCAAACATTGTATTCTGCTGCTGGTCTGCTCTCCATGAAGGGCCCTGGCACTGGAGAAGGGTTATGGGATGGTGACCCAGCTTAGCTCTCTGATACTGCTCCAGCCAAGCAGAAGGGACCCAGGAGTTATATCCCAAGGCTCCACCATCGCTGGGGTCTGCTTTTCTGCTTTGCTCTTCTTTCTAGAATCCTCTGAGAAGACTGAATCAGCCCTTCTCAACATTCTGAAAACCTGGGCTTCATAATGTCTGCCCTTCAGGCTGGGCACTGTTTCTCCCCAGAGGTTTCCCATGTCTTTATGCCAGGCTCTGATGGGCACGACATTGCTGTTCTCTTGTTCTGGACTGGGAAGATGATGAAGTCCTCTTCCCATCTTATATCCTCACTCTTGCCACTGCCTGTCTATCATATTTGATCCTAGCAGACTACCTGTTGATCATATTTGATCCTAGCAGACTCTGGGATCACCTTGCAGCAGCTTGTGTTGGCATCTCACTCTGACATTGCCTTGATGCTATGGTCAGAGCTCTAAATGGAAATGTATCAACATTTCTTTTTTATGTGTGGTGGGTAAAATACACATAATGTATAACTTACTATCTTTATCCTCAGTTCAGTGGTATTGTTGTTCAGTCATTGCCTTGTTTGACTCTTTGCAACCCTATGGACTGCAGCATGCCAAGCTTCCCTGTCCTTCCCAAATTCCCAGAGTTTGCTCAAACTCATGTCCATTGAGTCAATGATGCGATCCAGCCATTTCATCCTCTGGTGCCCCCTTCTCCTCCTGCCCTCAACCTTTCCCAGCATCAGGGTCTTTTCCAAAGAGTCAGCTCTCTGCATCACTTGGCCAAAGTATGGAGCTTCAGCTTCATATCAGTTCTTCCAATGAATCTTTAGGGTTGATTTCCTTTAGGATTGACTGGTTTGATCTCTTTGATGCCCAAGAGGCTCTCAAGAGTCTTCTCCAGCACCACAGTTGAAAGCATCAATTTTGGGGCTCTCAGCCTTCTTTATGGACCAACTCTCATATCTGAACATGACTACTGGGAAAACCATAACTTTGACTATAACGATTTTTGTCACCAAAGTGATGTCTCTGCTTTTTAATATGCTGTCTAGGATTGTCATAGCATTTCTTCCAAGGAGCAAGTGTCTTAATTTCATGGCTGCGGTCCCCATCTGCAGTGATTTTGGAGCCCAGGAAAATAAAATTTGCCACTATTTCCAGTTTTTCCCATCTGTTTGTATGAAGTGATGGGACCAGATGCTGTGATCTTATCTTCTTTTTTTTGGAATGTTGAGTTTCAAGCTAGCTTTTTCACTCTCTTCTCTCACCTTCATCAAGAGACTCTTTAGTTCCTCTTCACTTTCTGCCATTAAATTGATGTCATCTGCATATCTGAGGTTGTTGATATTACTCCTGGTCGTCTTAATTCCAACTTGCAATTCATCCAGCCCAACATTTTGCATGAAGTTAAATAAGCAGAGTGACAATATACAGCTTTGATGTACTCATTTCCCAATTTTGAACCAGTCTCTTGTTCCATGTCCAGTTCTAACTGTTGCTTCTTGACCTGCATACAGGTTTCTCAGGAGACAGATTAGGCGGTCTCATATTCCCATATTTTAAGAATTTTCCACAGTTTGTTTTGATCCACACAGTGACAAGCTCTAGCGTAGTTAATGAAGCTTCTGATAAATCACCATTCTACTTTCCATTTCTTTGTATTTAACTCTTTATTTTTTATATGATTTCACATGTAAGTGAGGTCAGGCAGTATTTGTCTCTCTATATCTGGCTTATTTCACTTAGTAGAATATCCTCCCGGTACATCCACATTGTTTTAAAGGGCAGAATTTCCTTCTTCTTCTTCTTTTTTTTTTTTTTAAGACTGAATAATATTCTACTGTGTGTGTGTGTGTGTGTGTGTGTGTGTGTGTGTGTGTGTGTGTGTATTCTTTATCCATTCATCTGTCAATGGACATTTGGGTTATTTCTGTATCTTGGTCATTGTGAAGATGGCGATGAATATGACAGTGCACATACTGCTTTGAGATCCAAAGGAAATAAAATCACTATCTTGAGGAAATGTGTATACATTTCCTCATAGCAAAGTGAACTTCCTCTCCAACCCAGAATGTACCTTTCTCAGCCTGAGCACACTCTCATTTCTGGATGGCAATTTTTGCTTCCTTTGTAACTCAACTACATGGTCAGTTAAGTGGACTGAGAAAATAACTCACATGTCACCTGGAACCTGCTAAGCAGTCCTGGAGCTTTGTTACAGACTTTCATTCTATCCCATCAAATATTTATCAGATACCCACTCTGTTCTAGCCCCTGTGGGTATGGTGAAGATGTTTTCCTATGCTTCAAGCTGCTGATCATCTAGTGGGAATGGAAATGAAGTAAAAACATGATTACAGCACAGTAGCAAATAATTATACAAAGTGATGTGTAACACAGAGAAGGTGGGAGTTAGAGAATGATAAGAATAAATACACTATGGAGGGGCAGTCTTTATGCCAGGGTCTGTACTAGTTATTTTATACAATATTTACACTTCTGTTTAAAGTCTCACAACCTTTTGGTAGGTGGACAGGTGTCTGAGATAGGGGAAACCCCCTTGAGAAATTGATATCTGTCTGAGCGTTCATCTTTCTTTCTTGTATATATTTTATTAAGATACAAAATACAGTTAGAAAAATACACAGTTCTTGAACTTTAACAACCTGATTATGTCCATGTAATCTCATTCCCAGCATCCCAGAAGTCCTCACTTCCTCCCAACCTAACCCTCAGTACCCCCGCCCTCCTTGCCCTGATCCCTTCCAGATGCTCCGGCCCCTCTGCCCAAGGGTCACCTCCTGCCTTGAACAGCATAGACTAACTGTGTCTGCTTCATACTTTATATCAATGGAAACATAATGCAGGACCTCTTTTGCTCTGGGTTCTTTCACTCAACATACTGTCTGTAAGACTAATCCATATTGTCATATGCAATTGTAATTCTCATTGCTGAAAAGTATTCCATGGTGTGATT
Organism: Budorcas taxicolor; assembly: GCF_023091745.1. NCBI lineage: Eukaryota > Metazoa > Chordata > Mammalia > Artiodactyla > Bovidae > Budorcas > Budorcas taxicolor. The sequence goes on from NC_068922.1 coordinate 1,286,638, forward strand.
GATCCAATATTCATCTGTCCATTGTAAAGTTATGAGCATTTGGCTAGATCTAGTTTGGAGCTGTTGTTAATAATATTACAGTGGATTTCCTAGTGCATATCTATGTTGCACATGTGGAGAAAGCATGTCTTCTGGGCATGTCTGTAACTCAGAGTGAAATTACTGAGTTATAAGCAGTCATGTACTCAAATGTAGAATGGAGAGGCATGTGTACAGTGTGCTCATGAGCTGGTGGATGCCAGCCTGCACACCACTAATAAATAGACGGTGCATACGTACAGTTTCAGTAAATATTAACAGTTTTCCAAAGTGGTTTTACCTAGTGCTCAGTTTCAAGAAGCAAGTAAGAGCCATAGTGTTAAAAAAGAAACAGGAAAGAGTTTTCCAGCAATGCACAGTGTGTGATTGTCAAAATTGGTTGTTACTGGTTTAGCCATGTGCATGAATTTGAAATCCTGCCATGAGTTTGCCTTGCTTATTCTGGCCTGAAATTTCCAGCCATAATGGAATGTAACACTTTACCCTTTTTGAACTTCTTCCTTCTCAACATAGTACTACATTAAAGGTCAACTGTAAAATTTCCACATCCTACTAAATCTTGTTCCTGGAGCCTGATATAATGTTTCACAATGCTACTCCATTCAAAGACATACACATACTCATTGTCATGGAAGGATCTAGTGAATGTGAAGTTTTTTGTTTGAAAATCCAGGGGTTTTTTGGCCTCTGTTGTTATTCCTTTGACTTTGTGGATCTGGCAACAATTGGTAAATTTTATGGAGTAGTGGTTTATTAGGTTGAAAGCAGTATTTTACTAAAAATAGACCTCTTGGCTGATCCTCAGTGTCTCAAGAGACAGTGTGAGTGAATGTCTGTCTCTGTATACCACGATATTAAGAATCACCAGGAACATAATCCTGACAGCTTAACCCATTTTTGTCTACGATATCATGGCTAGAACTTATTTTTCTCTTTGTTAGAATCTATCTTTGGGAGGTTCAAAACTACCTAGTGAATGTGTCAGATGAATAATGATTTCTGAGGTAGTCATTTATAATAGAAGTAATTTCCCCTAAAAGGAAGCACGCCTTTAGTGCTATTTCACCAAGTCCAGTTTGTGTAACTTCTTTTGGGGCTAAGAGACTAGTTATTGGACATTTCTGAATATGTACTTTATTTATGATTTTCTTGGAAATCATTACCTATGATAATTTTAAAGCCTTTGTTCCAACAATGTTGAAATATATGGGGAGCATTGAGGAAATGAAAATATTACCTGTGTTACTTCCTGTTCATTCATATAATGTATTTCATTTGTAAACCATGATGCAGAATTAGTCTATTAGGTGAATAAGATTGACTGTGTCTATACATACAATCTAGCAGGATAAGAAAAATACGATATAATAAAGTAGAGATTGATCCTGAAATGTAAGAATATTCTAATACTGGGAAAAGTATCCATATTAGCACTACCTCAACAGACAAAAGGAGGAAAATGATGAGATCATACTGTGCTGTTCTTAGTCGCTCAGTCGTGTCTGACTCTCTGTGACCCCATGGACTGTAGCCTGCCAGGACTACAGGACCCCAGGACTGTAGCAAGAATACTGGAGTGGGTTGCCTTGCCCTCATTGAGGAGATCTTCCCAACCTAGGGACTGAACCCAGGTCATACTGATAAAGTGACGAAAAGATGGAATAAAAGTCAACATCTACTCCTGATAATCTTTAAGAGATCTTACAAATTAAGAATGGTAAGATTCTATGTCAAACTAGCAACCAACATCATATGTGATAGTAACATTCTGGAGATATATTCCCATTAAATTGATAAGGAGCCAAGTTTTTAACTGTCATTCATATTAGTGAACATTGGCCAATAAAATGAAATTGAAAACTATAAATATTAGAAAAAAATCCATTTTATAATTTGCATATAGTATGATTATCTACTCTAAGAATACAGGAACAAGTAAAAAGATTAATGCTAATGAAGAATTCAATAAAGAGAATATTTCCAAAATAAATTTATGAAATGAGAAGCTTCCTTATGTTTGGTAATGAAAATTTTTTGAAGATGATAGTCAAAACAGCAACCCAACCCCAAAAATGAAAAACCTACATTAAAAAAAAAATCTTATGGAGTGGATGAAATCTATACATTAAAAAAAAAGAGATTCCTTAAACAATTGCAAATAGAACTGCCTTATGAACCAGCAATCCCACTGTTGGGCATACACACCGAGGAAACCTGAATTGAAAGAGATACATGTACCCCAATGTTCATTGCAGCACTGTTTATAATAGCCAGGACATGGAAACAACCTAGATGTCCATCAGCAGATGAATGGATAAGAAAGCTGTGGTACATATACACAATAGAGTATTACTCAGCCATTAAAAAGAATAAATTTGAATCAGTTCTAATGAGATGGATGAAGCTGGAGCCGATTATACAGAGTGAAGCAAGCCAGAAAGAAAAACACCAATACAGTATACTGACACATATATATGGAATTTAGTAAGATGGTAATGATGACCCTGTATGCGAGACAGCAAAAGAGACACAGATGTATAGAACGGACTTTTGGACTCTGAGGGAGAGGGAGAGGGTGGGATGATTTGGGAGAATGGCATTGAAACGTATACTATCATGTAAGAAACGAAGTGCCAGTCTATGTTCGATACAAGATACAGGATGCTTGGGGCTGGTTCACAGGGATGATCCAGAGAGATGATATGGGGTGGGAGGTGGGAGGGGGATTCAGGATTGGGAGCTTGTATACACCCGTGGCGGATTCATGTCAATGTATGGCAAAACCAATACAGTATTGTAAAGTAAAATAAAGTAAAAATAAAATTTAAAAAAGTAAATTAATTAATTTAAAAAAAGAAACAAAAATGAAAACATTTTCAAAGGAATAAAAAACAGTTTTAAATAGAGATACTGCATTTATAGATATAATAAAATGTTAAAGATATGCACCATTCCCAAATTAAATGAATGCAAATTCAAAGTTAAAAAGTTATTTTATAAATTTGGAAAACAACTCAAGTGAACATGACATTTTTTGGAGAAGCTACTTGAGAAACACTAAGAGGAAATGTTGGTGATTAAATTTTCAAACACAGTGTAAGACAGCTAATGCAGCATTTTGTTGACAATGGAAATCAGCACATCAGTAAAACAATATGGAAAGTTCATAAACACACCTAACAACTATAAAACAAATAGACAAAACTAACATGTAATAAAGATACTAAATCAGTTGGTTAATAGTAGATTATTCAATAAAAGGTAGACTCTACAAAAAGAAAGTTAAATTTGACAGCATTGTAGGTTTGAATTCAGAATTTACTCCTTCTCTGAGGACATAAAATCTTTCTCAAAAAGAAAGTGAGTGGTCCAAAGACTTGACAAAATACTTTCTGAGTTATGCCCTCATGATGGCCCTGGTAGGATTGAGTTGAATGAAGTGAATAAGTGATGATTTGTGCTCTTGAGAAATTTATTGGAAAGAAAGGTGACTTGAAGTGTGTAGGTGGGACTAAGTGCTGTAAGATTGGGATTTCAGTGAAGTTGACTTGAGGAGCTGGCAGACTACCCAGGTGATATCCAGCAGACATTTGGGACTATGGAATTGGCTCTTGAATCAGAAGTAACAGGGCGATGATCCTGATGTGGGAACCAGTTGCCAAAAGTGACAGTGGACGCACTGGGAAAGCAGGGGATCCACGTGGGTTCAGAGACCCCTGATTGCACAAGTCCAAGTCCAAGGACAGCTCTTCTCATTCTGTTCTCTGAAGGTATGCTCGAGGGCAAGCCACTCGGATAAGCTATAGTAAGATCAGTGTCCCTTTCTGCCTTCTTCATGCAAGGTGGCACATACTAGATGAGTTCTCTAAACAGAGCAAGACAGAGGATGTATAAGGAGTCTCACATTACATGAAAGATGAGAGAGGGGGAGACAGGAGGCAGTGAGCTCCTGGGAAGAAGGAAACGGGGCAGATTTCAGGGAGTGTTAGGACCATGGTGTCAAATGATTTTAGGCAGTAAGGGATGAGACAGGCCACTGGGCCTGAAAGTATAAAGAAATGGGCAATCTTGGAGCTAGTGGAGTCTACGGAATAACAGGAAAGAAGCCATCAAGGCACCCAGGAGCAGAAGCCAGTCCCTGAGGAGGGAGAAGGATGCTGTATTCAGAGGGGACTATCCTGGATTGAAGGGCCTTTGTTTCTGTTTAGAGAAGCCTGAGCGTTTCCATGTAGAACAGAAGGAATCAGGGGAAAGGGGAAATTGGAGGTGCAAGAGAAAGAAAGGAAGTTTCGTAATTAAAGTCCTGAGGAAATCAGGATGGGATTGGATCATTATGTCAAGCTCAGTATTGAACCTAGAAAAAAGGAGAGACTCTTTCTCAGGATGAGACTGAGAGGGACAGGGAACTAGCTTCTTCCAGAAGAGAAATCAGTTAGGTCATGGAATCCAACTTAAAACCTAGTTGGAATGTGAAATAAAGTCACGAACAAGGTCTCTCACAAGTTCTCAGACACTTATATTTCTTGTGATAGATGCAGAAATACTTTTAAGCCATTGCTTGCAGTACTAATAATACTCTTTCGCAGTGTCACCATCATCAGGTGTAAGACATAGGGGACCAATTTAGAGAGTTTCACAAATGGGCCAGTAATGGGCATGGAGACATTGGAGATTGTGCCAAAGGTAATTTGCAAAAGTCTTACATTTTGCCTCCAGTAAGTTGTACTTAGTTTTACCAAATAGTGCTTCAGTGTTTTCTATAATTGTGTTTCCTCTCTCTAATACTTAGGGAAGAAAGATAAAGTCAAGTTAGGTATATTCTGAGATAAATCTTGAGAAAAGAATATTGATTGTTTCATTGAGTTGATTGGTTAACACTTTAGAAAGATATGATGCTTTATAGCAGTCCTTTTTCTTAAACACAAAATAGCATTTCATTCTGTGTGTTAGTAGTTTGTTATAGAATTAGCAACACCAGTGTACTTTGAGCTGTTTCAGTCCAGAAGAGCCCAACACTGTAGCCACTAATATGCTATAAAGTGGGTCCTTTGTTGATGCTAACTTGGAAATTGTGTTAAAAATCCTGTCCAAGGCTCTAAGAATTTGGTTACAAATCTATAAAACTATTTCACATTTATGTCACTTCCTTTTGAAATGATAAGTAACAATCTGCAACTATTTGCTTATAAATCAGATATGGTTTTACAAAATACTAGACTAACAGATGTTAAAGACTAGTTAAGTTTGGTGTTAGTTTCTTAGTTGTGTCTGACTTTGTGACCTCGTGGCCTGTAGCCCATCAGGCTCCTCCATCCAGGCAAAAATACTGGAGTGGGTAGCTGTTCGCTTCTCCAGGGGATCCTCCCGACCCAGGGATCAAACCCAGGTCCTTACATAACAGGCAGAGTCTTTACCATCTGAGCAGCAAGGGAAGTTTAGGTATGTTAAGATGTGAGATATGTCAAGATTTCCAACTAAGAAATCATCCGTACTTTCTCAACAAACATGGAAATCAGAAAGGGCTTTGAGATTGTCTAGACTAAGACTTTAATTTAAAAAAATTAATTGTAATTATACATAGAATCTATGAATGCCTTCTTCATCTAAAAACCGAAAGCGACAAAATGAAGTCAGTGTCCACTTTGGCACTTCTCAGCTTCCCAAACCAGCACTGGCTATGTGATCAGTCTACTCTGCAACCTTCTGAACTTGTCTTGAACATTGAGATACGAATAGGTGTATCTACAGAAAATACGTATTACCATTTAGTCTGTGTGTAATAAATAGCACCATGTTTTATGTAACTTGCTTTTTATATTTAATGATATGCCTTAGAGACATTAACTGCGTATTAACAGACAGAGCTGTTTCACATGTTTTATCAGATGTGGTGACAAATGTTACCCCATGTTTTAACACTATATTTCATCATATGGATGCCCCATAGTTTGTTTCATGTCATTCTGTCAGATGGATATTTGGCTTGTTTCAGAATTTCCCCTGTTACGCATAGTGCTGAAATGCACAAGCCTCTTTGCACTGGCTTTTATTAGGATACCAAAGAGAAGGGAGATGCTGATATTAAAATGTAAGTAGTTTATATGCACTTTACATTTTAATAGACATTGCCCACTCCATTACTCTTGCCTGGCAAATCCCATGGATGGAGGAGTCTGGTGGGCTGCAGTCCATGGGGTTGCTAGGAGTTGGACACGACTGAGCGACTTCACTTTCACTTTTCACTTTCATGCATTGGAGAAGGAAATGGCAACCCACTCCAGTGTTCTTGCCTGGAGAATCCCAGGGACGGGAGCGCCTGTTGGGCTGCCATCTCTGGGGTCACACAGAGTTGGACACGACTGAAGCGACTTAGCAGCAGCAGCAGCAGCAGCAATTATCTTTTAAAGGGCTTCCCTTATCACTCAGTGGGTAAAGAACCTACCTGCAATGCAGGAGACCTCGGTTTGATTCCTGGGCTGGGAAGATCCGCTAGAGGAGGAATAGGCTACCCACTCCAGTATTCTTGGGCTTCCCTCATGGCTCAGCTGGTAAAGAATCCGCCTGCTAATTTTCTCTCCCACCAGCAATCTTTTTATTTTAGGAGTGAGGAAAATGAGGCCCAAAATTATATAACTTGGCAAATATAAACATCTAAGGAATAGGAATCAGGTGTCCTATCTCCCTGATAGATTTTTAATGCCTGCACTAGAGAAAGAAAGTGAAAGTGAAAGTCACTCAGTTGTGCCTGCTCTTTGTGACCCCATGGACTGTCGACTACCAGGATCCTGTGTCCATGGAACTATTCAGGCAAGAATACTGGAATGGGTTGCCATTCCCTTCTCCAGGGGATCTTCCTGACCCAGGGATCAAACCTGGCTCTCCCACATTGTAGGCAGATTCTTTACGATCTGAACTACTAAGTAAGTGCACCAAACTGCCTCCAAATTTATAAAAGAGGAAATGTATGTGTGAAATTATTATAGGAATGTATGTAGCAAATTATTAATGTAAATGTATGTTCAGTTCAGTTCAGTTCAGTTGCTCAGTTGTGTCCTATTCTTTGTGACCCCATGGACTGTAGCACGCCAGCCCTCCCTGTCCATCACCAACTCCCAGAGCTTACTCAAACTCATGTCCATTGAGTCAGTGATGCCACCCAACCATCTCATCCTCTGTTGTCCCTTCTCTACCTGCCTTCAATCTTTCCCAGCATCAGAGTCTTTTCCAATGACTCAGTTCTTCACATCAGATGGCCAGAGTACTGGAGTTTCAGCTTCAGCATCAGTCCTTCCATGGCATAGTCAGGACTGATTTCCTTTAGGATAGACTGGTTGGATCTCCTTGCAGTCCAAGGGACTCTCAAGAGTCTTCTCTAACACCACAGTTCAAAAGCATTAGTTCATCTATAAAAGAAGGAATGTATGTATGAAATTATTATAGGAATGTATGTAGGAAATTATTAATGCTTGTAGGAAATGTGTATATGAAATTATTAATATGTATTAAGCTGCTGCTGCTGCTAAGTCGCTTCAGTTGTGCCTGACTCTGTGCAACCCTATGGACAGCAGCCCACCAGGCCCCTCTGTCCATGTGATTCTCTAGGCAAGAATACTGGAGTGGGTTGCCATTTCCTTCTCCAATGTATTAAGCTAGCCTCCTTGAAACTTTGCTCTATATTTGTCTTATTGTTTGCTAACTTGCAAAACCATTTCTGATTGGTCAGTTAAATCAACAAGTTGAAGAATAATATAATTAGTTTTCAATTTAGGAGTTATGGGAAACTATTCAAAACAAGATTCTTATTGGTTTTATGTTTTCCAGGTTGTGTGATCCTGTAATCTTGTGTCTACTAAAATTTTCATGGTTGGAGTATTTCCTAATGTAATTGAAATTCTTCTGGTTTCGAAATTTTATTTTCATATACTTATCAACCAAGTCATCTTTATTTTTTCACTTGATGTATTTCCAAGTGTAAGAAAATCTGCAGAATGAGTTGATGGGAAAAATACAAACAAGTAATATACTTGAAAAATGAAATCTTTAGCTTCTAGAAAAAAAGCATTTTAATGGAGTGAGGATTTACTCTCCAGAAGTCCTTTCATATTCTGGGGTCAGGATGGGTCATAGACACCTAATGATCCAGCGTAGGCATTCAGTCAACCTCACTTGGGTTCTCTTCACTTCTTGATGTGGAAGAACATATCACTTGAACTTTCCAATACTGGAAGAAAATTGGGCCTGCATCATACATATTTCTGAAGAACTGATATGTCTTTGTTGCTGCCTAGTGGCAGCTTGATGTTGAAGCAAAAGTTCAACCAAAAAATGCAAGACCAAAAAATACAAGAAATACAATGAACTTTTCAGTAGACCCTGCATAGAACCAGGAACTGACTAGGCATTTTCATGTATGTTGTCTAATGTAGGCTCACAAGAGACTCATGTAGGGAATTTTATTTTATTCAAGTTCTGTGTTAGGAAATAGAGTCTGAGAGAAGAAAGGAATATATAACAAGTAAATATAAAAGTTCTTAAGCCTTTTCTCCTTCTTTCTACCACCTTGCCTCCCATCTCAACAGAAATCAGTGAAAGCTGGAACAAAGAGTGCCTCTAGGAAGAAGTGGAGTGGTGCTTGAGTTAAATCTGAAAAGGCGCTGTTAAGAGTCTGATGAAGAGGGGTGGGTAGCAGTTAAGTCAGAGGAGGAGTCTTTACAGAGACACACAGCTGCAAGCAGGTATGGTGTCAAATTTGGCTTACTCAGCTTTAACAATGAGGATCAGAACCCTGTGCACCTGGCTTTGGGCAGCATGATTTTGAAGGACAAAGGACTTTGGCGAGAAACCCAGTGGGGACTGATGAGAAATAGCAGCTAGAAATACGGAATGCAGAGCTCAGATAACTACCTATGTCTCTCGAGGGAAGTTAGTGTCTCTTCCCTCCTTCTTCTGACCTTGCTGCTGCTTTCTACTTTGTCTCTCTAGGAGAGCTCATTTGCTTTGCCCTGAGTATGGCTGCCCCACTGCAGCAGAGGTGCACTAGCATCGGTGGGCCTCGGTGCCGGATTCCAAGGGCCAGAGGTCCACCTCGAGTGCAGTCAGCTTCCAGTGCTCACTTCCCTTGGCCTGGGAGCAGGACCTTGTATATCATGGCACAGGCAGCTCCTCTAAGAAGGCATTTGAACTACAGGAGTGAGAGATGGGAGGTCAGTGTGGTCAGACTTATGGAGTATCTTGAAAGCCAGTGAAAACACATGCACTTGGCTCTCTAACTGAGAGAAGAAAGTGTGCAAGATGAAGGAGTTTGGTGAAGGGTAAGTTGCAAGGGTGAGAGACTGGCACAGAGATGAGCTAAGAGATAACAGAATAGGGCGTGGCGACTAGATTTGGAGAGATGGGAGTGGAGCGGGGATGGCAAAGCAGACAGAAGCTACTTCGAAAGGACAAGCAGGATTATTATAAAGAAAAGGCAGCTTTCAGGTCCAAGTATTAGACAAAGTTGTGAGCCTTTGGGAGATAAAGGAGGAGAAGGAGTGCAATTTTGAGGAGAGGGAGAACACATCTGTTTAGGGGAATGTGGTCTCAGATCTGTCTGTGGTGGGTGAGCACTGGCCATAGGCTACAAGTGCAGTGGGCAAAGGGAATTTGATAGGGTGGGAAGCCATGGTAGTTTGAAGTGAAAGAGATGAGATGGGGGATGGGTTTTGGTGGACAATGAGGAACTGAATCAGAGGCCAATTGCCTTCCATCCAAATCTGCATCATTTTGTGCTGTCTCTGCATTTGTTGACTGAGCTTCCAGGTGGACAGGTCAGTCTTGAAACACCTGAAAAATATCATGACCTAATATTGTACTGAAACAGTGGTGATAAATGAGGTCCCTCCAGTAGGGACAAATCTGGAAGCAAGTCCAATGTTACTGTGAATAAGACCGGGGGGTGAGATGGTGGGGATGTGAAGCAGGCTCAAGAGGGAGGAGGTATATGTATACTTATAACTGATTCATGTTGTTGTACGACAGACACCAACACAGTTTGTAACAGGGTAAAGCAGTTACCCTCCAATTACAATAAAAAAGACTGATGCTGGAATCTTCTTTCATGCCTGTGCTAAGGCTGATGGCCAATGGTTCCCAAACTGTGTCTTAGACTACAAAGGCAAACAGGAGATGGTTAAATTTAAAATACAGGGGTAAACATTTCTTCCACTTCCACTAGTGGGACTTAGCCTAATGCAGATAACATTGGTCTCAAAAAATGATTGTGTTTTGGCCAAGACACGAATTCCTTTTTGAGATTCTGCCAGTTCCTGGTGCAAGCCAGGAAATATATTTTTAGATCTCTATAACTCGAGCTAAGAGGACTATGTACTGCTTAATGGTTGTCATCCAATGTGTATAAATAGAACCTTTACAGAGACAAGCCATATGCTTTGTAGTGGTTACCTTATTTAACTACAGATCTGACTTACAATCACTTTAATTCCTAAAACCACTCAATTTTATTCATTAAGAACATGATTGCACAGAGGAATGCTTTGTAATTTGGCTGTGGAATCAAAAACCAAGAATATTTTCCTCCCCAAAACTTGTAATAAGGTCAAACACTAAAGGCTTATAATAATTGTTTTTAGCTGTTCTCTTAGAATTGAAAACAAATGTCATCTAGTTTCCAAAGAGCAGTGTATTGCTAATCATTTATTTGTATAATATAATTTCAATTTCTTCAACATTTTTATGCATTACCTCAAAATTAAATGTGGTAAATGCTTTAGTTCTCTAATTTTTGAAGAATTAAAACAGTAGTCTTTTACACATTAAGATCAGATTTATCCTTTGTATCTGAGATTTGTATGGATTTTGTATGGTAAAAATTAATATAGCAAACTAATAATGATATACACTTTTAATCAGTGTAAAGATATGCTGCATGACCACCAAAATGACAAAAAAATTGAAAAGACCAACAGTACCAAGTTTTGCAAAGATGTGGATAATTGGGACTCTCATGCATTGCTAGTGGGAGTGTAAATTGGTTAGGACCACACTGGAAAACTTTTTATTAGTATTTGTTAAAGGAAAGCATATGTCTACCATATGAATTTAGATAAATGAACATGTGTTCTTAAGGAGACAGTTATTAGAATGTTCATAAAATTTTTTATTTGTAATAATCCCAAACTGCAAATACCTAATCATCTATCAACAAGAGAAAGAATAAACACATTGTTAGAATGAACTATTAATACATGCTATATTATGAAGGAAATCTCATAAATGTCATATTGAATGAAAGAAGCCAGATGCAAAAGATACAGAAAATTCCTTTTGTATGAAGCTCAAGAAAAGGCAAAACTAATCTCTGGTGATAGAGATCAGAATAGTGATTTACTTTCCTTCTGGGGAAGATAACGTTGGCAAGTGGCACCTGAGCAACTGGGAGTGATATAGAGATGCTGCGCATCTCAGTGCAGATGGTGTCTCCATGAGTGTAAACATATGTAAACATTCACCCAGCTGTGCCTTAGAGAATTTCACCACATGCATATTATACCTCAGTAGATGTATGGAATTCATGATGCATTTTCCTGTTTCCAATTCTGGTCAGCATGAACAAGCTAATTCTAATGCAGAAGGTTGCTACTTGGCTAAATTGAGGAGGAGATGGGTGCAAATGAAGTAGTGAGACAAATACAGGAGGCTTTAACATCCTTGTATTTATTGCAAAGAAGTAAATTGGTTCTATTGGGAAAGTAGCAAGATGATGTGGCTTTGGAGATATTATAATTTTTTTTGGCCTGTAGAATAAGTAATAATATTTTTATATTTTATACCATATTACATACATTCAATAAAAGAGTATTTTCAATTTTCAGTATATTTTTATTTAAAAATTTTATATCTATGTATCCATATATACATACATACATACATACATATCTATACACCATGTCATGTAAATAGGATCATATGCTTACTTGTAGGATTTTTTTTAGTATGGTTTATTTGAAGTGGTTCTTCTCTCCATGTCACTTCCTCATTTGGTGTCAAAATCTACTGTGTGTCTTACCTAATTTTCTTATGCTTATATGGTAAGGCACATTTATTTTATACACATACATAGATGTGTATATGTATATGTATGTATATGCCCATAGGTACAAATTTCTTTGTCCTTGTGCTGCAAAAATAGTATAATATCATATACATTTTCTTACACCTTGCTTTAATTCTCCCAATAAAACTCCATGAAAATGCCAGCAAATCAAGTGATATGTCATGGTGCCTAATTGTCCATAGGGTGGATATGCCATAATTTACTCAAACAATCCTGTGTGCCTGGGCTTTGGTTGGGCAAGGTCTTTTGTGTACTGTGGTGAGAAAGTCTTGAATTCAAAAGCAGTGAGTAGGATTATGTCACTTACATTGTCTGAGCCTGTCTCTTCATCCATCAAAGGGGGAAACATTTATATCTGCCCCCCCCCCCAACAATACAGGGAAGATAAAAGAATAAAAACCATGGTTTATAGGAGTTTACATGTTTGATGTGAGCACCAAGTGAGGTGCTCTATGTTATTATTTTCCCATTTTCTAGATGAAAAAAGTTGGGGTAACTTATACAAGGTCAACAGGAGATGTCAGATTAGAATTGTATATGTCCCATTTTGAGAGCCCACGATTTTAGCTGCGATGCTACACTGCCTCTCAAATGTAATGTTCACTAGACATTTTATTTTATACATAAATATCTACAGAAAACATAAAATAGAATGGTTCTCAAAAAAATGTTGGAATTACACTGTCAGTTGTCAATGTTCGTAACAAAAGCAGAGATTTGTATCAGATAACTATTTATGTGTAGGAAATCATCCAAAATTCAGTGGCTTAATACAACAGCCATTTATATTGGTCATGATTCTGTGAGTCAGCAATCTGGGCTGGGCTTAGCTGGATGGTTCTTCTGGCTTAATCTGGGCTCACTCAAGAATCGTTGTTAGCTGCTGGGTCCGCTGAGCAGTGCAGCCTAGAGATTTCCTGACTCTAACTGGGACTGTGGGGACAACTGGACCATGGGTTGTCAGAGTTTATCAGGCGTATGCAAACAGTTACAGTGTAATTTCAAGAGGGAGAATGGAAACACAAAAAAACTCTTGAGGCCTACGCTTAGAACTGTATCACCATGGTTTCTTCCAAATTCTCTAAATCAGAGGAAATCACAAGCCTATCCCAGATTCAGCCACTTGATGGGAATTGCCACCAACTCACAGGGCAGGAAGACTAAGATCTAGGGTGATGAAAAATTTCTCTCATCCAAAATGGGGAAAAAAAGGAAAAAATAAGTTTCACTCCTTTTATCCCATAGAACTTGGCACTGATTTCTTATCAGTGCTGTGTTTGTGTTTCTGCTGAAAATGAGATGTGTATTCTTTGGCTTGCAAACAGCTGGTTTTCTTTTGGCTCAGTCTGTATGTCTAAGCTGAATCAAATCTCTCAGGCTTTAGAGCCATCCTCATGTTCTTGATTGAAGTCCGTCTGTATTGAATGATTTTAATTTCTATTTCTCAGGAAGCCAGAGGACATGCCATTATTTATGGCTTTTCAAAAGAATGTAACTATTTGGCTACATAATCATTATATCACAACCAAATTCTCTAATTCATGTGGCTTATAATGTATGTAAGTTGTGCATTTCCCAAACAGCACTGTCATGCTTTCTTTGCAAGACAGGTACCCTTCCTACATCTTCAGCATCCTCTCCTAATACTCTCAGTTCCCAGCATCCTTGCCCCACTGTTCCAAAAAAGGACATGCATTTAACAGTTAAATAACCTGAAGCATAGGAAAATATGTCAGTTTCATACAGCATTCATTGATTGAGATGCAAGATTTTCTCACTTCTTGGTTGTTGGCCATATACACTGTCTAACGTGATTTTCACGTTGTTTGAGGATTTTCTAGGAACCATCTCTCTTTTTCTTTTGGAAGCTTAAAATGAGATATTTGTTAACTCATCCTTTCAACATGATATTTCTACTAGCTGAAGTGAAGTGATGGAGGCATAGAAAACAATGTAAAATTTGTTGTTTTAGTAAATATTCCTTTTTTGTTTTAGTCACATGGTATAGTAGATGAAGGTATGGATTCAGGAATTGCCCAGACTGAGATTCATATTACAGATTTTCCACTTATAAGATGTATGACATTAGGCAACACGCACAAGTATTAGTCTGCCACATTGTGGTAAAAAAAAAAAAAATTAGTAAATGTTTATTATTATTATTACTCTTTCTTATTGAGAAGTAGTTAATGTTATTCCCTGGTGGCTCAGAGGTTAAAGCGTCTGCCTGCAATACAGGAGACCTGGGTTCGATCCCTAGGTTGGGAAGATCCCCTGGAGAAGGAAATGGCAACCCACTCCAGTATTCTTGCCTGGAGAATCCCATGGATGGAGGAGCCTGGTGGGCTACAGTCCACGGGGTCACAAAGAGTCGGACATGACTGAGTGACTTCACTTTCACTTTCACTTTTCATAATATATAACACTGTTAGTTTTATATATATATATGTATAGCATTATATCAGTTTCAGTATACGATATAATGATTAAATATTTGTGTATACTAAGAAATGATCACCATAGTAAGTCCATCCATCACCATATATAGTTAATAATTTTTTCTTATGGTAAAAACTTTTACAGTTTACTCTGAGCAACTTTCAAATGTGCAGTGCAGTTTTTACTATGTTAACTATGATACACATTACATCCTATGACTTTTGTAACTGGAAATTTGGACCTTTTGGCTCCCTTCACCCATTTTTCCCACTCCCTGCCCACTGCATCTGGCAAAGAACAATCTGTTCCCTGTGTTTATGAGGTATTTTTGTTTTTCAGAGCAAAGATATGTTAGAGTGTATTGTCTGACTTCTTTCACTTAGGTCCATCCATGTTTTCACAAAGGGCACAATTTCCTTTTTATGGCTGAATAATATTCCATTGTATATCAGTGCCATATTTTCTTTATCTATTCGTCCATCAGTCCACACTTAGGCTGCTTCCCATACCTCGTCTATTGTAGATAAGGCTGCAGTAAACCTTGGGTGTGTATAGCTATTTGAGCTAGTAGGGTTTTTTGGCTTCAGATAAATATTTAGAAGTGACATTACTAGATCAGACAGTGGTTCCATTTTTAATTTTTTGTGAAAGTTCCATACTGTTTTCTGTGGTAGCTAAACCAATTTATATTCTTACCAATAGGGCAGGAGGGTTCTCTTCTCTTCACACTCTCACCAACATTTGTTGTCTGTTTGATGATAGCCATTCTAACAGGTATGAGATGATCTCATTGTGGTTTTGATTTACATTTCCTTGATGATTAGTGACTTTGAGCATCTTTTCACGTACCTATTTCCATCTGTATATCTTTATTAGTCTTACTCTTGAAAACCAGGAGCAGAATAGATGTATGCCCTTCTCATGTCAGGTATGGAGGCCACAGGACAGTGGATCACTTGTGCAGACTTTCTTGTGCTTCTCTATCTTAGATTTAGAGTTTTCTTTTACGTGTCCAGACACTCCATGTATCATATTTTGGTAAGATCCAATGAAATAATGCATATAAAGCACCTCGTGCAGGGTCTATAAATACTGACTTTCTTTCTCTTTTACTCCCTCTCCTCCTGGCAACTGAACAGCCCTTACATCAGCCTTTTGTATTAGTTTGGGTTCCCCAGATTCAGACTCCGAGATGTGGGTTTTGTGCAGGGGAATATCAGGGAAGGATCCCAGGAAACAATGCAAAAGTGTGGTGGCCACAGGCCAGGGGTGGGGAAGAAGCCAAATAACGGCTTCATTTCAGGGGTAGTTTGAGCCTTAGCATGGTCTGTGGGGTGCTCTAGAGTGTACATGTGTCTTGGAATGTGTCCTGCCTTGAGGTGAGAGAGCCTCTTTTCATCCTCCTGCACCAGTCTCTACTGGTCATGGGTCATCCTGGTGTAACTTTCAGGCCCTTCCAGTTCTCCATACTGCATGGGCAGCCCTAGTGACCCTGGGGAAACCCCCGAGGAAGGCTATGGGCACAAGCGTTTAGGAACAGAGCAGATAGAAGCTGGAGGCAAGTGCGTGGAAGGTACAGAAAGGATGGAGATGGCAGATCTTGGTGGGCAACAGCAGTGTTCACTGCACCCTCTCTAGGGAACAGGAAGACAAATCTCTGGTTAGATGATGGCCCTCCAGTGGCAAAGGCAAGGTTATTGCTTAGGTCAAAGTCACACAATATTCTGGGGGGCAGCAACTAAAGCAATATCAATCAGTAGGAACAAGTCCATCTCTGAATATCAAGCACCCAGGAAGTCAGTGTCAAGCTTCAGTCTCCCCTGTTAATCTTCTGGCAGGTGTGATCTGAGTGTGGCTAGGGATATTTGATGAGGGGATTAGAGATGAAGGAAGATTGTGTTCAAGAATCAGCTTTCTAACTATTCTTTTTAAGGAAATAACTGGTGATTAGTTTTCAAGTCATATTGGGCTCTTCCTCCTAAAAGAATGGCTAACCTGAGAGATTTACTTCTAAAAGAGTGAACTTTTAACTAGAGCTTTTAGGAATGGGCAGCTTAGAAAGCAAAGAAAGTTTTAGGATTGAGAAGGAATTCTAAAATTCCTCTTTTAGAAAATGAAGTACTAAGTTTCATGAATATTTGTTAAAATGAAATATTCTAGTTACAGAAATTTTCCATTATAGTCTTTTAGTTGAGAAAATTAAATAATAAAAAATCTGAGGGCTGATTTAAATAAGAGAATTATTAGAAATAGGAAATTGCCAAAAAGCTGCTCATGGTGTTTGACATATTTAAAAAGGCACTTATATTTGTGAAAAAAAAGAGCTATTTAAGATATAATTATTTCTAATGATCCTTATCTTTGGCTCTCATGATAAAAATGGCCAATAACCAATTTTGAGAATTTTGGAGATAAGTTAGTAAAACACTTTATCTGTGACTCATGGCTTTTGGCCTGTAAAGAAGGTTGAGCACCAAAGAATTGATGCTTGCCAATTGTGGTGCTGGAGAAGACTCTTGAGAGTCTTGGACAACAAGAAGATCAAACAAGTCTATCCTAAAGGAAATCAACCCTGAATATTAATTAGAAAGACTGTTAATGAAGTTGAAGCTCTAATACTTTGGCCACCTGATGTGAAGAGCTGACTCACTGGAAAAGCCCTTGTGATGCTGGGAAAGATGGAAGACAAATGCAGAAGTGGGCAGCAGAGGCTGAGATGGTTAAATAGCATCACCGATTCGATGAGTTTGAGCAAACTCCGGGAGAGGACAGGGAAGACTGGCGTGTTGCAGTCCATTGCGGTTGCAGAGTCAAACATGACTTAGCAACTAAACAACAACAACATGGTTTTTATTCCTTGTACATTATTCTTGTCTGAATTAAGAACTTGTCTATCACTGGAAGCAGCTGGAAAAAATACTTTGGCTAAAGCTGCTTGAGAACTGGAATCAGAATCTTAAATAGTGAATGGTGGCAAGATTCCAAAATTAATTATGAAGGCTATTGAAATGATGTGGCATTTTCAACCTATTTTAACTGACAAAAGGTATCACAAATGGAGAGCTCATTTTCCACTTCCCCTTGTTTCCTGTGATTTTGGGTCTCACCCACTCTGAAATCTGAGCCTCCATGGAAGCTACATCTTCATGTATGTCAGTCTGAAACAACAATGATGAGATGGCTTGTCTAAGTATCTGACTCCATCAGTTCTCATACTCAGAAGGCCTTAAGCTTCAATTTATTTCTTTGGATTATTGGCAGATTGCTGTCTGTGCCATCCTCTGATGTGACTGCTTGAGTGTATTAGCTATGCCCTCCCTAATTATTCATGCTTCCAGTGTTACCCATTCAAAATTTATGACAATGAGGACAGTGGATTAGGAGCCTGAGGAACCGAGGCTTAAGTCTGCTGCCAGAGAGTTACCTTCATTGTTTTCGGTGCAGAGTACTAACAGACAGGACAAATCACTCCAATTTCTGCCTTGGTACGTTTAGTGTAGAATTATCTAGAAAAGAGTGCATTTTCTCTGATACACCAGAAAATCAAACAAATCAGGAATTGTTGAAAACTAGGATTTAGGTCTAAGCCTATTACTCTGTATCTGATGGGCATCGCCCTGTATATGTAAGAATCTGAAGCCAGGGATTTGACATGCAAGCTTAGACAGATGTTTCAAGGTATGTCTCAAAGGCTGTCTTAATCCTTTGTGTTCCCCATTTAATACTTGGCAATTATTCATTATTTGATTAAAAAAATTATTGACTAATCATATAGCATCAGTTCTGTTCAGTCACTCAGTCATGTCCAACTCTTGGTGACCCCATGGACTGCAGCACACCAGGCTTCCCTTTCCATCACCAACTCCTGGAGCTTACTCAAACTCATGTCCATTGAGCCAGGGATGTCATTCAACCACCTTATCCTCTACTGTCCCTTTTTCCTCCTGTCTTCAATCTTTTGCAGCATCAAGGTCTTTTCTAAGAGTTGGCTCTTTGCATCAGGTGGCCAAAGTATTAGAGCTTCAGCTTCAGAACCACTCCTCCCAATGAATATTCAGGATTGATTTCCTTTAGGATTGACTGGTTGGATCTTCTTGCAGTCCAAGGGACTCTTAAGAGTCTTCTCCAACACCACAGTTCAAAAGCATCAATTCTTTGATGCTCAGCTTTATGGTCCAACTCTCACATCCATACATGACTACTGGAAAAAGCATAGCTTTGACTAGGTGGAACTTTGTCAGCAAACTAATGTCTCTGCTTTTTAGTATGCTGTCTAGCATATAGCATAAATCACCACTATAAATACTTCACCTTCTGTGATGCAGTGTGATTTATTTTACTTTATTATTGTATTTATCAGAATTGCCAGGAGAAATATCAATAACCTGACATATGCAGATGACACCACCCTTATGGCAGAAAGTGAAGAAGAACTAAAGAGCCTCTTGATGAAAGTGAAAGAGGAGAGTGAAAAAGAGAGTTGGCTTAAAACTCAGCATTCAGAAAACTAAGATCATGGCATCCAGTACCATCACTTCATGGCAAATAAATGGGGAAACAACGGAAACAGTGAGAGACTTTAATTTTTGGGCTCCAAAATCACTGCAGATGGAGACTGCAGCCATGAAATTAAAGACTTTTGCTCCTTGAAAGAAAAGTTATGACCAACCTACACAGCATATTAGAAAGCAGAAACATTACCAAGAAAGGTCTGTCTAGTCAAAGCTGTGGTTTTTCCAGTAGTCATGTATGGATGTGAGAGTTGGACTATAAAGAAAGCTGAGTGCCAAAGAATTGATGCCTTTGGACTGTGGTGTTGAGGGAAACTCTTGAGAGTCCCTTGGACTGCAAGGAGATCCAACCAGTCCATCCTAAAGGAGATCAGTCCTGAATATTCATTGGAAGGATTGATGCTGAAGCTGAAACACCAATACTTTGACCACCTGATACAAAGAACCGAATCATTGGAAAAGACCCTGATGCTGGGAAAGATAGAAGGCAGGAGGAGAAGAGAACGACAGAGGATGAGATGGTTGAATGGCATCACCTACATGATGGACATGAGTTTGGGTAGACTCCAGGAGTTGGTGATGGACAGGGAAGCCTGGTGTGCTGCAGTCCATGGGGTCTCAAAGAGTTGAACACAACTGAGCAACTGAACTGAACTGATTGTGGTCTGTTGGCTTTTGTGACCTAGTGCTCCGACTGCCTTTGCATCTGTAGCACACTTAGTAATTAGATACTCTTCATTATAGCTTTCGGAGAAGGCAATGGCACCCCACTCCAGTAATTTTGCCTGGAAAATCCCATGGGCAGAGAAGCCTGGTAGGCTACAGTCCATGGGGTCACTAAGAGTCAGACATGACTGAGTGACTTCACTTTCTCTTTCCACTTTCATGCATTGGAGAAGGAAATGGCAACCCACTCCAGTTTCTTGCCTGGAGAATCCCAGGGATGGGGGAGCCTGGTGGGCTGCTGTCTATGGGGTCGCACAGAGTTGGACACGACTGAAGCGACTTAGCAGCAGCAGCAGCATTATAGCTTTTGTCATCTTTAAATGGCTTTTTAATCCTTTAAAAAAAAAAAAAAACCCTTAATCTATAGTCTATGCAAACTAGGAAAAACTACCAATAAAATACAGTTACAGAAGTTCCATTCAAATTTTTTCAGTGAACTGACAATTTAATCTTCCTTTCTCTGTGTCAGTCAACAAATATTCATTGAACCCAACAATATACTGGAGGCATTGCTAGACACTGATACATTTCATCTTACTTTGAGGTTGTCAGTCTTCAAATATTTATTGAGCCCTAACATATGCCAGGGACTTTGTTAGGTGCTGGGGATTCAGAACTTGAAAGACACAGTTCCCTTTAGTCACTTACAGCAGAGACAAAAATAAAACAATGTAGACTTAAGGTATATACTCTGATGAAGGGCTAGGCCAAGTACAGTGAAATTCTCATGAGGGAAGGTTTATATCTGTCAGGGAGAGTAGGAACATAGGCTTGGAGCTGAGACTTGGTAGATGTAGAGGAGTTCACCAAGTGGATAAGAGCATGGGGGTCATTTCAGGTAGGGAAGCAACACCTTCCCTACCAGGCCAAAAGAACAAAACCCTCCAGAGCCGCCATAGCTACCAGTGACTCTGCTTTATTGGAGAATGAAGTGTAAGTCAAGGAGCACCTCCCACCCCCCAAAAAAAGTTAAGCGAATCTAAAAAAAAATAAATAAAGAGTAGATGCAGTAGAGAATAGGTGGAGCTCAGATCATAAAGAGCTATAACTGCTGTTCAGAGTGGTTCCTATCTTCATTGCCTGGAAGATTTTGGAAGGATGTGTCTCCTTCTGGAAGGCATCTGTTATGGTTCAGACAGGAAAGAGAATGTGCCAGTAGCAGAACTTACATACTTATACTCAAACCCAAACCTGTAGAGGTCGAACAGATTTTGTGATGATGAAGTTTGAGCTCATTTGTTTGTTTCAGTAGCAATTATTGGAGTTGAGAATGGCCATAAATGAATGGTAGAGAGGAAGGTAGTCCGCAAAATGTTGATGATGAGAGAACAAGGCTAGAGTGATACATCCACCATAGACTGGAAAGGGAAAAAAGAAACCTAAGGTGAACTTGGGGCCTCCATATACAGCTGCTCAAATAAACAAGGAGATGCTATCTTTGGCTAAGCTTAACTCCCAAGGGGCAATACTTGGAATCAGGCATCTGGTGGTCCTATGTCCAATGGGAACACAGTACTTTCAATTTGTAAGGAGTGATATCCAGGTCTTGCAGATGGCATGAAATGGCTGGCTTCATTTGGGAAAACTATGTCTAATTCAACACAAGTTTTAGTGTTACCAACACCAAGAACACCTTATATGGTGCATGCATGCTGTGCTTAGTCGTTCAGTTGTGTCTGACTCTCTGTGACCCCACGGACTGTAGCCCGCCAGGCTGCTCTGTCCATGGGATTCCCCAGGCAAGAATACTGAAGTGGGTTGCCGTTCCCTCCTCCATCTTATATGGTACCTCCTTTCTATTGTGCCTGAAGAGTGTTGAGGAAAATAGGATGAGAAGTGGGTCTTACAGATCTGTAATGGCTAATTCTGATCTAGTGATCTCATGTATCGGTAGAGAAAATATGAGCTTCGTTTTGAAGACATTTCAGATTTATTCAATAGCTGTTTTCATGTGTAAGCAATGCAGCTGGACCACACTGTTCCTGAGATCGCTTTAATCATACCTCGTTGACACACCGAGGCAGATCAAATTCTCACTTGATTAACCCTCCCACCACCCTTCATTTAACTGTAGCACAAAGCTCTGAGTATTGAATTCCATGAGCCAGTACACTGTGTATTTGATGGAAAAGCGCATGAAGGGAATGCCCTTTGTCTACATCCTGTCTTCCTCTGAAGGCTAAAATTAGTATCAATTCAATAGGTATGAGATAAAACCATATCTATGGTGCCATTGTAGTTTTTGTTTGACTTGTTTGTATTTGTTTGTATTTAGGTGACCACATATTTAAATTTATTGGGGACAGTCCCATTTGAGTGACTTTATATGTGTGAGTTTATGCACTCCCTTCTATTATTTTGAGCTGTGTCTTTTACACTCATACAAGATGACTGTGTTTATCCCCACATGACTATAATAAGCCATCAAAGTTAGACAAGTCATGACTGATTGCCTATGGCAGAATGCATTGCTGATCTAACTGAAATTGGGATTTTATTCATCAAGTAGGGATATCGAGTTGACAGATAACAGGGACTGCTGCATATATATTCAAATCAAAGGTTGTATTTAAGAAAAAAAATTTTATGTATAATGCTTTTATTCATTTCATAGAACCTCCCCCACCCCCCAAATTGTCACATGACTTTTTGGAACATAGCCTTTTTTTTTTTAAGCCACTGGAGCATCTTTTGGAGTCCTCTACTTCAGTTTTGAGCGTCCCAGGTGGTTCAGTGGTAAGAATCCACCTGTCAATGCAGGAGCTGCTGGAGATGTAGGTTCGATCCCTGGGTCGGGGAGATCCATTGGAGGAGGAAATGGCCTCCTGCTGCAGTATTCCTGCAAGGGCGACCCTGTGGGGAGAGGAGCCGGGAGGACTGAGGTCGCGAAGCTGCAGAGAGTCAGACACTGCGCAGCTGAGCACACACGCACGCAATCAAGTTTTCCAGGGTGAATCTATCCAGTTCTTTTTATATTATTTGAAATGCAGCAATTTTTGAAACCTCAAATGATACAGCCACTGGAAATTTTAGCCCAAGCCATAAATATCATTTGCAAAAATTAGGATAGATGTTTTTGGCCATTAATCCTGCATATATTAGAGGAGATCTGTGAAACTACTTTATGTGTTTATTTTTAAAATGATCCTGAAAAGGTCCCTTTAAATTATATATAATATTTGCAATTGTCACATCATGCCCACCTGGGAACAATCTCCTTACTTTCTGTTATACTAGTTCTATTTACAGAAACCTCTAAAAGTATCAAAACTAGGATTAATAAGAGGAAATTACAGGCTAAGTCATCATTCCCATATATTGTACTATTATTCAAATTAAAGCAATTAAGAAACCATGGTAGCATTAATGCCTTTATTCAGTTCCGTTTAGTTCAGTCACTCAGTCGTGTCCGACACTTTGTGATCCCATGGACTGCAGCACAACAGGCCTCCCTGTCATCACCACCTCCTGGAGTCCACCCAAACTCATATCCGTTGAGTCAGTGATGCCATCCAACCATCTCATCCTCTGTTGTCCCCTTCTCCTCCTGTCCTTAATCTTTCAGAGCATCAGGATCTTTTCAAATGAGTCAGCTCTTCGCATCAGGTGGCCAAAGCACTGGAGCTTCAGTTTCAACATCAGTCCTTCCAATGAACACCCAGGACTGATCTCCTTTAGTATGGACTGGTTGGACCTCCTTGCACTCCAAGGGCCTCTCAAGAGTCTTCTCCAACACCACAGTTCAAAAGCAACAATTCTTCACTGCTCAGCTTGCTTTATAGTCCAACTCTCACATCCATACATGATTGCTGGAAAAACAACTATCTTTGACTAGACAGACCTTTGTTGGCAAAGTAATGTCTGCTTTTTAATAGCTGTCTATGTTGGTCATAAATTTCTTTCCAAGGAGTAAGTGTCTTTTAATTTCATGGCTGCAGTCACCATCTGCAGTGATTTTGGAGCCCCCCAAAATAAAGTCAGCCACTATTTCCACTGTTTCCCCATCTATTTGCCATGAAGTGACAGGACTGGAGGTCATGATCTTAGTTTTCTGAATGTTGAGCTTTAAGCCAACTTTTTCATTCTCCTCTTTCACTTTCATCAAGAGGCTCTTTAGTTCTTCTTTGCTTTCTGCCATAAGGGTGGTGTCATCTGCATATCTGAGGTTATTGATATTTCTCCCAGGAATCTTGATTCCGGTTTATGCCTCACCCAGCTCAGCGTTTCTCATGATGTACTATGCATATAAGTTAAATAAGCAGGGTGACAATATACAGCCTTGGCGTACTCTTTTCCCTATTTGGAACCAGTCTGTTGTTTTGTGTCCAGTTCTAACTGTTGCTTCCTGACTTGCATACGGGTTTCTCAAGCGGCAGATCAGGTGGTCTGGTTTTCCATCTCTTTCAGAGTTTTCCACAGCTTATTAGGACTTGACTATAAAGCAGGTCCTTTGTTTCTGAGGGACACTTGTCAAGAACAAATTTGCCATTTATATCTAGGCTTATTGTTTTCTAATTACAGATTATTTTTTAATTGGAAGATAATTGTTTCACAATGTTGTATTGGTTTCTGCTGTACAATAATGTGAATTAGTCATAATTTTATATATATATATATATATCCCATCCTTCATGAGCCTCCCCTTCCTCCCAATGTTCATTACAGATCTTTTAAAAAATCTTTATTGAAATATAGTTGATTTACAGTGTTGTGTTAATTTCTGCTTTATAGCAAAATGATTCAGTTATGTTCACTGAAAAATAATTTTCTTATTTTTTCTATTATGGCTTATCACAGATTGTTGAATATAGTCCCTGTGCTACACAGTAGGATCTTGTTGTTTATATATCCTTTATGTAGTAGTTTGCATCTGCTAATTTCAAACCCAATCCTTCCCTCCCTTATCCCCTTCCACTTTGGTAAACACAGCCTGTGACTATAGGTCTTTGACTTTGAGAATTCTTTTGACCATGGCTCAAAGTAGTTACTGCTAAACAATTTGAAAAGTGCAGTCTAACATGGTTGACTTATTTTATATGGCTATGAGAAACAGAAAGTGAAGAAGAAGTAAAGAGCCCTCTTGATGAAAGTGAAAAAGTAAAGTGAAAAAGTTGGCTTCAAACTCAACATTCAGAAAACAAAGACCATGGCATCTGGTCCCATTACTTCATGGCAAATAGATGGGGAAAGAGTGGAAACAGTGACAAACTTTATTTTCTGAGGCTCCAAAATCACTGCAGATGGTGATTGCCATGTTACTCCTTGAAAGAAAAGCTCTGACCAACCTAGACAGCGTATCAAAAACAGATACATTACTTTGCCAACAACGGTCTGTCTAGTCAAGGCTATGGTTTTTCCAGTAGTCATGTATGGATGTTAGAGTTGGACTATAAAGAAAGCTGACAGCCGAAGAATTGATGCTTTTGAACTGTGTTGTTGGAGAAGACTCTTGAGAGGCCCTTGGACTACAAGGAGATCTAACCAGTCCATCCTAAAGAAGATCCATCCTGGGTGTTCAGTGGAAGGTCTGGTGTTGAAGCTGAAACTCCAGTACTTTGGCCACCTGATGTAAAGAGCTGACTCATTGGAACAGACCCTGATGCTGGGAAAGATTGAGGGCAGGAGAAGAAGGGGACGACAGTGGATGAGATGATTGGATGGCATCACTGACTCAATGGACATGGGTTTGGGTTGACTCCAGGAGTTGGTGATGACAGGGAGGCCTGGCGTGCTGTGGTTCATGGGGTCACAAAGAGTCAGACACGCCTGAGCACCTCAGCTGAACTGAAGAGTGGCGTTTTGGTTCAAAGACCTTGTATTTCTTCTAGAAAATCCCTGTGCATCACACATTCAAATCTAAATTACTATGACATGTGAAAATGGTATGAGGTATCTTACTTGCTGAAGCTTCACTTTATCTTGACTAATAAAATTACAAGATCTACCACAATTAAACTTAATGGCAGAATATTGTGTTTCATTTGCCAATTAACCCAATTGAGGTTTGAAGTAATATATATGAAAATGCTTTCTAATCACAAAACCACTAGACAGTTTTTTTTTTTTAATTAAATTTATTTATTTTACTTGGAGGTTAATTACTTTACAATATTGTATTGATTGTGCCATACATCAACATGAATCTGCCACAGGTATACACGTGTTCCCCATCCTGAACCCCCTTCTTCCCCATACCATCCCTCTGGGTTGTCTCAGTGCACCAGCCCCAAGCATCCAGTATCATGCATCGAACCTGGACTGGTGATTCGTTTCATATATGATATTATACATGTTTCAATGCCATTCTCCCAAACCATCCCACCTTCTCTCTCTCCCTCTCCCACAGAGTCCAAAAGACTGTTCTATACATCTGTGTCTCTTTTGCTGTCTCGCATACAGGGTTATTGTTACCATCTTTCTAAATTCCATATATATGTGTTAGTATACTGTATGTATTGGTGTTTTAATCGTTGTCATTACTGTGTTGAAAAAACTGCCCATGGCCACTCAGAATAGAGAAAAAGTCTTAATTGTGAGCAAAGAACAGCTTAACCCTTAGGCAAGTACTTTATCATGAAAATGTTTTCCAGTGACTATGATTCATAGCAGATGGAAACTAAGTCCTGAGACAGTGTTTTTCAAACCAGAGGTCTTGAGTAGGTTGTAAAATCAGTTTATTGGTTAGAGATCAGCATTAAAAGAAAAAAAAAGAACAGCAGAATAAAATACATGTATAACAGATTTTTTTTGTTTGTTTTCTTTTTTTTCTTTTCTTTTTTTTTTTTTAATTTTAAAATCTTTAATTCTTACATGTGTTCCCAAACATGAACCCCCCTCCCACCTCCCTCCCCATAACATCTCTGTGGGTCATCCCCATGCACCAACCCCAAGCATGCTGTATCCTGCATCGGACATAGACTGGCGATTCGATTCTTGCATGATAGTATACATGTTACAATGCCATTCTCCCATATCATCCCACCCTCTCCCTCTCCCTCTGAGTCCAAAAGTCCGTTATAGACAGCTGCGTCTTTTTTCCTGTCTTGCATACAGGGTCGTCATTGCCATCTTTCTAAATTCCATATATATGTGTTAGTATACTGTATTGGTGTTTTTCTTTCTGGCTTACTTCACTCTGTATAATCGGCTCCAGTTTCGTCCATCTCATCAGAACTGATTCAAATGAATTCTTTTTAACGGCTGAGTAATACTCCATTGTGTATATGTACCACAGCTTTCTTATCCATTCATCTGCTGATGGACATCTAGGTTGCTTCCATGTCCTGGCTATTATAAACAGTGCTGCGATGAACATTGGGGTACATGTGTCTCTTTCAATTCTGGTTTCCTCGGTGTGTATGCCCAGCAGTGGGATTGCTGGGTCATAAGGGAGTTCTATTTGCAATTTTTTAAGGAATCTCTACACTGTTCTCCATAGTGGCTGTACTAGTTTGCATTCCCACCAACAGTGTAGGAGGGTTCCCTTTTCTCCACACCCTCTCCAGCATTTATTGCTTGCAGATTTTTGGATTGCAGCCATTCTGACTGGTGTGAAGTGGTACCTCATTGTGGTTTTGATTTGCATTTCTCTGATAATGAGTGATGTTGAGCATCTTTTCATGTGTTTGTTAGCCATCCGTATGTCTTCTTTGGAGAAATGTCTATTTAGTTCTTTGGCCCATTTTTTGATTGGGTCGTTTATTTTTCTGGAATTGAGCTGCATAAGTTGCTTGTATATTTTTGAGATTAGTTGTTTGTCAGTTGCTTCATTTGCTATTATTTTCTCCCATTCAGAAGGCAATGAAACTAGATCACTTTCTAACACCGCACACAAAAATAAACTCAAAATGGATTAAAGATCTAAATGTAAGACCAGAAACTATAAAACTCCTAGAGGAGAACATAGGCAAAACACTCTCAGACATAAATCACAGCAGGATCCTCTATGATCCACCTCCCAGAATTCTGGAAATAAAAGCAAAAATAAACAAATGGGATCTAATTAAAATTAAAAGCTTCTGCACAACAAAGGAAAATATCAGCAAGGTGTATAACAGATTTTAAGTATAGATATTGTTTTGAGAAATATATACATATTTATATACCTATATTTATATCTCACCGAAGAAACTAAATTATCATTTTACATATAGTATATATAGGGGGGCTTCCCAGGTGGCACTAGTGGTAAAGAACCCGCCTGCCACTGCAGGAGACATAAAAGACATATTTATATAAATATATATAGATTGTGTAAATATATATATGTTTACCCAAACACTGGATGGAAATTAAAATATCCTTATTGAAAATCATTGCTCAAAAGTAAAGCAAAACAAACCCAATAACAATGAATACAATTGCCATAATCTTTGTTTAAAAATTTTTATTTTTAGATAATTATTTTATTAAATGTAAATTGTGACAAAAAAATCTTAAGGTATTTGTAGGTCATAAGCCTATTATTTCTGAATCCAGAATAAAGGTTATTGTCTTTCTTTTTTATACCTTTTTAAAATTTATTTTTAATTAAAGAGTAATTGCTTTGTAATCTCTTGTTGATTTCTGCCATATATCAACATGCTTCCCTGGTGGCTCAGATATTAAAGTGCCTGTCTGCAGTGGAGGAGACCCAGTTTTGATCCCCGGGTTTGGAAGATCCCCTCTAGATGGCAATGGCAGTCCACTCCAGTAGTCTCACCTGGAAAATCCCATGGACAGAGGAGCCTAGTAGGCTATAGTCCATGGGGTCACAAAAAGTCGGACATGACTGAGTGACTCCACCTTCACTTTCATAAATCATTGAGTGATTGACAACCAGATATCCAGTTCAGTTCAACACATTTTTTGAGAATTAAATATATATAAAAGTTACATCAAGCAAATGAAATTGAGATTATATGATTGTTTGCATGCCAAGTCACTTCAGTTGTGTCTGACTCTTTGTGACCCTATGAACTATAGCCTGCCAAGGTCTCTGTCCATGGAATTTCCCAGGCACGAATATTGGAGTGGGTTGCCTTGCCCTCCTCCAGGGGATCTTCCCAACCCAGGGATCAACCCTGCGTCTTTTATGTCTCCTTTATTGGCAGGCAGTTTCTTTACCACTAGTGCCAGCTGCGAAGCCCCCCTATATACTATATGTAAAATGATAGTTTAGCTTCTTCTGTGAGATATAAATGTATCTTAAATAGATGATATTTAAAAGGCTGTTATAGATTTTGAAATATCATTTGAATTATTTTTACATGTATTTTCCTCTGTCAGTTATTGCTGTGTAGCAAACCATCCCAACGCAAGCAACTTAAACAACAGCCATTTATTTAGTACCAGCTCAGCGGGGCCGTGCTTTAACCTCGGCTATCCTGGGTTGCTCCGGTCTTGATTGGCTCCCTTGTGTGTGTGGTCAGCCCTGAGCCTGCTAAGCTCTGGTTCTAAGGGTTGGCTGACTGTTGACTGGGGTGCTTCAGCTCCTACCCACCTCAGTTGCCTCTCATCCTCGAGTAGTCTGTTCAGAAGTCAGAGACAGGGGTGTGAATGAGAGAGAAAGAAAGAGGAAGATAAATAATGGAAAGCATGCTGAGGCTAAGCTGGATCTGAAACAGAATTACCTTGACTACATCCTGCTGGCTAAAGCAAGTCACAGTTCAGCCAGTTTTAATGGAAGAGCAAATAGACTACCTCCTCATAAGAGAAATGGCAAAGTAGTCACAGGGCAAAGGACAGAGATACAGAACATCATTAACTGGAACCATCAGTGCAACCGACCTGACATTGTTTTTCTCTTGCTATCCTCTTCTTTGGAGCAAGGTAAATGGATTTTCAGATAAACGTCCATAAGGACCATCTTTCCTGCTTCTGTCTGAACTTCTAGTAAAAAGAAGATAAATGTGGAAATTAATGTAATTGATGCATTAATAAGTAGCTTATTTACTTAAACTGGTCAGTTTTTCTGTCAGTTTGATCGCAATAAATACTGTGCTTTAAAAGTTGACTGTTTCTAATGGAAGGACTGTGTTTATTTTCAGAACATTATAAAGCGTGCCTTACTGAATAAATGCTTTCTTAAAAGAGTGTGGGTAAATAGGACTGTAAGTCAAACCAGATTTTGATATTGAGGCTAAAATTTAAAGAGGTCCTTTTACATATGTTCTCTTCCCACAGATGTATCTGGAAGTCCTAGTTTTTGCAATGACACGTTCTCCAAAGTGACCTTCACCTGTTGAACATAATTGCTATATATAGCCCAAAACTTGGGCCAGAAAGGCTAATGTGTCATTTAAAACTTGCAGATAAAATGAATATAATCTGCTGAGAATAGTTTCATCAACTAAGTCTAGAAATAACTAGGTACTCGAGTGATTTTTACATAATCATTTGTTTCATTTTGAACAAATTAGAAAGGAAATTAGAAGCAACTAGAAGGGAAATTAGAAAGGGTGGTGCTAAATGCCTATTTATATGGCAATAATTTTATAAGGAAAACTTAAGCAAAATATGGCATTTGTGTATACTTTTCTTGCCTGTGACTATTGTGTGTAGTCTAATATAATTAGCAAATTAGTCTTATGAAGTAGAGGAAGGTGACTGATTCCAAAGACAGACTGCTTGGATTTGAATTTGAATTCTATCACGTGTTACCTGTGTGTCCCACGTTATCTTATACACCTCCCAGTAGAATGGGGATTATACTGGTGCCTGATTTATAAGTTTTTGTGAAGATTCAGTAAGAACAGTGCAGTGACCATGTGTGGTACACATTCAATAAACGTTAGTTCTCACTATCGTTTTATTTCAACCTTCATGCATTTTCACTGATTCATTCCAGACTTGCTTGAACTCATGTGTTCTGTCCTGTATCAGGAGTCTGAGAGACAGAAACATGAAGCACAGGTATAGGAGCTGGAAGCATTTGATGAGTGCCCCCGCCCCCAACACAGATGCAGTCATGGAGCTGCCACCCATAAAGGGGATGCTAGCTTGAAGGCATTGAGAATGTCCATGAAACTTGTTTCTTTCTTAAAAAAAAAGATTTCACACATACAGTTCTCTGAACCAAGGTGTGTGCTCTCAGCTGTTAGCTAAAGTATATTGAATTAGCTGGATTTACTGAAGTTTACACTCAGCCTCTATATTTCTCAGAAATATACATAAAGTATATTATTATATTATTAAATATTATATTGTTAAGTATCTTAAATCATTATGCAGAAATGTCCCAATATTATATAAGCCATGCTTTTTACATAGAGTATATTAAGCCTTGGACACGTGACTCATTCTTCACTCTTGCAGTGTTTAAGGACTTTAATCTTCATTTGGTGATTTCTAATTATCCCCTGAAAATGACCCCTCCATACCAAATTTAATATTGCCTGAACTCTGCCACAAAGAAAAGGAAGTGATTATAATTCTCTTCATAGATCCTTCGACCCCATAAAATGCATTGGTTGGTTGTGGAGCTGGCCTGGATAACAGGTTATGTCAACACCATAAAATTTTTACTACTGACTTTGCTACTCTTGATTTGGTTCCACCGCCTTCCCTGCTGTGGATTTGTTTTGAGAGTGGTGAGCTATGTGGTAGGAAAAATTGTGGAGCATGACTTTCATTTGCTGTTTGAAGAAATGGGTCTCGAGGTCAGCCTTTTCCTGCCATATACCCAGTCTCTGCATCAGTCCCCAAAACGTAGAGCCGACAAAGACCTCCCGTACCCCATGCCTGTGGAGAAATCAAAAGATGCATTGACTTTGGCTTTTATCTGCTCCTGGTCCATGAGAACAGCAAGCAGTGTCTGAACAACTTCCTTGTCAAAGAGATACAGTGAAACAGATATTTAGATGGGATTGATTTTTTGGAGGGCTACTTTAAATGTTTTTTCAATAAATACTCCAACAATCTGATATGCAATGGATTAGGATTAATTAATTATGAAGAAATATTCATTATAAATTAAAAGTAATTTTTGAGGACCCAGTGTTTTGGAATGTCTCTTAGAATTCAAGATTCTGATGCTCACAAATTGAAAATGGGCAGAGATTCTTAAGGCTATAAATAAGTGAATGAATTATGTTTTTAATTTAATTTTGTTATTTTTTGCTCATATAACAAAGAATTTATTGGTAAACTGTGCATTATTTTTAAAAATTTAGGTATAATTTACATAGATTTGCCTCTGTAAGTCTACATTTCTATATGTTTTAAAATACTAAATGTTAAGTTCTTGTAGCTGTCACCACAACCAAGATATTGAACAGTTCTGTCATCCCTCTCCCCAAATTCCCATGGACCCTTTCGCAGTT
Organism: Budorcas taxicolor; assembly: GCF_023091745.1. Classification (NCBI taxonomy): domain Eukaryota; kingdom Metazoa; phylum Chordata; class Mammalia; order Artiodactyla; family Bovidae; genus Budorcas; species Budorcas taxicolor. The sequence continues at coordinate 1,318,767 of NC_068922.1, forward strand.
AGCCCTTTCCCCTCAGCCCCAGGCAAAAACCGGTCTGTTTTCCTTCCCCATAATTTTACCTTTGCCAAAATTAGAATAAGTGGAACCATACAGTATGCAGCCTTTTTAATCTGGCTCCTTTCATAAAGCATAAGGCATTTGAGATGCATCCATATCGTTCCTTTTGTCAGTAACTCATTCCTTTTCTTGCTGAGTAGTATTTCATTGTATGGATCCAGCAGGGTTGGTTCATTCATTTTCCCATTTGAGGGACATTTGTTATTTGTTTCTGATGTTTTTACTCATTTTGGAAGCAGTGAAATAAGATGGTAAAAGAAGTACTAATACTTTTTGTGGGGGGAGTGAGGGTTCCGGTGAGGAAGTGTTAGTCCAAAGGTGTTATAAGAACAGTGTATGTTGCCAGCTGGTGTAATCAGGCACATCAACAGTTCTCAAACTGTGCCCAACAATCACCACTGCTCCTTTGTTGCTTAAGTTCAAAACTTGCTTCTCTTTCTCTGATTTTCACAATGTAGTTAAAATGTTGCATTTTCAAAATCTTAAGTTTATCTCTAACGAACTATGTGAAATACTTTTGTCTTTCACAGAGCATAAAATGATACCAGGTTTGACACAAAAGCATTACATTGGTTTTACTGCAATTGCATCAAGGAATTTGGGGGTATAACACATAATCATGTAACTGCCAGGTGCTCTGTCCCTCAACAAGAGGATGTCATATGGAAAATATTCTAGTTCATCAGGATGCTAAAATAGGACTCTTCTTGTGGCCTCTAATGGAGAAGGATAAGAGACTTATGGAAGCTTCCTGATGGGAGAGTCTGACTGTGGGGAAGACTGGGTCTTGTTCTGATGGGCCGGCTGTGTTCCTGCCCTGTAATTTGACCTGCGGCCAAACTATGGTGGAAGAAATGAAGATAATGGCACCTCCTTCAAAAGGTCCCATGCACACCCTGCCACACTCACCTCCCCCGGAGACTCCTCGACACTCACGGGCAAGTCTGGCTCAGTCTCTTGTGAGGTCACTGCTCCTTTCTCTTGGGTCCTAGTGTACACAAGGTTTTGTATGTACCCTCCAACAGTCTGTTTCCCCAGTCCTGAGGAAGTTCTGGCAGCTCTCTGGTGGGGTTAATGGTGACCTCCTCCAAGAGGGCTTGTGCCATACCGAGGTCTGAAACACCAGAGCCTCTCCCCTCATGGCAGGCCACTGTTGACCCATACCTCCACAGGAAACACTCAAAGCCCGGTCTGACTCAGTCTCTGTGGTGTGCACAAGGTTTTGTTTGAGCCTTCTGAGTGTCTCTGGTGGGTATGGGATTTGATTCTAAACGCAATTTCACCCCTCCTGGGCCATAAAAAGCATCACTATAAACAAAGCTAGTGGAGGTGATAGAATTCCAGTTGAGCTATTTCAAATCCTGAAAGATGATGCAGTGAAAGTCCTGTACTCAATATGCCATCAATTTGGAAACCTCAGCAGTGACCACAGGACTGGAAAGGTCAGGTTTCATTCCAATCCCAAAGAAAGGCACTGCCAAAGAACGCTCAGACTACCACACGATTGCACTTATCTCACACGCTAGTAAAGTAATGCTCAAAATTCTCCAAGCCAGGCTTCAGCAATACACGAACCGTGAACTTCCTGATGTTCAAGCTGATTTTAGAAAAGGCAGAGGAATCAGAGATCAAATTGCCAACATCTGCTCGATCGTGAAAAAGGCAAGAGAATTCCAGAAGAATATCAATTTCTGCTTTATTGACTATGCCAAAGCCTTTGACTGTGTGGATCACAATAAGCTGTGGAAAATTCTGAAAGAGATGGGAATACCATCTCTTGACCTGCACTCAAGAGCACTTGACCTGCCTCTTGAGAAACCTATATGCACGTCAGGAAGCAACAGTTAGAACTGGACATGGAACAACAGACTGGTTCCAAATAGGAAAAGGAGTACGTCAAGGCTATATATTGTCACCCTGCTTGTTTAACTTCTATGCAGAGTACATCATGAGAAACACTGGGCTGGAAGAAGCACAAGCTGGAATCAAAAGTACCAGGAGAAATATCACTAACCTCAGATATGCAGATGACACCACCCTTATGGCAGAAAGTGAAGGGGAACTAAAAAGCCTCTTGATGAAAATGAAAGAGGAGAGTGAAAAAGCTGGCTTAAAACTCAACATTCAGAAAATGAAGATCATGGCATCTGGTCCCATCACTTCATGGGAAATAGATGGGGAAACAGTGGAAACAGTGTCAGAATTTATTTTTTGGGGCTCCAAAATCACTGCAGATGGTAATTGCAGCCATGAAATTAAAAGATGCTTACTCCTTGGAAGGAAAGTTGTGACCAACCTAGATAGCATATTCAAAAGCAGAGACATTACTTTGCCAACAAAGGTCCATCTAGTCAAGGCTAGTCAGTGATCATGTATGGATATGAGAGTGGACTGTGAAGAAAGCTAAGCGCCTTAGAATTGATGCTTTTGAACTGTGGTGTTGAAGAAGACTCTTGAGAGTCTCTTGGACTGTAAGGAGATCCAACCAGTCCATCCTAAAGGAGACCAGTCCTGGGTGTTCATTAGAAGGACTGATGCTGAAGCTGAAACTCCAATACTTTGGCCACCTCATGCAAAGAATTGACTCATTGGAAAAGACCCTAATGCTGGGAGGAATTGGGGGCAGGAGGAGAAGGGGATGACAGAGGATGAGATGGCTGGATGGCATCACCGACTCAATGGACATGAGTTTCGCTGAACTTCGGGAGTTGCTGATGGACAAAGAGGCCTGGCGTGCTGCGATTCACGAGGTCACAAAGAGTCGGACACGACTATGCGACTGAACTGAACCATCTCACTGGGGCTTCTGCTTTGCCCTTGGATGTGGGATATCTTTTTTTGCTGAGATCCAACATTCTCCTGTCAATGGTTGTTCAGCAGCAAGGTGTAATTTTGGAGTTCTAGCAGGAGATAAGCACGCATCCTTTATTCTGCCATCTTGTAGTCCAGCCTTGTCTAACTCAATGAAAGTATGAGCCATGCCCTATGAGCCGTGCCCTTGGGTGTAGGGCCTCCCACGACCAGTGGGTCATGGTGGAGAGTTCTGACAAAGCATGGTCCACTGGAGAAGGGAATGGCAAACCACTTCAGTAATCTTGCCTTGAGAACCCCATGAACACTATGAAAAGGCAAAAAGATAAGACACTGAAAGATGAACTCCTCAGGTCAGTTGGTGTCCAATATGCTACAGGAGATCATTGGAGAAATAACTCTTGAAAGAATGAAGAGATGGAGCCAAACCAAAAACAACACCCAGTGTCTGATGTGTCTGGTCCAGTGCTGTAAAGAGAAATGTTTTATAGGAACCTGGAATGTTAGGTCCATGAATCAAGGTAAATTGGAAGGGCTCAAACAGAAAGCAAGAGTGAACATTGACATTTTAGGAATCAGTGACTAAAGTAGACTGTAATGAGTGAATTTAACTCAGATAACCATTGTATCTACTGCTGTGAGCAAGAATCCCTTAGAAGAAATGGAGTAGGCCTCACAGTCAATAAAGGGTCCAAATGCAGGGCTTGGATGCAATCTTAAAAATGACAGAATGATCTCTGTTTGTTTCCAAGGCAAGCCATTCAATATCACAGTGATCCAAGTCAATGCCCCAACCAATAATGCTGAAGAAACTGAAGTGGAATGGTTCTATGAAGACCTTCAAGAACTCACACCCCCAAAAGATGTCCCTTTCATTACAGGGGGCTGGAATGTAAAAATGGGAAGTCAAGTGATACCTGGAATGACAGGCAAATTTGGCCTTGGAGTACAGAATGAAGCAGGGCAAAGGTTAACTGAGTTTTGCCAAGAGAATGCACTGGTCATAGCGAACACCCTCTTCCAACAACACAATTGAAGACTACACATGGACATCAACAGATGGTCAATACTGAAATCAGATTGATTATATTCTATACAGCCAAAGATGGAGAAGCTCTATACCATCAGCAAAAACAAGACCAGGAGCTGACTGTGGCTCAGATGATGAACTCTTTATTGACAAATTCAGACTTAAATTGAAGAAAGTAGGGAAAAATCACTCAACCATTCAGGTATGAACTAAATCAAATCCCTTATGATTTTACAGTGGAAGTGACACATAGATTCAAAGGATTAGATCTGATAGAGTTCCAGAAGAACTATGGATGGAGTTTCTTGATATTGTACAGGAGGCAGTGATCAAGACCATGCCCAAGAAAAATGCAAAGAGGCAAAATGGTTGTCTGAGGAGACCTTACAAATAGCTGTGAAAAGAAGAGAAGCGAAAAGCAAAAGAGAAAAGGAAAGGCATACCCATTTGAATGCAGAGTTCTAGAGAATAGCAAAGAGAGATAAGAAACACTTCCTCAGTGATCAATACAAGAAAAATGAAGTAAGATAATAGAATGGGAAAGTCTAGAGATCTCTTCAAGAAAATTAGAGATACCAAGGGAACATTTCATGCAAAGATGGGCTCAATAAAGGACAGAAATGGTATGGACCTAACAGAAGCAGAAGATATTAAAAAGAGGTGACAAGAATACACAGAAGAACTATACAAAAAATCTTAATGACCCAGAAAACCATGATGGTGTGATTACTCACCTAGAGCCAGACATCCTGGAATGTGAAGTTAAGTGGGCCTTAAGAGGCATCACTATGAACAAAGCTAGTGGAGGTGATGGAATTCCAGTTGAGCTATTTCAAATTCTTAAAAGAGGATGCTGTGAAAGTGCTCCGCTTAATATGCCAGCAAATTCAGAAAACTCAGCAGTGGCCACAGGACTGGAAAAGATCAGTTTTCATTCCAATCCCAAAGTAAGGCAATGCCAAAGAATGTTCAAACTATCACACAACTGCACTCATCTCACATGCTAGCAAAGTAGTGCTCAAAATTCTGCAAACCAGGCTTCCAAAGTTTGTGAACTATGAAATTCCAGATGTTCAACGTGGATTTAGAAAAGGCAGAGGAACCAGAGATCAAATTGCCAACATCTGTTGGATCATCAAAAACACAAGAGAGTTCCAGAGAAACATGTGCTTCTGCTTTACTGATCACACCAAAACCTTTCACTGTGTGGATCACAAAACTGTAGAAAATTCTTAAAGTGATGGTAATACCAAATCATCTGACCTACTACTCAAGAAGCAACATTTAGAACTGGACATGGAACAGACTGGTTCCAAATTGGGAAAGGGGTACATCAAGGCTGTATATTGTTACCCTGCTTATTTAACTTATATGCAGAGTACATCATGTAAAATGCTGGGCTGGATGAAGCACAAGCTGGAATCAAGATTGCCAAGAGAAGTATCAATAACCTCAGATATGCAGATGACACAACCAAAGGCAGAAAGCAAAGAAGAACTAAAGAGCCTCTTGATAAAAGTGAAAGAGGAGAGTGAACAAGTTCGCTTCAAACTCAACATTCAGAGAACTAAGATCATCCTGTCCCATCATTTCATGGCAAAGAGATTGGGAAACAATCAAAACAGTGAGAGACTTAATTTTGGGGGCTCCAAAATTACTGCAGATGGTGACTTCAGCCATGAAATTAAAAGATGCTTACTCATTGGAAGAAAAATATAGTAAAGTGAAGTCACTCAGTCGTGTCGCATTCTTTGTGACCTCATGGGCTGTAGCCTACTAGGCTTCTTTGTCCATGGGATTTTCCAGGTAGGCGTACTTGAGGGAGTTGCCGTTTCCTTCTCCAGGGGATCCTCCCGACCCAGCAATTGAACCCAGGTCTCCTGCATTGTAGGCAGATGCTTTACCCTCTGAGCCACCAGGGAAGTCCCTGGAAGAAAAGTTATGACAAACCTGCTGCTGCTGCTGCTAAGTCGCTTCTGACTCTTAGTCAGACTCTCTTAGTCGTGTCTGACTCTGTGCGACCCCAGAGACGGCAGCCCACCAGGCTCCCCCGTCCCTGTGGGTTGCCATTTCCTTCTCCAATGCATGAAAGTGAAAAGTGAAAGTGAAGTCGCTCAGTCGTGTCTGACTCTTAGCGACCCCATGGACTGCAGCCCACCAGGCTCCTCCATCCATGGGATTTTCCAGGCAAGAGTGCTGGAGTAGGTTGCCATTACCTTCTTGGTATGACAAACCCAGACAGTATCAAAAGCCGAGACATTACTTTGCCAACAGAGGTCCATCTAGTCAAAGCTATGGTTTTTCCAGTAGTCATGTATGGATGTGAGAGTTGAACTATAAAGAAAGCTGAGTGCCGAAGAATTGACGGTTTTGAACTGTGATGTTGGAGAAGACTCTTGAGAGTCCCTTGGACTGCAAGGAGATCCAACCAGTCCATCCTAAAGGAAATCAGTCCTGAATATTCATTGGAAGGACTGAGGCTGAAGCTGAAACTCCAAAAATTTGGCTACTTGATTGGAAGAATTGACTCAATGGAAAAGACCCTGATGCTGGGAAAGATTGAAGGCAGGAGGTGAAGGGAAAGACATTTCACGCAAAGAGGATGAGATGGTTGGATGGCATCATGGACTCAATGGACATGAGTTTGAGCAAGCTCCCAGAGTGGGTGATGGACAGGGAAGCCTGGTGTGCTGCAGTCCATGGGATCTGCAAAGAGTCCTACATGACTGAGTGACGGACTTCTTGTAAGCCAGTGTAAAAACAATGTAAAAAATGTAAAAAAAACAAGGTGTAAAAACAATGGCTGCTACATTGCTTCATGTAGATCACCAGGAATAGCCCAGATGCTTAGAAATGGTGAGAAAGTAGAGACTAGAGCTTGGAAAAAAATTTGTGTGAGAGCTCTTAATGTTCTCTGATTCCAATCATACATATCTAGTGTCATGAGACAGGATTCAGTTGGGCTTTTTTTCAGAATAACCTGTGGCTAACATGGGGTCTCTCTCTATCTTTTCCATGGGGGCTGTCAGGAGGGGCAATTGGAACCCAGCAGAAAAGAGCTAGGATTATCTATGCTTAGGGACTTCCCTGGTGGCTCAGACAGTAACGAATCTGTCTGCAATGCAGGAGACTGGGTTTGATTACTGGGTTGGGAAGATCCCCTGGAGGAGGGCATGGCAACCCACTTCAGTGTTCTTGCTGGAGAATCCCCATGGACAGAGGAGCCTGGCAGGCTACAGCCCATACGGTAACAAAAAGTCAGACTCGACTGAAGAACTAAATATAGCTCAGCATGTCTATGCTTAATGTCAAGGAAGGAATAGAAAATGAGCTGTTAGATAATACGTCGTGCCCATCTACAGAGTTGCAGGTAGAAGAGCTCTGGGCAGGGAAGAGAGGTTAGCATGTGATGGTGCTCTGGCCTCATCTTTACCTGAGGAGTTGCATGCATCGTCAGGTGACTGTGGGTGCCAGCTGCTAGCAATTCAGTTGCTCTTATGCTCTGAAGGACCGCCCTGGCTGACAGGAGCCTCCTTGCCCAGAAGTGCCTTGTGGTTTATGGCTCCCATCAATCTGGAGGCTGCCCATGGCCATTGACTGAAAAATACAACAGTGTGAAAACTCAGCATCTTTGCCTCAAGGCATTAGAGCCATGCTCCAGAGCCCTCCAGGGACCAGGCTGATAATAAACTTCAGCTGAAAAAAGCTCTTTACCAACCTCCTTCTTCTGTCTCATCTTACTCTTAGTTGTTTAGAGGTTTCTTTTGAGAGCTCTCCCTCGAAAATCGGTGCACAAGAATCCCTGTCGCAGGCTCTACATTGAGAGCACCTAACCTACAATAGGGATCTCTGAAGAATCCACAAAAGCATGAGAGAGAAAGTGAGAATGAGAGAGACAGACAGAGATGTGGATTGTGTGTTTTGAACATGTGCAGAGTTTACAGAAGTTAATTTCAGGTTACTACTAAAGCAGTTAGGGGAAGAGCTGTCTGGCCTCCCCCAACTCTTCACCGTTTCTCAGTTGTCAGGAACCATGATGGAAAGGCAAGAAGGCAGTTCCTGACCAAGCTGCTCAGGGAAAGAGAACATCATGAACCTTTCCTTCCTCCAAGATTCCAGTTCTGTCACTGGCCTTGTACCATGGGAGGTGAAGCCTTGACATGAAATCAACATGACATTTTTATGATCTGAGGTACTGATTGGGTGCCCTTGGAAAATGTAACTGAAAATCCGTGGAGTCTGCCTAAGTTTTGATCTAGGAATGAGAGAATAACCCACTCACTCTGTTTGCTTAAGGAGGTTGTGGGGAAAAGTGAATCTTGACCATTTGGTTACTTGTTACCCTGGAATAATTGAAAGGACAAAGCGTAATGAATTGCTGGACCCTGACAGATGAAGGCAGAGAACTCGCTCTCCTTCTTAAGCAGAGGGTATGAGTATTCTAATTAGTACTAACGTTAACTATCAGTGAGATATATTCTATCAAACACACAAGTCTCTATGTCTTGGTCATCCTGGCAGACCCAGAGACCTCTGACAGGGAACTCTGTGGGTGTGGGGAGAATGCCTGGGATCTACCCAGCACCCTCCAAGTGTACAATGATGCATTATTAATTACAGTCACTGACAGGGCACTCTTGGTTGCTCTCTTCTTGGTAGCAGCTGGATTTTTTCCTTCCTTTCTTATCAGAAGAAATACCTAGACACCTGGAGGAAAGAAAGAGTGGGGAATGCATAACCATGAGGCCCTTGCTTTATGAAAACCTTAGTGAAGGAAACAGGAAGACAGTTTAGAGCATAGAACTGAGCAGAAGAAAATAAAATTTAGAATTGCCTTCAATCATTGGAAAACCTTTGGTGTGACTGATGCTCTTAGATACCTAGAAGCCCAGTTTCATTTTGTGAATTTCTTATGTTCCCCTGTATTTCTGGTTTTAATGCAGTATAGAAATAATAGAGTCAGCATTCCAATCATATGCATTATACAGTCATAAGTTGACTACCTGAGGACCTTGAATAAGTTAATCTCTCTAAGACTTGATCCATCCTTTGTTAAATGGGGAAGAATTAGTAAATGTCTATAGCAACTAAATGGAGAAGGCAATGGCGCCCCACTCCAGTACTCTTGCCTAGAAAATCCCATGGACGGAGGAGCCTGGCAGGCTGAAGTCCATGGGGTTGCTAAGTGTCAGACACGACTGAGCAACTTCACTTATGCTTTTCACCTTCATGCATTGGAGAAGGAAATGGCAACCCACTCCAGTGTTCTTGCCTGGAGAGTCCCAGGAACGGGGGAGCCTGGTGGGCTGCCATCTATGGGGTCGCACAGAGTCGGACACGACTGAAGCGACACAGCAGCAGCAGCATAGCAACTAAAATTGTGTGTGACACATGCTAAACATCCAATGTTATTGTTGTTATTTAGTCACTGAGTTGTGTCTGACTCTTTTGTGACCCTATGGACTGTAGCCTTCCAGGCTCCTTTGTCCATGGGATTTCCCAGGCAAGAATACTGGAGTGGGTTGCCATTTCCTTATCCTGGAGATATTTCTGACCCAGGGATCGAACCTGCATCTCAAGTGGCTCCTGCATTGGCAGGCAACTTCTTTACCACTGAGCCACCGGGGAAGCCCTGTTGTTACCTTAGATTAAATCCTGGAGTAGTTAACTGAGAGATATTAATAACAGTTATTTCATCTTTAAGGAAATGCTGGACATCATATTGCCAACAAAATATTCATTTGATCCAATATTTCAAATTGTGACCTTAAATATCCTGAGATTGTTTCCTTAAATACGACATCAGTTGACTCAATAAATTTAGAAGAAATTTGACTGCCTACACTATGTAACACAAAGTTGATAATTCAATTCTTGCTTTACATTTATAAATATATAATATGTACATATATATATATATATATATATATATGTATATATATGTATTTCTTCAGTTCAGTCACTCAGTCATGTCTGACTCTGTGTGACCGCACGGACTGCAGCACGCCAGGCCTCCCTGTTCATTACCAACTCCGGGAGTTTACTCAAACTCATGTCCATCATGTTGGTGATGCCATCCAACCATCTAATCCTCTGATGTCCCCTTCTCCTCTCACCTTCAGTCTTTCCCAGCATCAGGGTTGTTTCCAATGAGTCAGTTCTTCACATCATGTGGCCAAAATAATGGCGTTTCAGCTTCAGCCTCAGTCCTTCCAATGAATATTCAGGACTGGTTTCCTTTAGGATGGACTGGTTGGATCTCCTTGCAGTCCAAGGGACTCTCAAGAGTCTTCTCCAACAACACAGTTCAAAAGCATCAATTATTTGGTGCTCATCTTTCTTTATAGTACAACTCTCACATCCATACATGACTACTGGAAAAATCATAGCTTTGACTAGATGGACCTTTGTTGGAAATTTTGTGAATTTGTCTCTGCTTTCTAATATGCTGTCCAGGTTGGTCATAGTTTTTCTTCTAAGGAATAAGCATCTTTTAATTTCATGGCTGCAGTCTCCATCTGCAGTGATTTTGGAGTCCCCAAAAATAAAGTCTCTATCACTATTTCCACTGTTTCCCCATCTATTGGCCATGAAGTGATGGGACTAGATGCCATAATCTTAGTTTTCTGCATGTTGAGTTTGAAGCCATTTTTTTTTTCACTCTCTTTCACTTTCATCAGGAGGCTCTTTAGTTCTTCTTTGCTTTCTGCCATAAGGGTGGTGTCATCTGCATATCTGAGGTTATTGATATTTCTCCTGGCAATCTTGATTCCAGCTTGTGCTTCACTCAGCCCAGTATTTCTCATGATGTTCTCTGCATGTAAGTTAAATAAGCAGGGTGACAATATACAGCCTTGACATACTCCTTTCCTGATTTGGAACCAGTCTGTTGTTCCATGTCCTGTTCTGGCTGTTACTTCCTGACCTGCATACATTTTCTCAAGAGGCAGGCCAAGTGGTCCGGTATTCCCATCTCTTGAAGAATTTCCCACAGTTTGTTGTGATCTACACAGTGAAAGGCTTTGGTGTGGTCAGTAAAGCAGAAGCACATGTTTCTCTGGAACTCTGGAGCTTTTCCAATGATCCAACGGATGTTGGCAATTTGATATCTGGTTCCTCTGCCTTTTCTAAATCTACCTTGAACATCTGAAAGTTCATGGTTTACTATATAGAAGATTAATATTTATTGGCATTAAAGGATGTTTCATCTTAACAGGAGTCAGATTTGAAGTCTCATGCTAAAGATTTTTGGTATTTTCTTCATATTTTCCTAGAAAAATCTAGCAGTTCTTCATGAGTCACCAACTTCTATGATTGTGATGCATTATGAGAAATGATTAATAGGGAAACCTTGAAATGTGGATCCAGATTCTCAACTCCTTGAGCAGAAATTCTTCGTAAGGCCAGGACCTGGCCATGTCAAGAATTACCAAAATTCAAAATATCAAAATCATGTCAAGAATTGTCAAAAACTTATCATTTGTCTAACTTTATATATAATTCTGAATGTTTAAAAGCAAACATACTTGAGTTCAATTCTACCAGTTATTAGCTGTGTGATTTTGGACAGTGTCAGTTTTCTCATCCATAAAATGGGAATAGCAGTGCCTAGCCTATAGGACAGTTGTGAAAATTAAAAGAGTAATGCATATAGAACAATTGGTCTTGAATCTGGCATATGGTGGGACTAGGGTAGTTATTGTTGGAATTATCTAATTTAAAACATTTTCATTTTAAAAGGGAATGACTAAATATCATTTGAGACTTGCCAAAGGGTGGGAGAGCTATTTAATATCCAATAATGATATCACTGATAATTTCTAAGTTGAGGTCATTCCATAATTTTTAGTACCAGGGATCTTTGCTGGAATGTAGAGCTAGCTCTTTCATAAGTATTTTCATCCTTTCATCTATGCTTTCAAAAATATTTTCAGAGCACCTATTACTGTTGGTAAATCTTAATGTTATCTTGTACTTAAACTTCTTTGGTTCTGTACTGCCTATACTTTTGTAATTTCTAAAACAGAGAATTGTGGAGAATAAATACAATTTTCAAATATGTTGCTATGTTATCACAATATTATTAACAAAATCATAAACTTTTCACCATAACAATGACTTAACAGGATGAGCATTTGCCAAGACAGAAGTAACAGGTTTTAGTGATTTTTGAACCATTTTAAAATTTTTTTCCACAATCACCATTAGGAAATCATGTGAATGTCATGGTAAAAATAAGTCATTAAGATTAGAGTGGAGAATTCATTTTTTAATTGTAAAAATAGCCATATTGACCTGGATGTTTATGTACAGTTTAAATAAGATTGTGTAACTTTTAAAGTTCCTCACTTTATTGAATGCTGTCTTAACATGCTGACAAACTTCTGAATTCTCCTTGGTCAATGCTAATGCTGAGGCAGTTGAATTGTGTATCAGTTTGCTATTGCCTCAGTAATGCTGTGTAACAAGCTACCCCAAAACTCAGGGCTTAAAACAACAACTACTTGTTGCTTTTTGCAGTCCAAATGTGGTGGTCCTGCTGATTTGAGCATGTTTCAACAGCATACATGCCAGTGTCTGCAGTCAGCTGTAGGTTAGCTCTTAATATGTGGTGTCATTGAACTTGGCTCGGCATTCACATTGCCTAGCCTGACACTTTTCTTGGTACCACATCAGTGATAAAAGTTATATGTACTTTGAGTCAAAGTAGGGTTAAATTGAAAATAATCTTTAGGGTTGTGGCCAGAATGATTGGTAAACAGTTTACCAAAAACAATTGTTTCTCCTTCACGAAAATCAAATGCTAATGAGGATTTTTCAAAACACTGTGCACCAAATTCACATACTCAGAGTGCCAGTGTCTGCAAGCAGATCTCCTCTTAAAATCACTTTTCTAATTACATTGCATTGACTTATTCATTCTTTCTTTTCCCTCCCTTTTACTTGGTGAAATGCACACTGTATGTCCTTTCTTAAATACCTTTTTTGTTCAAAAATATTTTTTCAGAAATTTCAAAATTTCAAGAGAAGGGAAAAGTGTTAGCAGACTTAGATTCCAAAAAAAGTTGACACTGATTATGACCTAATGGTGGATATGGTGGATATGACATAAATGGGCCTGAAAATCTCCAAGATTGTTGATACTGGCTAATATTTGGGGGTCTTTGGACACAATTGTCCACATGTAGTACTATAGCTTCATTTAAGGAAGGAAAGATATATGTTTAGATCAAGCAATAGATTGATTAATCTGGGGAAAAACAAGAGAATGGAATTTTGCAAAGAAAACCTTGGATTGAGAATTATTAAGGGTAAGATTTTAAAATTCTTTTTCCTTGAATCTGCTCTCTGGTGTGTGCTAATCTTGATGTCTATGATTAAAACCCAATGTTGTTCTTCTTCTTTTTGAAAGCGAACACTGGTGGAAGATTTTTGTTTCTTTGTCAATAATGTTTGGAATAAGTCATCTGTTTTTGGATGAAATGCCTCAGTCATATAAAATTTATAGAACTGCTGTTATATAACTGACTTCAGTCTCATCTTGTACCACTTCTGCTGATAGAGCAAAACAAACCTACGCAAATATGGAAGAAATTATCCACAGCGGACACCAACCCCTGTGCCACACAATAGAATGCATTGTTGTACCTAAACACTGAACATTCTTCAACCAGGACCATGTGTTACTTGCCATACCATTGTGTTTTGTTTGCTATTTAAATTTTTTTCTTTACAATAAGTTTCACTGAAGGTGGTAGGAATCATTCCCTTTGAAGCTTTGGTTTGCCTAGAAGAAGTGTCAGGAAAAAAAAAAAAAGAGAGAGAGAGATGGAAATAATAACATTCTGGCTAACTCCCATTTACCCCCTGGGATTTGGTCTAATCTCCTCATCATTTTTTGTTAACTGTATAACATGAACATTTAAGGCATTCAATAGCAGGTTACATGATTGAAATTTCTGGCCATCTGTTGTATATATCTTGAGCTTTCATGAAGATTTTGCTGCATCCCTCCCCAGTATAATCACAAAATCACATTGTTTTATTGCCACCCTTGAGAGAATTGACCATATTCTAAAATTAATTAAAACTTGAAAATTAGGGTTAAATTATTTTAAAGAAAACAATGCATGTTGCCTTAAACTATGGTTTGTCCTTGTTTCTCACATTGTTATTACTTTCTGACTCATTTGATCTAAGATAGAGACATTTCTGCATAAGATTATTTAAGAACTATAGCATATAAAATAGCTGGGGTATAAGAGAGCTTGGCTTATGAATTGTTTGATTGATAGAAAAAAAGGCAGGGCAGAGTGTCTTGTATTCAAAGAAAGTTGTCCTTAAAAGTGTAAAATTAGAGCTTGAAAGCCTTGGAATCAAAAGACAGAAATAAAACTAATATTAATGTAGGTGTATGGGCTTAAGTAGATCTTCCCTGGTGGCTCAGATGGTAAAGAATCCACCTGCAGTTCAGGAGACCTGAGTTCGATCCCTGGATTAGGGTGATCCTCTGGAGAAGGGAATGGCAATCCACTGCAGTATTCTTGCTTGGAGAATCCCATGGACAGAGGAGCCTGGCGGGCTGCAGTTTGTGGGATCCCACAGAGTCGGACACGACTGAGCGACTTAACACTGCTGCCACTGCTATGGGCTTACATATCCTACAACTCACTTACAAAACAGGGGAGAAATGAGGTGACTCTGATATAACATCTTGTAAAAGAAGAAGTGTAGTTATATAATTAGTCTACATTTATCAAGCAGCCCATGCCACCTACCTAAGCTCTGAAGATGGAGGAGGTGGATAGGGAAGAATTTTTAAGGAATGATGAGTAAGAACAGTTTGTTATGTGCCTTGGTTTCTTTCAAACTTTTTTTTTTTTTTTGTATCGTGCATAATATCACTCAGTTGCCTGGTGATCTACAGTTTTATTCTTTAAAGTCCTTGATCAGACAGCCTTTGAAACAAACAAACAAACAAAAAAATGAGCTCAGTGATTTGAGAAACACCCAATACTTGCCCTTTAAGATCTGAGTCTATGGAAGAAAAGCAAGAATCTCTACCTAAGAATATATTTTATTTGGATAGATTGATTTTTGTATTGGGAAGGAGAGTACTAGGTATATGGAGAGCACGTTATTGTGCCTTGGCATATGTGAGCTAGAAAATTGGACTAATATATGATTAGCACAGTAAAAAATAATGCAGGTAATGGCATATGTTTTGTTAGTCAGACAGCATCTTGGGAAGATAGAAAAGAGAGGGAAAAAGGAAGATGATAATAAGCGGTTTTATTGTAGGAATCAGCGGTCCTGGTTCTAAGCGGCAATTGGTATAGCAGAATGATTCCAACTACCATGTTTATAGTTCTCCAATTCAATAGCAGTCTTAATAAGACTTTTCTCTCTCCTGTGCTATTAAGTCGGAAACAACAGTAATTCCTGATGAAAATATGTTTTCCTAATAGTCCTTGAGTACACTCAAATTGGAAAAATCTGAACTACTTTCTAGATTTTTTTCTACTATTTTCTCCAAAGTTAGAGTTTGTTGACAGCGATGAACCATTTAGAAATATGTCCCCATACCATTTCTGTCAGATACCAGGAGTTTAGTGCCTTGTGTTTGCCTCAAATTTGGGGTGACAACTTTTAGTTTAAGAAATAAAAAATTAAAGTGTCTGATGAATTAAATGTAATTGCTGAAATTGACAGCGTTGTAATTCATACATAGCCATTTTGCCACTTTATACATTTGTGCTCCTCTGAATGCCAAACATCTGGTGATGAAGATACAATGCATCTGTGACTTCCCTGTTTTCAAGGGAATTATTCACTCAGTGACAGAATTTTGAAACTCAAAGGAGAACAAATAAGAGTCAAGCAATGATAATAAACACATGAAAACAGTTCCTGAAACCGGCTAAAGAGGTAGTAATAAATAGAAAATAAAGATGATCAAACAGGTAAGAAAAATTGCCTCAATTTCTACCCTTTAGAAATTACCGTCATTAGTGTTGGATGAACTAAATTTTAATAAGGGAGGTTGGCAAATAACCAAATTCATATTTAAAGATATTTGGTGGGTAATATAATCATTTCCTAGTATTTATCTCTCATTTTATGACTTGGCTTTTTATTTCATTAATATTAATGAACAGCTACTTACTTTTGGCTCCAATGGATTTCAATCTGAATGTCTCAGAAATTGAAACTGGCAAGAATGAATTGCTTTTTAAACTCATTTCTGATTGTTAATTTGACTCATTTCAAAATGGGGGCTATATTTTCCATATATGCCACTTGGCAACAGTAATTTGCTTATAAACTGTCACAGTAGAAAATAAATTACCAACTTGGTGGTAATGTAGGGAGGCCCTGCATCAGTGAAATGCTCCCACTTTGCTGCTTCAAAGCATCCAGACTGAGAATGTTTGTTGTTGTTGTTGAGTTGCTAAGTCGTGTCCGACTCTTTTCTGAGCCCATGGACTGTAGCTTGTCAGGCTCCTCTTCCGTGGGATCTCTTTGGCAAGAATACTGGAGTGGGTTGCCATTTCCTTCTCCAGGGGATCTTCCTGACCCAGGGTTCAAACCCTTGTCTCCTGCATTATCTGGTGGATTCTTTACCACTGAACCACCTGGGAAGCCCTAAGACTGTTTATAAGCAGGCAAACTGCCCCGTGGCTGAGCCGAGGCAAAGAATTGCCTCCCATGTGCTCCCTTCTATACGAATTTTTCAAAGCTCCTTCAAAATACTGGATTTTAGGAATATTAAAATTTTCCACTTATTTCATGAATTTGATTTTCAGTAGATTTCAAAGGTGTTTTCTACATGGATTCATTTAAAAAAATAGAGTAAGATAATAAATTATTTCTAAAATAATATGGTATAAACACTATGGGTTGAGACAGATCTGGGTTCTGATGTCACCTCTTCTGTATAAGATGTACTTGGACAGGCCTGTTTCCTGATCTGTGACATTCAGATAACAATAGTTCAAGGGGTAACAACATAGAAGATGTAAATATATCTCCATATATAAACACTATTGAAAGTGAAAGAAAAGGAAATACAAGACAAATAATCCTATATTAATAGATGTGATGAGTGAAGACAGGAGAAACTGATTGAGATTTTTAATATAAAAATTTATTTTAGATGATAAAGAGCCAGCATTAACAACTTTCCACAATAACCTCAGATATGCAGATGACACCACCCTTATGGCAGAAAGTGAAAAACTAAAGAGGCCCTTGATGAAAGTGAAAGAGGAGAGTGAAAAAGTTGGCTTCAAACTCAACATTCAGAAAACTACGATCATGGCATCTGGTCCCATCTCTTCATGGCAAATAGATGGGGACACAATGGAAACAGTGAGAGACTTTGTTTTGGGGGCTCCAAAATCACTGCAGATGGTGATTGCAGCCATGAAGCTAAAAGACACTTGCTCCTTGAAAGAAAAGCTATGACCAACCTAGACAGCATATTATAAAGCAGAGACATTACTTTACCAACACAGGTCCATCTACTCAAAGCTATGGTTTTTCCGGTAGTCATGTATGGATATGAGAGTTGGACTATAAAGAAAGCTGAGTGCCGAAGAATTGATGTTTTTGAACTGTGTTGTTGGAGAAGACTCTTGAGAGTCCCTTGGACTGCAAGGAGATCCACCCAGTCCATCCTAAAGGAAATCAGTCCTGAATATTCATTGGAAGGACTGAGGCTGAAGCTGAAACTCCAATACTTTGGCTACCTGATGTGAAGAACTGACTCTTTGAAAAATATCCTGATGCTGGGAAAGATTGAAGATGGGACGAGAGGATAACAGAGGATGAGATGGTTAGATGGCATCACCGACATGATGGACATGAGTTTGAGTAAACTCCAGGAGTTGGTGATGGACAGGGAGGCCTGATGTGCTGCAGTCCATGGGGTCGCAAAGGGCTGGACATGACTGAGCGACTGAACTGATATTTACTTTCAGTCCTTTTTTTAAACATGGCATTATATTTGTATTGCACATACATATATTCATGTATGTATATATGTATATGTTTGTCAGATAGTAAAATAAGACAAAAATGAAATTTTAAAATATCACCTGAAATCCTAATGCCCAGAAATAGCCATCATTAACATTAGGTTAATGTCATTCCAAATATACATCTAAGCATTTATATATAGATAAAAATATAGTGAGAAGGATTAAAAATAGTTGTATAAAAATAGGATCATTTTGAAGAAACTGTTTTAACATGGAGTCTTAAAATTTCGATCTTGTACTGAACACCTGTCTATGAAGCATGAAAACATTCACCCCCAGTGTGTCCCTCCCTTTCCACCTGGCCCCATCTCTCCGTATTTGTTACTTGTGTCATGTTTACATTAAAACAATCAGACTTTTTAAAAATCACATTGTCCTAGAACTATAATTTCCATGTCTGATTAGTTTTAATCCTGTATTTCAATGAAATCAATATTGTCCATCCACCATTCACCATGGCTTTGCATTTCTAAACTGTTTACTGTCCTCTCTAAACTGGCTCTGTTTCATGGTCAAAGTCTATGTAAAGATATATTTAAGAAGGGTTCAGAAGTGGATGTGTTTCATGAGGGCTTCCATTTTTGCCAGTGTCACTCTTTTATTTAAACTACACCTTGATGTGAAATTCTTGGGTCACATTTGCAGCCATTATTCCAGTATCTTCTAGCACTAGATGTTGCCTGGCAAAAAGTCTAAGGAGAACCTGATTTTCCCCAGCAAAAGGATACAGTATTTGTTTTTGATGCCTAGATGTTTTAAACATTCTTTTCTTTATTTACCTGTATCCCGGGATATTTTGCATAGTTGCTTTGCTCTTTTCTTGATTGAATGGTCCTTTTGAGACTTTCTGGTTTTGTCCTAATAAAGTATTGGTGATGTCTGGACTTCCTTCCTTTATCTGAGACCAAAGTGTTTTTCCTTCACAGGCTATGGTTTGAGAGCTGAGAGTTCTGAGTTCTTTCTGTTTTTCTTCAAAAAGAAAGCTGGATGAAGTACTGATGGGCCTGTACATTCTTTCTTTGTATTCTCGGGTTTATTTTCCCTTCTGACACTTTGGTAAATGTCCTGTATCAAGGACAAGGGGTGCCTCCATTTCCTATAGGCAGGCATCCTCAGTCCTGAGATAGCTTTCTCAATTCATTCTGCAACACTTGATGGATTCCTCCCTTATTTCAGGGAGAATCATTCTCTATCATGTTCCTCACCCAGAGGCATGTCTGTATTTCTCAGACAAGGGAAACTATAAGGAAAACTTATTCAGCCTCTTTCTTTCTTGATTTGTGGGTATGGACACGAATTCCCAGTAAGTTTGGACTCCCCTATCGGCTTGTGGGAAGGATTGGTGTTTGAAGCTTAACAGTGACTCACAGCAATGCTCTGCACCAGAAGTTTCTCTTATTTTCTTAGCTGTATGAGCTGTTGCACTGGGTCAAGTTTCATTTCTTGTTTATTTGCTTTGGTTGTATCTTGTGTTTATCTGTTTTTGTTCTTTTAAAATAATTTGTTCTCCAAAGCAGCTTTCATCCTTCATCTTAACCTGAAAATCAGTACAGGATTTTGACCTAAGCCCAGAAAGCTGCTTCTGTGGCCTTTGAAGGTGGTGTGTTGTCTCTGTGGGGAGGCAGTCTGGAGGAGTAGAGTCTCCTGTGTGAGCTCAGCTTCTGAGAAGGATATTTAACTGAACAGCCTCTTTCATATTTTTACTCTTAGCTCTTGACAGTGTCAAGGGTCTCATATCTTTTCCAATTTCTCTCTTTTTTTTATTGTTGTTACCTCTAAGAAGCTGGATAAGAAAGGAAATTCACACCTCCTTGACTTTTCTGTGGTTGGAAATTCTTATTTTTTCCTCTTGATTTATTTTTCTTTGCTGTGAGATTTATAACCCTAAAGGGAAATGGTAAGCAGTCAGATACGACACATTATCAAGATGGTTTAAAACTCCAGCATCTTTAATGCTTTGAAAGGAAAACTTTAAAAAAGAAGTAGCTATTATTATATAATAGGAAGTTACTGAATCAAAGGTTTAAAAAAATCAGTGGCCCAAATCAAATGTAGATGCTGTAACAAATCCATTGTTAGATAAAGAATCAGAGTACAGTAAGTGCAGTGACCAGCCACACTTAAGAGGTAGAATTCTTAATCACAGTTTTACAGAAAAGACACAGTAGTTTCTATCTGTACTGTTTTATCAGCTAGAGTACTTTATGTTCGGTTCTCATTATTAGTTCATCAGAAGAGGAAAAAGCTCTTTCTAAGCAGAAGTCTTACTGGCCCTTGTTTTGCATATGTTATAGGGGCCACTCCTGTACACTTAAAAGCATTTTCTTAGCCAGTTAAGGTAGTCACCTAGACATAGCATTTACCTCATTTTAAAAAAGCCTCAGAGTTGGGAAATCTAAGTTCCTATTCTCCCAAGAAGAATAGAGGGAAATATATAAGATGAAGGGAAATATCTCTCATTTTGTACCACTTGATTATAAATTATAGATGAAACCATCATTGTCTCTGGATATTATTATTGCTTATTAAGAATTCAGCAGTACTAACCAACTGTACTCAGGTTTATCATTTGATTGTTTTTAACTCTTACGTGACATAAACAATATTACAAGTGGGTATAACTTAAAAATTCTGTTTAATTCATTATACTAGTACTTGATTAAGACATGATGGCAAAGACTATACTATAGGGTTGTTCACATATTGAGTGTTGAAACTTCTGTAGGTTTTCAATTCTTATTTCTTTTATCTGAAATTTTCAAAGATATTGATTCAGCACGTAATGGTTTTTCAGTTGAAATTTAATAATGCACGATTAGTGTTGCTCCAATGCTTTATACTTATGAACAGACACAGCCATATTAAATCAGTATTGAATACTGTGCTGAGTATATATAATAACGATTACAATCAAAGAAAAAAAAAGAAGTAGCTAAAATTAAGTATGTCTAAAATTGGAAGATCTTTTTCTTTCTGAAATATATTCTGCAGGAATTCTCACTGATGTGAAAGGCAGAATGACATTGGATTAGTATCTCCAGGTGAAGAGCTACGACTTTCTGTACTTTCAAATGCTAATTGATTTTTTTTTCCCCCTTTAGTATCCATTTGTTTACATGTGAGAATAACAGGATACAGTTAGATTTTCTTCTCTTCTTCTTACTCTGTGTAGAGCGCTGCTTGAGAACCCTGCCTCATACTGCAGCTATGAGAGTGAGTGAGCAAATACATAGAAAGCACTTGGTAAGTGCTTGATGAGTATTATCTATAGCAGCAACAACTGTAGTTTCCTCATTTGGCTTTGTTATAATAAAAACATTCTCTTTGAGGAGTTTTGGCCTTCAATGAGATTTTGCATAATATTTAAAGTGTAAACTCTATGTTTTCCATTTGAACTTTTGTCTGGAACATGTTAGTTTCACTGGTTAAAACATGATGTAAGTGAAGTCAACGGATTCTGTTGGGGACGGACCTCAGATGCACTTTCTATCAATACAGTGGTCCCCAGGAACAGATTTTGTTTTCTCAACCTGTGTCCAGGCCTGGGGCAGTAAGGAAATCCCATATGTGACCACACACCCTGGGCCCTTCCATGAAAGGTCTCTAGAGTTGAGCATTTGGATTGCTAGATCCTTGCCTTGATCTCAACCTCACTTAAGCATAGCTCACTGTTCATTATGTTGCATTTCTCCAAGAGGTTATTCCCTTTGCACACACGGAAACTATACATTTTTTATGAGGATAAGGTATTTTGAGCGTTGTCTTCCCTGGTTTGGGAAGATACCCTGGAGAAGGAAATGGCAACATGCTCTAATATTCTTACCTGGGAAATCCCAGAACAGAAGCTCCTGGGGGCGGGGCAGGGAGCTACAGTCGCTGGGGTCACAGAAGAATTAGACATGATTTAGTGACTAAACAACAAAATTTTGAGTGCAGCATCTAAATAAATCTGGATTATTTTAAATGAATGACTGTTTTACTTGATTTGCTGTGAATTGCTTCTCTAAGTTGCTTTGAATGTTTTGTACCATCTATGCTACTCAGCTGGGCACTTAGATCTGCAGTGTTAGCACTTCCTGAGAGTGTGTCAGTAATACAGAAGCTCACACCCCAGCCTAGATATTCTGAATCAGAATTTTCATCTTTCCAAGATTCACGAGAAATTCACATATTATAGTTCAATATTATAGTTCCCATGTATCTAGACGTTCTTTGATAAGGGAAGTCACATCACTCAAAAGAAACCTGGATATAAAAGACTTAAGTCTATGACATAATGATATGCTCATAATGATATTGAATTTTATACTTAAAATGGTTAAAATAGTCAGTGTTATAGTGTGTATGTTTTTACCATAGGAAAACCCGTTACAATATATTCATAGAAGTGAACAGAGATGAAAATAAAGGTGTTACAGCTGCACTCAGTATGATGAATCTTTCAAACCCAGTGTTGCATACAGGGAACTCTACAGGACATATGCATAACATTAAATGTACATAAGTCCATTTATATCAATGACAAAATGGGCAAAGCTAAACTATAGAGTGTCGGGGTGGAAGTGAAGGGACGCGTGTAACGCAGGCTCTGCAGGAGTTACAGCAGCAGCAGGTGGAGGCTGCCTGTTATGAGGGGGTAGGGTCAGGACGAATGACGGGTCCTTCGAGGTGCTGGCAGTGCTCCGTTTCTCTGGGCACTCACTTTATAAAATTTTAACTGTACAGTTTGAATCCAGTTTTCTGTTTGTGTTATATATCACAATAATTTTTTTTTAAATAATAAAAGCGGTTATGTGGTAAAGATAGCAGTGAAGAACTGGATGGAGTGAGTATGATTTTCCTAATTTTATTCCATTCTATTTAATATTTTAGCTATGTGATTATTATGTTTAATTTTTAAAAATTTAAATAGTATGTCAATAAGCAATCAATAACCTGAATTATTAGGATAATAATTTATTGGGATAATAATTATTGGGACTTCCCCTGTGGCTCAGATGGTAAGCGTCTGTCTACAATGTGAGAGACCTGGGTTCAATCCCTGGGTTGGGAAGATTCCCTGGAGAGGGAAATGTACTCCAGTACTTCTTGCCTTGAAAAATCCCATGGACAGAGGAGCTTGGTGCAGGCTACTAATCATGGGGTCTCAAAGAGTCCGGCATGACTGAGCGGACTTCACTTTCACTTTCACTTTAACCTGAATTAGATAACTGCAAAAAAAATTCTTGATTTTACATATTCAATCTCTATCACTTTCCAGAAAACAAAAACACTTGTGCAAATATAAAAAAATATGTATCTCAACTATAAATATTAAATTTTATTTCTCTTCACAATCCAACTTTCTGTATTAAGTTCCCCTTGGAAACCCTGTTTGACCTAAGTCATTGAACATTAGGCATTTAATTATTACAAATAAAAAAACTGTGAAGGAAGATGGATTTCTTTCTTTCTTTTTTAGACTGAACACTATTTGGCCAGGGCCTGAACCAAAGTAGCAGTTCTCCCCACAGACAGGCCTCAGAGCAAGCCAAATTGACTTCTTTGTTTGGATCACACATTAAATTTCTGAATAAAGTCATTTTCCCCACTGAAAATGTCTCATTTTGCACTAAGATGGCATTGTTGAATTAAAAAATCAAGGTAAACAATGTTAGCATCTTTCTTTTGAAAATATACATTTAGCTCTGAAAGCAACATCCTGTTGGAAATCTACAGAACAGCTTATCAAGGACAGTCAGTTTAAGAAGAGGTGCGGTACTTTAGGAAGCTCAAGGGTTATATGTAGGCAGCCATTCTTAAAATCACTGGGACTTTTTATTTATGGTTTTTAAAAAGTTATCTAAGTAAACCTAGGACTCTTTTTTTTTCTTTTTTAAGTGTAGTTGATTTACAGTGTTTCAGATAAAATGATTCAGTTTTATATATATATTCTTTGTCAGATTCTTTTCCATTATAGATTATTACAAGACACTGAATATTGTTCCCGGTGCTATGCAGTAGGCCCTCGTTGTTTATCTATTATATATATATAAGTACATGTCTATTAACCCCAAACTCCTAGTTTAGCCCCTCCCCTTCTTCCTCTTTAGTAACCGTAAGTTTGTTTTCTCTGTAGGAATCTTGTAAAAGCAGTTTCTTCCTGTTTTTCTCCCGTGCTGGTGTTTGATTAAATTATATTTGAAAATCATTTTGTTGTAGACACCATGAACTCTCCTCAGTAAATAATTCTGCAGCAAAGATCAGATTTTTAAAAGTGCATGTGAAGTGACGATGTTTGTTTACTGGATAACTTTAAACTGTCAGACTCATTTTACCAATAAATCTTCACACATCCAAAATTAAATATCTACACAGAGATTTCAATTAGGTAGCCCTTCTTTTTTCCCCTCAATTCATTTCCAAATTGACTTTGTGTCTTTGGCCTTAAAAATTGTCAAAAATATAGGTAGAATTTGGATGATGTTACCTGCTGTTATTTTATTTTGGTATGCTTGTTTTCAATTATTCCCTTTTACTTTTGTCCTATTTTTCTTTTAAGTTAACAAACAATAACTGATATGCTTATCTCCATTTAGAATACTCCCTTCCTTTAATCCTTTACCATTCTAATTGTGGAAGGTATTGCATATATATTACTGTAACAGGCAGTATTCTAAATGCTGTCTACTTAGTAATCAGAATTTAGAGATGTTTAATTTTTCACTTTATTTTTGTGTTTTCCTAGTATGTTTGTCGTACAGCCACTAATTATTTTCATTAAAAAGAAAATTTTAGGTAAACTATCATAGTAAAATCTAACCAGGAAATTTTAAAAAGCCATTTAAAAATTTTGTGTTCAAATGCTCAGGTTTTCATTTCATATTTAATACCTTGTAACTGTTATGTACATTGGTTTGCATTTGATGTGGGTTGCTGTGATCTCCTATCAGAATGTATCATTTTTATGCAGCAGTTTCTCTGGCAGCATAGATAATACCTACTGTGGGAATCAACTGTATGTCAAGCATTAATGTTGTCCTTCCTGCTGTTTTTAGTTATAATAAAAGGGAGAAGAGGATAAAGATGAAACATAAGCAATCTAAAATCATGTAAATCATGCTTTCTCCCTTATGATCTTAATCTTGGTTTTTATTGCCTCTTTTGGGGACAAGGTTATGTGTATATATATATATATACATATATATATCTCCAGGCTATTTGACCTAGGTTAGGTCAGCTAGCCATGTTGGGTAAGAGAGCTCTTTGGCTCTCAGCTTTAAAGTCATCTGATATTTTAAATTTGCATTGACAGACAATCACGAAGTATAACTCATATTCTCTTTTCCTTTCATCAGGAAGCTATTTTGTCAACTCTTTGTTCATATTTTTGGTTATCAATGAAATAACATTTATTTTCTGCTATATCCAGCAAAGAAAATGACATCAACAATATGGAGGAAGTATGTAGATAGATTTTATTACCTCAAATCTACTTGTTTAAAAAATAAACAAGCAAAGTAAAGGAAAATAATCTATCACAAGTTTATAATTTGTTTTAATTTTTGACTATGTACATCCAAGTTGTCAGACAAGCTGCTTTCAATTAAACCTCCATTTCTCTTTATTTTGATACTATTTTTTCTCCCATAAAATTAATAAGGTTTTCTGGTAGAAATTTTGAAATGTGTGAATATTGGTTAGAATATCATCTAGCTACTGTAAAAAAGATTCAAATGTCTTATGATTAGAGTTTATTTCTGTCCCACATTACTCTGAGATAAACAGTCAAGAGCTGATGTGGTGCCTTTGGTACTGAGGACCTGGACTCCTTTCATGTATTATGTTGCCCTCATCAAACATTGCTTTTGCCTCATGATCTAATATGGCTGCTTTCACTCCAGCCTTCACAGTTACCTTTCAGCGAGGAGTAGAATAGAGAGAAGAATATTCTGCACATTCTTAGAGGTATTATACATTGCTTCCATGTAAATTGCATTAATATATGCTCAATCACACAACAGAAACTGGAAAATTTAGTCTTAATTTCAGATAGTCATGTACTTAGGTACAATTAGTGGTTCTGTTACTAAGGGAACAGCTGGTGATCTTTGCCACCACACATAAAAGTATAAAGAAGAAAATAAGCATCTCTCATAAACTCACCACCTAAAGATAATCTTGCCCTTAACTTTTGAAACATTTTTTTTCATTACTTTAATGGAGTCGATATTGTAAAACAGAATTGTACTACATGTTAAAATATGCTGTGTTCATTTTTTTATAATAGCTTATTATGAACACCTCTCCCCAAATTTAATGAACTTCACTATATTCTCTTAATGACTGCATGATATTTACATACAGATATGATAAATATATATCATATATTTAAATGAAGTCATACTTTTGAATATTTATATTTTTTAAGATCCACGTTTATAAATCTTTTTTTGTCAAAATAATTAACTTAGAGATGAAATGATCATTTTAAACTTATTAATAATTTCCGACTTGTGATACAAAGTTAGACTCTCACAGTTATATCTAAGAGTATATATTACACCAAGTGTTTCCTACTACTAACTAGTATAATTTTTTAAGATTGAAAGTTAATAAGTGATCTCTTATTATTGTTTTAATTTCAAATGCCTTGATAATGAACAACACTGAACCTTTATAAAATATTTCATAGTAATTTGAGAATCTAGTTTAAATTTCCTCTTTATGGCCCATATTTCTGTTTATACTTAAATTAGGAAAGTTATTTGTATAATAAAGATATTAACATGTCTTTGCTGCTGCTGCTAAGTTGCTTCAGTCGTGTCCGACTCTGTGCGACCCCATAGACAGCAGCCCGACAGGCTTTCCCGTCCCTGGGATTCTCAAGGCAAGAACACTGGAGTGGGTTGCTGTTTTCTTCTCCAATGCGTGGAAGTTAAGTTGCTCAGTCATGTCTGACTCTTAGCGACCCCATGGACTGCAGTCTACTAGGCTCCTGTGTCCATGGGATTTTCCAGGCAAGAGTACTGGAGTGGGGTGCCATTGCCTTCTCCATAACATGTCGAATTATTTCCCAGTTTCAGTTGCTCTTTTGTTTCAAGTATTATGTTTGAATAATTTCCCAGTTTCAGTTGCTCTTTTGTTTCAAGTATTCTTCAAAATGTGTTTTGTCACCATATTTACAAGTCTTTATTCACATTTAGTAAGCAACTGATAAATGTTTATTTAGAAATAATGCCATTTGCAGAAACATGGGGGACCTGAGATTATCATACTAGGCAAAGTAAGTCAGAAAGAGAAAGACAAATACCATATATCACTTATATGTGAAATCTAAAATACAATGCAAATCACCATATCTATGGAAAAAAATATATGCAGATTTGCAGACGACACCCCCCTTATGGCAGAAAGTGAAGAGGAACTAAAAAGCCTCTTGATGAAAGTGAAAGTGGAGAGTGAAAAAGTTGGCTTAAAGCTCAACATTCAGAAAATGAAGATCATGGCATCCAGTTCCATCACTTCATGGGAAATAGATGGGGAAATAGTGGAAACAGTGTCAGACTTTATGTTTTGGGGCTCCAAAATCACTGCAGATGGTGACTGCAGCCATGAAATTAAAAGATGCTTACTTCTTGGAAGAAAAGTTATGACCAACCTAGATAGCATATTCAAAAGCAGAGACATTTCTTTGCCAACAAAGTTCTGTCTAGTCAAGGCTATGGTTTTTCCAGTGGTCATGTATGGATGTGAGCGTTGGACTGTGAAGAAAGCTGAGTGCCGAAGAATTGATGCTGGGTGTTGGAGAAGACTCTTGAGGGTCCCTTGGACTGCAAGGAGATCCAACCAGTCCATCCTAAAGGAGATCAACCCTGAGATTTCTTTGGAAGGAATGATGCTAAAGCTGAAACTCCAGTACTTTGGCCACCTCACGCGAAGAGTTGACTCATTGGAAAAGACTCTGATGCTGGGAGGAATTGGGGGCAGGAGGAGAAGGGGATGACAAAGGATGAGATGGCTGGATGGCATCACTGACTCGATGAACGGGAATCTGAGTGAACTCCGGGAGTTGGTGATGGACCAAGGAGAGCTGGTGTGCTGCGATTCATGGGGTCGCAAAGAGTCAGACACGACTGAGCGACTGAACTGAACTGATGGGGGGAGAAAAAAAAGACTCACAGGTACAGAGAACAGCCTTGTGTTTGCCAAAATGAAGAGGTGGTGGGGAAGGGAAGGGTTAGGAGTTTGGAATTAGCAGAGGTAAACTATTATGTATAGGAAGGATAAAAGCAAGTTCCTAGTCTATAGCTCAGGGAAGTATATTCAATATCCTATGGTAAACCACAATGGAGAAGAATATGAAAAAGAATACATATATATATAAATAATATATGTATAATATATATATATGTGAAAGTTACTCAATTGTATCTGACTCTTTGCGACCCCATGGACTGTATGCTCAGTCGTGTCCAACTCCGCGACCCCATGGACTGTAGCCTATCAGGCTCCTCTGTCCATGGGATTTTCCAGGCAAGAGTGCTGGAGTGGATTGCCATTTTATTCTCTGGGGGATCTTTCTGACCCAGGAATCGAACCTAGGTCTCTTGCATTGCAGGCAGATGCTATACTATCTGAGCCGCCAGGGAAACCCCGGACTATATAGTCCATGGAATTCTCCAGACCAAAATGCGAGTGGGTAGACCTTCCCTTCTCCAGGGGATCAAACCCAGAATTAATCTGCCTGCAATGTACAAGATCTGTATTCGATCCCTGGGTTGGGTAGATCCCCTGGAGAAGGGAAGTATTCTGGCCTGGAAAGTCCCCTGGACAGAGGAGACTGGCAGGCTATAATCCATGGGGAAGAAAAGAGAGTCAGACATGACTGAGCAACTAACACTAATATATATATATTGCACTCATCTCACATGCTAGTAAAGTAATGCTCAAAATTCTCCAAGCCAGGCTTCAGCAATACGTGAACCATGAACTTCCAGATGTTCAAGCTGGTTTTAGAAAGGGCAGAGGAATCAGAGATCAAATTGCCAACATCCGCTGGATCATGGAAAAAGCAAAAGAGTTCCAAAAAAACATCTATTTCTGCTTTATTGACTATGCCAAAGCCTTTGACTGTGTGGATCACAATAAACTGTGGAAAATTCTGAGAGAGATGGGAATACCAGACCACCTGACCTGCCTCTTGAGAAATCTGTATGCAGGTCAGGAAGCAACAGTTAGAACTGGACATGGAACAACAAATTGGTTCCAAATAGGAAAAGGAGTACGTCAAGGCTGTATATTGTCACCCTGCTTATTTAACTGCTATGCGAAGTACATCATGAGAAACACTGGGCTGGAAGAAACACAAGCTGGAATCAAGATTGCCAGGAGAAATTTCAATAACCTCAGATATGCAGATGACACCACCCTTATGGCAGAAAGAGGAACTAAAAAGCCTCTTGATGAAAGTGAAAGAGGAGAGTGAACAAATTGGCTTAAAGCTCAACATTCAGAAAACGAAGATCATGGCATCTGGTCCCATCACTTCGTGGAAAATAGATGAGGAAACAGTGGAAACAGTGTCAGACTTTATTTTTTTGCCCTCCAAAATCACTGCAGATGGTGACTGCAGCCATGAAATTAAAAGACGCTTACTCTTTGGAAGGAAAGTTATGACCAACCTAGATAGCATATTCAAAAGCAGACACATTCCTTTGCCAACAAAGGCCCATCTAGTCAAGGCTATGGTTTTCCAGTAGTCATATATGGATGTGAGAGTTGGACTGTGAAGAAAGCTGAGCGCCAAAGAATTGATGCTTTTGAACTGTGGTGTTGGAGAAGACACTTGAGAGTCCCTTGGACTGCAAGGAGGCCCAACCAGTCCATTCTAAAGGAGATCAGTCCTGGGTGTTCATTGGAAGTACTGATGTTGAAGCTGAAATGCCAATATTTTGGCCGCCTCACATGAAGAGTTGTCTCACTGGAACAGACTGTGATGCTGGGAGGAACTGGGGGCAGGAGGAGAAGGGGACGACTGAGGATGAGATGGCTGGATGGCATCACTGATCGATGGACATGAATTTGAGTGAATTCCGGAAGTTGGTGATGGACAGGGAGGCCTGGCGTGCTGCGGTTCTTGGGATTCCAAAGAGTCGGACATGATTGAGCAGCTGAACTGAACTGATACACACTTATATATATGTATGTATGTATAACTGAGTCACTTTGGCTTTAGAATCAAGTAACATAAAATCTGATAATAAATCTAATTGCTTACTCTTTCAGCCTTTCATTAAACGAACATTTATATTTTAAAATCTTATTCAATATAGTTGATTTACAGTGTTGTGTTGAATTTCTGCTGTACAGCAGTTTTTCATCTTTTTATCACAATTCCCCCATTCTGAAGCTGTACTTTTGATTTGTATCTATTGACTAGAATATACATTTTAGTGATACTTTTGAGAAATATTTCATATATATTAAACTTGATGTTCTCATGCATATCAAAATATCATTCTATTAATTTTGCCCAAGTACTTGGATAATTGTATAGACTCTTTCATTAGAGGCATTTCTCTCTGAAACTTCGTTGACCTGTTATGTGACAGAAGAAGTGCAGCTATCCTGATTTTTATTTCTTTGTAAGAAATTCTTGCTGCTTTTATCTTCCTGAAAGTTCTAAGGACTTTTTTTTTTAATCCCCTTGAAGTATTTTTGTAAAAATCAAGTCATTATCATATGTATTTACATTGATAATATTTTATAACTTTCACTTGGAATCTCAGGAATTATTTTAGATGGACAGATTTGGAAACGTTTCCATCTGCTTTTTCCTTAATACTTAATCCTGCTGGATTTATCTGGCCTTAGCCTCTGGAGTATCAGTTTGCACTATTTGGGTGTACTTTTCATATGTGTTATCTTCTTTCTCATTGATTTTATCTTTTTAAAATAAAAACACTCTGAGTTTAAAAGATTTTTTTTCTGTATCAGTGGTTTAATTTTTCTGCTCTGACAATTAGACACCCTATTTGTAGCAAAGACTAATTTTGCTATGGTTCTTTCTTTCTTGCTGTTGTCTTCTGTCTTCTTTGGCTATTCAGCTCTGATATTATTTCTGCCTGTCTGTTTTGTCTCATCCTCTGGCCTTGTCTTTTCATTATTTACATACTTCTTGTTTCAAGGAATTTTACTGGTGCCATAAAGCAGATGCTTCACTTGTTTTGCTCTCTTAATGTTTCCTCAAATATACGTTCTTGTTTGTTTTATGTGTGTATGTGTGTCTTTACCATCTGAGTCAGTAGGGAAGCCCTATAATGACCATATTTCTATATTATTTGGTATTCTGGCAAAAATTATTTGAATGATTTCTTTCTAGTCTATGAAAGTACCATACATTGTTTTTCTACCTCCTCCTGTTGCCTGGACATCTTTCACCCAAGAGTCACTGATTAGCTGAAGTTCTGTCGGTTCTGGGTGAGGCAGCTCACATTTGGTTGAAGGCAATTTTCAGAAAGGGCCACTAGGAGCTGTTAGCAGGCAGCACTCAAGAGCTGAGTGATGGGGATCAGCAGGGGCACCCACGGCACCCCATATGTGGATCCTGCACATTGCCTTCCCTGTAAATTGTATGTGTGTGCTCGCTACCCATTTCCTTGTTTGTTGGTTAAGTGTTAATTATTGAAAAAATAAGTATATAGTACCTATTATATGTTAGAGATCGTGAATATTCCTAAAAGATTTACTTCAGTGCAACTCCAGAGGTCCAGAGCTCTTTATATTGAGAGGATCTCTTCACAATAATAATAATCCTTTTATCTATTAGATTTGTAGTGAAATATCTTCCTAACTTCCTGTTTTCTTTTTAAGACATACGATGGTTTAGCCTAAAGAATTTGAAAAGTCTTTCCCCGTTGAAATTATCCGTGGCTTTCTTTATAATTCTCCCATTTGTTTTATGTATGAAAAAAATATTCAAATGATCTATAAGACTGATATATATCCAGATCCGTATTTTTCATCTTTTGTTTTAATAGTTACCTTTAAAAAAGTTCTACAGGACTTTATTAAATTTTTGTGATAAGTAAGATTCAGATGAATGTATTTTCTTCAGAAATCAGTAGCCAATTTTTACTGTGCTATTTCCTTTTTTTTTTAACCTGTTCATGTGTGACTTTCTTTATCCTGTACTCCAAAGGATCACACTTCAATATTTTATATATATATATATTTATATTTATGTATGCATATATTTCTGAAGAATTCCATGGACAGAGGAGCCTCATGGGCTACTGTCCATGGAGTTGTAGAGTTGGACACAACTGAGCAACTAACACTATACACTCTGCATATATTTGTATATTATTTATAATACTGACATATAATATATCTATGATATAATATTATCTGATGTAATATGAACATAAATTTATAAATTTGTGTATATATATTTAGCATTGTGTTACAGGTGTCAGGAATGTTTAATAATATAAAATTTGTGATGTGAGTGAAGAGGGAGATAGGGTGTCCCCAGCTTATTGATGAGCACTGCCACCCAAAATGTTCATCTGTCCCAGGAGGCTTGCTGGGCATGGACGGAAGAGCCTGGTAGGAAGCAGTCCATGGGGTTGCTAAGAGTCAGACATGATTGAGTGACTTCACTTTCACTTTTCACTTTCATGTTTTGGAGAAGAAAAAGGCAACACACTCCAGTGTTCTTGCTTAGAGAATCCCAGGGACGGGGGAGCCTGGTGGGCTGCCGTCTATGAGGTCGCACAGAGTCGGACACGACTGAAGCGACTTAGCAGTAGCAGCAGCAGCAGCAGTCACCTAAAATGCTTCATCTGTCCCGGGAGGCTTGCTGGGCATGTGGGGAGGGCAGGGAGCCAGATGGCACCTGTGCTTCTGTGCCTCTGACCCTTATGGGGTGGAGAGCCATCCCTCAGCACTGGTCCCCTGGGAAGCTGCTGGCAAGGCAAGTATGTTCCCTGTGTGTATCTCCACCATGTGTAAGGAGCCAACAGAATCATAGCATCTGCTTGATGGATGTACATAAAATCAGCCTGGACCCTCTCAACGTGTTCATCATCTCAGCATCACCTATACAGACTGGTAATTGATTAAGGAATTTATCGCATTGACCTGTGACCACGAGTTTTCCCTCCCAGCTGCCTCAGAAACCTAAAGTACTCTGGACAGTTACAAACTTGTTAGTGACCAGTGAAGCTTAAGCATTAAGGGTTGAGATCTTCTCCTCCTTTGAGAAAAGGGCCACAGGTACGTGCTGCCTTTGGCGTTTTGGTACGTGTAATTGGCACCTGTGTGTGTTGAGCGCACTGTAAGCTAGAGGATTCCTCTATTCACACTGTAATCGTCAGTGGTCTGTCTCTCCATGACTCAGGCTGGTCGCCAGTAAGCTGGACAGCAGCGCACCCTCCCAACCAGGACGTCAAGAATTCTTGGCGGCCCTTGAGGTCTGTCTTTTAGGTCTGCCCTTCTCCGCTCCTGCCTTTCCATCACGAGGCCAGTGCGAGTGGAAGTGGGGCCTTTTGCTACCCTGGTTCCTCTCCTGGAGGGCCTGGAGGCCGTAAGCAAGTGAGATCAGTGGCTGCTTATCTATGGCTGGGACTGTTGCCCAGGGCTGTGTAGGGAAAGAGAATTCTGGGGAGAAGAGAAGTGGCTCTCTTATGTCGGGTCCCTTGGAAGCAGAGTGGGATTCCCCCATAAGGGAATTGAGGGGATGCTCTCAGGGGAAAGAGAGTGAGGGAATCCGAACAAAGTAGGGCTGGAAGGAAGTGAGGAAGGCGCGAGAAGGGTCCCGCCTCAGCCTGGTCCCTCAGCAAGCTCCAGAGTAGGAGTTGTCCCTCATGGACTGCAGCCCATCCTTGGCTCCCCACAGCCTCTCTGTCCCAGGGGTGGGTTCCAGCTGCCTCCTCCCAGAGTGGTGCTCTTCTGCCAAGGTGTACTCCTCAGAAAGGGACCATTCTCCCCAGCAGAGTGTGGGTGGGGCTGGTAGCAAAAACCTGCCGCGTCTGTGGAGCTGGGGCTCCTGTCCGGCAGAGGGGATCCGTGTGGGGTGCTGCAGTTCCAGCTTCACTTCCTCTCCAGGCCCCAGAAGTCAGTCTGTTGCTCTGCATATACAATCTTGGCAGGTATCAGTGGTGGGAAGTATCTTGTACATCTGTGTGCTTACTGCTTATTATTGTCTGTTCTCCACTAGATTTCATACGCCCCATATTTCATCACTGCTCTATCACCAGTTTCTAAAACAGTACCTGGCACTCAGTACATAATCGGAACATAATTTGTTGACTACATGAATGAGTGGCTCAGGGTGGGGTGAGGTAGGGTGTCAAAGGGGCCCATCTGGGACCATCCGGCGTCTGTGTAGTGCCTGGCTGTATTGGACCGTGTCAGCTTTGTGCCCAGATGGTCTTGGGTCCCTGCTTCTCGGTCCTGGGTTCCCATCCCCCTCCTTTTACATGCTTCACTCCCAACACCTGCTCCCTGTTCAGAAGACAGCCCTTGACTCCTCTTCAAAGGAGCCAGGAGTGCCCGGGAGTTTCCTCCTGGAGACGTTGTTGGCCAGCAATTGACTGGGGTGTGAAGATGAATGTCTAGCTTCCTCGCCGCAAAGCTAGAAACGCTGATATAATCTACACTCTGGACCTCGCTATAGGATCAGGCAGAAGCGAACTCAACTTGGCCTCCCTGTCCTCCCTCCACTATCTGTTTCTCCTTTAAGTCAACAAATCACGTGTCTAAGTACCTTCCCCTCAAGATTTCGTTTTAGGCAACTGGGTCTGTGACACGAGGTAAGAAGTTAGTGAGAAAGACGTGAATCAAGTAACGGGAAAATATGTAACAGGGTGACTGTAGCATGTGCCGTGAAAGAACGGTTTCACAGAAGCACTTACGTAGTTTTTGGAGATCACTAAAGACTTTCCCAGGGCAACGTCTCATTAGCTGAGATAATAATAGTGAAAACTGGGCACTTTTAGCCTGTGGAGCTCTGCTTCAAGCACTTGACATGTGTTAAGTCAGTGCTTCTCAGGCTTTAATGTGTACACAGTCAGTCCCCTCGTGATTGTAAAATGCAGCCTCTGGTGTAGGCGGTCTGGTGTGGGGCTTAAGGAATTGTATTTCTATTCAGTTCTCTACTGCCAATGCTGCCGGATGTAGCTCAACTCATTAATCTTTATAATAGCTCCATGATGTAGATTCTATTATTATTTCCATTTTATACATGAGAAAAGTGAGGCACAGAGAGGTTAAGTAATTTGCTCAGTTACACAGAGGTGGAACCAGGGTTTGAACCTAGGCCTACTGACTCCTAAATATGCCATCTTAAATGCTATTAAAAGGAAAGTCTCTGCTGAAAGATGAAGTTCTGAGTAGGGTTGATCAGGCCAATAAGTGAAGCCTATGTGTCTGATCTCAAGATGAATGAAGCCTTGATACGGCCCCGGAAGCTCCGACTCATTGAGTGTGTGTGACTCAAAGAAAGAATTTCCAGCACTGTAACTTCCAGCCTCCATGACTTGAACCCATTAGGTGCTGGGTTCTGATAGTGTTTCCCAGCTGCTTAAAAGTAACAAATGAGTGAGTGCCAGTGCCTAATAGAGGTGAATGATAACAGTTATAAATAAGTTCTTCAAGATCATTTGATTTGTCTTTTGTGATATTTCAACATGTAATGTTAAATAGCAGGCAACTGGAGATTTATAACCTGATTCG
Source organism: Budorcas taxicolor (assembly GCF_023091745.1). NCBI lineage: Eukaryota > Metazoa > Chordata > Mammalia > Artiodactyla > Bovidae > Budorcas > Budorcas taxicolor. Next base: position 1,354,428 of record NC_068922.1, read on the forward strand.
CTCTAATTGATTTCTTGGCTTCCTTGTGTCTCATTAACTTTTTCTGTGTACCTAAAATGGTGCAGTAGGCTTCCTGAAAGCTGTTAGAAGGCAGCTATATAACAGTTATGAAAAATTGAGACTTGCCTTTTATTTGAAAAGTAAATAGAAATTGATGTTACTGTTGAGGTACAGACAGAAAGGAAGAAAATTGACTCCAAAACCTCAACAGTGCACCCTGGATTACCCCCATCCTGGTTTGAGTTTCTCCAGTGGGGTGGAGGGGGAAGAGATTCTGAGATAAGGATCTTTGTGTGTGTAGTTTTTTTGGAAGGCAGTGCCAGGAAACCTCTGTAAGTAATGCGAGGAGAGAAAGGGAAAGAAGACTCTGTAACACTCATTCATGGTGGGTTCATTGTCAAACTAGTCACCACTATGGGAGCTCCATCTCTGGGCTTCTCTGAGAGACAGCATAGGTCTTCCACTTTAGAGTGATTCCAACTAAGGAACAAGTCAGCTAGGATATTCATTCACTGCTCCCATCAGCCATGTGTGGAGGGCTAGGTCTTGGGGGAAAGGCATGAAGCCCCAGCCCTTCTGGGCATAGGCCTGGCAAGCTAAGGCAGCCAGAGAAAACCATCAATCAAAGAGATGGAAGTGCTTTGGCACTTAGGGCAGTGGCCTCGGGCCGACATGAGGATGGTCAGTGTCGAGGGGGTGTGGGCAGGGCACCTTCAGCATCTGTTAGTGTCTTATTTTGTGTACCAGCAATGCCCTGCCTCCAACACCAGTCCCCAGTCTCTTGCACCTAACCTTGCATAGTACCCAGAGTCTGACTGTGTCACTGACTCAGAGACATTTAACTAAGGCTGTTACTTATCTTACATTTTATAATACAACTCTGTCTCCCAGTCTAGAATAACAGAGTTAGACGCCGTCTATGGGTGAGATTATATAGACTATAAAGTGCTTTGGGATTTTTATTTCATCAGTTTATTCAGAAAGCTATTATGATGGCAAATTGGCTTCAAGTGGACCCTTGAAAAAACAAAGTATTTCCAGCCAAACTGAAAATTGAATAGAAGCTTCTATGTTGTAATATTTTTAATGGGTTTAAAAATTAATCTTGCAAATGCAACATTTATGTTTAGCACCGTCAGAGGAGAAGGAGGAAGAAGAAAGTACATTCCAGGCCAAGGAGAAATAAATTCAGCTCATTCCTAGGGACTGCCAGGTCTGTGGTGTCATTACCGGCTCTCCTGACTGGCACCACATGGGCAGTCTTGCCACCTCTCAGACCCAGCTGCTGTTTGCCCACCTGTGTGGCTCTGTTCTGCCCACAGGAAGAAAATAAAACAGAAGCAGTGTGGTCTGACACCAGACTCAAGGTTCGGGAAAGTCTTTCCCCTCTGACTGTATTGTGCCCACTGTGAAGGTACTCAGAGAGGCCCGGGAGCACTCGTTGTTGACCTGTATGCTCAGCCACCCCCTAAGAACACGTTCCTGATGGGCCCGACAGGCCCGAAGGATTCACGACCTCTCTCTGATTTACTCTGAGATAGGAGAAATGTATGTTCATTTTTGTGTGCTTCATTGTGTAATTCAGTAACACAATTTCATTTTAATTATATTTTACTCAACAAACCACAATTGTGCGCCATATGCCAGACAAATATTCGTCAAGCATTTGTCAAGTTATCCTCATTTCATCTTTATCACTTTGCCGTGATGTAGGTGCTGTTTTTACCCCCATTTTACAGCCATGGAAATTGAAGCGCTGAGAAGTTAGCACTCTGGTATTCTCATGAAAGCAGCATTATGACTGATGAAATGCATTTTTTAAATAATTCTGTTTTTGTTGTTTAGTCTTTAAGTTGAACCCAACTCTTTGTGGATTGTAGACCACCAGTCTCCTCTGCCCATGGGATTTCCCAGGCAAGAATACTGGAGTGACTTGCCATTTCCTCCTCCAGGGATTTTCCTGACCCAGGGAGCAAACCCATGTCTCCTGCACTGGCAAGCAGATTCTTTACCACTGAGCTGCCAGGGAAGCCCTTAACTCATTTTGACTACCCGGTTAATCCTCTGTCCCTCCTTGCTGCCACCCCACATGGCTTTAGGAGTGTTTTTTTGCTAGAGATATTAAAGGGTTTTTCTGTGTTCTCTCTGGATTATTGTAAGAAAAAATGTTGCTCTGATTTAGTTACAGTGAAGGATGATTGTAAAGTCAGTCCATAGGGGAGAAAATGCCACATAGTCAAAATTGCCCTTGAACATGCTCCCAAATGTCTCCAAGCCATTTCTACGTAATTTTAAGTGCACAACCCTCTGCTGAAGCTCTGAAACAACAGAGGTCGACTAAAGAAAGGAACAAAAAGAAAATCTAGAGAGACTTTTGCTGACTTTCTCAGATCAGCAAATTTTAAGATAACCATCAAATCCCTAAGTATCAATGAAGGTTGGATGAATGAATCAACAAAGGTTTTGCTTGCCTGCCAAGCTGATTCCTTTCTATTTTCACATCAAGTTTCTCAAATCTTAATAACTGGTAATTGGCTTGTCATTTCTGAGAATGTGAACCCAAGAACAATTGGACTTTACAAGAAAGTATAGCCTGCTGCTGCTGCTAAGTCACTTCAGTTGTGTCTGACTCTGTGTGACCCCATAGACGGCAGCCCACCAGGCTCCCGCATCCCTGGGATTCTCCAGGCAAGAACACTGGGGTGGGTTGCCATTTCCTTCTCCAATGCATGAAAGTGAAAAGTGAAAGTGAAGTTGCTCAGTCATGTCCGACCCTCAGCGACCCCATGGACTGCAGCCTACCAGGCTGCTCCTTCCATGGGATTTTCTAGGCAAGAGTACTGGAGTGGGGGGCCATTGCCTGCTCTGAAAGTATAGTCTAATGGTTAACAAAAGGATCTCAAGGGGCAGAAGGGCTGAATTTAACGCTCATCTTCTTCTTATGTATTTAACACCGACAAATTACGTAAAGTTTTAAACCTCAGTTTCTTCATCTGAGCTATCAGGGCTTCCCTGATAGCTCAGTTGGGAAGGAATCCATCTGCAATGCAGGAGACCCTGGTTCGACTCCTGGGTCTGGAAGATCTGCTGGAGAAGGGATGGGCTACCCACTTCAGTATTCTTGGGCTTCGCTTGTGGCTCAGCTGGTAAAGAATCCGCCTGCAAAGCAGGAGACCTGGGTTTGATCCCTGGGTTAGAAAGATCCTCTTTAGAAGGGAAAGGCTACCCACTCCAGTGTTCTGGCCTGGAGAATTCATGGGCCATATAGTCCATGTGGTTGCAAAGAGTCGGACAGGACTGAACAATTTTCACTTTCACTTCTTTGTAAAAAGGGCACATAATCTGCCCTTAACTTCCTAGGATTAACTTCCATTAAGCTGTTTAAAGGGTGCCTAGAACTTACTAAGGATGCTCTGAATGTTTGGTGTTATTGTTTTTCTAAAGTCAGAGGGTAATTTAAAGCATTTATAATGAGATTAAACTGTATCATATTGTCCTGCATAATAGTACTATGATGAATAGACTTAATAAGCTCTTGTTTCCATTCCCTGAAAGCTTGTGACCTAATCAAGATACTCAACCTCCCTATGGCTCATTTTCCCCAACTGTAAAATGAGGTCATTAATACTGCTTTTCTCATAACATTATTTTAAGCACTAACTTAATTAATATTTAAATAATTACAGAACTTTTCTGAGGTTTCTGGAATTTTTGTCTTTTTGTTATTACTAACCTATACCAGAACTTAGCCCAGAGTAGGTGCTCAATAATGAATGGATGGTCAATAGCCACAGTAGAGATGAACTTTCCATATTAAAGTATATTCTTTGGTTGTTGCTGTAGTTCGCAGGACATATTATTTGGTCTTAGCATGAACTGATTTCATATATGAACCCATTCATTAATATTATTACTACCACTGATCTCATCAGATAAGTGTATATACATTGAAAGCTGTGAAGCTCATGGTGGTGGATACAAGTTTTTCAAAATACTTTTTATTTAGAAGCTTGCATTTTATCTCTGGCAACAAATACTGTCAGTTATTTACCTCGAAGTGACAGACTCCATTCATTTTCAGGAAAATGTCTGCTATGTCCTCAAGTCTGAATAACCATGATTTTCCTGTCAGGCATTTTTTCAAGTAAAAGCAAGGTTTCACATGGGAAGAACAGCTTTATTTTGCAATTCAGTCAACCCCATTATGCTTCAGTATCCTACAGGAGTAATATTTCTGCATACTTCCTGTTTGCCACACAAAATATTTTTTAAAACATACTTTAAAGAGTCAAGTTTTAATAAAATTGGTAAGTGTTACTACTTCAAGAAGGACATATTTTCGAACAGTGTGTAAGAAAGAAGAATCCAATGACTTCTGGTACCCTAGAAGCTGGTGTCATCATCTTGATTCATGTTAAGTATTATCCACTGTTGCTTTTGTATAAAAAGTGTGACTGTCAACGTATTGAAAAAAAGGAATGACCTCTTGGGATCCTTATGAAATATTTTTGACCTCAGGGATGCTCCAAAAGGGTCCTAGGATAAACCCAGTGTCTATGGACCATGCTTTGAGACTCACTGAGCTACAGATGCAGTCAGGAGGTAAAACTGTCAGGATTCCACCTTTAATAAATGGTATAACAGAGTCAAGGTTATATGAAAGGTATATGAAAGGCATGAAAGGTGTAACAGAGTCGAGGGTGACTTGGTGTTCCATTCTGAGAATGTGTGTCGGCACAGACAGCACTGCAGAGAAAGCAAAGGCTAGAGGAAGAAAAGCAAAGGCTTGGGGCAGAAAAGATCATTTCCACTTTGGAGCCTGAGGTGGTTGGAAGATATCCTTTTTGAGTTGCTCATCTTAGGGCATCTTATGCAAGTGTTCAGTCATGAAAGATTTCATGACAGAGCAGCCACTGGTGCTGGGGACAATAAGAATGTACTTCATTCTGAACCTTGTTCATGCAGGAGTCATTTTCTTAGTGAGATTGTAAGCTTTCTTAGAGGATGACCTAAATTATATATTTAGAAAAAAAAAATTACCTGATTATGGTGCAAGGCAATGACAAGGTATCCCAGTTTACCAAAGACAGCATTCTCCTCCCTACCTCCCCACAGTGATGTAAAATTTTCCTCCCTCCTTTGTGGCTAAACAGATCAATATATAGTCATTCTAATCTCGTCATTAGTCAGAGAAATGCAAATATCCCAGGAAACGCTGTCTACTTAATAGATTGGTGAAAATGTAAAAGGTGGTCAATCCCAAGATGGTGTGCATTATCAAGACTGCTTTTAGTCTTCCAGTTGTGTGAGGGGATCATGCTTGCAATTTGGAAAACAGTTCCACAACATTTTGTGAAATTGAACATTATATTCTGTACAATCGACAAAATCCACCAGGGATAGACTACCAAAAGTCTGGCACAGGTTCACCAAGATAACTACAAGAAAATAGATAATAGCATGCTCATGATGGCAACAGAAAAAAAGACGGTAAAAATCTAAATGACCGTCAGTTAGAGATTAGTGGTATATTCCTACACCAGGATACTACACTACAGAGAAAATGAATGAACTGCTAAATGCAATAATATCTGTAAATTGAAGAAATACAAACTTGAAAAAAGAAAATTCTAGAAAACTACATACTGTAGATACACTTTTTATAAAGTTCAAAGCAAACAAAGCTTAGGTATGCTATTTATGGGTATGTACCTATTTGATAAAACTGTACAAGAAATAACACAGGCCTGCAATCAACTCAGAATTTTAAGGAAATGTTTTCTTCTGGCAGTGTGTAGACAGAAAGTTGTGATATGGAAAGCAAATATAGATCGTGCAATGGTATTGGTAGTCTACATTTTCAGTTGGGGAGGTGGATAAATGGGTGTTTATTTTAATTATTTAGAGTATATGCATATATATATAATATATATTTATAACAAAACATATACAAATTTTATACATATATATTTATAACACAATATTACATCATGTTGGAGAAGGAAGTGGCAACCGTCTCTAGTATTCTTGCCTGGAAAATCCCATTGAGAGAGGAGCCTGGCAGGCTACAGTCCATGGGGTTGCAAGAGTTGGACTCAACTTAGCAACTAAACCACCATTATATCATGTAATATGTCATTTTAGATAAATATATATATAGTAACAAAATAGTATTAACATGTAAAAACAGAAAAGTTTCTTTATTAAGGTTGTCCCTCACTGTTCAGTCATTTCATGTTTTTTGCATTGTATTGTGAATTTGAGTTTATCTGCATGTTTCCTGATAATTTCCAGAGCTTCCAGGGCAAAACGTGACCTTATTTTAGTCATGTTTATACCCTGCCTTAAAATAAAAAATATTTTTAGGATATATAAGGCATCAAATCGTTTGTAACCAAAAATAATTAATACATAAATACATAAATGCGTAAATAAATAAACCTAATACATTTTTCTGGGTTGATCTGTAAGTACGAGATTCACTGATTTTTCAATTATGTCTTTGACCTAAAGATATTAGCTATCATTTGGCTGCATTCAGAATATATATAAAATCCTCAATTATTTTTCCCACATAGGGTTTCAGGTACATATTCTGTGGGTTACATTTTACATGCATTCACATAAGAAGGAATGTCTCTTTGTGTTTGGTTTAATACTATTAAATCGTTGTTCAACATACTGAGACGATGAATAAATTTTAACATTTTTTTTTAAATAGGAGAAAGATTGCTGAACTGATTTTGACAGTTTACTGAATAAGTTTGCCTTGACCAACTAAGTCAGGGAATTGACATCTATGCTAAAATAGTTACTATAGTTGTTTTCATGGTAAGACCATCTGTCAGAACAATGCCATATTTTACAAACTTATATGTGTTATAGTAACCAGCCATTGAATATGTCAATCTAATTGCATCCGCTAAGCCTTGGTGCGGCTTGACATGAGAAATACACAGGTTTATTTAGTGCAATGCTGTATCTTAAATAATGTGTGTATATGTGTAGCATGTCCAGCTATCTGGCAAAATTATCTGCAGTCATTCCCCATCGCCCACCAGTGTTATTCGGGCCTTGTAAGGATTATTGCTGTCCTCACTCCTCTGTGCCCTGCCCTCTTAACATACAGTAAGGATGGTGGGGCATAGAAACAAATACATACTCACCAAGAGCCAGGAGTTCTCTACATCTTGTCCAGCTGAGGCAATAACACAAGCTTATTTCCCTAGCAAAGTTCTAGGTCCTTTTACCTGTTAAACTTCGGAGTTATAAAGACCAGTCTTGCGGTTAGGAGGAAAGGTGACTTGAGGAAACAAGGGAGAGGATGGAGGGAAGACATGAATAGTCATTTTCTCCTGAATTACGTCTCCTTGTTTTGTGTTCCTTCCTCTGGGTATTTTGTTAAGTCAGCCAAGGTGTGTCCAGCCTTCATTATCCTGTTCTTCTACCACCAATCATGGCACACATGGAAGGTCTCTGGCCTAGTGAGGGCTCTTCGTAAAGTGTGGGGCAGGCACAGAGAGAGGTTGTGAGAGTGTGTAGTGACGCACGTGCTCCAGCTTCACCTGGACATGAGCTGTAGGTGATGGAAGTATCATATGTTTGAGTAGCCATGTATATAGAAAATGAGAGGGTTTAAATGTTTACTTTTTTTGTATAGCAGTTCTATTGATTTGGGAACCAGTTAGAAGGGTCCTATTCTTTTAATTGTATGATTAATATCTCTTGGGTTGACTTCCCCTACCCCCAGATTTATTAAGGTATAATTGACAAGTAAAAATTGTGCATATTTAATAAAAATGTGTATATTTAATATTTAATTATATATATATTTAGTTGTGTGATGATTTAATATGTGTATAAATCACTAAATGATTACCACAATCAAGCTAATTAATATAGTTATCACCTTATTGGTTCCCATTTGTGGAAACATTTACTTTTTGATACAAAATAATTTTTATTCAGATATAGCCTGTGTTATATTAGTGTACCAACTTTTCCCTTACTTTGAACAGACATGGGTAACAGTAAGTTTATTTATCTACATGTAAAATCAAGGGTTAGATGGCCCTGGTATTGAACTATATCACTTGAGGATTTTTTTCTTATATTAAAAACTATCAGCCTTTTTCATTATCTGCAAGGAAAGATGGAGCTAAATTCAAAAAAGGAGAATAGCCATGTGAGTGGTAATAATGTCCAATATACAGAGATCAAATGAGTATACTGATGTTCGAAATTATCAATACCTAAGTAGTAGGAAAAAGTATGCTAAATAATGTGTTCTCTTTAATTGTGTATTGATAAGAAATTCCAAAGAGGAATGGGAGAAGATGGGGAAGAGCAATTTAAAGGCATATCATAATAATGATGACCACTGAGGGATGGCTGAGAGAGCATGCTATTGATTGGCCAAAAAAAGCTTTCCTGGGACTCAGGATGTCGGTATCATTAGTACATGACCATGGGGAAGGAGTTTTGACATTGTTCAGGAAGGTCTGAGGCATTCTGGTCAGTAAAGACCTGTGAATTTCAGTACATGCTGCCGATGTTATATGAGCAGCTCCCATATGGGGCCACCTTTGATTTTTAACCTCCACGTGCATTTACTGTCTCACTACCTAGGGGTGTCCTTTTTCATTTTGTTGCCCAAAGCTTCTCTGTGTGATTTGGCAGGCTCTCCCACTCTTCATTTGTCATTTTGAAACACAATCCCACCAATCACCGGTTTTCTTTAATAAGGTGAAGTAAGAATTTGAATCAAGATTGTAAAGCTGAAAACATAGAAGAGTCTTCTGTTTTCCATTCAACAGTCCTTGAAGCTCACAGGTACTGAGGAAAAAGTACATATGGTTTTCCTGTTCCTCAAAGTATTCATTATTTTAAGAGATAGGACTCAGTCATAGTTATAATATTTGTTGTTTAAACTGATATACTTTAAAGTACTGAGAAAAGGCTTTATTCAGTGACTGAACAGGGACTTTCATATAGAAGTGTGGAATCTGGGTTTCTTTTTCCCCATGGCATGAACCAGTGGGAAACACTGATTCTTTATTTAAGTATTTGAATTTTGTTCTTTTTACTCTTTGTATGTATTATAATTTTTTACTCAGAAAAATAAATCAATTCAGTTCAATTCAGTTGCTCAGTTATGTCTGACTCTGCAGTCCTGAGGATTGCAGCACACCAGGCTTCCCTGTCCATCACCAAATCCAGAAGCTTGCTCAAACTCATGCCCATTGAGTCAGTGATGCCATCCAACCATCTCATCCTCTTTGCATGAAATCTCTTTCCCTTCGTCTCCTGCCTTCAATCTTTCCCAGCATCACGGTCTTTTTAAACGAGTCAGTCCTTTGCATCAGATGGTCAAAGTATTGGAGTTTCAATTTCAGCATCAGTCCTTCTAATGAATATTCAGGGCTAATTCCCTTTAGGATTGATGAGTGTAATCTCCTTGCAATCCAAGGGACTCCCAAGAGTCTTCTCCAACACCACAGTTGAAAAGCATCAATTCTTCAGCACTCAGCTTTCTTTATGGTCCAACTCTCACATCCATACATGACTACTGGAACCGTAGCATTGACTAGACGGATGGACCTTTGCTGGCAAAATAATGTCTCTGCTTTTTAATATGTTGTCTAGGTTGGTCATAGCTTTTCTTCCAAGGAGGAAGTGTCTTTTAATTTCATGGCTGCAGGTACTATCTGCAGTGACTTTGGAGCCCAAAAAATAAAGTCTGTCACTGTTTCCATTTCCTCATCTATTTGCCATGACGTGATGGGACAGGGTGCCATCATGTCTTAGTTTTTTGAATGTTGAGTTTTAAGCCAGCTTTTTCACTCTTCTCTTTCACATCCATCAAAAGGCTCTTTAGTTCCTCTTCACTTTCTGCCATAAGGGTGGTGTCATCTGAGTGTCTGAGTTTATTGATATTTCTCCCAACAATCTTGATTCCCGCTTGTGCTTCATCCTGCCCAACATTTCCCAGGATGTGTTCTGCATATAAGTTAAATAAGCAGGGTGACAATATACAGCCTTGACATACTCCTTTCCCAATTTGGAATCAGTCTGTTGTTCCATGTCCAGTTCTAACTGTTGCTTCTTGACCTGCATACAGATTTCTCAGGAGGCAGGGAAGGTGGTCTGGTATTCCCATCTCCTGAAGAATTTTCCACAGTTTCTTGTGATTCACACAGTCAAAGTCTTTGGTGTAATCAATAAAGCAGAAGTAGATGCTTTTCTGAAACTCTCTTGCTTTATCTGTAATCCAACAGATGTTGGGAATTTGATCTCTGATTCCTCTGCCTTTTCTAAATCCAGTTTGAACATCTGGAAGTTCACGGTTCATGTACTGTTGAAGCCTGGCTTGAAGAATATTGAGCATTATTTTGCTAGCATGTGAGATAAGTGCAATTGTGCAGTAGTTTGAACATTCTTTGGCATTGCCTTTCTTTGGGATTGGAATGAAGACTGACCTTTTCCAGTCCTGTGGCCACTGCTGAGTTTTCCAAATTTGCTGGCATATTGAGTGCAGCACTTTCACAGCATCATCTTTCAGGATTTGAAATAGCTCAACTGGAATTCCATCACCTCCACTAGCTTTGTTCATAGTGATGCTTCCTAAGGCCCACTTGACTTCACATTCCAGGATGTCTGGCTCTAGGTGAGTGATCACACCATCGTGATTATCTTGGCCATGAAGATCTTTCTTGTACAGTTCTTCTGTGTATTCTTGCCATCTCTTCTTAATATCTTCTGCTTCTGTTAAGCCCATACTATTTCTGTCCTTTATTGTGCCCATCTTTGCATGAAATGTTCCCTTGGTATCTCTAATTTTCTTGAAGAGATCTCTAGTCTTTCCCATTCTATTGTTTTCCTCTATTTCTTTGCATTGATCACTGAGGAAGGTTTTCTTATCTCTCCTTGCTATTCTTTGGAATTGTGCATTCAAATGGGAATATCTTTCCTTTTCTACTTTGCCTTTTGCTTCTCTTCTTTTCTCAGCTATTTGTAAGGCCTCCTCAGACAGCCATTTTCCCTTTTTTGTATTTCTGTTTCTTGGGGATGGTCTTGATCACTGCCTTCTGTACAGTGTCCTGAACCTCTGTCCATAGTTCTTCAGGCACTCTATCAGAAAAATAAATAATTGCATGTAAAACCATTGCTTCTTTAATTTCAGAAGTATTTATTCAGCACTAATTGTATTCCAAGCTTAGAGGATATTACACAACACATGGAAATTTAAATGCAGTGGAGCATCCCAAAGGACCCAACAGATGCATGGGGCATATGTTCTGCTAAAAGAAAGAGATATCTGAAGTACCATTCTAACTATAAACATGCTTCATTACAATTAGAGAAATGCAGGGAGAGAGAAAGAATAAAAAGGGAGAGTGAAGGAGGGAGGGAAGGAGGGAAGGTGAGGGAGGGTAGACAAACCGCATTTATTCATTAACTTTTTACTGAAGAAATAGCAAAAGAGAGACTGTAAAGCTTCCTCAGTTATCTTAGACAAAGTCCCAGTGTTGGAGCAGCTGCTCTTCCCCTGACTCACTCCTACCACCACGGCTCTCTAGATCTGTTTTCTTCCAGGAGTGTCTCCATGACTTTTCTGAAAGAAATCTGTTTGGACTCTTTCCTTAGACTATGCTTTGCATTATGCTGACCAACTGTAATGGCTAGGAGGAGCCAAGCAACCCAATAACTGTGCCTTAGAATGGTTTCTTTGAGCTTTTGGGTTTTGTTTCTGATTGAAGTTGCAATAAAACATATTCCTCAATGTACCTCAATGTACAAATGAACAACAACAATACATGCGCGCATGTGCGTGCACACACACACACACACACACACACACACACACACACACACTTCTCTCAGGCCCAGACCTTCCTTTATTTTCAGCCAGCAGTCTTGCTCAGAGGCGTGTCGTTTGGTCTCACAGTGGAGATAAACCCGCTGTCCTCTTGCAACCACATTTGTAGCGCCTTCCTTCTCGGGCCTCCTGATCCCGAGGCTCTGACACTGCCGCCCCTTGTCTGCCACACTCCCTGACTCCATGTCTACGCTGAACCGGTAGTCTCCACACACCCCAAATGGCTGCTCCTCGATCCCCCTTCTAGTAAATTCCATGCCTGTCTCCTGAGTGGCCTACCCTGGATACATAGGGTCATCCCCTGTCTTCCACTATCTGATCTGTCACAATGTCCTGCTGATTTTATATCTAATATCCATCCTGAAGCCACACACGGCCCTCCATGTGCACTTTCTCTGAACGCCAAGGACTTCCGGTGGATTTTCTTGGCTGCCCCTTCCTTAGAGCTCAGCACCAGTATAACCTTGTATGTCAGTGATCTCTTGCCACTTAACACTGTTTCATAACCATGAAGCCTCCCTGGCATGCAGTACAACAGTGGGCATTTGTTGTGCATGTCTTTTGGGGGTGGTGTTTGCCCTGCTCACTCTGCCAGGCTTAGCTGAGCTCACTTGCCTGTCTGGTGCCTGGCAATGTGTTGGCTGATCTAGGATGGCATCTGCTAAAAGACTGGGTTGTCTTGATCCTAATCTATGTCTCATCCTCCAGCAGCCCAGCTGGAGAATATTCTCCATGTGTATAACAGAGCTCAAGTAGAGACTCCAAATCTGTTACTCTGGGTTATCACATCTCCTAGCATCCTATTCCTTAAAGCAAATCACATTTTTGAATTTGAGATCAAAGGGCAGGGTATCAGACTTTGCTTCCTGTGTAAAAACCTGCAGATTCCATGGCGAGAGGCATGGATGGCAAGAGGAGAATGAAATGGACCCATTAATGCATTAAATCTGCCATACCTAAGTCAGAGATGCCCTTCCCCCCAAATTAGAGTCTTGCCTCTCTAGGACACCCTTTCAGTTACATCATAGCCATATGTTTGGAAGTGGTTATTTTTAAATTCCTGTTTACTGCTTGTGTTTATGATCCCTGAGACAACGGGCAGAGATGAGCTTCTTTTTGTTTCTTCCATCTCAGAGTCTAGCACAATGGTTAGTGCCTGTTGATGTGGATGCTCCAGGACAGAATCCGCAGTGAGGGGTGGGTCTCATTGTGCCCCAGAGTAGGGTGCTGTCACATCCGCAGCTAGAGATAAGGACTTCAGGCCCAGGGTGAATTGGCCCATTTCCCATGAGACCCTTCATCATGAGCCTTTGAGAAATGCCCCACTTCCTGTGGCTGTAACTGTGATGTCTTTTCTCCCTGGACCAGAGATGTGGGCAGGAATCAGTACTATAATACTGAACTCAGAGGAGTCTTCCCTGTCTTTTTCTGCCTGTTACACTCTTGGCTAAAATCACAGGAACCAGTCAAGGGAGCTGGAGAAACCCTACTGTTATCTGGAAATTCAACTCTCCTTTCAGGAAATGTATCCTAAGGAATGTACACCCTGCTAATGGTGAGTGAGGCAGTATCATCTTCCACTGAAAGGGCAACATTTTTGTTAGTAAAACTTTCTTGCAGTTCAAAAGCAAGCCATTTCCAAGAGCTGAGTTTGGTAATTCACAATTTAATAGTTAAGTCATCCTCTGTCTATTGTAAAGGGTTTTCAGAAGAATTCATTAAGAACTAAGAAGCCCTTGAAAGATCCATAATACTCATTTTTTTTTTTAACAAATAACCAGTGCAAACTTCACAAGTGCAATTGAGCAGTTGCATGGATTCAAGAGGAATCTAAATCCTTTGAGAAAAAAGTCATTGAGAAATGTGGTACTTGAGCCCCATCCACTGCTCTGTCAACCAGCCACTACGCATCCCATTCCACCCTCTGTACACTGAGCAAATGAAGCTCCTATTGCTGCTGGATCCCGAGCCCCATCATCCTGCTGCTCATGCTGTTTCCGCCATCTGGAATACCCTCTGCCTCCCTTCCTAGTCTATGCGACAGGAAGCATCAGATATTATGAAAATTTTGTGCATATGCTTTGAGCCAGTGGATTTGTTTTGAAGGATAGAATTAAGTCTGTTGCTTTGAGATTTCATGGTAAGACTCCAGAACATTAGCAGTTTTTCTGTCATTTCTAGAGTGGAAATCTGTCAACCAGGGATGTGACTTTGGCATCAGATTTCCTGGGTTTTTCCAGTGGTCATGTATGGATGCAAGAGTTGGACTGTGAAGAAAGCTGAGCACTGAAGAATTGATGCTTTTGAACTGTGGTGTTGGAGAAGACTCTTGAGAGTCCCTTGGACTGCAAGGAGATGCAACCAGTCCATTCTGAAGGAGATCAGCCCTGGGTGTTCTTTGGAAGGAATGATGCTAAAGCTGAAACTCCAGTACTTTGGCCACCTCATGCGAAGAGTTGACTCATTGGAAAAGACTCTGATGCTGGGAGGGATTGGGGGCAGGAGGAAAAGGGGACGGCAGGGCATGAAATGGCTGGATGGCATCACAGACTCGATGGACGTGAGTCTGAGTGAACTCCAGGAGATGGTGATGGACAGGGAGGCCTGATGTGCTACGATTCATGGGGTCGCAAAGAGTCAGACACGACTGAGCGACTGAACTGAACTTCCTGGGTTCAAATCCTGACTCTGCTATTGGCTAGCTGTGTGACCTTGGGCAAATCACTTAACTTTTTTGCCCCAAATATCTTATATTTAAAATGAAGTTAATATTAGCATCTTCCTCCCAGGAATAGTTGGGAAGATTTGACGTGTCAGTAAACATGATATACTTTGAATGGTGCCTGGCACACAATAAGAAACTTTGCACATGTGAATACTTATTGTTTTCAGATGTGTTTTCATTATTTGTGGATCTTTCTACTTTTTTTCTTGCTGCAGTTACTACTACTAACAGAATTACATCCTACTTTTTGTATTCTCTGAAACATTTTACCTGGAGCTTTGGCTAGTATAGATGTTCTACAAATAATTCTTAATTTGTCAAGAAAAATAATAAAGGTCTAAAATTAAACTAATTTCTCTTAGAGGAATGCATGCCAACTCTAATTTGAGGAAACTGCTTATCTTTTTTTTTGGAAAGGTCCTATGAAGACCTACAAGACCTTCTAGAACTAACACCAAAAACGATGTCCTTTTCATCATAGGGGACTAGAATGCAAAAGTAGGAAGTCAAGAGATACCTGAGTAACAGGCAAGTTGGGTCTTGGAGTACAAAATGAAGCAGGGCAATGACGAACAGAATTTTGCCAAGAGAATGCACTGGTCATAGCAAACACCCACTTCCAACAATGTAAGAGACGACTCTACACATAGACATCACCAGATGATCAATACCCAAATCAGACTGATTATAGTCTTTGCAGCCGAAGATGGAGAAGCCCTTATACAGTCAGCAAAAACAAGACCAGGAGCTGACTGTGGCTCAAATCATGAACCCCTTATTGCAAAGTTCGGAATTAAATTGAAGAAAGTGCTTTTTCTCTGAAGACAATAGGTCATTCCCTACAAACCATTCAGGTATGACCTAAATCAAATCTCCTAGGATTATATAGTGGAAGTGACAAATAGATTCAAGGGATTAGATCTGTTAGATAGAGTATCCAAAGAACTGTGGATGGAGGTTTGTAACATTGTATAGGAGGCAGTGATCAAAATAATCCCAAGAGGAAGAAATGCAAAAGGGTTGTCTGATGAGGCCTTACAAATACTTGAGAAAAGAAGAGAAGTGAAAGGCAAAGGAGAAAAGCCATCTGAATGCAGAGTTCCAAAGAATAGCAAGCAGAGATAAGAAAACCTTCTCAAGGGATCAATGCAAAGAAATAGAGGAAAACAATAGATTGGGAAAGACTAGAGATCTCTTTAAGAGAATTAGAGATACCAAGGGAACATTTCATTCAAAGATGGGCACAATAAAGGACAGAAATGGCATGGACCTAACAGAAGCAGAAGATATTAAGAAGAGGTGGCAAGAATACACAGAACTATACAAAAAAAGATCTTAATGACCCAGATAATCACGATGGTGTGATCACTCACCTAGAACCAGACATCCTGGAATGTGAAGTCAAGTGGGCCTTAGGAAGCATCACTACAGCAAAGCTAGTGGAGGTGATGAAATTCCAGTTGAGGTATTTCAAATCCTAAAAGATGATGCTGTGAAAGTGCTGTGCTCAATATACCAACAATTTTGGAAAACTCAGCAGTGGCAACAGGACTGGAAAAAGTCAGTTTTCATTTCAATCCCAAAGAAAGGCAATGCCAAAGAAAGGCAATGCCAAAGAATGTTCAAACTACCGCACAATTGCACTCATCTCACATGCTAGTAATGTTGTAATACTCAAAATTCTCCAAG
Organism: Budorcas taxicolor; assembly: GCF_023091745.1. Classification (NCBI taxonomy): domain Eukaryota; kingdom Metazoa; phylum Chordata; class Mammalia; order Artiodactyla; family Bovidae; genus Budorcas; species Budorcas taxicolor. The sequence continues at coordinate 1,370,720 of NC_068922.1, forward strand.
CTAGGCTGGAAGTGAACTGAGACCTTCCAGATGTTCAAGGTGGATTTAGAAAAGACCGAGGAACCAGAGGTCAAACTGCCAACATCTATTGGAGCATAGGAAAGAGAGTTTCAGAAAAACATCTACTTCTGTTCTATTGACTATGCCAAAGCCTTTAACTGGGTGAATCACAGCAAACTATGGAAAATTCTTCAAGAGATGGGAATACCAGACCACCTTCCCTGCCTCCTGAGAAATCTGTGTGCAGGTCAGGAAGCAATAGTTAGAACAGAATATGTAACAATGAACTGGTTACAAATTGGGAAAGGAGTATGTCAAAGTTGTATATTGTCACATTGCTTATTTAACTTATATGCAGGGTACATCATGAGAAATGCTGGACTGGATGAAGCAAAAGTTGGAAATAAGTTTGCCGAGAGAAATATCAATGACCTCATATATGTAGATTATACCATTCTAATCGTAGAAAACAAAGAAGAACTAAAGAGCCTCTTGATGAAAGTGAAAGAGAGTGAAAAAGCTGGCTTGAAACTTAACATTCAAAAAACGAAGATCATGGCATTAAGTCTGATACGTTATAGCCAGTAGGTGGGGAAACAATGGAAACAGCAACAGACTTTATTTTCTTGGGCTCCCAAATTACTGCAAATGGTGACTGCAGCCATGAAATTAAAAGATGCTTGCTCCTGGGAAGAAAAGCTATGACCAACCTAGACAGCATATTAAAAAGCAGAAACTTTACTTTGCCAACAAAGGTCCATCTAGTCAAAGCTATGGTCTTTCCGATAGTTGTGCATGGATGCGAGAGTTGGACCATCGAGAAAGCTGAGTACTGAAGAATTGATGCTTTGAACTGTAGTGTTAGAGGAAACTCTTGAGTGTCCCTTGGACAGCAAGGAGATCCAACCAGCCCATCCTAAAGGAAATCAGTCCTGAAGATTCATTGGAAGGACTAATGCTAAAGCTGAAACTCCAATACTTTGGCCACCTGATGGGAAGAACTGACTCATTTGAAAAGACCCTGATGCTGGGAAAGATTGAGGGCAGGAGGAGAAGGAGACAAGAGGATGAGATGGTTGGACGGCATCACCAACTCAATGGACATGAGTTTGAACGAGTTCTGGGAGTTGGTGATGGACAGGGAGGCCTCCGTTGCTGCAGTCCATGGGGTGGCAAAGAGTCGGACACGACTGAGTGACTGAACTGAACTCATCTTCTCTTTTATGGTAGCATTTGAAGAGTTTATGACAGTTTTTCAAGGCCCTGGTAACTTGAAATTAGGCCCAGATAAGTGGTCAATTTAAATAAGCTATGAGTCCAATTTAAACAGGCTAGGTTAAGTCAAAATTAGCCTTTTAAGTATACTGTATGTAACATTAGAAGTCAGTGTTGTACTTTATGTATTTGAAACTTTGGCTTTCCATGAGAAATGTAAGAGTAATGCATTGTATCTTCTTATTGCATGTGCAGAATATAGCTTTCTAGTTTTTTTCCCCCTTCCATTAAAGAGAATTCAAATCACAGCTGCTGGCAGAAGTTGATAGTTGCATGCTCTAATGACTCTTCAATTTTTAACTTTCATTTCATTTCATAAACTCTTTATTCATATATAGGATTGGTGCTATATGGGCACCAATATTTGGAACGTCTTCCTAAAAAACCCCAAACTTATTGCCAACCAAATATGAACTCTTCAAGACAAATTATTTCTGTCTTCTCTTTCAGGTAAAAAACCTAGGGTCTTTTTTTACCCTAAGCAACAATTTCATTGATCAAATACTGTACTATGTCATTAATATAGTATCTGGACAAAGGGATAGAGGCTTGAAAGTGGTAGGAGACAGTCCTGGTTTCAAAAGATGAAAATGATAAACAGATATATAGAATTATAACAGATTACTTGGATCACACCGTTATATTGTGAGGTGGGTACACATGGCTTGGTACTTGTGGAGAGAGTCAGTGGTCTCTACAAGGAGAACAAATAGAGAATATTCTTTCCTGGACCAGGCAGGATTGATCCATCTCAGTATCCTGTGTACATGCCTAAAGTGGAAGGTCTGCTTCCATAGACACCCCCTGAAAATAGAAGAGTGTCTGGGCAGAAAGAAGGGTTCCTGTTCCCTTTATGTTACATTACTCTTTATATAGATCTGGGATTTCAGAGGAAAGATCATGATTTTATTTCCTGGGTTGTTTTGTCTCTTGGTCAGTTTGTCTTTGCAGCAAAGGAGCTGCTGCTTCCTGACCCTGCCAGGAGGGCTGGGCTTCTCCTCCCGAGCAGATGCACATAAATTTTAAAAGGGGTTTGGGAAAAAAATGAAATAAAAGGGGTTTGGGAGAGAAATGCGGGAAATTCAAAGCAGATAAATCATTAACTTTTTACCACCCTTCTTATCCATGGTACATTACTTCTTTCATAAAAGAACTAGAGAAGCATAATATTAAGAGGGTCATTTTAAAATTTGCAAATGGGATGTTCTCATATTTTGTCCTCCAAATTGGCCTTTTATGTCCAGTCTTAGGTAGACTTTTTTTTTTTTTTTCCTGGCAAAATCAGCAGGAACTTCCAGGTGGCTAAAATCCACCCTGTGCATTGTCTCTGAGAACATTTATAGCACATTGTTCGGAACAGAATAGCTGAGAGCGACAGGGGGCTCTTGAAATGCCTCTTTGAGTCCTAAATTGGAGACATGTTTTTGTCATTTCAAACTTTCAGTGGTGGGGTCTAGTATTCAAAGCAAATACCACTTCTGTGGAACACCAGCTTTAATTAATTTCCAGCAGGAGATGAGCGATTGCCAATAAGCCATGAATTAAAATGGAATGGTGCACCGAAGGCCAGGTTCTCATCTCAAATGAATAGCATTTCTTGCTGTTTTCTTGAAAGATCGTCTCAGACAGAGAGGTGAGCAAGCTTCCACGCCAGCTCCCCAACTCTGAGGGGTGAGCAGTAAGTACCAGCAAGCACAGAGAAGCAGGTTCTGGTTCCAGCAGGAAAGGGGGAACAAATCTGATGGGCTCAAAGGCATTTTGTGTCTGTAACATTAATCGCTGGGGTATTTATGGAGCATCTACGTTCCTGGACTCATTATTTCTAATATCATCATAAACCTCAGGCTCGGGAGGATTTGTGAAAGTTGTCTGTTCCCATCACTCTGTTGATGCTTGCAGGGACCACTTCTGCCAAAGGCGTATCCAGTGCTGCTTGGATTCTCCTGTGACCTGAAACTCCCCCTCCAGGAGCAGCCTGTTTCATCTCTGAGTAGCTAGGCCAATTTCCTTTTTTTCTTTTTTTTTCTTAAACTGGAGCCAAAATGAATCCCCTGCTGCTTTAATCCACTGAGGCTGATTTATCCCTGAGGGCCAAACACAATGAATCAAAACAGTTGTTATGCCCAATAGCTCTTTAATAAAAGGGAAGGCATGTCTCACACTCCCTCTTCTATGGGCAAAACATCCCTGAATCTTTCAAACAGGCTTCCTGGGGCATGGATGTGTGTGTGTGTCTCCACCTGGTCTTGTGCAAATGATAATTATTATTATTATTTTAATAAATAGTACATACAGTGGTCCAGGTAGTGTTCTAAGAGCTCACATAAATCCCTACAGCAATCTTCTGAACTGATTACTAGGATTATCCCATTTTACAGATGAGGAGAAATGAGACAAGGGTTTCAATCCAGAATGCACACATTTCAACATTTTCTGTGTTCTTATTTGTCTGTTTCAACCATACCTTTTCAGAAGACAGAAACCATTTACACTTTCCTGTAGGAAACTCATGTTTCTAAATTTGTTCCACATGAACATGTGCTTGCAACTTGAAATGTGTTGCCCTGATTAAGCCTCTCAACACTCAGCAAACACTATCAGCCCTGTCTGTCCTGCTGAGAAATAGACTCAAAGTGGTTAAAGAATAACAATTCAGTAGAGGAGAAAAAAAAAAAAAAAGATTTGAATCAGGCACTTCTGGGTCAAAACCGTCCATGGAGGTTCCATTCTACTGAGGTTTGCCCTGGGCTCCAACTACCTGTGGTGAATGAATGAGGAGCCCCTTCCTACACTGCATAGCCAGGCCCCCCATGACTAGCGACCGCTAGCGGTATGAGAATGGGGCAAGGGGCTTTCTGGTTTATGGTTTGTTCTCAGGCATTCAGAAGAAAAATCACCCCCAAAACTGGTTCCCTGAACCTCCTTCAGCCTTGCTATTTATCTTTTCCTTAGTCCTGAGGTCCTCAGCTCACATGCACTGCCATGTAGATTCTGCCTTTAGAAGCTGTCCAAATCATTTACTGAAATGCTCATTTCTATACCAGTGCAATGGGTAGCTTTGATTTTTATAGAGCTGCTTACAAAGAGAAAATCTGAATGTAGGATTCTTGATTTGTGGATTGCTAAAGTAACTTACATAGGGGTCTATGCAAGTGGCCCCCTAATGATGAGGGCCCAGAAGTGGTGGGTAGGGATGCTCCCTGGAGTGAACCCCAGGAGTCTAAGTGAGGAGCTATTCTTCCATGTCTACCACCAACAGGTTGGATAAGGGTTTGTTGAGATTAACACATTTTTCTTTTGAGGTGTAAACACTCTTAGGTAGTATAAAGGAAGTGGATAAAGCTCATAGGATAAGTTGCTTTATTGGGTTACAGTCCACAGAGACAGACTGCAGGGGAATAAGTGATTTGTTGGAAAAGGAGGAATCAGAAAGGGTGGAAAGATCAAAGGAAAGTGACTCAGGCTTGTCTTCTCTTGGCTTTCTCCAGCTCTTTCCTCTCCATCTTAACTATAAATCATTAGGTCTAGAAGGTTCCACTTGGATTCCTGGACGCATTTAGGTCCAAGTCACTAGTCACTTGGTCATGCCAACCTGTAGAATCTTGTACATAAGGCAAGTGTAAGAAAGACACTCATTATCTTTTGATCAAATTTACCCAAGTATTGGATTGAATGCTATGTCAGTTTCTCACTTTGGGCAAATTCTTCAGTGTCTGCAGTCCACAGTGTTTTCTTCTGAAAGTAAAACTAATAGTACTGACTTTTTGAGACTTGGGAATTGGGCTAATGTCTTACATTGTCAGAGAAGGAGTAATGCTTGGCACATGGTAGCTGCTCAGTAAAATACAACACCATTACAATTATTGCTGTTTGGATATTAGATTGTGTATTTATTGAAAAGTGAATGAAGAGTTGTCCTTTTACATAGTTTCCTTTTCATTTTAAATAAATATTTGATTTGGAAACAGAAAATCCTTAAAAATTATGTTGAAATGGTACATCAGAGAACTGCCCCTGCAGTTTACAAGCATTAACTAATCCTCAAGAATTAAACTAGAACTGAGTGGTTTCTTAGCAAGGAAGTTTGGCGTTTTCAGACACATCTTTTTTCTTTTACCTCATTTGCAAATACTTATCTCTGATTTAAGTCATTCAAATGACTTCAGAAACACAATGGAAGCAGAGCAGGACTAAGTGTTTCCAACTGTCAGGTCTGGTGAGGGATGATGTAAAATGGGACATTTAGCTGGCATCCTGCAATGATCTGTAAATAGAATAAACAAAGCATCCACATTTAGTGGTTAAAAATAGAGTTTCTTGTAAATGCAGTGTGCCTGGAGACCTCAGGGTTGACGTGGGTGCCCGTGGGTCTGGGCAAATGTGCTTGCAGGCAAGGGCACTCCGATGGGTCAGGTAAAAGGTTCTTAGTCTCTGGATTCAACTTTACTTTAATTGGATAAAATGAAGTAAAACTGGCCTTTCTTCTTTCTCCGATGTCATTTTCAAATGAATTAGGGACTGAATCTGCAGAGGCAAACCTAGTGGAAGAATTGAACAATCCATTGCTTTACTACCAATTATCAATTGAAATAGTCCACTGAAGACCTGACTACAAAGGCAAGACTGCTCCCCTTCATCCTGCAGACAGAATTTCAGTGTTAATAAGATTTTGGATTTTTGTTGTGTGTGTGTGTGTGTGTGTGTCTTTAGCAGACTCCCTTCACTGTCCTGTTCATCGTTAATCGTGTTGTTAGTTAAGAACTCATGTGGTCGACTTATGGTGCTTTATTTCTTTTCTACAAATTATACAGGAGAGCTATTTATTGTCTGCTTTACAGGGAGCTTTAAATATAAAAGTAGTTAATCCAGAAACTTTTGCTTTGATTGAACAAGCAAAATACGTTACTACTTTATGCATGAGACCTTGTTTCAACAAGGGGACAGTGTTTCACAGCCCACAATGAAAAGCCACATGAGATAGGAAGGCCATATCATTTTTCTTCCTGAGTAAAACATTTGCTTTTAATGTATTATTCCATGCATGTATATATAGCACTTACCATCTTCCAAGTAATCTCTATTCTTTGCAAATACCATTTAATCTGCATAATGATTAAATGAATAAAACACTGTAAATTTTCCCATTTTACAGACGGGAAAACAAAAACACAGAGTGAAGCTGAGTAACTTGTCCAAAATTGTACAGATACTAAGTGGAAGAAGTGGCATTTGAACCCAGGCAGTGTTCATGAGCTCAGTCAGCACTCTATGAGTACCTTTGTTCATATCTCTAAATTTAGTCTAATAAAAGCTATAATAATCACAGTAATAAATCCTGCCAATGTAAACATTGTCACTCTTGTGCCTTTATAATGCTGTTCATTTTGAATCCCATATACAAATTCTCATCCATGCTTTCTTTTTGATATGAAAATAGCATCAAATTTGGTGATTTTGAATAAACATCCAAATAGGAAATTTTGAAAAGGTAGACCTAAAAGTAAGTAGTATTGGGAAAAAACACTGTAGACTTAGAACTGAGTGTTATGGGGAATAGCTTAACGTTTGGATCTGTAGGGAAAGAACAGATTGGCCAAGATGGCCGTGGTCAGGCTCTCTCACCCCACGATTTGTAAATACATGGTAATGTAACAGCTGAGACCACTTATCGCACTCTGATGCACCTCACGTGTACCTGCTTGGCCACGGGCCACTTTTGCTCTGTAAACATATGTAAGCTCCACCTGAAAAGCCCTTGTGGCTGCATTATGGCCGCATTATGGCTGTGTTATGGCTATGTGTCCAATGGGTCAACCGCGAGAGAACATAGCATCTCTGCTTCTACTACAGCTACTGTGCCAGCCTGGAGAGAATAAACATGTCTGTGGTTCCTATGAAGGTTTTCTTTCAGCTTCCCCACTCATGCCTTGCCTACCCAGAGTTCATAAACAGTGAGATACAGCGATACCTGGTCAACAGTGTGGTCCTTGGGATCATCAACCTGATGGGGCTGGAGGCTCAGTATTTTTTTAACTTTTATTTTTGGAGATGAAGAACCCGAGGTAGGGAAGGGGGAGTGACTGAACCAGAGTCATACATCCCACTAGAGACAGAGCTCCATGTGGACACATGACTTCCAGCTCCTAAACCAGCCTTTCTGTTGGACCATTCTCCTGAAATAGCTTCAGACATCACAGCCCAAAAGACAGGTCAAAGACATGCTGAAGGCTGAATCCAACAGATGCCCTTGGTCTTTTCCATATTCTCCAAGCAGTTTAACAGTTTTTCCATAGAATCTAGAACACTATGTGTGCCAGGTACACAGGTTGTCTGGCTCTTTGGCATGGAGGAGACATCTATCTTTTGAAAAGATAAACAACCGGTGAGTATCACCTGGATTTGTCTTCTGTTAATTGATGATGAGTGTTTTCAGTTCATTTCAGTCACCCAGTCGTGTCTGACTCTTTGTGATCCCATGGACTGCAGCACACCAGCTTCCGTGTCTTTCACCAACTCCTGGAGCTTACTCAAACTAATGTCTGTTCAGTCGATGATGCCGCAACCATCTCATCCTCTGTCATCCCCTCCTCCTCTTTCCTGCAATGTTTCCCAGCATCAGGGTCTTTTCCAATGAGTCAGATCTATGCATCAGGTGACCAAAGTATTGGTTGTAGCTTCAGCTTCAGCATCAGTCCTTCCACTGAATATTCAGGACTGATTTCCTTTAGGATTGACTAGTTTGATCTCACCACAATTCAAAAGCATCAGTTCTTCAGTGCTCAGCCTTCTTTATGGTCCAGCTCTCACATCCATTCTCACAGGCTTCCCCTGTGGCTCAGCTGGTAAAGAATCTGCCTGCAGTGCGGGAGACCTGGGTTTCACTCCTGGGTTGGGAAGATCCCTGGAGAAGGGAAAGGCTACCCACTCCAGTATTCTGCCCTGGAGAATTCCATGGACTGTATAATCCATGGGGTCACAAAGAGTCAGACATGACTGAGTGACTTTTTCTTCACTCACATCCATACAAGACTACTGGAAAAACTATAGCTTTGATTATACAGACCTTTGTCTGTAATGTCTCTGCTTTTTTAATATGCTGTCTAAATTTTGAGAGAGTTAATTCTTAGGTAGATTGATAAGAAGTCTGGGGTCCCCACGGAGGAGAAAGGGGTCTGGGGCTCTCAGAGAGAACAGGACACATATTTTTGCTACATTGCTTTGTCTTAGTCAATATAGCGATGTATCTTGCTCAAGGACATGTTTCTCCTTCTTTACAGGAACCTTCTGACTAATCTTGTTATTTTAAGACTATGTTGTGAGAATGGGTCTGGTAAAACCTTTCTATTGTCAGTTCTAATCTTGTTAACTTAAGATGTTGTGGGAGTGGGTTGGTAAAAGTGTATAAGGTCTTGATAAGACTAGTGAGGGGGCTCTCTTGCCCCCCTTCTGTGTCTGTATCTCTGTCCCTTTTTATACTTTAATAAAACTCTGCTACACAGAAGGTCTTGAGTGATCAAGCCTGATCCCTGGTCCCAAAGCTAAATCTTCTTCAGAGATCACGAATCCGACACCATTCACCGTAAGGTATCAGTTTGCCATAGCTTTTCTTCCAAGAAGCAAGCGTCTTAATTTCATGGCTGCAGTCACCATCTGCGGTGATTCTGGAGCCCAAGAAAATAAAGTCAGTCCATTGTTTCCATTGTTTTCCATTGTTTCCATTGTTTTTCCATCTATTTGCCATCAAGTAATCCTTTGGCCACCTCATGTGAAGAGTTAACTCATTGGAAAAGACTGATGCTGGGAGGGATTGGGGGCAGGAGGAGAACGGGACGACAGAGGATGAGATGGCTGGATGGCATCACCAACTCGATGGACATGAGTTTGAGTGAACTCCGGGAGTTGGTGATGGACATGGAGGCCTGGCGTGCTGCGATTCATGGGGTCACAAAGAGTCGGACATGACTGAGTGACTGAACTGAACTGAATAGGACTGGATGCCATGATCTTAGTTTTTTGAATGTTGAGTTTTAAGCTAGCTCTTCCACTCTCCTGTTTCACTTTCATCAAGAGGCTCTTTAGTTCATTTTTGCTTTCTGCAATACGGGTAGTGATAAGTTTTTTAAGGTGGTTGGGTCCGTCTAGTGAAGGCTATGGTTTTTCCTGTGGTCATGTATGGATGTGAGAGTTGGACTGTGAAGAAGGCTGAGCGCCGAAGAATTGATGCGTTTGAACTGTGGTGTTGGAGAAGACTCTTGAGAGTCCCTTGGACTGCAAGGAGATCCAACCAGCCCATTCTGAAGGAGATAAACCCTGGAATTTCTTTGAAGGGAATGATGCTGAAGCTGAAACTCCAGTACTTTGGTCACCTCATGCAAAGAGTTGACTCATTGGAAAAGACTCTGATGCTGGGAGGGATTGGGGGCAGTAGGAGAAAGGGACAACCGAGTATGAGATGGCTGGATGGCATCACCGACTCGATGGACATGAGTCTGAGTGAACTCTGGGAGATGGTGATGAACAGGGAGGCCTGGCGTGCTGTGATTCATGGGGTCGCAAAGAGTCGGACACGACTGAGCGACTGAACTGAACTGAACTGAACTGAACTCAATTCAGTTTTCTCAACTATCAGTGATGATGTCAGATGAACTTCTAGAGTGAGCCTGACTGGAATTTGATTTTGAAAAACCAGAGTGAAGACACCCTTTGGTGGAACACAATTATCAGTGTCCCTTACCATTTTCCAGAGGCAGGAAGATCTTTACAGCATTGGGGGCTCCGCTGCGCCAAGGCTCAGTGTGGGATGTCACTTGCCTTAGCTGGAGAGGGGATTTTCTCTCAATCCACCATGGCCTTGCAATGTGTCCAAGCATCCACTCCCATCTGTCTTGGGCTGGGGGGTGTGTGGAACACTGAGTTTGAAGATTGTTCATGCAGAGTGGGCTAACTGGATGGGGGCCTGGAGAGACTCTCTGAGCAGGGCTGTCTGTGGGTGCTAACCCTGGGTCCCTTATGAGGTCTGGGCAACTCAAGGGCCAGTTTGATTCTGATGTGGCTTTCCTGCAGCTCCAAGACACTGTTGGGAGATTAGGGATTGTTAACCTCTTCTGAGTTGTTGGCCCCTTTGATGAAGCCCCTGGAATAATATTGTTGTTGTCAGCATTTTATTAAGGTAAATTTTCATATTGTAAAATTAACATATGTGCAGTTGTGACAAAGCTATGCATAATCACACCCTACCTTAGAGACAATCACTGTTGATTTCTACCACCAATAGTTGTGAACTGCATGCTGTCTGCAGTCTTTTGTGTGTTGCATTTTTCCCTCATAATGTTTTCGGGCTTCTTCATGTTATTGTGCATATAGCTGTTTGTTGTTTTTATTATGGCATAATTCAATAAGATTTTTTAAATAAGATTTTTAAGTATATAATTTTATACATGAACAGGAAACTATTCTGAAACACAGTTGTCAGCATATTTTTGGAAAATATTAATTATGCAATATTTGGTAATTATACCTCTTTCCTAGTGCACCTGGTATGTATTTGGTATGTATGCCTCTTTATTAATGCATTAGTAGTAAGCTCTAGCCATGGGTCTAATAGTCGAGTAACTACTGTAATCGTGAAGTAGCCCTGAGCATGTGTGATGGACATCTGGCAAATCTGTAATATCATATGAAAACCTCTGTCATGGTTTTATTGGTGGCAAAATAACAAATATTGCCAATATTAAAGTGGTTTATTATCTACACCCTTAATTAAAGAAATTACTTTGTTAGAGGCTGCTAGAAAGAAAGCTGTTTTTCCTCCTGACCATGGGCCCCCTGACGTCCGTGGACAGCATGCTGTAAACCCTGGTGACTCATGGTTGTTACATGCGCCGGTTTGTCTTGGCTGCGCTGTTCCTGTCACTGTCTTTTTGGCTTTTGAAATCTCTAATACAGTCTTTGGCGGCTGGACAACTGTCTTCCCCAACTCTTCTCTTACATGTGGAACGGAAGCTTTTAGTCAAAAGGTCTGTTCAGGCCTCTGGTTTCATACCGCAGTAAGTTGCCCATGCGGTCTAGGTGAGTGGACTCAGGGAGGCACTAGGGATGTGAGAAATACTTCTGTGAACAAGAGGGCCACATACGGTTTTCCAAGAGAGCAATGATTAGTCCTTGGAAATATCCCTTCATGAGGCAAAAAGAGAGACATTCTCTCTGCCCGCAGAAGAATGCCCAAGACATTCTTAGACCACAAGGGTCATGCCAGTAGAGCCAAGGACAAGAGAATTCCTGTTGCCCACATAACAGCTGACATAGAAAAGCATTTATTTTATTGTTTGAATGCAAAGCAGAACATTGCATTTGTACAAATATGTTCCTTAGATCTGGAAATAGTAACTAAAATAATGTCACACTTTGATGTCTATATTCTAAATGACTAAGAATTTTGTTAGCTGAGGCTACAAATGAGAAATAGAGGCCCCATAATGATCTAGTCCACTGAAGTGTCAAGTTTAAGTTTCCTAGTTCAGAATTAAGGGAGCCACAGGGTGAGAAGCAATCTGTGTCCCTAATCCTGTTGACAGCACTTTTCTTCAGGCTCTGATTCAGAGCTCATCTGCTCCCTGCAGATAGATAGCCCTGAGCTCAGCATTGCTAGGCTGGTTTCCATGGTGCTGATTTGCATACCAAACCAGGACTTGTATTTTTGTGTTTGCCTCACACATTTCCAGTGCTAAGTGTTCTTCTAAGAAAGGGATTAGCGTGCTAGCCAATTAAGAGAGTATGCCAGAAATAAAGCACCCAGGGAATTATTCTTCAAGTTATATTACTGCTGTTATGCCCAAGAACAGAAAAACGGTCGGTTGGCTTTCTTAGGCCAGCCCTGAGTCTTAAAGATAAAATGTCTCCAGTGAGATCTGGAGTGGTGTTTTTTTCTTACTGTATGTTTTAAGCCATTTGCAAATGATTAAAACAGATTGTGTGTGTGTGTGTGTGTGTGTGTGTGTGTGTGTGTGTGTGTGATCTTATTGTGGAGCAGGAGTGGATTTCTGGAAGGTTAACTTTCAAGATTTTGTTTGTTTTTGTGGCTGTGGGTCTCTCTAATGGAGACATATTGCCCCATTCACTTTGAAATATTTTCTTAAAAGACATCATGTTTTTTAGAAATTTTCCAAATTCTCTGAATCAGCATTTTTAATTAGCTTTAATCATCAGAACTATCGCTGGAAAATGTTTGGTTCTAGAATGCCTCTATTGAATACTACCTAGCAACACAAAAGATTGAAGATCTGATACAACCACATGGATGAATCTCAAAAACATGGTGCTGAGTGAAAGAAGCCTTTGACAAAAGAGTATATACTGTTTGATTCCATTTAAGTGAAGTTCTAGAACAAGGAAAACTAATTTATGGTTAAAAAAAAAAGGAACAGTAGATGCTTTTCAGTGGTAGGGGCAAGGATTGGGGTGATAAATATGTTTCATATTTGGATTGGGTTTGAGTTACATGTGTATACATTCAAAACTCAGGAAGGTATAGTTAAGATTTGTATGTTTCGCTATATAATGTATATTCAGTTTTATCTCAAAAGTATGCTTTCCTCATAGCTCAGTTGGTAAAGAATCTGCCTGCAATGCACGAGATCTGGATTCAATTCCTGGGTTGGGAAGATCCCCTGGAAAAGGAAATGGCAATCCATTCCAGTGTTCTTGCCTGGGAAATCCCATGGACAGAGGAGCCTGGCAGGCTATAGTCCATGGGGTCGCAAAGAGTCAGGCGGGACTTAGCGACTAAACCACCACCATGAATTAATAAAATCTTTTATTGCAAAATCTGGGGTTATTGTATCAGATATTTAGAAAAACTAAGAGCTCCATGGTGCAGTTGTTTAGCATGCAGTACTTAACACACAAAAACTGGACTTTGAACTAAAGTAGCAAAATTAGTGGCAGTTCAATCAACAGTACTTGGAAATCATGTGTGGATATGTTCATTCTGTTACTTCAGATATTTACCTGAATCTCTAGATCCCTGTAGAAAGGTGTCTGCTTCCAGAAACACTACCTTGGTTTATAATTTTTATGTGCTCAACCATGATTTGATTGGATTGGAAAGTGGACCATTTGGCCTTCGTTTTGATCCATCTTCCTTAACCCTGTTTCTCAGGGAAAGCTTAGTTTTTAATCTCTGTAAAATGCATCAGTTCTCAGACAGTGAGCTGATTGATGGTTCAGAAAATCTTGGCTTTCTAAAATGCTACTATAACTCTGGAGTGATCTTTTGCTTTTACCAATGCTTTGGCTTTGAAAAAAGCCACTTGAACTTGGCAAGGAACCTGAGGAAGTGGGACATGAGGCAGATGGGTCTGATGGAAGTTGGCTCTGAGTTCTTGCCTTGAAGTTACAGTTAGTCCTTATGACACAGTTGATAGAAACATGAATGCACAGATGAGGGCTAGGAAAGTGAGCAATGGAACACACCTTAAGTAATGTCGAGGTGCAGAGAGAAGGGTTCCTCGCTCTCCATCTCCTTGGTGGCTTTTTTTCCTCTGCTGATGCCTCTCTCTCCTCTTACTCCATGCTGCTGGAGAAATCACAGGGTAGCTCACCCACGTTCCCTACACAAGGCTGTGCATTTCCATCCCAGCTGTGATGCTTTCTGAGGCTTCCTCCCTCTGCAGAGAATTACCCTTGTCTGATGGAGCTGTCTTGTCAGAGAAATACAGATCCACCCCCCAACACACACACACACACACACACACACACACACACACACACACACACCCCTTCCCTCAGCCAACAGGCCTGTTCAAGTAGTCCAGCTCCAGAGTTCCCCTGGGGATCAGGGCAAAGGCTGTGCTCAGACACTTGTCTTCCTATTTATCTTCCCCATGAGAATGGTGAAGGGCCTCAAAGGAACTCTAAGGGAACTGATACTAATCGGGCTTCTTGGCCTTCTCCAGTCAATATAAATTGATCAGAGGCCAGTCAGGAACTTCAGGCAGGGCTTTACTGGAGCTCCTGCACCCACAGGAGGGAGTAAAAATAAGTTGTTTCCTTTCTTAGCTACCCAAGGCAGGCGTGGGAGAGCTCCTTATGTGGGGTGAGGTAGAGGTGTGTCCAGGGTCGGATCGGGAGGGGGTGCTTGGGTGGTTTGCCCACCTCTGTGGTGATGTTGAGTGCAAGGTGCGTGTGCAGACCCTGCTTTTGCTCCCAGATCTTCAGAAGTGGCAGTTGGCCTTTTTGGGTCCTTTCATATCTTATTGTCCATAATTTGTCCCAAATGTTCACACACACAGTAATTTTTAGTCCCTTGTAGTTTCTTTGTATTTTGTTGCTTGAGGAGATGTTCTTCCAGGTGCAGGCACTGCAGCCAAGGGTCCCAGGTTCCAGCCTGTCTCAGGACCAAGGGACCCACCTTAAGGCAGCAGCTCTGACTGCCTCTAATATGAATTTACGTGTGGTGCTTAGGTCTGTGTAATTAGGTATTGGCCATTTTCATCTTTTCCTGCCCTGAAGCCAGCTGCATCTTATACTTGGGGAGAGTGACTTTTCTTGTATGAAACAGAACCAAGAATAATCACCCTCCCACATATTATTAATAATAAGCAAGAGAAAAACAGGAAAAGCATGTTTTCAACGTTTGACTTGTCTTGCTTCCTTACACCATCTGAAAAGTCTTCATTTACACTCATTCCATCTGTAGAACTTTCAACAGGAGGGACACATACAGAAGTATAAATCCTTGAGTCATTAGCATATTCATTCCAGACACTGTAACTCCTGGGAGCCAAGAGCCTCTATGTTTTCTCTCTGGGGAAAAATGACTTCATCCTTCAGTCACCTCTGCTGTGTCTGAAAGGGCCACCATTTGTTGCAAAGTGACTGTTCTCTTCAAAATAACTGATGATAGAGTCATGGAAAAAATTTAATTTTACTCTGCTTACTTACTTTACATTGAAAATGATGTTTATGCTCATTTGTATTTTATTTATTTATTATTTTTTTTAATTGGTATTTTAATGAAATGTGAAAGGAAGGGAAATCCATTTCTTTGTCTCTAGAGTAAAAGTTGGGGTGCCCTGGAGGGCTTCTCAGCCTACTTGCAGCATGAATTTTGTTTAGAGCAGAAACCCTAGCAGTTTCTCTTTAAGTAAGGAGAATCAACAAGAACAGTAAAAGGCTGTTTCAAATAGCTACAGAACAGTGCTGCGTGATGATTGCAGCGTCTGCGACGCTCTTCCAGCGGTTCTTCCGGTCCTGGCGGGCTCACTCGTGTGCCTGGTGGTCAGCTGGTTATTGTTTGGAGTCATCGGGACGGCTGAACCGTCTCTCTCTCTCATTTTCCAGCAGCCATGTTCTCCTGAAAAACAAGGATGAGAGCAAGCAAGTTATCCACTCTTCATGACTCTGCCTGGGTCACATTTGATGAGATCCCACTGGCCAAGCTATGTAACATAATCAGGCCCAGGGTTACTGTAGGAGAACCTGCAAGATGAGTGGGCAAAGGTGTGAATACTGGGAGGGACTAATAATTATAAGCATTGATTCATCAGGTTTACACAACTCTGGAATTTTATCAAGTCAAATGCAAATCTCCCTAGTTGGAACCTTAAAGCTCCAATTTTAACTTCTTATTTTCTGTTTCTTTTCCTATCCAGACACCTGGCTCCTACTCATTTTGATCTTTTTCATTTACCATTAGAAATTTTGCGCAAATCATTTCTCTTCTTGGAATATCTTTTCCCCATCTTCTGTTTATCTATACAAGCCCCAAGTACTTCTCAAAACCCAGCTCAAATTCACACTTTCCTGGAAACCAAATGTTGGTATCATTGCTCAACACTGACATACTACCTGATATTAATGATCATTTTTATGTGTATAAATGTCTTATTACTTCAATATAAGTTCCAGTAAGTTTTTTAAATTCAGTGTCCATGTCTTATAATTATTTGTGTCCCCAAAATGTGTTTCTTCTATGTTGTTGTTCAGTCACTCGGTCATATCTGACTTTTGTGACCCCATGGACTAAAGCACAGCAGGCTTCCCTGCCCTTCACCATCTCTGAGAGCTTGCTCAAATTATAGTAGTGAGTAGTGAAGTTGCTCAGTCGTGTCTGACTCTTTTTGACCCCATGGACTATAGCCCACCAGGCTCCTCCATCCATGGGATTCTCCAGGCAAGAGTACTGGAGTGGGTTGCCATTTCCTTCTCTAGGGGATCTTCCCGACCCAGGGATCAAACTCAGGTCTCCAGCATTGTAGGCAGATGCTTTACAGTCTGAGCCACCAGTAAGAGCTTAATAAGTATGTTGATTAACTGGAGGTCTGTTCTCCACATTCAATGCTGATTTTCTCTTCCTTGTCTCTACCTACATTATATTCCTTCTCTAAGCCTCTTGAGTATCACTTTCAGTCAGTACCAGCTGCCCTAGCTATGATATTGAGAATAACTCTACAGTTATACACAGAGTACATCATGTGAAATGCCATTTTGGATGAAGCAAGCACAAGCTGAAATCAAGGTTGCCAGGAGAAATATCAATAAACTCAGATACGCAGATGACACCATGCTTATGGCAGAAAGTGAAGAAGAAATAAAGAGCCTCTTGATGAAAGTGAAAGAGGAGAGTGAAAAAGTTGGCTTAAAACTCAACATTCAGAAAACTAAGATCTTAGCATCTGGTCCCATCACTTCATGGCAAAAAGAAAGGGAAACAATGGAAACTGTGACAGACTTTATTTTGGGGGGTTCCAAAATCACTGCAGATTGTGACTGCAGCCATGAAATTAAAAGACACTCACTCCTTGGAAGAAAAGCTATGACCAACCTAGACAGCATATTAAAAAGCAGAGACATTACTTTGCCATCAAAGGTTTGTGTAGTCAAAGCTATGGTTTTTCCAGTAGTCATGTGTGGATGTGAAAGTTGGACTATAAAGAAAGCTAAGCACCAAAGAATTGATGCCTTTGAAATGTGGTGTTGACGAAGACTCTTGAGAGTCCCTTGGACTGCAAGGAGATCCAACCAGTCCATCCTTAAGGAAATCAGTCCTAAATATTCATTGAAAGGACTGATGCTGAGGCTGAAGCTCTAATACTTTGGCCACCTGATGTGAAGAACTGACTCAATGGCAAAAACCATGATGCTGAGAAAGATTAAAGGCAGGAGGAGAAGGGGACGACAGAAGATGAGATAGTTGGATGGCATCACCGACTCAATGGACATGAGTTTGAGCAAGCTCTGGGAGTTGGTGATAGACAGGGCAGCCTGGCATGCTGCAGTCCATGGGGTTGCAAGTAGTCTGACACAACTGAGCGACTGAACTGAAGTGAACTACAGTCATAACCAGAAAGAGCTGGAATGAGCATCATCACTGTTTACTAAAGTCTGTTATGGATGCAAGAAGGGGATGAGCCATTCATATTTGGTACCAAAGCAATTCTTAGTTCTTCTTTGAGTGGCCTTATATTTTCTAAGCTCTGGAGGAAAGTAGTGATGATAATCATTAAAAAAAAAAAATCATTCAAGCAGAGTATCTTCATAAGAGGCAGTAAAGTGCTAAGGGTGGGGCCTCAGTTGACCAACCTGACTATAGATTCTGGTTTTGCTGGTTTTTAACTGTGTCTTTGGGAAAACTATATAATCTTAGGTTTCTGGAATTTCCTTATGTACTAAGAAATAACACTATATGATACATGATTAATAGCGTTGTTCTTGGTCCCTGAGTGAGTGAGTGAAGTCACTCAGTTGTGTCCGACTCTTTGTGACCCCATGGATGGTAGCCTACCAGGCTCCTCTGTCCATAGGATTCTCCAGGCAAGAGTACTGGAGTGGGTTGCCATTTCCTTCTCCAGGAGATCTTCCCAACCCAGGGATCGAATCCAAGTCTCCCACATTGTAGGCAGATGCTTTACCATCTGAGCCACCAGGGAAGAGCCCTCTTGGTCCCTAGTAAGCACTCAGTAAATACTAGCTACTAATTTATTAGTAAGCAGCAGAAAAATTTTCAAATGAGGAAAATGTACATTTAAAATGAAAATAAATACAACTCCTAAGTTGGAAGTCTTAGATGATGATAATTGATGAGAAGGATGGAAGATCGTTGAACCTGGGTCTAATGACATGTAAACCACTTGCAAGATACCTTTAACTACTTTGAGCAATGATTCCATCAGCACCTAATTTCAGCCAAGTTTAATTCCAGATGGAGCACCACCAACTCAGATTTGTTACAGGGATTTATAGCAATTGTAACTTGGACAATCGTGGGGGCTACTAAGCAGTGTCTGTCGGTCTGTCATTTGCACATCTGAAGCTGGACCTTGAAACCTACAAGGAAGGGAAGACAAGTGTAACATGGGCAAGAACAGTACAGGCTGGAACTCATGACCAGGAATGGGACAGACGCCACCAAAACAGACTGAACCTGTGACAATTCTCACTGCCTCTGACCTTGATAGGCAGGTATCCAGGAGAAGCCTCTTCATGGAGCTAGACACATGACTGACCAGGAGGCATAGAATGTAGGAGCAGAAAAAGGCAGAATCATTGCCTATCCATTAAGTGACCCATCAAGTAAGTGGCAATGGACTTGAACCAGAAACATGGTGTGTGTGACCTTCTGAGTGTGAGGAACAGTATGGTTGTCGCTCACTTCTTCCAGCTTCTGCACAGCGTCTCTTGGGACCCACCCTCATCAGAGAAATGCAGGGAAGGAAGCTGGGAGTTTTATTCAGCTCTGCTAAGCTGACGCATGACAGAGTGGCCACTAGTCACCTTGTCCTACAACAGGAAGAGAACCAGCTTCAGCTTAGGAGATCTGTCCATGTGACCTTAGGTACAACCACATAACCTCTCTCTCTGTTTTAGGTCTTAATACTCTCATGTGTAATAGGGAACACAAGGGTGACTTTTTCAACCCTTGAGGCCCCTTCCAGTTCTAAGTCTATACTTTTGTCATCCTGCCTTTGTTCCGTTTCTTGTGTCTGTCAGTCTTGCTTCCACGTTTACTGCAATTCTGTGAGCTCAGCCGGGAGAAAGCCAGGCAAGAACAATGGAAGGAGCCCGTGTGTTAGTCTAAGCTCTCAGAGCCGCTGAGGTAAACGGTGGGGTCAGAGGGCAATTGTCAGTGCTGGAATTAAATATTTACTGCGTTAACCGTGACCACTCATGGATTTCTGGGGAAATTGACCATATTGACTGAGATGTTTCACTCCGGTTTTTCTATTGATTAGCAATCCTGACTCAGTTTGCCAGCTCTCAGGGGACTGCATGGTATTCATCTCCATTAATTTCTTTGCCTCCCTCCAGTTATAAGCGATGATCATCCTGGCAGTTTTACTCCTTGAGTAAACACTGGTGCACCTCTTGACGTCCACAGGGCTGGTGCCCTCCACGCAGACACTCACTTAGGTTCTGACATGAACTCAACAGAATGCTCCCACCGCAGAGCTGCACCGGGGTCGGGGGGTGGGGCGGGGGTGGTTCTGGGGGAAGATGCTATCATGGAATACTCTGGAGCAGAAGATTCCGGGAAAGCTGAAGGAACTGTTTTGGGGGCTTTTACTTACATCTTTCCCCTCTCACCCCAAACTGGTGAGTTAACCAGTCCTAGTTACTGGTTCACAGTCTCCCCCTGGCAGTCCCCTCTCTGGGGATGGGTGTTGTCCAGAGAGAGCTGTCTTGCCTATCATTACATCCTTTCCTGCTGCAGACAACCAGTAAGTGTTGGTTCCATTACAGGAGGCCCCACCCCCATCTCCAGTTCAGGACAAAACTCTGTAGGGTCATCTCAGTTCAGAGCTCCAGTAGGGTTGGCTGAGACTTCTTTAGCGACTGCATCACAGATTAAGTTCTCCCTCCTGGACCTGCTTCCTTCCCTCCCTACTTTTTCTCCTTTCCCCTCCCTTCTGTAGGTGCTGATCCCATAGGTATCTCATAATAAATGCTTGTGTAGATATCTCTATGTCAGCGTCTGCTTTCCAAGTAAGCAAAGCTGCAACTGCTGTAACATGGAGAGACATCAAAGTTGGGGAGGCAGAGACACATGGGATGGAAGCTACCTAGTAACTCCTGGTTCCTGGATGTTGAGTTTCTTTTTCCATTTATAAATTGGCTTTGTTGAGAGGATTAAAGGCCACTTGCTTACTAAACAAGCACTCTGCTTATAAACACTCTCCTTTTAGCCCCTCACAACACTTATCACCTTCCAGCCTATCTAATTTGCTCAGGTATTGGACAAGGATCTTTGTTTTGTTTGCTAATATGTTATAAACAAATAGTAGGTGTTGAGAAATACTGAATGAATGAATGAATGAGTAACTGAGTTAAAAGAGGCAGTGAGATACTGTGAAAGTAAAATAGGGGAGAGGCCACAGAGGCTGAATGACACAAGAGAATGGAAATGAGAAAAAGCAGAAAGTCTCTGAGGATTTGGGGGAAGTACAGTACACAGAGGGCTTCCCAGGCGGCACTGGTGAAGGAACCCAGCTACCGACGCAGGAGGCACAAGCGACATGGGCTCGATCCCTGATCAGGAAGATCCTCTGGAGGAGGGCATGGCAACCCACTCCAGTATTCTTGCCTGGAAAATCCCTTGAACAGAGGAGCCTGGTGGGCTGCAGTCCATGGGGTCGCAAGAGTCACACATGACTGAGCGACTAAGCAACCAGCACACATGCAGAGGACACCGAAGAGCTTTAAAAACAACCTCAGTTTCTCAACTTTAAGGTGCATCCAATTCCCCTGGAGGGCTTGCTGGGCTCCACCCCAGAGGGTCTGATTCTAGAGGTCTGGGTGGAGCCTGATGATTTTCATTTCTGATGCCTTTCCAGGTGAGGTTACTATGCTGGTCTGAGTTCACACTGGCTGAGAGCTGGCCTCTGGCTTCCCCCACGGTTTCCAGCCTTGCCCTCTGCTCTTGTCCGCTGTGCTTACCCTGCTCCACTCACTAAGGTCTCCTGGTTCCTTGGACTCGTCAGTGTTCTCACTTGGCAGAGGTTGTGTCTCCTAATCTTCCTTTGGCTCTGAGGCCTTCCCACTGTTGAGATCTCAGCTCACTTGGGGAGTTCTTGGGAAGCCTTCTTGAGACTCTCAGACTAGAATAGACCTTCTGTGAGTCACTGCAATAGGCATTCTGTAATCACGACCTCATTTCAATAATGATGTCTTAAAGTCCACCATCATGGCCTAAGAGCTCCATGGTGGCGGGGGCGGTCATGCTTACCACACTCTGTCTCCTGGTACCTACTGGAATGCTTGGTGTAAACCGCTTACATGAGCGGTTTTACCACCCCTCCCCCAAACCCATGCAAGTATGTGAAATTAGAGAAATTGCAAATCCTTTGTATCACAAAATTAAAATAACAGTTCCTGTACCCCATTTGATCCCAAAATTGATATATAAGAGCTAAAAACCAACCCAGGTTATTGTTAAAGCTGTACAACAGGAGAGGATCCTCAGCTTCTTCTGGTACCTGCTTTCACTGTTAATTGTTTACCCATCTTGATTCAGTTTAATGTTGGTTATTTTGTTCATTAAAGACATAAAGCATAAAATGTTAGTATTCACCTTGTAACAATAAAACTATAGTTTTAAAGATAATTATTAATAACTCATTCATCTGTTCTCTTTTAGTCTATTTGAAACTCTGATTTCTTATTTCCTCTCAAACATTATTAGCATTTTTTTAATTCCAAGGAGACTACATTAAGAGTTATTTCTATTGTTTTCTTCTTTTTTTTTTAATTTAGTATCTCAACTTCTATATCAGAATGCACAGGCCAACAAGGAACTTAGAATTCATAAATAAAATTGCAGTTATAACCAGGCATTATTTCTCTAAAGCCTGAGCTCTATCATAATATATCCTAGTATTCATTCCAGGACTTAATAAAAAATTTTTTTTGTAATTTTTTAAACAGTTTATAAGACCTTCAGGGTTTTTATAAAATTCTTTAATCACATCAAAGATAAGTATTTGTATTTTACAGTAACTCAAGTTCATTATTAACTCCTCTTTTGATGTTCCTGGAGAAAATTTTTACTGAATACAGTACATCTGAATTAAGACCATTGACTAGTCAAAAGCAGATCTTCTGAACCTTTCATTTTGGAATATTTTTAAAATACTAGGCTAAATGTTATTTTTTAGAAACTCCCCCTTCTCTTTTATAAAGTAACTTCCATGTTGCTACTCAGTTACACAGAAAACTCAGGAAAGGACTAAGGCTGCTTTATTCATCCCTGGGGTAGCTCGGTGCCGTCCACATGGCAAATGCCCGGTCAATGTTTGACGAGTGCCATTAACAAAGTTTCATTGTTACTGCTTTACCCAAGGGCACTGTATTTTCTGATGTGTGTATTTTGTGGTTTTGCATGACAGTATTATGTTCCTTGAAGAGCAGATAAGAAAAAGGTAGGAAAACGATGTTTTTGATAAACCAATAAAATGCTTATCTTTGTATATAATTCTGTGGTCTGATTTTCAAATAATATTGAGAGTTAAATAGTAAATCCTTAAATTTAATGCTTTATAATCTGTTAAGTATTAAAAGTAAGAGTTATACTCTCTCATTTTTAAAAAATTCTCTCTTTTTTTTGTTTGGCCAAAGTGATATATTTTTATTCTCCTTCCTGCAGCTAATCCACCCCACTTAAAGTAGGTTTTGTTTAGTTGTATGGTTGTTTATTTTTATCTGCTTGTGTGTTAAGTTGCTTAGTCATGTCCTTGCCCATGTCTTTGCAACCCCATGGACTGTAGCCGGCCAGGCTCCTCTGTCCATGGGGATTCTCCAAGCAAGAGTACTGCAGTGGGTTGCCATGCCCTCCTCCAGGGGATCTTCTCTACCCAGGCATCGAACCCATGTCTCCTATGGCTCCTGCACTGCAGGTGGACTCTTCACCCCTGAGCCACGGGAGAAGCCGTTATCTGTGTCTACTCAATGTATACTTCTGTAATGTAAGGTATTTTATATATACATACATGTACACATATATTTGAATTATGCAGTGACTGTTTTTGTACAGCATCAAGGACATAGGTCTTGGAGTTATAAAAGCTACTATCAGAATCTTACCTTCACTTTTGTATCAGTTATCTATTGCCAAATAATGCTGCATGACAAGTTATTCCAAACCTTGGTTGCTTTAAACAGTAAGCATTTACTTAGCTCCTGTACGTGCGGGTTGGAGTGGGCAGAGGCCAGCTGGGCAGCTCTGGCCTTCTGGGGTGGCTCACCTGTGTGTCTGGCTGTTGTCCTCTGTCTGTCACCAGTTGGCTGACTACAGTGGCAGGGGTGAGTGAGTCACGGGTCTCATCCTTCAGCAGGTTGGTCCAGGGACATTCACACATTAGCTAGGCTGGGCTCTGAGAGAGACAGAGACAGAGACACAGGAAGATTGCAGGTCTAGGCGCCACATGACACGCTGCCACTTCTGGTGCATTCTTATGACCAAAGAACATCACAAGGCTAGCCAGATTCAAGAACTGTTGGAAAGAGACCCAGTTTCTTGCTGGCCGAAGGTGTGGGTACAGAGAGGCTGCTGACCTGGGGCCATGCATGCAGTCTTCCAAGCTGTTCATGAGCCAGTTGGAGCAATGTCCTCACACCTCTTCTGGGTAAGGAGGAATGGTTAATGCTTTTCTTTTCCACATAGTGGTGCTTTTCCATCATGGTAATGCATTACTTTGATGAAATAAAGACCCTCTCCACTAAGGCAGAGAGTGAGCCCCATGCCCAGGGTCACTGCCCATGTGATGTGAGGAGGGGAGGAGCAGCTTATTGAAAGTATTAGCACCAGGTTTGCAGTGACAGCGTGAGATGCGTGACTCGGTGTTTTGGCTACCAGTGTGCGCCTGGATTTAGATCAGTGCAGGGAACTTTTCTCAGAAGTATACAATGCATGAATGAATGTGCTTCTCTTTATATTATTATTGTGTTGTTATTAATAAAGTAAATACGTTTTCACTTTAGGATCTTTCAAAGGAACATGGACACACATACATACAAAACTGAGGATTGTAGGAATCAACCACAAATATCTGAAAGTCCACACAACAGCAGTTAATGCTCATGGAGTATCTGTTATATGCCAGGCTCTGTTCTAGGAACCCCCTGTATTAGCACATTTGAGTTTTAGAAGATACATATCAGGCATCATGAGTGTTCCCTTTTGGCAGATGAGGAAATTGACGTTCATAGACACTGTGTTGTTCCAAGTTACACAGCTTATAAACGGCAGTGGCGAGATATACTCTCAGACAGGATCGTTCCAGGCTCAGAGCCCTAAGCCCTTGCTCCAGGGAGGACTGCCACACGTGGTCCCCTCACTGTTCTGGCCGTTTTCGTTTAGGTCACCGCTCAGGGAAACCTAGCCATGACTGCCAGCTGATTCCATGGGCACTGTTCACCCGGCTCTGACTCTACCCTGTTAACCGCTCAGTACCTAACTAACAAGACTTTCCTTTGCCATCCATTCACATGTTATCATGAAATGGAAAAGGATTTTAATGAGAAATAGTTTCTTTCACCTTTACTGATTTATGAGTGACAAATAAAAATTAAATATACTTTAGTGTACAGCATGATGTTTTGATATACAAAGAAGTGTTTATCATAATCAAGCTAATTAATAAATCCATCACCTCATATGCCTTTTTTATGGTGAAAACATTTGAAATCTACTTTCTTTACAAATTTCAAGTATATGTTAGTATTGACCAGATTCATCATGCATGCAGTAGGTCACAAGAATTTAATTTTCTTGGAACTGAAAGTTTACATCTTTTGATCCACACTTTCTCTTTTTCCCTGTCTCCTAGTTTCTGGTATTCTCCATTAAAAAGAAAGAAAGGAAAGAAATAAGGGAAAAAGAAAGAAAATAAAAATAAAAGGACAGAAGGATAGGAAGAGATGGAGGGAGAGGAAAAGACAAGAGAAGAAAAGCAAACAGAGTGGATTTCAGTATTTTTCTATTGTCCTCAGTTTGGGGTTCATCCACCCATCACTCTGAGCCTCTCTAAAAGCACACATCATTGCAATAAATTTTTTAGGTAGTAAACTGGTTTTCCATGTTCAAAAGAAGATGGTATACGATCTTGCAACTTGCAAAAGTATTCTCCTTGGTTTATTTTGTTTTTATGGTTCTGTACTTGTTTCATTTTATAACAGAAGGTAAACACATGTGAAAAAATTGTAATTTAAAACAGATTTAAAATCAAGCAGCCCTTTGCCTGCTCCCAGTTGTTACTCATCAAACCCCTTATTGTTATTCTCCAAGTACTTCATAAATTTGTTTTTCAGTCCTCTGTTTTCCTCATATAAACTTTTATGTTCTGCTGCCTGTGTGTTTGGCATATTTGTTAGTAAAAATAAACTTTTTCAATAAACAGTTTTGCTGCCCTGGAGGTTAGGAGAGACTCTGAAGCAATTGGAAGGGTGATATGTGTCCTGGTATGGAGACAGTAGGCTTCTGATAATAAGCCAAAAGGACAAGGGATCCTTTAAATATTTTTATCAATACTCCCTGGTTCTTAGAATATCACATGAAATATACTCCATTGGTACTGGATTAACAATAAAATTAGACTGATTTTGGTAGCAATAGAGCTATGTTAACCAAGTCATCAAGATGTCTCCATGGAAGTGAAAATTCCTAGTTAACGATCACCACCATACTCTGGTCTACCTTGCATATGGGGTTGGGGAGGAAAAGCGTTGCTGCAGCAGAGGTGTTGGTTCCCCCGCCCATGGTCCCTTGGCAGTGTTGCTGCTTTTTGCTGTAGGTACTTGTGACTTCCTAGCTAAGAGATCTCTCTGGCCTCCGAAATGTTCTCAGCATGTGCTGGACAGGCCAGAAGTGTAGAGTTAAAGCACCTGGAAGCAGTCCTCTGCCAGTATGGATGGATTTGGTAGAAGCCCATGTCCCCAGGCTCTCAGCTGGACAAACCCGTGGTGCTTTCTCCACAGCAGGATGGAGACCCATCACCACTAACAGTCCCTGTTTAATAAGTACCGGCTTCTGGCTTCCTTCACCTCCCTGCCCCACAGCCCCACTTTCCTAGATGAACTCCTGGCACGTCAGGGTTTATCTCAGGTGTGTTTCATAGGGAGCCCTACTGAAGACATCTACCATAAGATTCCAACAATTAAATGAGTAAACCATCCTAATTTTTCAATTAATTTTTCTATCATTTTTTTCCCTCTGTCAACCCTTCTGCTTTTCTCCATTTCCCTTGCATTCTAAGGTTACTTAGCCTCATCCTATAAGGTAAAGATCATTGAGATAATGTGTAAGAACACTACCAGTGAAGGGATAATATATAAATTGAGACAGCAGGCAGGTAGAATACAATGCTGTATATAGAATGTGACGCTGGAATCTTAATAATTCTTATGGATGATGCCCTTAAGAAAAAACATAACTCATTAAATTATAAGATGGTTATAAAAATAGAATAAAGAGATAGGAGATATTCTACAAGCATTTCTTAAATTACTTTTAAAGAGCTTTTATGCCATCAGACATAAAGTAGAAAAACACTTCTCCTTAAGATCAAAACATGGTGTTTCTCAGAATGTAGAAGTGCCCATAAATTTACTTCCAGTGTTTTGAATGAAAAATGACAGATGAAGGAGAACATTCGGGAAGGTTTCCTCAGAATTCTCCTACACTGAGTAGGGTGGGCAGCCTCTGTGGTCTGTCAGAGGAGAGGGAGTCTCTGCTACTGACCAGACAGATGTTGAATTGTTTGGGGCTGGACTGCATGTCAAAGTCCGGCAGACCTGACATAAAAAATATACCTTGTGATGTGTCAGAATTGAAAGGAGCTGTTTTTGTTCATTAGAGAAGTGAAGCTTTTCTGAAAAACTTGCTGCAGTCAAATGTCCATCCCACCATGTGAAAAGAGTTTTCAGTCCACACCAGATCACCAATTGCTTTGGAAACTCAGTCCCAAGATGGACTCAATGCCAGAATTACCTTTGTTACACACGCATTTGAAAAATCTGGCCATTCTTTTCTTTCTGATATTTGGCATCCTTTCTAAAATATAGTCATGGGTACTTTAAAGTAGGACAATTTATTTACAGGCACACAATGTGACTCTTAAAGGAAATAAACCCTGAGTAGTCACTGGAAGGACTGATGCTGAAGCTCCAATACTTTGGCCACCTGGTGTGAAGAGCCAACTCGTTGAAAAAGACCCTGCTGCTGGAAAAGTTTGAAGGCCGAAAGAGAAGGGAGCAGAAGAGGATGAGGTGGTTAGATAGCATCACTGATTCAGTGGAAATGAACCTGGGCAAATTCTGGGAGACAGTGGAAGACAGAGAAGCCTGGCATGCTACAGTCCATGGGGTCACAAACAGTTGGAAACAACTTAGCCAGTGAACAGCAATACATAATGTAACAGTTATCTATGGGTATGTAATTGTATTGTATATGGATATATAACATATCATCTCAAATGTAGTTCTGTAAAACAGCAACAATCATTTGTTATTATTATTTATTATGATTCCAGGTCCAAGTAGGTAATAATCATAGGAAATCTCTAAGGAATCCTCACTCAAAAGGTACCTGGGGCCCAAATTACCTCAAAGGCCTCCTTTTCCACTCATACATTTTTCATGACTCATTTTTATTTACTTGTTATTATTTATCTTTAAAAAGTCTTTACTTTTTGTCTGTGCCATATAGCATGTAGGATCTTAGTTCCCTGTCTAGCTATTGAACCCATGTGTCCTGCGTTGGAAGCTGGGAGTCTTAACCACTGGAATGCCAGAGCAGACCCTCCACTCAAACACTGGTTGTCTGGCACGGAAGACGCCGACAGCTGGGGTGTGGAGCAGCTGGGGCTCCTGGGCGTGAGCATCTCTGTGTCTGTTCTTTCCATGTGGTCTTTGAGCAGCGTGGATTCAGGAGAGCTGGGCTTCTCACCCGGGGCCCCAGTGTTCCAAAGGGGCAATGTCAAGAGAGAAAAAGAGAATCAGGCAACCAGCTGATTTATGACCTCGGCTTTTGTCAGCTAGAAGCAAATCATTAGAGCCCCATGTATAAGGAAGAGACTCCACTTTTTTTTTTTAATAATAATTTATTTATTTTGGGGGGCGCTGGGTCTTCGTTGCTGCTTTGGCTTTCCCCCTAGTTGCCAAGGGTGGGGGCTCCTCTGCAGTTGCCCTGCACAGGCTTCTCGCTGCGGTGGCTTCTCTTGTGCAGGGCACAGGCCCCGGGGCCCTCCGGCTTCAGCGCTTGCGGCACGTAGGTTCAATAGTGGCAGCTCCCAAGCTCCGCAGAGCAAGCTCCGTAACTGTGGCACACAGCTTAGTTATTCCATGGTATGTGGAATCTTCCAGGATCAGGGGTTGAATCTGCATCCCCTGTATTGGCAGGCAGATTCTTTACCCCTGACTCACCAGGGAAGCCTGAGACTCCACATGCTGAGGAAAGGATTATCAAAGAATTTTAAGATTCTCAAAACCCTGTGTGCATTGCTCTTCCATCATTACAGGGCCTTATCAGTTTTGCAGTCCCATTGCCTCTGGCCTAACGCTGTGCTTGGTCATTGCTGAAAAAAAAAAGGCTAATTTATCAAAATTATTATACAGCAGTACTTTTGCTAATTTGAATGTGATGTCTAGCTGTTCTTTTAAATATATTTATCTAGAGGGCAGTGTTAAACAGGAAAACTGGAGATTCAGAAGTAAGATGCTGACTTCTAAATCAAGAAGAAACACATACTCTTGCTTTCTCCCTTGAATTCAGCTGACATCTACAGTGGGTGCGACAAGCATAACACTGTGCCAGGCTGCTGTGATGAAGACAGCTATGTAACACTGTAAATCAATACTCAAATAATTTTTTAACTCAAAGAACATTTATAATATAGAGGAACTAAACACAAAGGAATGCTGGTGAGGACTAAGGAAACAGAAAGAACAAATAAAAATAAAATAAAATTATGAATAGAAGTAGTCCAAGGTCTTTCAGGAGCTCACAGTTGTTTGTCAGCTCATTAACAAAGATTATTTACTCATCACTGCAGAAGTCACACTAACAGAATATTAGAGAAAAATGGGTCTTAATATCCTGTAGAAGCACCAGGGAAAACTTCCCAACATTCTCCCAAATCCATAATCAACCCAAAGGATGCTGTAAACAATAGACTTTATTAGAGACGATACGAAAAAGGCTAATCACATCAGCCAACAATTACTTGGCTGATATTTTTCTGTCCTGTAAATTATGTTATGTATCACAAATATCAAGCAAATGTTTGCTGAATGAGTGAAACTTTGCCTAGTATTATTGGACAAAAGCTGCCATTGACAGGTCTTCTACCTGGGGATCAAGGAGTCCTGAGATCTCTTGAGAAAGAAGTGTTGAAACAGAATAAGAGCACTGATTTCCTCTCACTTTATTTTATTAAAGTGTAATTGATGTGAAGAGGCATTTTCTCATTGGTCTTCAGTGTTATTTTGGTCTCAGGAATGGGTAGGCATCAGTATCCCAATCCATTTCCGGAATCACTTTCTCAATGAGCAGACACAGGTTGTGTTTATTTCTTAGGTTCTTTCTCCTAATTATTTAAGTTCTTTTCCTTCTGGAGCTTATAAATGGACAGAGGACTGACCAGGCATAGTGGATGCCATCAGCACCCGCTCCCTTTCCCCTTAAACCTGTCAGTGTGCTCAGTCCCTTTCCAGCTGCTTGGATATACAATGTGTGTCTGAATTCTGCTCCTTTTATTTTTTTCTCAAAATTCTGAATCGCTCTGCTAGAATGTGTAGCAGCTAGATGTGCCATTGTGTGTTGATAACCACTGGAGCAGGCTTCAAACAGGAACTTTTGTAAATCAATGTGCAAGTGCCTGGCTCCCTCCAGCCTTGGGCGTGACAATTTGACACATGTTTTACTCTGGCTCTGAGAGTTCTAATGAGATCTTTCCAAAGGTGTGCAAAACCAGTCTTTCTTGATATCACCCGTTTATTGGCTTTCAGCCCTCCCTCCCTCTCTCTCTTCACATTCCAAGAAAAAATGACTGTGCTCAAATCCTTGTCACAATCACTGCTTCTAGAAGAAAACCCAAACTGCGATGCTATGACTGGGGTGCTAGGTATTTGCCAGGTGCTCATAGGGACTATCTATTAGACACTAATAATATTAGACACTGACACAATAAGGAGACATGCTTTCAGTTACTTTTCTTGTGAAACTTTGCCTTTAAACAGAAGTTTTTCATGTAATAATCATGATATGAGCAGTTAGAAGGCACTCACTATTCACTAACGATTCATAAAAGTGGAAGTCATGAGAGTTAACAGGAGAGGAGAAAGAGAAGAGAGATTTCAGACTTTCTCTGTAATAAGTGAATGACTTAAAACTACTACAACTTAATGTCTTGGTTAGATATATTAATGCTTTAAAGATATATTCTTTAAAGCAGTGTTTTAGATTTCAATCACAGGGCTTCAAAGGAAGGACAGACATTCTGAGCTAAGATTTTCCATTTCAGACCATCCTTCTGGAATCTACTCTTGAGATAATTTTTTTGGGTTGTGGGCATCCCAGTGTTTCATGGAGTTGTGTTTCCATTGGAAATTTTTAAATATTTGAACAGTAATACTTGCTTGTAAGATTCATATTATCCTTGAAGCTAGCTTGCTTAATCTACCTTTGTTGTTTTTAGGCATTTATGAAATCAGGAACTGATTTGAAAAAAGCACTTATATGGCACTTACTATGTGCCCGTAATTTGTCTGAGATATTTATTATTAATTCATTTAACCACAGACTTGCTTGCCAATTTAATAATGTCACCTGTTTTAGAGACCAGGCTGTGGAAGGTAAGGTAACATGCCTAAAGTCACATGCATGTGACTTGATGTAGCTAGGATTTGAACGCTGGCTGTCTTAAAAGTCCATGCTCTTGAACATCTAGAGCTGTTTTCAAGGAAGTCCTAGTTAAACGGGATGGTGGTGGACAAACAAATAATCACACAATTAAGTGGTATAGCATAATGCTCAGAAATAGCTTGAAAATGCAGAGGATGGAAGGCTGACTTTGCCTGGGGATTTGTGAGCTCCAGGAAGGACAGCACCCTTGACCTGAATTGCAAAGGACACACCATCTGCAGTGATTTTGGAGCCCCCCAAAAATAAAGTCTGTCACTGTTTCCATTGTTTCCTCACCTATTTGCCAGGAAGTAATGCATATAAGTTAAATAAGCAGGGTGACAATATGTGTTGGATCATAGAAAAAGCAAGACAGTTCCAGAAAAAACAACTACTGCTTTATTGACTACACCAAAGCCTTTGTCTGTGTGAATCACAATAAACTATGGAAAATTCTTAAAGAGATGGGAATACCAGACCTCCTTACCTGCCTCCTGAGAAACCTGTATGCGGGTCAAGGAGCAACAGTTAGAACTGGACATGGACCAACAGACTGGTTTCAAATCGGGAAAGGAGTATGTCAAGGCTGTATACTGTCATCCTGCTTATTTAACTTATATGCAGAGTACATCATGCAAAATGCTTGGCTGGATAAAGTACATGCTGGAATCAAGACTGCAGAGAGAAATACCAATAAACTCAGATATGCAGATGACACCACCCTTATGGCAGAAAGCAAAGAAGAACTAAAGAGCCTCTTGATGAAAGTGAAAGAGGAGAGTGAAAACATTGGCTTCAAACTCAACATTCAGAAAACTAAGATCATAGCATCCAGTCCCATCACTTCATGGCAAATAGACAGAGAAACAATGGAAACAGTGACAGACTATTTTGGGGGGGCTCCAAAATCACTACAAATGGTGAGTGTAGCCATGAAATTAAAAGACACTTGCTCCTTGGAAGAAAAGCTATGACCAACCTAGACAGCTTATTAAGAAGCAGAGACATTACTTTGCCAACAAAGTCTAGTCAAAGCTGTGGTTTTTCCAATAGTCATGTATGGATGTGAGGGTTGGACTATAAAGAAAGCTGAGTGCCAAAGCATTGCTGCTTTTGAACTGTGGGGTTGAAGAAGACTCTTGAGAGTCCCTTGGACTGCAAGGAGATCCAACCAGTCCATCCTAAAGGAAACCAGTCCTGAATATCCATTGGAAGGACTGATGCTGAGGCTGAAGCTCCAATACTTTGGCCACCTGATGTGAAGAACTGACTCATTTGAAAAGACCCTGATGCTGGGAAAGATTGAAGGTGGGAGGAGAAGGGGACAACAGAGCATGAGATGGTTGGATGGCATCACCGACTCAATGGACACGAGTTTGAGTAAGCTCCGGGGGTTGGTGAGGGACAGGGAGGCCTGGCGTGCTGCAGTCCATGGGGTCTCAAGGAGTCGGGCACGACTGAGTGACTGAACTGAGCAGTTTATTAAAGAGGCTGTTTTTTCCAAGGAACAAATAATTTTAGAATATATTTAAAATCTGTATGAAGCTATAAAGTACTTCTACTTGCTTTTCTACTCTAGTTAAGAGTAATTAAAAGTTAATTCTTTTAAAAGCGATTTACCTTTTTGGATAGTGTAAGTAAATATTTTGCTCTCTGTTACATGTTCCTACTTGGAAGTGTAAATATCTCCACGTGTGTTTACATGGGCCTCTCTAACTTCAGAAAGATTCCTAAGCTATTTTCTTAAAACGCTTGACACTAAGAATTAATTCTCTGGGAAATGGTGGAGTAAATATTGACCTGTATGTAATAGATTTTCAATACAAAGCAATTTATGTGGTTTTAATTTTGTATTATTGCTCATTTGTCAGCTTATAAATGTTGACCCATGTACCAAGAATAAGACTGCAGGAGGGCTGGAAGGTTTGCATTCCAGACCAGCTCCTGAAGCAGAGCAGAATGATGGCCAGAGCTGGTAATTTGCACGTGTTCTAAGACTTTCTAGGAATGATAGGTTATGGTTTTCCTTGGCCTATGATTTAACCAGTCCTTAAAAATACATTTCTTTCTCATGATTCAGAAAATTGTTCTTGGTATAGGCTATTTACTTCAAATTTCTACTCTGACTTAATTCAGCTACCAAACAATGACATTTTGAAGCCACAGAGTACTTGTTACTAGACGTATCTTCTCTCCAGGTAACCCTCAATGTCTTCTCCTTTTAAAAACAAATTTTAAAAAGAAATCAAGAACCAGGTCACATCTTGTTTTTATTTGCTTCTGTGCCTTTCCAGAAGTTCCTCAAAAGTATACCGGATTATCAAGCCTGAAACATACACTGAAGCAAAAGTTAATATTTGATATTGAGTAAACGTTAAATGTTGGTGGCTCAGATGGTCTATCTACAATACGGGAGACCCAGGTTTGATCCCTCGGTTGGGAAGATCCCCTGGAGAAGGAAATGGCAATCCACTTTAGTACTATTGCCTGGAAAATCCCATGGACAGAGGAGCCTGGTAGGCTACAGTCCATGGGGTTGCAGAGTCAGACACAACTGAGGGACTTCACTTTCCCTTTCACTTTTCAAACATTGAATGTTGCCATGGATACTTTCATGGGACCCAAACAAAAGATGTAAACAAGATGGAGGGTTTCTTTCTTTTCCATGTTCTTTCCCATGTGTGAACCTATGGCAGTTGAAGGTGACCCTGCCCCAAGTAGTACAGATATGCTGCGTACTTTTACCTGGATTCTGCCCTATGTGTGCTGGTGTAGTTATGTGGGTGAATATGGGTCACAGTACCATATGCTTGTTCCAGCTGTGGGAAGGGAGAAGAAAGTGGAGGACAAGTGGTTGTCTTTTAGAGGCGTGATTTAGAGTGTTAATAGATCATGGTGTTCACATATTATCAGCAAGAATAGAGTCGAATGACCAGGCTTAGCTGCAAGGAAAGATGGGAAATGCAGTCTCTAGCTCAAGGGCCAAGAGTCCAACCAACACTAGACGTTGCATTTACCAAATGGAAGAAAAGCAGCCTGTGTATTGGAGACCAGTTAACAGTCTCCACCAGAGAAAGCTTTCCCATCATAGTTTAGGTTGGTGGATAAAAGGGTTTTCCTAATTCGGCTTCATGCACAATTCTATATTCCAATTTTGAAATGCTCTTATGGAATACTTAGGCCTCCAGATACTTTTCTGAGGCTTTTCTGTGGGCTTCCCTCTTGCCTCAGTAGTAAAGAATCTGTCTGCCAATGCAGTAGACGTGAGTTCAATCCCTAGGTTGGGAAGATCCCCTGGAGAAGGAAATGGCAACCCACTCCAGTTTTATTGCCTGGGAAATCTCATGGCCAGAGGCAGGCTACAGTCCATGGGGTTGCCAAAGAGTCAGACGTGACTTAGCAGCTAAACAACAGCAAATTATTTAATAGATAGTTGAAAAGGTTATTGTGTCTAGGTTTCACCATATAAAACCAGTTATCTTTAATTCATTTCACTAATACATATTATATTATAATAACTGGGATTTCTTTGGAAGGAATGATGCTAAAGCTGAAACTGCAGTACTTTGGCCACCTCATGCGAAGAGTTGACTCATTGGAAAAGACTTTGATACTGGGAGGGACTGGGGGCAGGAGAAGAAGGGGACGACAGAGGATGAGATGGCTGGATGGCATCACTGACTCGATGGACGTGAAACTGAGTGAACTCCGGGTGTTGGTGATGGACAGGGAGGCCTGGCGTGCTGCGATTCACGGGGTCGCAAAGAGTCGGGCACGACTGAGCGACTGAACTGAACTGAACTGAATACATATTGTATATAATACATAAATGCTGGTGTATATATATGCATATGTGGTAATACACTTGCATGC
The DNA here is from genome assembly GCF_023091745.1 of Budorcas taxicolor. Classification (NCBI taxonomy): domain Eukaryota; kingdom Metazoa; phylum Chordata; class Mammalia; order Artiodactyla; family Bovidae; genus Budorcas; species Budorcas taxicolor. The sequence continues at coordinate 1,405,758 of NC_068922.1, forward strand.
ACACATAAACACACACATGAGAACATAATTAGGGGTAATTTTCTTATATTGTTCACCAAAACCCTGTTCCTCTCATTCCTTTTGCTGAACTTCTTTGTCATAGCTAAAATTTGAATTCTGCTGCTTATGCAGAGTGCTCAAAATGGAAAGAGGAGGCAGATACAGGAATTGCTGGTGTCTGCAGCCATCCTTTCTTGCCACTGTGTTGGCTTTTCTTATCTTAATTTTGAAGCATATGACTCGTGTTTCTTTCTTTCTTTTTCTTGGTGCATTGCTTGATAGTGGTCTTAGCCATTCCATTTTAATTTTTGTTGTTCTGCATAATTTCTCTTGGTTTGCTTTACTTATTATGTCTTTATTCTAGGAGGACATATATTTTGTGCCCAGTGACCAGTCATGTTCAACTGTTCACGACCCCATGGACTGTAGGGTACCAGGCTCCTCTCTCCATGGGATTTCACAAGCGAGAATAGTGGAGCGGGTTACCATTTCCTCTTCCAGGGGATCTTCCTGACCAAGGGATTCAACTTGCACCTCTTGTGTCTTCTATGTTGGCAGGCAGGTTTTTTCCCACTGTGCCACCGAGGAAGATGAATATATTTAAGCATTATTATATATGAATTATATAATTTATGAATTAAATAAACACATAGACATGTAAAACCATAGCTTACTACAATTCTACTGCTTTGCTACCTTGGGGACGTTAAAATTGATGCTATTTTGAGTTGTAATATGCTCTGAGGTACACTTCCCAAAATAAAATATCTCAAGAGAGTTCTTGCTGCTCTAGGGTTCCTAGAAGACTCCCTAGGGAAGGAGCAGAGAGATTGCTTAGAAAGAAAAATGAGCCATAAGCATAATATTATATTATGATATCACCAACTAATAATGGACATCTATTCAACTAATTGGGCTTCCCAGGTGGCAGTAGTGGTAAAGAACACACCTACCAATGCAGGAGATGTAAGAGAAGCAGGTTTGATCCCTGGGTTGGGAAAATCCCCTGGAGGAGGGCATAGAAACCCCCTCCAGTATCCTTGCTTGGATGACTTCATGAATAGAGCAGCCTGGTGGACTACAGTCATGAGGTTGCAAAGAGTCAGTCATGATTGAAATGACTTAGCACACAGCATGCATTGAACTAACTAACTAGATACAAATAAAACAGTCTTGAATGCAAAATCAGGAAATGCATTCAACCTTCAGTTCAGTTCAGTTCAGTCTCTCATTTGCGTCGGACTCTTTGCAACCTCATGGAGTGCAGCACGCCAGGCCTCCCTGTCCATCACCAACTCCTGGAGTTTACTCAAACTCATGTCCATTGAGTCGATGATGCCATCCAACCATCTCATCCTCTGTCACACCCTTCTCCTCCTGCCTTCATTGTTTCCCAGCATCAGGGTCTTTTCAAATGAGTCAGTTCTTCGTATCAGGTGGCCAAAATATTGGAGTTTCAGCTTCAACATCAGTACTTCCAATGAACATTTGGGACTGATTCTTTTAAGATGGTCTGATTGGATCTCCATGCAGTCCAAGGGACTCTCAAGAGTATTTTCTAACACCACAGCTCAAAAGCATCAATTCTTTGGCCCTCATCTTTCTTTACAGTGCAACTCTCACATCCATATATGACTACTGGAAAAACCATAGCCTTGACTAGACAGACCTTTGTTAGCAAAGTAATGTCTCAGCTTTTTAATATGCGGTGTAGGTTGGTCATAGCTTTCCTTCCAAGGAATAAGCATCTTTTAATTTCATGGCTGCAGTCACCATCTGCAGTGATTTTGGAGCCCCCCAAAATAAAGCCTGTCACTGTTTCTATTGTTTCCTCATCTATTTGCCATGAAGTGATGGAATCGGATGCCATGATCTTCGTTTTCTGAATGTTGAGCTTTAAGCCAACTTTTTCACTCTCCTCTTTCACTTTCATCAAGAGGCTCTTTAGTTCCTCTTCACTTTCTGCCATAAGGGTGGTGTCATCTGAATATCTGAGGTTATTTATGTTTCTCCCAGAAATCTTGATTCCAGCTTATGCTTCATCCAGCTCAGCGTTTCTCATGATGTACTCTGCATATAAGTTAAATAAGTAGGGTGACAATATACAGCCTTGACGTACTTCTTTCCCTATTTGGAACCAGTCTGTTGTTCCATGTCTAGTTCTAGCTGTTACTTCCTGACCTGCATACAGATTTCTCAAGAGGCAGGTCAGGTGGTGTGGTATTCCTATCTCTTTCAGAATTTTCCACAGTTTATTGTGATCCACAGTCAACCTTGAATGGCTCCGATATTTTCAAAATCCAGAGTCAAATAAGAATGCAACATTTAAGTGATATCCTCACTCAATACTACTACTCAGTTGGATAGCTTTGGGATGCTTTAAAGAACATTTAATTCTGTCTTCCTGCACTTATAGCCAGTATTCTACAAAGGGAGAAGTTTGGTTTTACATGTGTCCCTGTTAATATCAGTGTCTTTCAGAGATGACTTCTAGAATGTTTACTTGCCTTTCTACCAGATGTTTTTGGAAATGATTGAAAGTCTCTCAACTAGAGCTGCCAGATGTGAGGTCAGGCAGCAATTTTCCTACCAGCCTAAAATAAAGACTCATTTCTATCAGCCACATTTGCAGCCATTGTTTTCTTTCTACCTTGCATGCAGACAACAGTACCATTCCCTTCTTTCAACTGCAAGAAAAATCTCAGTGATCCAGCTTCCTCTTGAAGCTACCGTATTTTGTCATATATACAATGATAAAGGCAATGACATCGTTCTCTACTGGTGGAGCCCAAAGCTAGATTTGCAATGAGACTGTTTAGCATCACTTTTTTTTTTTTTTTTTTTTTTGGTGAAAATCACCATTTGAATGGGTTGTGGTTCACTGATAGAGTTTGCTTCAGACTTGACCTGAACAGTAGTCAGAGCTGTGTCCCAGCATATACGCTAGAGTTAGATCTCTTTAACTTTAGACCAGCTCAACATAGTGCCAAGTCATTAGGCCCCTACATTATGAATTTCTTGAAACCTCTGACAGTAGAAACAGGCATTAAAATAAGCATTACTTCAGTGTTTGTAAAGGAACTGTGTTTCAGATTTCTTTCTTGTCATTAAATGCTTTTTTTTGTATTTAAAATAGAAAAATAGGTAGGTGACAAGGTCTTCAGGAATAATTCTTTCTTGTTTGTGAAACCCACTTAATTAAAGACCCTCTCTCACTCCTGCTGAAAAAAACATGTAGGATTCAATTTGGGGCCTTAGAATGAATGGAAATAGTGATATCAAATCATTAATAATAGCTATCATTTATCAATTGCTTATCCTGTGCTGAGCTATGTTCTTAGAACTTTACACTGTATTAACTCACTTCATCATTGCAGCAACTAGAGGGGGCATACCTTACTCTCATTTTCAGTTTTAGATGGGAAAGTGGAGAAAGGAGAGATTAAGTAACTTGCACCAAGTCTCACAGCTACAACTATAAAGCTGATATTTGAACCTAGACAGTCTAATTCCTGAGTCTATATGCTTAAAAGGACTTAGTTCTTTCTTGTTGCATGTAAATATTCAAGAGGATGAATCTTATAGCCATAGAAGAGCCATGCTGCCTTAGTACAGAGGGTTCATCAGAAGCCTCTGGAGTGTTGCTCTAGGTGACTGGATGGGGTTAACCAGTCTTCTTTCATTGGTTCAGTTGCATCAGACCAATGCTCATATCTTATATCCACTGATTAGCTCTAAGTTCTGTGATTCTGATGAACATGTCATTGTTTAGAGCTTTCCTGTTTCTGTAGAAAAGACTAGTTCAGATTTCTATTTTCTCAACAGTGTCCAAAGTTTCCTGAAGTCAACAGAGCATTCTGTAGGCCTGCTTTAAGGATAAACTCATTGTCATGTAACAGATTCTGAAAGCCTGTGTCTGGGCATTTTGATGGCATTTGTTATTGGTTGAGTTTGAGGAATATTATCTGGATCTATGATAAAAACCTTTAAGTTCTTTGCTGTGTCATAAGGGATGGATGTAAAATAGAATGAAATATAAAGGAGAGAAGTAGGAAGTATGATGTCATATTCTTCTAGGGCATGAAGAAGGTTTTCAGTGTACATTGAATTTTTCATATATATTAGGCATTTCTTGAATATGTGGAGTTGAGCCCTAAGAAATAGCCATTTTTGTAATTCAAAAACAGTCGACTAGCAGAAATTTCACTCACATACACATGCACACATATACACAGACCCACATATACATACACATCAAAAGATATTTATCCTGTAAACTCAGTCAATAAAACAAATAAACAAAGCTCAAATACACCTAGTGGGATTTTCTTGACTTCTAGACGATATTAAAATCTTGCATAGCTGAAGTTAGGAGTTGGCCCTGAGAACCAGTTCTTAGGGTTTTATCTGAGACTTGCTTTTGGAATATTATGGTTGCTATCATATTCTCAAGGCCAGATTTACACCCTAAAAGAATGAGACTCAATCCATGTGAAATTGTTTCTTATTAAAATCAGTGGAAGCATATTACCCAGAGCTGACATTTGAGATTTTTCTTTTTTACACTATTCTGCTGAAGATGAAGCCTCTGTTCTTGGCAGGCTGATGCTGTTCATGAGGTTTTGTGGTTGGGGGAATGTGTTTGCCAAACTGATGAGAGCTGTTTTTCATGTCCATCTTTTTGACAGAAGTTGCTGAGGTGTGACGTCCACATCCACCAAACCATTTCATTTTTCGTTATCAAGCCTCCAGTGGAAAGAGGGGCTTTGGAGTATTTTGATCCTTAACAAAGAGGTTGTTATTGGAGTAAAGTTGCTGGTTTCTGTTTTGTTTTGATTTTTATTAAAGAAATAAGGTCAAATGCTCACAGAAGGTGGGGACTCACTGTAAATTTTGGAGAAATATCTCTTAAATTGGAAGAGGTGTTTGTGTATGGGAAAAACTGACAGCTTCTGCAAAGTTACTCTGTAGACCTCTGTATTTGCCTCATGTGGCTTAATATAACTTTCCTCTGTAGAACATGGAATATAAAGTAACATAGATATGAAAGCAGCATAGATAAGGCAATTGGCCCAAGAATTAGCAAACGTGAGTTTGGGATTCTTGTCTCTTATTTAAGCACCGTTCTATCTGGGCCTTTGTTTCCTCATCTGCAAAATAAGATAATTCAAAACCACGAACTGGAAAGTGAGGTTGGGTGCGGGGTTTCTGTTCTCAGCCCTAGAGTTTCTGGCCAGTTAATTGACAGAAGAACACACAAAGCATTTGATCTTGCTTGCATCTTTCATAATGCTGAGTGCTGCCCTTGGTATTTAAATGAACATGATTCTACTGCCTTGCCATCAGTGGGGCTTGCACTCTGGGCTGCATTCCAGTGGGGGGAGTGAATTTGCACTGATTCATCTGCAGTTTCTTTCCCAGTTGCCGCCTCTCCTGGTTTCTACTGTAACTAGCAAATCTGCCAAAGTCAATGAGCCTTTACTTGTTCTTTGTAAATGTGGGTGAACCTGAAAAGTGAAAGAGATAGTTGCTCAGTCGTGTCTGACTCTTTGTGACCCCATGGGTATACAGTCCATAGAATTCTCCAGGCCAGAATACTACAGTGGGTAGCCTTTCCCTTCTCCAATGGATCTTCCCAACCACGGATCGAGCTCAGGTCTCCCACATTGCAGGTGGATTCTTGGATTCTTTACCATCTGAGCCACCAGGGAAGCCCAAGAATACTGGAGTGGGTAGCCTATGCCTTCCCCCTGGGATCTTCCTGACCCAGGAACTGAACTGGGGTCTCCTGTATAGCAAGGGGATTCTTTACCAGCTGAGCTACAGTAGAGAAGCCCTGTGGGCAAACCTAAATAGTCTTCCAAATTCATAGAACTAATGTGTGATGTGTATTGGCTAGACAATTCTGTAAATTTATATATACATCATGTATTATTTCTTGCAGTATAAAATCAATAACCAAAATTTTAGGCATTGTATTAAGTACTTTCTATACATCAGCTCATTTAAAGTCCATCTCCACCTCTGTGATTATCCCTAGATGTGGAGATGGAAGTCTGAGGGACTAAATTACTTGTCTGATGGCACATGTAGCCGTTCATGGCACAGACAAGTCAGACTCCAGTGACAGGGCTTGTAACACCGTTCCTGTTTTTAGCTAATGCCACTCTCTGTTATTCTTAATACACATCACCTGTCCTGTAGTTGGAAACCCTCCACTGAGACTCAGATTCTGGGGTTCTGTTTCTATGATATCACCCTCAAGTCACAGGAACTACCCATGTCTAAACTTTACCATATATAAAATGCAGAAATAAGACATATGCAAGTCCAGTCATATTAGTCTAACTTACTGGGTTTTTATTAGGCTGGAGTATTTGTGTAGCTGCCTTTGGAAAATACAGAATTGTGGCACAGATGGCTAGGAAAACACTAAGAATACATACGCCTTTTCACGATGTTGGAAAAAGCTTTCCAATAGTGCAGGACTGCCTGACCATTTTTCGCCTAAAGGTGTGAGGGCCTATGTGGATGCTTCCTGGTTGGTGTGGTTGCAGAGGATGTGCCCTCCCCACCGTCCCCTGCTCTCTCTCACTGGCCAGATAGAATGGACAGAGTCCCAGTCATGCGTTAAAGATGATGGGACCAAAGACACCCGAAGATGGGGGTCCTGAGTGAGCACCTGGAGGAACGCCATCTGACAGGCACACCTCACTCGATTATAAGAGCGAATCTTGCAATGAGATGAGATACTGAGATTGTGTCTGTTATAGCATCTGGAGTCACTTAGTCTATCTTCTATGAAGGCCCAGTACAAAGGCACTGTTGCCTTAATCTAGGTCCAGAGTCAAGAACCAACGATTCTGTTATTGTCCACCCCTTTAAACTGCTGAGCGAGTCATTGAATTTAGCAATGTCTTATGCCACTCTTCTTAGAGAAGGGGCTTCCCTGGTGGCTCAGTGGTAAAGAATCTGCCCGTAATGCAGAAGACTCAAGTTCGATCCCTGGGTCAAGAAGATCCCCAGAGAAGGAAATGGCAACCCACTCCAGTATTCTTGCCTGGAAAGTTCCATGGACAGAGGAGCCTGATGGGATACAGTCCAAGGGGTCACGAACAAAGAGTAGGACACAGCTGAGTGACCAACACTTTCCCTTATGTTGCTCTCCAATGGAGGAAATGTTTGTTCCGTGTCTCCAGGGCAGTGTTTCTCCAATCAGAGCAATTTTGGCCTCTCCTTCCCTCTGCAGGAGGCATTTGGCAATGTCTGGAGACGTTTTTTGTTGTCACAACTTGAGGGAAGGCATGTCATGGGAGCCAAGGATGCTGCCCAACACCCCACAGTGCATGTGACAGCCCCTTACAACAGAGAGATCATGCGGCCCACAGGTCAGTAGTGCTGAGACTGAGACAGTGTAGAAGCGTATTTCTTTCCAAAGAAAAACTAAATTAAAGTTAATATTCAGCTGCAACTCATATGGTTCCAGGTTTTACTCTAGGCCCTTGACCAAGAAGTAGGAAACCCTCTATCAGCAGTGACTTGGAAAAATATTGCTATCCAGCCCACTCGCCTGTGGTCCTTCTCGTTTGTGGGCTCTGGCTCTTGAGTTTCTCATTCACATCCTAAGCTAGCCTGTGGCCATGCATCGCTCTGCTCTATGCTTTTCCATGTATGGCTGCTCCTGTTCTTACATCATGGTTGGTAAGACTGTGCAGATTGTGCCCAAGTGCTCTTTGCAGGGGCTCCAAGTTCAGGCACTGGGTTAGAATCCTCACCTGTTTCCCACAGCCATTGCTATTTCTGAACCCAGTGGTGTCAGCCCAGATTAACGCAGTACTAGGCCTTAATGAGTCTTCTCTGGTGGCTCAAATGGTAAAGACTCCGTCTGTAATGCAGGAGACCTGAGTTTGATCCCTGGGTCAGGAAGATCCCCTGGAGAAGGAAATGCCAACCCACTCCAGTATTCTCGCCTGGAGAATCCTATGGGCAGAGGAGGCTGGCGGCCTACAGTCCATGGGGTTGCAAAGAGTCAGACACGACTGAGTGACTAACACAGGCCTTAATGAACAAGAGTCTACCCATCAAGGCTTGCACTATAAATGTGTCTTTCTGTTGCTTGGGGCATATTTTCTTTGCTCCACTGCTATGATATATGTTTTCAAAATAGCCTTGAAAGTTGACAGGAAAAAAAGTATCTTTTTATACCAGGGATTCTGAATAAATATTTTTGTTGGTGGCGGGGGGAAGGTGGATCAACATACACAGGAAAAATATAATGTGTCTGCAATTCCCTTGGTGCTAGAGGTGACCAGCTGAGGTCTTCAACTGTCCAGGCCTCACCAAGTTATAAGAGGCAGACCTGTCACAGCCCATCTGTGTCATGCTGACTTGTTCTAGATTTTCTCGACACTGAATTACGAAAAGACAGTTTCACACAAAGTTCTACATACCCACTTCTAACCCTTGGCCCCCTAACTATTTCCTATTAAAGTTTTTTTCTTGGTTTATATTTTCCAGGCTGTTACATCAATTGTCACCTCATTTGTAGGAACTCAATTAAATGTTCTCGACTGTTCTTGTTGGCTAACCTTGAGTATCTCTGTGTGCATATGACCAGATCTCCCCCATGACACCCCAGTTCTTGTGCTCTTCCTGTCTAGGGCTCTTCCTAGCATTGACAATACATTTGGAGCATCTCAAATGAAAATGACTCAAATCATTTATGTTATTTAGGACTAATTTCTGTCATGGCTTTTAAAAATGACATTTCCAAATGAAGAAGTTATTAGCTAAGAAGAAAGCACTCCTGGATATCAGCTGATTGCTAATGCTTGTCAACATGATCTGGATTCTGGCACTGCTTCTAAGAGACCTGTTTTCAGCATGGAGGGATCTAGAATGGGGAGGTAAGGATGTTGCCACAGCAGGAGCCACTGAGAACATTTGGAACCTTTAGTTTGGAAAGAAGAAGTCCAAGGGGAAGCAGGGAGTTATTTCAGCTCTCTGAGAAAGAATTAATAGAAAACTGATCTTGAATTTTCCAATGGATAAGAACTAACAGTATAGGGTTAAAAAAAATGTAGTCACAGTTAGAGATTCAAACAGCATATTTAAAAGTGATTTACTAGCAGCAACAGTTGGGTGATATCTTTTTAGAAGTTTTTTTTTTTTTCTTTTTTTTTAGCAAAAACTTAAACCTACATCTATTTACTTATGCTGCTGCTGCTGCTAAGTCGCTTCAGTCGTGTTTGACTCTATGCGACCCCACAGACGGCAGCCCATCAGGCTCCGCCGTCCCTGGGATTCTCCAGGCAAGAACACTGGAGTGGGTTGCCATTTCCTTCTACATATATATATATATATATATATATATATATATATATATATATATATGGTTAAAATATATTTAACCTAATGTATGGATCTGTGAAATAGGCACTAGTATCCCATTTTATAGCAAAATGAAGTGAGGTAGAGAGAAACTAATAATTTGCCCAAGGTCACCCAGCTCTAAGTGGCAGAATTAGGATTTGAACCCAAGAAAGCTAGCTCTGCAGCTGGTGATCTCAATCATTATAGCCACATTGGGATAATTCATTAGGATGATCTGAAAGAAGATGTATCACAGTGTGAATTTTCATTTTATTATCAATAGAGTATATTTTTGTGATAACTCAGTCTTTTAAATATGCTTTGCTTAGCCTTTGAGAGATCTGTGATGTGTTTTGTAAATTCTGATTTACTGGTGAAAGGTCTTGAATGCATGGGATCTTTTGGACTAATGGTTCATGAAATAAAACTTAAAATAGCATTTGTAGGATGCCTATGAGACTTTTGTAAATTTATAGATATAATTTTGTGACATTTGCTAAAACTAAAGGATATCTGCATCTCAGCATTGGTTTGAGTAATTTAATTTTTTTTGGCAAAATTACACATAATGCCTGAAGTATTCTATATCATCTTTAAGAAAGAAGTTAATTCAGATATGCAATTTTTTTTCCAAAGAGGCTTATTTTCTTAGTAAGTTAACTATGCTTAAAATTTAGTATTCACTCTTTAATTTTTTTTTTTTTTTTTTTTTTTTTCCTGTAAGCAAGATGAAAAGGAGTAATTAAATAAGAGTGAGTTCCTGGTACCATAAGGCTTCCCAGGTGGCTCACTGGTTAAGAATCTGCCTGCCAATACAGGAGATGCAGGTTTGATCTCTGGGTTGGAAAGATCCCCTGGAGTAGGAAATGACAACCCATTCCAGTATTCTTGCCTGGAAAATTCCATGGACAGAGGAGCCTGGTGGGCTGCAGTCCATGCGACCGCAAAGAGTCAGACATGACTGAGTGACCAGGCACAACCTGATATCTTAAGCCACAGATGTGTCCATAGCAAGAAAGTATCCCCATTTCAACACATTGTGGCCACTGCTAAAAGTTGGAGAGAAAGATGAGACATGGAATAAGGCCAGTGCCCCAAAGGTGCCCATGACGAAGGTTCTGATGCCCAGCAGTGCTGTTGACATGAGGACATCGGTGTTCCTTGTGGAGTGAGTCATGGTTCTAGGAATTAGCGGAGGCTGTTGGTTTCTATTTTCCAAATGCTGATGTTTATTAAATTTTAATAACAGATAATACATTCCCATGATTCCCAAACCATTTAAGGCAGGATTTTAACAATGAGAGGCATGTTGATTGTTCATAGAGCTTGGCACATTCTCAGGAAAGCTCATGTACCGTCCTGTTTCTCTGCAGGAGGGTAACCCGCCAATGGAGCCCCAGCATGATCATTCGATTGTTAATGTTAGTGGTGCATATGTGTTTTCATCAATACCGACATATAGGGAAAAACCGGTATAATGATCCAGGGCAAGATTAGTTGTTGCTCTGGTGCAGGTTCCGTGATGCGTTGGTTTCTTCGCATTTTCTGATGTGTGATGATGCTGTGAACTTGATTAGCAGGCCTGGAAAAGGGCTATAAGGCCGCCAGGGAAGTCACTTAAAAGTCACCAGGGAAGAGGTTTTCTTTCCCCAGTTCCCTGAACAAGGACAGTTTTTAATATTTTTATTTTACATGCTAATGGTCCTTCTTTGGGACATAATTTATATATAGTACAATGCACAAATCTCAAATATGTCACTGAATTTTGACAAATGTATACACCTGTGTAACCATCGAGTAGCTCAAGAAAGAAGACTATCTTGACCCCAGAAATTTCTGTCTTGCCCTTTCCAGGCAGCATCTCTCCCGCTGCTCCCACACATGCCTAATAACCACCCAGCTTCGTTCTACCAATTCTTAACCCTTCTTCTGAATGGAATTACACGGCATATTTTTGTGGGTCTGGCTTCTTTCACTCCACACATTGTTTTCGAGATTCATCCATGTAGCTTCATGTTCTGTGGCTCATATTTTTTGCTGTGTCATATTCCTTTGTGTAACTTTGTTACACAAAGTTTGTCCATTCTCCAGTGGATGGATGTTTGGTTTGTTTCCAGTTTTGAGCTATTATGAGGAAATTTGCTATAAACAATATATACATACTTTTTGTGAAATACGGTTTCACTTCTTTTGGGTAGGGGACTTGTTGAGTCATAGGGTGGGTGTCTATTTAACTTTATTAGAAACTCCTAGTTTTCCAAAGAGTCTGCATCACTTGTATTCTCACCAGTAGTGTGTGAACATACAAGGATGGTCCTGATCACAGTGATAAGCTCCCTTTGCTCCTAATGTGGGAGAAGGTGATGGCTACCCACTCCAGTACTCTTGCCTGGAAAATCCCATGGACGGGGAGGAGCCTGGTGGGCTGCAGTCCATGAGGTCGCAGAGTCAGACACGACTGAAGTGACTGAGCAGCAGCAGCAGCTCCAATGTGGGCAGCTCCTCAGCCTTATGTATCCCTGAGCTGGAGAGAGTAGGAAAGAGAGAAGGCTGGGGATGGGAGACATGGAATGAGAGTTAATGCTCAGGAGAGGTAGCTGCCCTTTCCCATCAGCAGGACGAGCTCGTTTGCTTCCGTAATCTCTTTGCAGACCAGTGATGCTTGCCAACCTTCCATTAAAAATGACACCATTGGCAGACTGGCTGTGTTACAGAATTAATTCTGGGACTGGTTTTCATTCCACTTGCACCTTGACCTCATCTCTGCTTGTTCTCTCTCCACCCCCACATTGCATTCTTTCAGCTTCACAAAATCCCTGTCCTATTTTTGGTGATTAAGTTCATTGGCCCTTTAACCCTGAAGCGCTGGAGTCACATGTTCACAGAAGCATGTAACTTTGAGTGAGTCACTGACCATCTCAGTGGTTCTGTGCCTCACCTGTGAGACAGGGATGAGGATGCTGTGAGTGATGGACAGTGGGTCCGGGGTGCTGCACAGGCTCTGGTGACACAGCCTCTGCTCAGCAAGTGCTGAAGGCGTTGGTCCCTGCCCGACCCCTGCTGCTCTGCTTCTTATGTGTGGCCTCTCCAGTTCCCTGGGTCTCCTTAATGATCATTCCTGTCAAAATCCCTCCTTGGAACTGCTCTATGAATACTTATCCAGGTCCCTTCCCTTTTCAAGGCTCAGCCAGAAACTTACTCTGAAAAATAAGACAAAACAGGAACCATTTCCACGGCAGACTTTCAAGTCCCTGCCTGTTTGATCTGGGGCCCTTCAGAGTTCCTCTTCCCTATTTGCCAGGATAAGGATTAAGTTTTAAGCACCTTAGGCTAAATATAGATCTCTCTTTTGCATTTTCTAGGATTTTAATACATTGGTTCACTCTGTTCTTGACATGTAAAGAGTACCTCCCATTGTTAGCACATGCTGAGCACATACACACGGTGACCCTACATTATCATCATCCTAGGATCACACAGATGCTAAGGCTGCCTTACAGATGATGACAGAGGGCACTTGGTGAGTCCTGGGGACAGAGAGGTCATGGCTTTTATGTTAAACTCTGCCATCTAACAGCTGCTCACTTACCCAAGCTCTTCATCGTGCGGCGTTCAGGCAAGAGGCCTGTCCCCAGTCTGGCTCATGTGCTCACTCCCTGCTGCCTCCTACTTCAGCTCTCCGGAGCCTGCTCGTGGGCATCCCTCCTTCCCCTGTGATCCCCCCACCCTGGGGACACAGTCCGGCCCTGTGATTCTTGTCTCTGTGCCTCAGGTCGCCTCACCCCATCTCTGGTTAATGCTTCCTTCTCACCGTCTTGGAGTCAGCTGACTTGCCGTATCCATCATCTCAGGACTCCAGTGTGCCCATCTCTCACCATTTCTTCTTGCTCTCCTTCTGTTTCCCTCCCAGCTCTGCTGAAAAGGTCTTTTCACAGTCACCCTTTCCTACGCCTTGTCATCTGTTTTCCTCTCACTTGACTTCTTAACATCACTTGACGCCTTAATATCACTTGACATGGGATGTGGCTCAGGGACCTACTTCTTCCATGAAATTCTCTCTTCTTTATCATTTCTGAGGCACCATCCTTGCCAGTTTCTCCTCCTGAATTCTTTTCTCCCAGATCGTCATGGCGATATTACTTCTTGTCCATTTAACCTGCTTGCGGAGGCTTTCTTAGTTCTGGACTGTCCTAACCAAAGCAGCTTCTGTTGTTTCTTTGCCTCACTTTCTGCCTATAAAAAAACAGCATTTATCTGTACTTGGCACTCTCATTGATTGATATGCATGCTAACATTTCATGGCATACTTTCTGTCAAATTGCATATCTGGCAATACTGATAGGTGACATTTATGACCTGCTGCATGGTGGTTACTATTCTTAACACTTTGCATACTTTCATCTATTTCATATTCACAATGACCTTGGGAACTGTTATCTTCATTTTATATATGTGGACACTGAAGTACAGAGAAGTTCAGTAACTTGTCAATAACTGTAGGTGTCAGAGCAAAGATTCCCATCTCGTCATTCTGAGTCCAGGATCTGTCAGCAGAGTCGCTGCAGTGAAAACCCCTGCATCACGCTGCTTCCACGTGCTCTCTGAGAGGACGGGGAAGACTTGGTGGGTCAGAACATCTTCTGTGACAGCAACTGGGGAGAACCAACACTTTATGTTTCCTTGGAAGTGAGCGCTGAGAATTTCAAGGCTTGGCTTTATAGTGACTCAGAAAGGAGTATCTCAGACACTGAGAGGCATTCATCTCATTTTGCACTGAGTGTGGCGAAGAATCATTACATGATGAGGCAGTGCGTTATATGTCCTGTAATAAGTTTTCAAGTAAGAATATACATCTGTGAAACTTGCAGCTTATAAATTACAAGACATGTATTAGTTTACTTGTTAATGAATCAATAATCTAGGATGAACTGGAAGTAGCTTTTAATTAAAGCAAAGAGAGGAAGATGAGCCAGTCTCCGTTTTCTCCCCTCTGACTCTAGTTAATCATGAGACCCATACTCTCTGTGAATCACTGGCATGGGGCAGCTGGCTGTGAGACACTCTGTGGCAAGAGAGAGCAGGTGTTTTCCCTGTCAGGTTCCGTCTCCCAGGCTGGACTTTGCCTTCTTTACCCGAATGTGCAGCACACTCCCCTGGCTTGTTCACGCTCCTGTGAACTGTTGACCTGGGGCTGGCAAGCGAAGGTAGCTCTGAGTCATGGCTCAGAGCTCTGAGCTGGCACCCAAAAACCTCAAACTGGGGCTCACCTGATCACAGCAAATCCCATCTCTGCCTCTCTGGTGGCCCCACATGGCACCCTCACCTTCTGCCTGTGCTTCCCAAAAGAGAGACAAAAAACTCTTTGTCTCAGATGCGTTATATTAATGAATTCATATGTAACTTCCCCCAACCTCAAAATGTTTGCATTTCAGGCAAAGAGGACAATTAGAAAGGCTGATTGTGGAATCTCACAGGAGGAAAAATCGCTGTCCTACAGCTATGGTAGACCCTGGGGATCCTCAAGTCTCAACAGGCCAGCAAACCCAGTCCTCATGGGTATCTGAGGGGTAGTTTTACATTTTGTATTGAATTAGATTATGAATGAAATATCAGTGCTGTTCACTAACCTCCCAAGGCATTCTTCCAATCTGTGTGTCCTCCCCACACCCACAGCGACTCCTTCTTCTAGGATCTTATTTACTACCTGGTCCAGGTTTTCAAACTAATAGACCACAAGCACCTGGACTCTGGATAAGACAGAGATGATGGCTCAGCAGGTGTGGGGTAGTGCCTGAGATTCCATTTCTAACCATCTTGCTGAGTGGAGCCCACACATTGAGACCCACTGCCCTCAATTATTGTAGCAGCCCCTGTCTTGTCTCTCTGCCCCCTCTACTTTCTTCATCAAATCACCAGAATGCTCCTTAAAGTCCTAAAAATGAGGATTTTCCCACCTTGTTTATACAACTGCCAGTGAAACTCAGTGGGCCATTGAATGCATTTCTAGACACTTCAGCGTGATGTCACATATGGCTGGGGACAAGCATCCCGAGACGGGATTTTGTCAGAAACCTGCTTCTTGGGCTCTCTATTGGCAGCGGTAGCCACTGTCTGCTGGGCATTCATGCCTGTATGTATCAGGGCCTCAGGCAATTCTTTATTTCAGAATAAAAGAATTTATTCTGCAGACAACAGAAGGCTTTGTTGAGAATGAATAAACATACGTAAAGAATGATGTCTGTAAACTTTTTAGTAATCTGTAATAAAAACATAATACCAGTGATGGGCTCATCAGACCATACATCAGAATTTTACTGTCAACCCTGAGTCCAGTGTCTTGGGAAACTGACAGGTGTCAGCAAGAGACACTTCCTCCCTGTCTCCTGACCTGAGCTGTTCTATGCTCTGCAGCAGTTTGGCCAGTTCTCTCCTGTGAGACCCCAGCTATTTCTTTTCCAGACTGCTAGATGTGAGGCTTATTTGTTGCTGCTGCTACTGCCTGTTTCGTTGTGGGGATCTTGGTCCTAATTCCTTTTCTTTGAATCTGTAAATACTCCAAATGCAGCCCATAAAGAGGCTTGACTGGCCTCCAGAACGCACTGCCAGATGCAGGCTTCCAGCTTTCCTGACCTACCGGAGAGCTGGATTTCGTGGGTTTGTTTGGTCTTGCAGTCTGTGCCAACTGGGCACCCTGTCCTCGGTCCACCTTCTTCTTTGCACACAAGTAAAAGGGAACATGTTATTCTTTCCTGTGGGTGGAAACAGTCCCTTTATTTATGGAGCCGTACTAAAATTTGGTTTCCCGATGGCCTGATGCTCCGGCTTTGTCTGTCAAATGACTTTCTTTCCTAGGTTTCCATTTCACGGCCAAGTTCTTCTAGGCTTCTGAGAGCATCTGAGCCCTTGGTGGCTCTGGTCTTCCCCCAGCCCCTGGCACTGGGGTTCTGCTTCCTGGAACCCGAGAGATGTCACAGACTGATACCTCCCTTGCCTCTGCTCTGGTTCCCACCTCAGCCTGCTGATGCCCACACGTGCAGGCCTCCTCGGACAGGACGCTGGTCTTTCTAAGCTCATTGGAAATCATGTGGTTTGCCCCAGAAGGCGATAGCCTCTGACGTGTCCCCGTTTTCCTTTGGTCTGGTTTTCCTAAGAATGTGGGAGGGAGGAAGGAGGTATTCGCTGCAGGCGAATGTCTGACCATCAGCAGACTGAGGGGAGCAGGATGTCGGGGTCTGTCACTGTGGGCACAGCTGATGCAGTCTTGGCACACCGAGAGGAACGTCTGCTGCTTCGTGATATCCACGTTCTGTTTGTAAGACCTAAGGCAATTAAAAGCGGGAAACTGCTCTAACCAAACTGACGTTTATTTTTCAGTACATGTGGTACACTGTATACTCATTCTGCATATTTTGTAGAGTTTTTGGAAAGTAAAAACTTGAAAACTGTCGAGAGCTGACTCTCCCTTTTCTGTTCACTGGGCCTTGGAAGGAAAAAGGACAGAGCTGGGCTGTGTGTCCTGGGTTTTTTATGCGTTGACACAGATGCAGTTGAAAGATTTGAAATGACTTGCAGGTTGAAATTTGAGTTTCTTTTGCTCTTTACGTTCTTCTGCGTTTTCGCCCATCAGTACCCTTGTCGTACGGTCTCTCAGGCGTGTCTGACTCTGCAGCCCCATGGACTACTGCACGTCAGGCTCCTCAGTCTTCCACTGTCTCCCGGAATTTGCTCAGACTCATGTCCATTGAGTCAGTGATGCCATCCAACCATCTCATCCTCTGTCGTCCCCTTCTCCTTTGCCTTCAATCATTCCCAGCATCAGGGTCTTTACCAATGAGTCAGTTCTTCGCATCAGGTGGTCAAAGTATTGGAGCTTCAGCTTCAGTGTCAGTCCTTCCAATAAATATTCAGGGTTGATTTCCTTTAGGATGGACTGGTTTGATCTCCTTGCAGTCCAAGGAACTCTCAAGAGTCTTTTCCAGCACCACAATTTGAAAGCATCAGTACCCTTGATTAATATTATACATTGTTCATGTCAGGGAACAGACTACGTGATTAGGACTTTGATGTTTTTAAGGAAACAAGCAGAATGTCCTTATCCCAAAAAGGGAGCTAAACATCTTCACATCTGAGGTTTTAAGATAGTATTTTTTAAGTTATGCACATATTAATGAGTAGTATCTTCACTCTTTAGGACTATAAATTAGGAAGCCTTGAGCAGCTGATGACATCAGTCTCCTGACCAGACCCTTTGGGGTCAGTGCACCATCCGTCTGCTGGTACAGGTTCTGGTCTGGGCATTTGAGGAAGGGCAGCCATACCCATGTCCTTTACCCAGAGATGCCAGTATCATGCTGGCAACCAAACTGTCTCCAGGCTTTGCTAAATGCCCGCAGCTCGAGGTGGGGGAGCAGTGAGCAGCAAAACTGTTCCCTATGGACAACCACTGGAGAAGGAAATGGCACCACTCCAGTATTCCTGCCTGGAGAATCCCATGGACAGAGGAGCCTGGGAGGCTCTAGTCCACAGGGTAGCACAGAGTCAGACATGATTTAGCGACTAAACCGCCACCAGCACGGAGAAGCACTGGTCTACTGAGAATCTAAAAGTGAGCTGGACAAAAGTCATGTCTTTCCCTAGAATTTTTTCGAGAACAAAGGACAGAAGAGATAGTCTGCAATTTCTCTGCTCTTCGATTTTAACCAAGCTTTAACAATGATGATTTCCTCAAACATTCAAAATGACTGGAGAGAGAAGGTGGATGCTTTCTAGTTTAATGAGTGTAAAGAGGTTAAAAATGGTCCTGATATAAAGTAGGGAGGCCAAGGATATTCATGTTTTATGTTAGATTGTGGCAGGGTACAAGATTGTAAAAGAGCTTTAATAGTGTCACATACTTCTACGATATTTTTTCAAAGAAAAGAACTTACTGAACATAATTGCCTGGTGTTATAAAGACGGAGACACACCATTCAATATGTTACCCCCAAATCATGGGCCTGACTAAACTAATCTTAACCTTTTCCTGCTGATAAATTTCAACCTTCCATATTCTTCTTTAGTTTTTATCTGCCCCTGCAACTCAGTCCTTCACGTATATCCTGATGGAAGGCCTACACGTGGTAGAGATAATTAAGCCAATCTGATTTTCAAGGCTTGAATAATTAATTACTATGGATTTGACATTTTAAGACTGTGATGTTGACCTTGTACTTTGCTCAGTAGTGAAATTTAAATCTAAGAGATACGCATCAGAACAAGGCCCTTCGCATAATAAAGATTTAGTTTATATTGTTTCCTGGTGTTCTGTTCTTTTTGGTTTGCACGGCCCACATTGTGCCTTTTCCCAAGGTAATCATTAGTTATTGTTTGAACTGTTAAGCATGCACCTCTGTCATTTTGTATTATGTTGTTACATTAATCAAGGCAGTAACAAGCAAAATTTTGTCCCCAAATCCTGGAGAAGGCAATGGCAACCCACTCCAGTACTCTTGCCTGGAAAATCCCATGGACGGAGGAGCCTGGGAATCCTAACCTGCTTTAACGTAAAACTGATGTTCACTTTTTAAATGAGCCATTAAGCATATCCACTGATTTGGGGGGGGTGAAAAGTATTCTTTCTTGGGAGCTCAAATTGCACTTGACAGTTGCCTTTGGAATGTGTTCCTTCTCCCAAAGAGACAAACAACAGTAGGAATTGTGTCCTTGGAACACTTCTTCAGTTCCAAAAGGCAACTTCTGTCCTCTCCAGAGAGAAATCAAAGAGGAAAGGCAAGAAGCATCTGGAAGAGAATTCAAAACGGAAATGCACAGCTTGGTAAAAAGCTGGCCAGTGAGAGAGACAGAGGGAAGATACAAGATTATAAGAGAAAAGGGAATTTTCAAGTGTTTGTGGGGTGGAGGAGATAAAACTATAAACAAAGCCAAAACTCTAAATATAGAAACTATGAAAATAAATAGCCTATGCTCCCTGGATAGTCTTAGCTTTGATGTTAAGCAGTAAAACAACTCTGAATGGGTTCCTGTGTAAAGCTACAAATAGGAAAGTGTTAAGAATATGCTGATTAAGAAAAGCAAACATGTCTTACCTTTGAATTTTGCTATTTATTAAATAAAAGGCAAGAATGTCCTAACAAGCGTTTTTGTATAATTAAAATTCTAGTGTATGCAGGGTAAAAGTATACTGTCCATTGTCTTGAAATGTCTATTATGCAATTTGTTGCAAAAGAGTAGGTGTCTTATTTTAATTATCTGTGCTGACCAGGAAAGAAACTATGGTTGTGAACTCCGAGGAGCAAGGCTGAAGCCAAAGCTGCAGGCAGAGCTGGACGAAAGGGAATCTAACTGGAGCTAGATGACGAAGCTAAAGTACATGTCACGCGTGCTTTTTTATTGCCTTGGATTGGTTTTCATGGAAATTTTCATTAGTTGGATGACACTGGGTACATAATGGATACAGGCACTTCTTTATTTGCTGTTAGTTGAGAATGTGGCTATTTTAGGGGAGTTGGGATGATTGAAAAATAAATAGAACAGCTCATCAAAATATTGTTACACTTACTGTTTCTTTTAGAGCTTCTTCCAATGTTTACTGACAGTGTTACTATTACAAGGGACTGACTTAGACATTAGAGTTAAGACAAAGCATAAGGATGATGAATTTTTTTAAGTTAAATTTCCACTTAATTCTATGATGAGAGATTTATGAAATCTCAAGTTTCCTTTAGTTTCAAGTAGTTCAAAGACATAAAAGTCATAAGTCCTTAAGAAGCCACGTACTAAGATGGTCAATTTTTCGCCCAAGAGAAAAAGATTGGGAGTACTCTGGCGGGGAGATGTAGGCACATTGCAAGTTTCTATTGGAAAAGAGGTGTTTGCAGTCATCTCTGAGAGATCATGTACTTGAGAAGGTCATAGGACAATCCCAGAGAAAGGGGGGATTGTTCATGCACTGACTCTATTGTCCTTTAGCAAATGCTTATTTCATTACTGTTGAACACACAAGTTGTGTTAATATACACATGCACAGAAATGTCCTTCTTCCAGACAGAGGAAGTCAGCTAGTAACTGAGCTATATACATTCCCTCTTCACACTTCCTGATGTCCCTAGCAGCTAGTGTGTTCCCCGTGAGAGTAAATTCTGGCTCAGAGGTATAAGCAGAAGCCTGTGAGCCTTCGCGGATATTTTCTTAGAAGAAAGGGCATATGCTGTTTAACCCTCCTTCTTTGCTGAAGTGGGAGGGTTGAAAACTCCATCACATATTGGCTGAAGTGTTGCCAATATAAATTGTGTTTGAGCAGCTATCCCTACCATGAGGTCTATGTCACACGCTGGGGACTGAGACACTGTCAGACAGAAAAGGTGGGACATCAGCCACCTTGTGGTGCAGCCCTCCCAGACTGTGCTCCTGTCTGCAGGACTTCTTTACCTGAGGAGGAAGTGAGTCTCTAGCCTGTCTAAGCTAAACTGTTATTTTCACCAGTTTTTTTAAACTTATTGCTGAACATACATTCACTATGATTAAAAGTAGGATTAAATGACATTTATACTCAGAAATTTACATGATTTTCCTAGTTCATGCTAAAATTAGGGCAGAATCTTTGCTTAGAAAGAGATATTAATCAATTAAATGTATTTGTATATGGATTGAAAAGAAGTGTGAAATGGAATTTTGGCCTTTAGGAGATTTTCTTTAAGGTGAAAAAGCACTGAAAAATGTGCACACACACACACACACACCCACGCAAAGCAATAGAAAGTATCCCATTGTGTAACAGTTCAATCCAATAGAACCAGTGGAGCAAAGAGCAAAAGATTAGCACAGGAAATGAAATCCTCAGCCCTTCAGAGGAAACAGCTGAAAAAGACTGAAAGAGATCAGGGAGTTTGGGCAGAGAACTAGATTTTGAAGATTAGAAGGAAAGATTAGATAGGTGACAAAAAGAGGAAATGGGATACAGTGAATACATTGTCAACAGACTGAAGGGATTTTAGATGTTTATCTTAGTATGATATGTACTCCGCTTACATCCTGGTGAAGGACCTTCTGCTAATGCTCGTTTCCTTCAGCTGCTTTTGATGGAGTGTCACACTGCCATGATAGACCATGCAGTTCCCCTGGTGGTATTTTCAGGAAAACTCTGCAACTGGTGTCTGGATTCTTTCTATGAACAAACCTTACTGTTTGCATTTCAACTTGCAATTCTGTGGTCAAAGAAATGAGTGGATGATTGCACTGTGATGACTGTATCTGCAAAAGTGAAGCAGGGTGCTTTGGTGGGGGTTGGTGGCATTTCTCATGGAAATTGGAAAGCTGGGGCATTTAAAATGATCAAGTGAGAGGAACAAAGTAAGATGGAGAAATGTGACAAGCTGGTTTGAGGGGACCAGGTGGAGAGACAGTACTCTGAGGAGAAATATGGGGTTGCTGGTCAATAGAAAAAGTACCACTGAAGTTTGGGCAAGTATTCTCTGATACCAGTGTCGTAATTGCTATAGCTTTATAGTAAGACTTGAAATCTGGCAGTGTGAATTTTCCAACTTTATTCTTTCCTTTTAGTGTTGTGTTCGCTAATTCCCAGTTCTTTGCTTTTCCATAAACTTTTTTAAGTGTGTTGATATCTTTAAAAAAATGGTTTCTGTATTTTTCGTTGGGACTACATTAAATTTGTAGTTTAGTTGGGAAAAACTGTTATCTTTACCATATTGAATTTTCCCATCCATGAGCGTGAAATATTTCCCAGTTTATTTACAACTTCTTAGACTTCATTCATCAGTATTTTGTAGTTTTTCACATGTAAGATTCTTGACATAGATTGTCAGACTTAACCTGAAGTGTTTCAATTTTTGGTGTGACTATAAATTGTATATATATATATTTAAACTTTTAATTTTTATTGCTGGGATATAGACTTCTTATACATTGACTGTGTATGCTACAATTTTACTGGAGTCCTTATCCAGATGTAGTTTTTTCATAGCTTCTTTGGGGGTTCCTGTTTAAAATATCTTGTCATTTGTGAGTAAAGACAATCTGAGTTCTTTTTTTTTTTTCTTTTTAAATTCACCAATTTTCTTCTTCCTCAGTTGGTCCATCGTTGGTACTGTTTCCAGGCCCTTAGAGGATTCAGTGATACCCAGCCACATGGGGAGGGCAATCTGCTTCTCTCAGCCTGTGTGTGTTAGTCGCTCAGTCATGTCCAACTCTGCGAAACCATGGACTGGGGCCACCAGGCTCCTCTGTCCGTGGATGTGCCAGGCAGGAGTACTGGAGTGGGTTGCTATTCTCTTCCGCAGGAGATCTTGCTGACCCAGGAATTAAACCAGGGTCTCCCACATTGCAGACATATTCTTTATTGTCTAAGCCACTAGGTCAGCCTACTGATTCTAATGCTCATGTCATTCCAGAAATACCCTCACAGACACACCCAGATGTTTGGCCAGTATCCAGGTACACTATGGCCTGGTCACAGCACATATGATTAAAATGATAATGTGTCTCTGATGTTTTATGATCTGAAATGGTTGGGTTTGTCTTTTACTTTTTTTAGATAAAAAAGTTCATATGAGCCTTATATTACCTGGAGTATCCTAACTATTCAATTCAGTTCAGTTCAACTGTTCTGTCATGTCTGACTCGTTGCAACCCACGGACAGCAGCATGCCAGGTTTCCTTGTCCATCACCAATTCCCAGAGCTTGCTCAGCTCATCCAATCGGTGATGCCATCCAACCATCTCATCCTCTGTCGTCTCCTTCTCCTCCCACCTTCAGCCTTTCCCAGCATCAGAGTCTTTTCAAATGAGTCAGTTCTTCGCATCAGGTGGCCAAAGTATTGGAGTTTCAGCTTCAGCCTCAGTCCTTACAGTGAATATTAAGGACTGATTTCCTTTAGGATGGATTGGATGGATCTCCTTGCAGTTCAAGGGACTCTCAAGAGTCTTCTCCAAAACCACAGTTTAGAAGCATCAATTCTTCAGTGCTCAGCTTTCATTATAGTCCAACTCTCATATCCATACTTGACTACTGGAAAAATCATAGCTTTGACTAGATGGACCATTGTTGGCAAAGTAATGTTGCTACTTTTTAATATGCTGTCTAGGTTGGTCATAGCTTTTCTTCCAAGGAGCAAGCGTCTTTTAACTTCATGGCTGCAGTCACCATCTGCAGTGATTTTGGAGCCCCCAAAAATAAAGTCTGACACTGTTTCCACTGTTTCCCCATCTATTTGCCATGAGGTGATGGGACCAGATACCATGATCTTCGTTTTCTGAATGTTGAGTTTTAAGCCAACTTTTTCACTCTCCTCTTCACTTTCATCAGGAGGCTCTTTAGTTCTTCTCTTTCTGCCATAAGCGTGGTGTCATCTGTGTATCTAAGGTTATTGATACTTCTCCTGGCAATCTTGATTCCAGCTTGTGCTTCATCTGGCCTAACATTTCTCATGATGTACTCTGCATATAAGTTAAATAAGCAGAGTGATGATATACATCCTTGATGTACTCCTTTCCCAATTTGGATCCAGTCTGTGGTTCCATGTCTGGTTCTAACTGTTGCTTCTTGACCTGCATACAGATTTCTCAGGAGGCAGGTCAGGTGGTCTGGTATTCCCATCTCTTGAAGAATTTTTCACAGTTTGTTGTGATCCACACAGTCAAAGGCTTTGGTGTTGTCAATAAAGCAGAAGTAGATGTTTTTCTGGAATTCTCTTGCTTTTTTGATGATCCAGAAGATATTGGCAATTTGATCTCTGGTTCCTCTGCCTTTTCTAAATACAGCTTGAACATCTGGAAGTTCACGGTTCATGTACTGTTGAAGCCTGGCTTGGAGAATTTTAACCATTACTTTGCTCCTGTGTGAGAAAAATGCCTGACTTGGAGAATTTTGAGCATTGCTTTGCTAGCGTTTGAGATGCATGCAATTGTGCAGTAGTTTGAGCATTCTTTGGCATTGCCTTTCTTTGGGATTGGAATGAAAACTGACCTTTTCTAGTCCTGTGGGCACTGCTGAGTTTTCCTAAATTGCAGATGTATTGAGTGCAGCACTTTAACAGCATCATATTTTAGGACTTGAAATAGCTCAACTGGAATTCTATCACTTCCACTAGCTTTGTTCGTAGTGATGCTTCCTAAGGCCCACTTGACTTCACACTCCAAGATGTGTGGCTTTAGGTGAGTCATCACACCATCGTGGTTATCTGGTTCATGAAGATCTTTTTTGTATAGTTCTTCTGTGTATTCTTGCCACCTCTTCTTAATATCTTCTGCTTCTGTTAGATCAGTTGTGCTCATCTTTGCATGAAAAGTTCCCTTGGTATCTCTAATTTTCTTGAAGAGATCTCTAGTCTTTCCCATTCGATTATTTTCTTCTATTTCTTTGCACTGATCACTGAGGAAGGCTTTTTTACCACTTCTTGCTATTCTTTGAAACTCTGCATTGAAATGGGTATATCTTTCCTTTTCTCCTTTGCCTTTAGCTTCTCTTCTTTTCTCAACTATATATAAGGCCTCCTCAGACAGCCATTTTACCTTTTTGCATTTCTTTTTCTTGGGGATGGTCTTGATCCCTGCCTCTTGTACATTGTCACGAGCCTCCATCCATAATTTTTCAGTCACTCTGTCTATCAGATCTAATCCCTTGAATCTGTTTGTCACTTCCACTGTATAATCATAAGTGATTTAATTTAGGTCATATCTGAATGGTCTAGTATTTTTCCCTACTTTCTTCAATTTGACTCTGAATTTGGCAGTGAGGAATTCATGATCTGAGCCACAGTCAGCTCCTGGTCTTGTTTTTGCTTACTGTATAGAGCTTCTCCATCTTTGGGTGAATGTTTGGGTACTATTATAAAAGATAAAATCTGGATTGTCAAAGTAGTAATGTAAGAATTCTAGTATTTCTCATTCACTTCAGAGTTCAGCATCAGTGTATCTGATCTAAAGATGCCTATTCTCTACTGATGACCAGGGACATAGGCTGTGTTCAGTCTTGTGGTTTCAGTATCTCTTAGGCTCTCTTTGACCTCTGTGTAACATAAGAAGGGGGAGGAAAGGCTCGAAAATGGTCCTCATCCTTTCCATTTATGTTCTGCTTATGAAAACTTCTCATGTGACCCTCCTTAAATTAAAAGGGTGCTCTGAAATGTGATTTATGATTAGGTGGTGAATTTTCTGCAATAGCCTGCAGTTTGTAAGGCAGAGTGCAGACTTTCAATGGACAGTTATCCATGCTGCCTTAGACCCTGCACTGCCCATTAATGCTGATCTTCTGGAGCCCACCCACCTGGGTACAGGGAGCAGTCGGCACTATGAGAACACAGTCCTTCAGAATTGCCAAGTGGCATGGTGCAGTTAACCCTTTAGTTCTGTGCCTTGTAAATGACTTAATAATAATTCTATCAGAAAGTGTTGTTAAACCTCTTGGGAATGCTTTCATATTACTAAAATAATATTAAGGAAATCACTCACTCCAGTCTCAGCATCAAATGATATTTTATGTAATAAAGAACCTCTTTGCGCTGTACTTTTCTTTTTTAAATTCAGACGCAGAATGAATGTGAGATAAATGAAGACTGCCGTGTCTGTAACATACTTCCCTTTGAACTTGAACTGGTAGATTTTCTTCCCTCTTTCTCTCACTTCCTCTCTTCCCTGGCACTTCAATTTTCAATTATTCACATATTTTTATTTTAAAATAGCATCTGATCACTATTAACATCAGTGATTTTCTTTAACGAACATGAGGCACTTTTTCTTTAATTGGTGAGCTTTAATTTGAATATGAGCTTTTATAAGTGAAGCAATACAAGCAAGAAAGCCACATACTATTTGTTTCTGATCTATGTGTGGCCATGTCACAGTGTTCCTAAACCTTGAGAGTATATCAGGATCATCTGGAAGGTTTGTTAGAACACAGATTTCTGGATCCCACTGCCAGAGTTTCCTCTTCAGTGAGTCTGGGATGGGACCCACAGATTTCTTTTTCTAGCAAGTTCCCAAGTGATGCTGCTGCTGCCGGCCTAAGGACAGTACGTTGAGTAAAATGATCTTTCTATCAAGTAATACCAAAGAGGGCGGGATAAAGTTACTGAATTTATGCAGTTTCTTGAAGGTTGGAGTATTTGATATGTCTCAGCTTTTGTACTAAAAATAATAATAATAATAATAATAATGCCAAAAGACATTCAGTGCTTAAGACTAAGGTTAATTTAATTCCATAATCATAAGGCAGAACGGTACCAAATTCGGTACATGGAGATTTCTGTACTTAATTTTGACTGACCCACATAGAACAAATGTGATTCATCTGACTTAAAATTGAAAACCCAAATAAGCTAGGTTGGAAAACACAATACATTTTTATTATGGGGCCTAAAAGGAGACAAACTGGTTATTAGAATTGTAAGAGTGATTGGACCAAAGCTACAGGTGAGTAAGTTGCTCCAACATTAAGCAAAATAATCAGGAAATTATGCAAATCTTATGAACAAGCAAGCTAGAATATTTTCCATCAGCATGAGTGCAGGGTCTGAGCTATACAGATTTAAGAATTTTCTCCTAGGCATTTACTTTCTTAAGTAATTCTGAAGACAATTTATTTTTAAGGCTTTCACCTAAGCAAGAAGAAATCTGTTGTACAATAATGAAAAAAGAAAAAGAGCTCTGTTCTCTGGATGTTCAACAGTTCTGTTAAGGGTTCATAAGTTATTTACTTGGAAAATCATATACCCAGGGGCACTGAACCTGGTCCAGGTGGTGCTGGTGGGAAAGAACCTGCCTGCCAATGCAGGAGACATGAGGTGGGTTGAATCCCTGGGTCAGGAAGGTCAGCTGGAGGAGGGCACGGCATCCCACTCCAGTGTTCTTGTCTGGAGAATCCCATGGACAGAGGAGCCTGGCAGGTTATATTCCATGGGGTTGCAAAGAGTTAGATATTACTGAAGTGATTTAGCATGCATGCATAGAAGATTATAAAATTCAGTTGGAGAAGGAAAGGGCAACCCACTCCAGTGTTCTTGCCTGGAGAATCCCAGGGATGGTGGAGCCTGGTGGGCTGCTGTCTATGGGGTCGCACAGAGTTGGACACGACTGAAGCGACTTAGCAGCAGCAGCAGCAGCATACTCTAGAGAATCGAGTAGTTTAACCTAACATGAAAAACTGTGGAATGAAAGAATAAGAATTACATTGGGTTGCTTTTTAAAGTATGAAGCCTGCCTAAAGTCAGCATATAGGACTCGCTTCAAAAGGTGACCAGTGATGACGATCAATATGTGATTCTTCAAGGAGATGATCTGGAGCAAAAAGGCAATTTACACACCAGAAAGGTAACATTCAAGCAACCAAGGATAGTCAGAATATTTCTTCGGACTTTTTTCTTCTCATAAAAAAATGAAAATTTTTATGTAATTATTTTTCTCAATTATATTTACAAAAGAGGCATTAGCAAGGAAAATATCTTGATTTGAAGGAAGGAAAGGATACTAAGAAATTCTGCCCAGGCTTTTGCCAGTTTTATTTGGGATCTATTCCATTCTCCCTAGCTTCTTCTTTTATCACCTGATTTAACATTTCAGGGAAGTCATCCCAGGAAGGGTTTTTATGGTTGTTTTTCTTGGCACGACTCTACACTTCCTCTGTGTATTCAGAGTGTTCTGCCTTGAGGAGGTGAACCTCATGCCAAGGCATGGACAGAAACCCAGGGCCCAGTGCCCCTCAGTGCCTCAGTCAGTTTTCAGGGAGTCACATTGGCACGCTTGCTATTATCACGCAGCTTCATCACGCAGCGAGGTTGTCCTGGGCCCCCTGCTTCTTTCCTCCTTCCCGATTTTAGTCTTGGGTTTGCCCATTCTGCTGTGACTCTGCCTGGTAATGGCCAGCCTGGGAGCTGACCCCAGCACATCTGATCTCCTGAGATGAAATGCCACATGAATTTCATATGAAGGTCAAGACAAAGATGGGTTGGAAAAAGACAGCGTCTGCTATTAATTTTCCTTCCGTCTTGTTTCTGCCTGCTGTTCTGAAGCTGTAATTGGAGTAAACATTAGGCCTTGTGAAAGAAATTTTACAGAGTATGGGTACTTTTTTATGTCATGGATTGCAAATGTGGAGGATATAGGTGTGTTGCTCCAAGCTGAAAAGGTCCAGCAAGTTCATTTACTCAAGCTTCCTTTGAACAAGTAGCCTACTTCCCACCTCCCAATGCTGTCCACATCTGACTCTGGTAATTTAAAATTCTATAATTCCTCCTTAAAACATTTTAATGTTTAGTGACCTTTTAGAGTTCATTAAACTTTATGTTTAATAGAATTCCCTCTTTCCATGTTAGCCACTAAAGTCTGATTCCTATAAATGTGTAAATCCCAATTTTATTTCCCTTCTAAATCTGTGCTATCTCCATGTTATCCCCAGATTCCTGTGATAAACTTCATGTAGCCACTTGCCTTCTTCTTGATCTTTATCCTTGTCTGACCCCTTAATGGAAGATAGGTCTTTTCTTTCCCCTCTTCCTGCAGGGGTCTCCGCTCAAGAGTGGTAAGTTTTCAGTTTAACAGTCTTCCCTACGTCATCTTTCAAATCTGCCCCACACTAGGTCTTACTGTGCTTGCTTTTCACTTACTCCCTCACCACTTACAGAGAAGCAGTAATGCCAAAACAATAGGATTTGTGGAAATACCTAGAAAAGTGATGTTGTTTATAGAAAGGTTTTTTTAAAAAATTCATCTTTATTCACATTTAAAATTTTGATAAAATTATGAAATGAATTATTTTTATTCACCTTTGGAGTAAAGTGTGTATGTTCTCTCTAGGGATATATATTTTTTAAAGAAGGGAAACCATAGTAGGTGGTTGAAAATAGAATAAATCTTTACCAAAAAGAAATTGACCTAAAATATAGTGGATATGAATATATTTCTTTTCAGCCCTAAATGTGACAAAAGGGAACTCTAGTTTGGAAATTAGGTAAGCTGATGTTTTTTATAATCTTTTTCTCACTAGGAAAAGAGAAAACTATTTACACATTAGATTAGATGATATATACTCATATAACTATTTCCAGGAAATAATCAAAATATTTTAATACTGGATTAAGGATGATACAAGATAAAACACAGTGTACAGTGACCAAGAACTCACTGTCTCAAAAAATGCTCATTTTAGTAGATGTATCATAATAGTTCAGCCTGTTTTCAAAGAAAATTTAAGAATTCCAAAAGTACACAGAATATATCAAAAGTCAAAGACAATAATAAATGTAAAAATGTGATTTTAAGATTTGTATGCATGTGATTCAGAATGCTTTTAACATTAATTTCTAAGTTGATTATTTGGAAACGATACCTGTCTTGGATCATGTCCTCCAAGCAGACCCAAATACAAGTGGTAGTGAGCAAGAGATTTATTAAGGTAGGGCTTCCCCAAGACAAGAAGAAGAGAGAGGGAAACAGGACCATGAAAGAGCAGACACCAACCCAAGGGGAGCCTTGGCCTGGGAATGTGCTCAATCGGAGACAAGGTGGCTGGGCGACGATGCTCCTGTCCCCCCTGAGCTCTCACCCTCTGCTGCATCGCCCCCCAGGCTCTTCCAAGTCTCTATGTAGATGGGCCGAGTGCTCCAGGAGGCCAGCGACAGTCAGGGTCAGTGCTTAAGGGAGAATCTCACAGGCACGGGGAATGGTGTCCAGTCAGGAAAGGGAACTGGCGAGCATCAGGGTGGGCATCAATCAAGTTTCCTACAGGAAGCTTACTAGAATTTCCTGGTAAGCAGGACATGACCCTGAATTTAGTGAACTTTTTCTGTTATTTGGGGGCTTCCCTGGTGGCTCAGAGGTTAAAGCGTCTGCCTGCAATGCGGGAGACCTGGGTTCGGTCCCTGGGTTGAGAAGATCCCCTGGAGAAGGAAATGGCAACCCACTCCAGTATTCTTGCCTGGAGAATCCCATGGACGGAGGAGCCTGGAGGGCTACAGTCCACGGGGTCGCAAAGAGTTGGACACGACTGAGCGACTTCACTTTCACTTTCACTTTCTGTTATTTACAGTTCTCAATATGAATACCTGGCTTCTATATGTGTACTTGCATTAGGTTGATCAACAGGCAAATAGAAATGAGTTTACCTCTGATGAACTTAGAGCACACAGTCAAGACCTTAGGAATGATGTGTTCACTCACTCAATGACTATTCGTCTTCTAGGGACAATTCATTAAGCATGTTACTCCTCATTGGACATACCCACACCTTATCCCTACACATGAACATTGGAAAGAGCTTTGTTGGCTTCCTTTTGTCTTGCCAGAAAATGAAAAGTGATCTTAAGAAGGAAGTCTTCTTTGAAAAGAAATTGACATGTTATTGTATACTTGTCAACTTCAAATATCTCATTTTAACTCCTTGCATGTTCAGGATGTCACATGCGATTAAAAGATCACCAAAACCCTAGGGTTGTTGCTTTTCCCACATCCCATACATGCTGATATGTTGTGTTTTCCTTCTGTTTGTTTTAAGATATTGTCTATTTTCACTTTTGATTTTCTCTTTGATTAAATTGTTGTTCAAAAGTGTGTTGTTTAATTTCCATGAATCACAGATTTTAAAAGGCTTTAGAATATCCTTCATGAACCCATAAAAATTTTATTGAATCTTAAAAAAACAGATGTGTGGTTGCCAGAACACTGGGAGAGTCATAACAAGATAAAAGCAGACTTTTGGACAGAAACATTTGTGTTTCTGTGATAATGTGTTGGAATGAATAGCTGAGGGAGAAAACATGAGACTGTGATTTGATATTGTTAATACAGTGTGATTACTCAGGAAAGCAAGGACAAATGACGTTTTTGTATACTTCAGAAAATTTAAAAGTCATCATACATGCCATGACTGTGATTGAAAAGAACAGGAAGTAATTCCGTTTCCAACCTTGCTACAGGGCTGAATCACAACATCTGGCAATAGGCCAAGCATCTTTAGAACCTCTCCTTGACTTTGTCCAGGCTCTAGGGCATGATAAGGAAATCACTGCTTTAATCTGTAATGATACTGATGCTATGGATAAGCTCAGTAGTCTGAAGACTTTTCTCAAACAGTCTTATTATCAATTCTCTCATTGCTTTTGGGACTCTGCAGTTATTTCATATTACATGGATATAGGCAATTTGTCCAGCATTCTACAGAATGTTTCACAAGTTCCAGCCCTGGCCTTCTCTATGGGCAGCTGTTGTCTCCATTTAATATCTAGGACAGAGGTTCTCAAACTTAAGATTACTTCTGAATCACCCCCAAAGCTTAATTAAAATACAGATTTCTGGGCCCCACCCCAGAGGTTCAGATTCAATAGGTCTAGGGTAGGGCCAGAGAATTTGCATTTTGCACATATTCCAAGGTGATGTTCTTGCTGATCCTACTGGTCCAGGAACCACATTTTAAGAACTACTAGTTTAGGGAAATGAAAGAGTTTAGTACATGGAAGCAGATAAAAGGTATGCTCAAATATTCTAGTATGGTAAGATTAAGAGACTAGAAGCAGCTTGAACTACCAGATAAAAAAAATTGGCTGGCTGTTCAGCCATAGAGAAATAGGTGTAGACCAGAGATAACATTTTAGATGACTTAATAGAAAAATATGACTATGTTTAAATTATCTGGACTTTTCAAGTGGAAACAGCTTGTTTGCCTGATTAATCTATATCATTTCGGTATTTCTTTTTAAGAGATATTTTATGGAGATTGGATATTATGTTCACCTAAATATCCATAAAGATAAGTTTTCTACATTTATGAAACTATTTGCCAAATGATAAATGCTGTTTCTAGTTCATCCGATTAGCCTGAATTTAGGACATTTGCTGAAAAAGAGCATAATAGAAAAATTTGACAATGCAATATTTATCACCATAGTACAATTTTTAAAAAACCCTGAGTCTTTAGCAAATGCAGTATCATTATTTGTCCATAAAAATGCCATGACTCCCTCCTTGGGGATTCATATCCTGTTAATAGATATGAGCTAGGAAAATAAAACATATTTCCATCAACTTTCATTATACTCCTGAATATATCTTTAGTGTATGTATAGATTTTCCCTGTTGATTATCGTCTTTTTCTCAGTTTTTAAAATAATAAACAGATAAGTTAAAAATAAATCCAGTTACTGTCCATTCAAGTCTCTCCAGGCTCTCACCTACCATTGTAAAAAATTGCCAATCTCCTCCTGCCCCCAATCCCTCCCAGCATCAGAGTCTTTTCCAATGAGTCAACTCTTCGCATGAGGTGGCCAAAGTACTGGAGCTTCAGCTTTAGCATCATTTCTTCCAAAGAAATCCCAGGGCTGATCTCCTTCAGAATGGACTGGTTGATCTCCTTGCAGTCCAAGGGACTCTCAAGAGTCTTCTCCAACACCACAGTTCAAAAGCATCAATTCTTCAGCGCTCAGCCTTCTTCACAGTCCAACTCTCACATCCATACATGACCACAGGAAAAACCATAGCCTTGACTAGACAGACCTTAGTCTGCAAAGTAATGTCTCTGCTTTTGAATATGCTATCTAGGTTGGTCAAAACTTTTCTTCCAAGGAGTAAGCATCTTTTAATTTCATGGCTGCAGTCACCATCTGCAGTGATTTTGGAGCCCCCAAAAATTAAGTCTGACACTGTTTCCACTGTTTCCCCATCTACTTCCCATGCAGTGATGGGACCGGATGCCATGATCTTCGCTTTCTGAATGTTGAGCTTTAAGCCAACTTTTTCGCTCTCCTCTCTCACTTTCATCAAGAGGCTTTTTAGCTCCTCTTCACTTTCTGCCATAAGGGTGGTGTCATCTGCATATCTGAGGTGATTGATATTTTTCCCGGCAATCTTGATTCCAGCTTGTGTTTCTTCCAGTCCAGCATTTCTCATGATGTACTCTGCATATAAGTTAAATAAGCAGGGTGACAATATACAGCCTTGACGTACTCCTTTTCCTATTTGGAACCAGTCTGTTGTTCCATGTCCAGTTCTAACTGTTGCTTCCTGACCTGCATACAGATTTCTCAAGAGGCAGGTCAGGTGGTCTGGTATTCCCATCTCTCTCAGAATTTTCCACAGTTTATTGTGATCCACACAGTCAAAGGCTTTGGCATAGTCAATAAAGCAGAAATAGATGTTTTTCTGGAACTCTCTTCTTTTTCCATGATCCAACGGATGTTGGCAATTTGATTTCTCATTGCTCTGCGTTTTCTAAAACCAGCTTGAACATCAGGGAGTTCATGGTTCACGTATTGCTGAAGCCTGGCTTGGAGAATTTTGAGCATTACTTTACTAGCATGTGAGATGAGTACAATTGTGTGGTAGTTTGAGCATTCTTTGGCATTGCCTTTCTTTGGAATTGGAATGCAAACTGACCTTTTCCAGTCCTGTGGCCACTGCTGAGTTTTCCAAATGTGCTGGCATATTGAGTGCAGCACGTTCACAGCATGATCTTTCAGGATTTGAAATACCTCAACTGGAATGCCATCACCTCCACTAGCTTTGTTCGTAGTGATGCTTTGTAAGGGCCACTTGACTTCACATTCCAAGATGTCTCTCTCTACATTAGTGATCACATCATCATGATTATCTGGGTCGTGAAGATCTTTTTTGTACAGTTCTTCCATGTATTCTTGCCACCTCTTCTTAATATCTTCTGCTTCTGTTAGGTCCATACCATTTCTGTCCTTTATCGAGCCCATCTTTGCATGAAATGTTCCCTTGGTATCTCTAATTTTCTTCAAGAGGTCTCTAGTCTTTCCCATTCTGTTGTTTCCTCTATTTCTTTGCATTGATCCCTGAAGAAGGCTTTCTTATCTCTTCTTGCTATTCTTTGGAACTCTACATTCAGATGCTTATATCTTTCCTTTCCTCCTTTGCTTTTCGCCTCTCTCTTTTCACAGCTATTTGTAAGGCCTCCCCAGACAGCCATTTTGCTTTTTTGCATTTAGATCTGGGGGAACATGAATTCTTTTGCTATCCTGTATTCAGTCTCAGTGATCTTTGGCAGTGAATATATGTTTCTCTGAAACTCAGTTTCCTCATCTATGATCTCCTCCAATACCAAAAGTCTGTGGTTACATTATAGTCATTGTTTCCTGTAGGATGTGTCAAAAAAGATGACAGCTTTGCTGTCATTTTTATGCTGGGGAGAGTGCCAAGATATGTAAAGTTATTTAGATTTTAATTAAATGCCTTAGAACGTGGAAACAATGGTATAGTATATTAGTTATCCACTGCTGCATAGCAAATGACCACAGACTTAGTGGCTTGAAGCAATTCACATTTTTTAATATTATCTCAAAGTTTCAAGTGGGTCACGGTCTCATCTACTTAGGGTCTCACAGGCTACAATGAAAGTGTCTACTGGGCTGTGTTTCCATTTGGAGCTAGAGTTCCTTTAGCAAACTCATTCATGTTGTTCCCACAGCTGACAAAGGTCTGTGGTTCTTTGTCACCATAGGCCTGAAGCCCTTAGCTCTTAGAGGCCTTCTCTTTCCAGAGACAATCCAGAACAGAGCCAGCACGTGAGCATCTCTATGGCTTCGAGTCTATCACTGCCGGTCACTTCTGAAGGACTCACCCAAGATGTCTTTGTTTTAGTTAAATTTAAGTTATCTGTTCAGAGATTTCATGACGCCTGTAAGATTCCTTCACATTTGCCACATAAGGTAACATAATTGTGGGAGGGAAGAATAGCCTTTGCTGTATTCTGTTGCCTTGAAGCAAGTTGTAGGTCCTGACCACAGTCAGTGGGAGAGGTTTCCAAAGAGGCACAGAAGTCAGGGGCAGGAGTCCTGCTGGTCAGCTTGAAATTCGGCTTGCTACAAGTGGGCAAAAAGTTAAGATTCATGATGCAGTTATTCATCTGATGAGCAGTAGTCATTTAAGGTCTCTGTTAGTTCTCCTGTCTTCAAAGTAGAGGAACACAGTACTGATGTTTCAGTAGTGCAGTCAAGACTAATGGGATAATGTGTACAAATTATCTTACAATTTTTGGCACATCGTTGGTTCTCTATTATTAGTTAAAATTATTATTATTGTTGTCATATTAATTATATTACTTGATTTTGGTTCCTTTTATCTCATTCAATGATTTCTCAGTTTTATTTGATTGGCTGAAAATTATGTCAATACTTATAGGACGATTCATAAGACATGCTGGTTCATGTGTTCTTGATTTCAAATATTAATTTTGTTTTGCCTTTAACTGTGACACTGAAAGTAAATCCAACTTCCTTTCCAAGCTGACTCAACATTTAATGAGTAATATCTCAATTACTAGATTTCCATTTTTGTTTGTTTTCTGGTTTGCTTTCTGTGCTTTTCTTCTAGGTGCTTTACTTACATGTTACTGGCTTTTCTCCTGGGGCCCTTTCCCTTTCACTTGGCATGGCAACTATTGCCAGCATAAGAATTTATAAAGATGCAGGAGTCCCTGCTAGCCAAGTGGAGATCTCAGTTTGGTATCTCAATAGGTTAAAGAACAGCCCACTGAGGAAGATATTGATAGCACTGGCATCTCTGTTTGACACTGAAGGATTGAAGGAACAGGCATCTGTAGTAACTGACTTAATAGTACACAGATTACAAAAGGTAACTCCAAGAGACAGCTTAAGGGTTCCGCCTTCTAGTTCTATGAAATTTGCACGATATTAAACCAAGAATTTTTAAATAAAGAAATGCAGATGTGTCATCTTTCTCTTTCCTCTGCTGTGGCTGGTATTGGTGACCTGGGCATCTCATTTCCTTGTATGGTTCCTACTGAGGCTCCATTGCAGACTGGGGAGGGAAAGACACCTGAGGCTGGGGAGCAAAGAAAGCAAGAGACCAGGTGAAGGTGGGTGCAGGGGATCTTTTTTTGAGAGGTATAATAAACAGATTTTCACTCCCTCAGGAGTGAAATCAAGTTAAAGAACACAGAGTCTATTTTATCTGCTTGTCTTTAAATTTAAACACTTCATTAAATGATGCTCAAGTTGCTTTATTTAAACATTGGACATTTTAGGGGGTTGGCAGCCAATAAAACATAGTAATGTCTTCTACTTTTGGTAAATCGAGGTTGAACAACTTAATGAATATAACACATGGGGAAGTACACATACCCAGCCATTAATATCTTCCCTGTGTAATATTTATGACTGTAATTGCTGCTCTGATTGTATATTGTGTGAGCTTGAAGCACATTAATGTATTGGATGACTAATAGAATTTGGTGGCAATGCACAGTAATTGGTATTCTGGAAGAGGGCTGAGTTTTAAATTGCATTCTTTCCTGAGTTTGCAGTGCATTTTATGACTCATCTACCTCACAGTGTGTTGGTGGCTGACAAATTGAAGTCTTTTGGCTGAATAGTAAACATCAGAGACAGTTTAGTCTTCTCCTAGCTTTTCTGTTTGAGTTTTCTCATCATTCATTGAAAGTATCCAAAATAAATCATTGATTACTGTTAATTGACTTTTGTCCATTCTGACCTAGAGAGAAGGCGCGTTTGTCAATATGTCACTGAATGTATCGGGGGTGCCAGGAATGTGGTCTCTACGCTCTTCAGGGGCCATTGTATGCCTTGGAATAAAAGGGGGTCTATTAATTCATTCTTCATTGACTGTTCCAGGTAGATCGCAGGTCTTTGGGCACCCCAGCCCGCTTCCC
This sequence comes from Budorcas taxicolor, assembly GCF_023091745.1. Taxonomy (NCBI): domain Eukaryota; kingdom Metazoa; phylum Chordata; class Mammalia; order Artiodactyla; family Bovidae; genus Budorcas; species Budorcas taxicolor. The sequence continues at coordinate 1,442,779 of NC_068922.1, forward strand.
TTGTTGGGTGGGCTTAGAGGTGAGAGAGAAGGACCTATTTTCTTCTTTTACTTTGCTAAATGTCTTTATTGTTACAAAGTGTAACACAAAAGTAGTACAGTGTAGCAATTTTCGTCAAAAATCAATGATTGCTTAAATTTACAAACGGGACACTTGTTCTGTGGAGTAAAATCTAATGGTAAGGACACATTAGAATAGGAGAGAGTGGCTTTTGTCATTCAATAGTTCATCTTCAATAAATAAAATCTGAGCCTAGGTTAGTCACCACTAGTCACACTTTTGCTTTTAATACGTGTACATTTTTATTTGCCCATTCCATATATAAAGAAGTAAGCATTTAAAATTTTTCATGCAACATAATATAGCATATAATACATAGTTTTATCTCTCATGTTCACCTAAAAAGCCTTATAAGAGCAATTCTGTGAATGAGTACATCAGCGTTTTCCATTATGGTCCATGGAACAGCATCACAGGAGAGCGTGTTAGAGATATGGACTCTTAGGTGTGCCCAAGTCCTGCCGAACTAGAAATGCTGATGAATGGTGCTCAACCGGTCTATGTTTTACACGTGTTCTAGGTGACTCCAGTGTAGTCTACGAGAACCATTGATGTAGAAAGTATTATCATACTCATTGTAGAGATGATACAGTTGATGCTCACTGTGGTCTGATGATTGCAGAAATAAATGGCTAGTTCATTTTAGGGCCCTTCCTCAAACCCAGAAAATAAATAAAGAATTAAATAAATAAAATAAATATATAATTAAAGAAAATAATAAAGAAATAGTGAATTCCATAGACCTGGAAAACAGTCACTCGTAAATGAATTGAGAAAGGGGCCATTTCCTTGCTTTCTCATCATGAAAGTGGGTTTTAAAACTATTAACACTAGAATATTAACCTAGAAAGAGTTTTAATGATGCAAGGAACATTTTGCAGTCCCTCCATTGTGTTCCTCATTTTCTTTTTAGTGGAGTGCAAATAGGATGTAGTTAAATCCCAGAGAGGTGGCGGTTGCATGTTAATAGAAGTGGGAGACTGTTTTAATCATGTCTTCCTAGCCCAATGAGTCTGTGGATAGATTTCCACCAGGGCCTTTCACACACCACATTACCCATGCTCAGAGTGCCCTGTGGTGGTTTTCCTGCACGCACAATTTTACACACGCTACAGAGAAGTTTCTTAGTTGCTGTGGTATCAAAATGAATGTTAACTACCCCTCTGTGACTTAGGAAATGAATGTTTCCTCTTGCGCTGAAAGCAGAAAACAGTGGCCGTTATCTGTAATAGGAAAGTCTGTAGAGTGCTGCCTACTGAGGCCTTTTTCTCTGTGAACTCAATTTGGGCTTTGTGTGAAAAACAAATAAGTAAAGTTTAAGTCTATTGTTTACTCAACTAGGAAGAATTTCCTTGAATAGAAGATGTTAGTGTGCAATTAGGTGAATGTACCATGTATTTGGGTGTGATTTTTATTCTGCATATATATAAAACATGATGCTACGTTTATGGGGAAAGAAAGCTTGAAAAACATGTCAGTATTTTATGAATAATTACAAAGAGAACATGCAGGTAACAACTGCTAAGTTTGGAAGTGATTGGCGACTCTCCACGCACTTCTGCTGTGTGTCCAGAGTGACTTGTTTTCTGCTCAGAACTCCTGCCTCTTTGCATTTGCAATTGCGGTTTCCTTTCCCTGGAGCCCTCCCCACAAAATGCAGAATTATAAGGCTGGCAAACTCCTTTTCATCCTTATGTGTTGGCTGAAAAGATGCCTTAGCCCTTTCTGGTCCACGCCTGCAGTGCACTTTGAAATGTCTCCTTCAGAGGATAATCATTAGCTATGTGCATGAGTGTCTCTTTATATTTTCAGGTGCCACTCCTCAGTATCTAGTCTGTACCTGACATATTGCAGGATTCAATAAATAATGCTTCCGTGAATTAATGACGGGCATTTCCAAATGGATAAAGTCCTCAAACCAGCATCTCCTCTATGCACTGTCATTTTTACCCAAACTTCCAAGTCCCAGTGAGGAAGCTGGAATCCCTAGAGCTGTCAATGCCTTCTCTCTTTACTTTAGTCAGTTCTACCTCCTATCGTCAGTTTGGTTCAGTTCAGTCCCTCGGTCGTGTCTGACTCTTTGCGAGCCCATGGACAGCAGTACGCGAGGCTTCCCTGTCCATCACCAACTCGCAGAGCTTGCTCAAACTCAGGTCCATCGAGTCGGTGATGCCACCCAGCCACCTCACCCTCTGTCGTCTTTATTCCTAACACCCTGACCTTTATCTGGTGTCTGTCTCTCAACACTCCACTCAGTTCTTGTCTAAAAGATTAAGTTTCTTCGAGCTAGGTTCTTTTCCTGTTTCTCCTCTTTCAGTGAATGTTTTGGTGGCTGTTGCCATGAAGATGAAACCTGGGCCAGTTGCCCTACCTCCTATCTCCTGAATCCTCTGTATGCCTTTGCCTGGGTGAAGTCTTAAGTCCCGCATTTGAGAGCTGTTGGTTCCTAACTCTCACCAGATGACCTTCGATACTGTGGACGGTACATCCTTGGGGGAAGGATGACTCCCGCTACTCTGTCCTGCAAGATCCTTGCTGGTTTTGCTTCCTGTCACACACCAGGGTATGGGAGGTTCTCCACAGAGTCATGCACAATAATGGGTTAAGGAATTCACTAAAATGGGGGAAAGCAAATTGAGAAGGCCAGTGTGAGTGAAAGCAGAAAAGGCATTGTTTGCTGCGCTCCCTTCCGCTCGTGGAGAGCTGTGAAGGGCCCGGGGTTCTGTTGTACCTGCTGTGGGGTTTGCACCCCAATGTAGAGAGTCCATCATATCTTTGACCCTTATTGTCCTGCAATCATGAAATCAACCTTCAGTTCAGTTCAGTTCAGGAAAATAATCAGACCATTTTGCACCAAACGTTTGGGGTCGGAGGCTGTTTGAAGGAACTGGCTGGGAATCCCATGTGCTGGTCCTCATAAAAGCCAGGGCCTGTGAGAAATTACCACCCCTCCTGTGAGGGTGCAGCACCTCCCGCTGTGAGAGGGGGCGCGGAGGAGCCATCCCAATGGCTCCTTGTCTAGCAAACAGCTTGGATGTCTCTGCTCACTGCACCAGTCTCATCTGGCTGGTGGCGGAGTTCTCTGTGTAACTCGGTGTTGGGCATGTCCCAGACGCCGTGGTTCAGTGTCCCTCACCAGACTTTTAGTGTTTCTATCCTTTTGCCCAAATCCATTTCTGGTCTTCTCGCTCCCTTTTCTTCATATGCTCTGTGCCCACAGTGGAATTCTGCATGCCGCCTGTGCGGGCCCCTTCCTGCACTGCCACTGTGTCTTCCCTTGTGCCTTCCCTCACTCACTAGTTTTTTTTTTTTTTTTAATTAATTAATTTAATTTTTTTAATTGAAGGATGATTGCTTTACGGAATTTTGCTGTTTGCTGTCAAACCTCAACCTGAATCGGCCGTAGGTCTACACAGATCCCCCTCTCATCCCTCTCTTCCTTTGCGTCTCCCCCTCCCATCTGCTTCCCACGCACTGTCCTCCTTCTCTGAGCAACTATGAGGCATGAAAACCTCAAGGTTCTGCTCAAACCTCTGGTCCTCTCTTCGCTGGATGTTTGCCCATGAGGGACCTCCAGATGAGGGAGACCTTTATCTCCTCACTTCTCTTCTCCAGTCTCAATGATGCCTCCACAGAATATTTTTTCTGAGCCTCTAGGGGAAAAGTAATCTTTCTTTTTAACCCTCCTCCATCATAGCAGTTAACTTTAAAGTTGGCATTAACACACTATCCCTTGTCTTATGCATATATTTATTTCTTTCCTTTGCAAGTTCATTCAGAGAAGCTGCCATATCTTATGTGTCTTATATCCTGGAGTAACTTGAGTATTATAGACATTCAATAATATATAATGAATAAATGAAAAGATAGGTGCAAGGAGTGTGTGCAAAAGGCTTGAGGTGCAGGTATGGGAGGCATACCCATCTCTTTAGCTTGGCCACGTGGGCTGGGTATGCTGCAAGCTGGGGGTGACACCTCCTCCAACCCCCACTCTAACCCCTCACCCCACTCACAAATCCTCAAAACACTCAGAGTGACTCTCAGGATTATATTTCAGCAAGGGAACAGGAAGGCCTGACTCATCATGACTTAGGAGTGGGTTATAGGATAGACTGGGGACCCAAAGCATTGTACTTTCAGGATGCATTATGATATATGAAGCTGAGAACTAGCAGGTAGGTATCTTTTCGTTTCCACTCCCATTCCATTGACAGGCAGTGCCTGTAAGAGGAGAAAAATATCCCAACCGTGGGGAAATTTTCAGGCAAGTCTCAAGATAATATCATTTTTAAAGTGATGTCAATGCTATGAAACAAAAGAAAAAAGATCTGTGTGGATGCTTAACGATCTCACACTTTTGCCTTCCAGGAGACGGAACTGTTAGATCTCAGTCTTGTCAAAGACGCCAGATGTGGGAAACATGCCAAGGCGCCCAAGGTAGGAAGTGGAGCATGCTATGCACACCAGATGCTGCCTTGATTATTTAGCTGTGTCATGGTATCAATTAATTGCCCCAGTTAAAAGTTTCTCTGTTGTAGATGTTGTAAAATGCAATAAAACAGCCAATCCTTCCAGAAGCCAGTATGTCCAAACAGTACCATTTTTGATAAAAAATGGAAACAATGAGCAAATATAGAATCAGTGGACATAGGACTTGCTTTATGCCCTTGGATTTTTTTTTTAAATAATAATGCAAAAGTTATTGGATAATTCTAAATACTCAAAATGTGCTTTAAAGTATTTGAAAAATTCCCTGAGCCTTGTAAGCATACGCGAACCTGCCTTTTAGACAGATAAACAGGATCTTTTAGCTCAAATGTTCTGCAGTTGGAGTCATTTCATCCCTGAAGCCAGAGTGTCAAATCTTTTTGCAAATGTTCCCAATGAACACCCACAGACATTGGGATCAGTTATACGGAATGTCAACTTACCTGCGTTTGAAAAACTTACTGAAGAAACATCTAAAGCAGTGTTTGCAATTTATTTAGTTTTGGAAGATTGTTTTAAAATGTTGAATATAGGACTTCCCTGGTGATCCAGTGGTTGAGATGCCATGCTTCTACTGAGGAGGGTGCAGGCTTGATCCCCAGTCAGGGAACTAAGATTCCACATGTCATGTGGTATGGCCCAAAAAGTGTTGAATAAAACATTACATATATTTAAATAATTTAGATTGTCTAGTAAGGTATAGTAGCCAGATGTATTGACTTGTTATCAAACTGGGAAACTATGCTTTAGTGTATTTAAATTTTAATACTTTAAGGACTTCTTCTGTAGCACAGAGAGAATGTTGGCAAATAGGGAAGTACAGGTGCCATTCAGGGACTCGCCTCCTTCCATAATTGATATAAAACCAGCGATTTTCTATTTGAGTATCTACCTGCAACTTTTGCTTTATTCCTTAAAAGTCAAAACATATACTTTGACATCAAAAATTATCTGTTGCTGTGGAGATGCGGCGAGGAAAGTCACCTAGAGTGATTGTCTTCAGATACCTAGCAGTGTGGTAGTTGCTGGCGAATTGTGTCATAGAGCAAACAGCCAAATACAATACAAATTTTATTGCTGAAGATGTTAAAATACCTACAGAAAAATGTGGTAAATGAAAAGAAAGAAAAATCAAAATTATTTTCAGAAAGGTTTCTGTGCTTCACCTGAAAATGGTCCATTATTTGCATCAATCACTTAGAAATATGCTTGCAATGCAGAAGACCTGGGTTCAATACCTGGGTTGGGAAGATCCTGTGGAGAAGGGAAAGGCTACCACCCACTGCAGTATTCTGGCCTGGAGAATTCCATGTACTGTATAATCCATGGGGTCACAAAGAGTCGGACACGACTGAGCATCTTTCACTCACTCACTCACTTAAAAATACAATGGTGTTTCACTCACTTAGAAATACAGTGGTGTTTCACTGACTTAGAAATACAATGGTGTTTCACTCACTTAGAAATACAATGTGTTTCAGTCACTTAGAAATACAATGGTGTTTCAATAGTTTGGTCTTTCATTTTTGTATCAAGCTTATTGTCTTTAATGTTTTGTTGCTGATTCAGAATTGTTCAGTTTTCAGGGTAGACATTTTATTCTTCTCCCAAGATTTTAGACAGGTTTCACATAAGTCTATTAGTTCCAAGAACTATATTGATAACAATTACAAATGTTGTCTTTTAATGCAAATTCACTGGTCTAATTTGAAGTTTCCTAGTCATTATTGGCTAAAGTCAGTTGCCTGCCCTCCATCAGACCCTTTTTGTTTCCAGGCTTTGGGAGTTCAAGTCAGTTCCTCTGGCACACGGAGACCTTCTTTTAGGTTTGATTCTTTTACTGCAGCCCACAGCCTACTTAAGTTAAATATTTCATATATGGACACAGTTTGATAAATGTCTACTGAATGTTGAGAAACGAACAGCACTAGGGTATGTATTCTGCTTGGTTAATAAACCACTATTTAATCCTAAAATGCTACCCTTCAGGACAGATTTCAACCTCAGAATACTCTGGCTTTTAAAGTTTGTTCAACCTAGGTTTGTGTTCTCTATTTTATTATCCACATTCTTGATTTTTTTTTTTTTTTTTTTTTTTTTACTTTACATTCCTTGCTGGAGTTTAAGCATCTCAATATACTTTAACATTTTCAAAGCCAGTTTCTTTGCATATTGTTGTGGTTGTTCAGTCACTCAGTTGTGTCCGACTCTGCAACCACATGGACTGCACCATGCCAGGCTTCCCTATCCTTCACTATCTCCGGAAGCTTGCTCAAATTCATGTCCATTGAGACAATGATGCCATCCAACCATGTCGTCCTCTGTCATTCCCTTCTCCTGCCTTAAATCTTTCCCACAATGAGAGCCTTTTCTATGAGAGTTGGCTCTTTGCATCAGATGCCCAAGTGTTGGAGCTTTAGCATCAGTCCTTCCAATGAATATTCAGAACTGATTTCCTTTAGGATGGACTGGTTGGATCTCCTTGCAGTCCAAGGGACTCTCAAGAGTCTTATCCAGCACCACAGTTCAAAAGCATCAGTTCTTAGGCACTCAGCCTTCTTTATGGTCCAACTCTCACATCCATACATGATATTGGAAAAACCGTAGCTTTTACTATACAGACTTTTGTTGGCAAAGTAATATCTCTGCTTTTTAATATGCTGTCTAGATTGGCCATAGCTTTTCTTCCAAGGAGCAAGTGTCTTTTAATTTCATGGCTAAAGTCACCAATTGCCGTGATTTTGGAGCCCAGGAAAATAAAGTCTGTCACTATTTCCATTGTTTCTGCTTCCATTTACCAGGAAATGATGGGACTCGATGCCATAATCTTCATTTTTTGAATGTTGAATTTGAGGCAAATTTTCACTCTCCTCTTTCTCCTTCATCAAGAGGCTCTTTAGTTCTTCCTCGCTTTCTGCTGTAAGGGTGGTGTCACCTGCATATCTGAGGTTATTGGTATTTCTCCCGGCAATCTTGATTGAAGCTTGTGCTTCATCCAACCCGACATTTCACATGATGTATTCTGCATATACCTTAAATAAGCAGGGTGACAACATACAGCCTTGACATACTCCTTTCCCAATTTTGAAATAGTCCATTGTTGCATATCTGGTTCTAACACTTGCTTCTTGACCGACATACAGGTTTCTCAGGATGCAGATAAGGTGGTCTGGTATTCCAAATTCTCTTGAAGAATTTTCCACAGTTCGTTATGATCCACACAGTCAAAGGCTTTAGCATAGTCAGTGAAGCAGAAGTAGATGTTTTTCTGAAATTCTCTTGCTTTTTTGATGATACAATGGATGTTGGCAATTTGATCTCTCGCTCCTCTGTCTTTTCTAAATCCAGTTTGAACATCTGGAATTTCATGGATCACTTACTGTTGTTGAAAGCCTGGCTTGGAGAATTTTGAGCATTATTTTGCTAGTGTGTGAGATGAATGCAATTGTGCAGTAGTTTGAGCATTCTTTAGCATTGCCTGTCTTTGGGACTGGAATGAAAACTAACATTTTCAAGTCCTGTGGCCATTGCTGAGTTTTCCAAATTTGCTGGCATGTTGAGTGCAGCAACATATCAGCATCATCTTTTAGGATTTTAAGTAGCTCAGCTGGAATTCCATCACCTCCACTAGCTTTGTTTGTAGTGATGCTTCCTAAGGCCCACTTGACTTCACCTTCCAGGATGTTGGGCTTTAAGTGAGTGATCACACCATCGTGGTTATCTGGGTCATCAAGATCTTTTAATAATTCTTCTGTGTATTCTTGCCACCACTTTTTAATAGCTTCTGCTTCTGTTAGGTCCATACCATTTCTGTCCTTTATTGTGCCCATCTTTGCATGAAATGTTCCCTTGATATCTCTAATTTTCTTGAAGAGATCTCTAGTCTTTCCCATTCTTTGTTTTCCTCTATTTCTGTGCACTGATCACTGAGGAAGGCTTTCTTACCTCTTGCTATTCTTTGGAACTCTGCATTCAAATGGGTATATCTTTCCTTTTTTCCTTTGCCTTTCACTTCTCTTCTTTTCTCAGCTCTTTGTAAGGCCCCCTCAGACAACCATTTTGTCTTTTTGCATTTCTTTCTCTTGGGGATGATTTTGATCACCACCTCCTATACAATGTTACAAATCTCCGTCCATAGTTCTTCAGGCACTCTGTCTATCAGATCTAATCCCTTGAATCTATTTCTCACTTCCACTGTATAATTGTAAGGGTTTTGATTTAAGTCATACCTAATGGTCTAGTAGTTTTCCCTACTTTCTTCAACTTAAGTCTGAATTTTACAATAAGGAGTTCATGATTTGAGCCACAGTCAGCTCCCAGTCTTGTTTCTGCTGACTGTATAGAGCTTCCACATCTTTGGCTGCAAATAACATAATTAATGTGATTTCAGTATTGATCTTCTCATGATGTTCATGTTAGAGTCATCTCTTGTGTTGTTGGAAGAAGGTGTTTGCTATGACCAATGCATTCTCTTGGCAAAACTTTCTTAGCCTTCCCCTGCTTCATTCTGTACTCCAAAGCCAAACTTGCTTGTTACTCCAGGTATCTTTTGACTTCGTACTTCTGCATTCCAGTCCCCTGTGATGAAAAGGACATTTTCATAGAACCATTCAACTTCAGCTTCTTTAGCATTAGTGGTTGGGGCATAGACTTGGATTACTCTGATATTGAATGGTTTGCCTTGGGAACGAACTGAGATCATTCTATCATTTTTGAGATTGTACCCAAGTACTGCATTTCAGACTCTCTTTTGACTATGAAGGCTACTCCATTTCTTCTAAGGATTCTTGCCCACAGTAGTAGATATAATGGTCACCTGAATTAAATTACCCATTCCAGTCCATTTTAGTTTGCTGATTCCTAAAATGTCAGTGTTCACTCTTGTCCTCTCTTGCTTCCAATTTCCCTTAATTCATGGACCTAACATTCCAGGTTCCTATACAATATTGCTCTTTACAGCCTCGGACTTTCCCTTCACCACCAGCACATCCACAACTGGGCACTGTTTCTTAGACACTAGATAATAATAATAAAAAATGAATACTTCATATACATTGTTGTAAGGGTTAAATCAAATAATTCATTAACAAACCACTAGCAGCAGAGAAGTTCTCAAATTTAAGTGCTTATAGAATTAAAGGGTCAGCCCTGGGGAGTTTTAAAAAATGCTGACCCTTGTTTTCTACTCCGAGAGATGCTACAAGAATCTAGTTAATATGTGTAGTGTGGACACTGGGTTTTGAAAAGTAAATTTGTCACAAAATTTGAACACCACTGCCTGAAGTTATCATTACTATATAATCAGCACTCATTAAATAGTAACCACTATCATCACTATTATCATCATTATTTTTTTATTTATCATTATTTAAATTTCAAATTTCCAGAAATCAGTTTCATTTCACTCAAACTAGAAAAGGTTATGTTGTAAAAACAGTTTGGAACAGACGCTTGGCTGAAAGGGACTTGGTGGATGGACAGGCAAGAAAGAAGTAGGTTATTAATACCAGATTTAAGATCTTTAAATTGCAAAAGAAAATCTTTTCTTGAACTGAATAAATGAAAAGTTAATTTATTAAAAATGATTGGAATGTGTTGAACAATTCAATGAAATTTCTGAGTTTGCATCGAGTCTCATTCAGCTGCTCAAGAACTGTTACCAAATAATAGATGTCTTTTTCTTTCACCGGACTGGCTTCTAAGGTGCTGGAAGGAATTCCTTTTTTATCCTCAGGGTCCTCGTGGTGGCCATCTCTGCACACCACCCCTGGCAGCACACAGCTTCCCACATTGCAGCAATTCTGTGTAGCAGGCAGCAAAAGAGAGGTTAGCTTCCTACAGAGTATTCCAGAAAGACTGAAGCATAACGGCCTCATAGAAGGAGGCATCTGGTCCGGAGGAGGAAACCTCAGTAGGAGGGGACCATTGTGTTGGTGAGATTAGATGCAGCAGGATGATGATTAGTGAGAAAAGTTGGGAAGCTTAAGACAAGAAGGTGGTGCAACATGGAGACAGACTGAGTGGAAAACTTCCTGTGGGCACAATGATCAGAGGAAGGCAGAACAGTGAAGCAGATAGTGTTTATCAAATACACAAGAACCCCGCAAGTATTTATCCATGTATTCCTATTATTTTTGTTTTTCACAACATCTCATTATAGAAAAATTCACAATCTAGTTGAAGATGAACTGTTTCCTATTCCTGCTGTGATTTGAAATAACATTTATAGGAAATGAAAAAGCGTCTATGTGTTAATGAATTTTAAATGTCTACTCCCGACACAATGCATTCAATTCCAGATCTGCTTTGCTGTATACAGCTTTTGTTCAGGTTAGCAGGTCTGCAATTTCTTATTGGAGAGAAATTAGGAAATGTTTCTTCAAATAGAAAAGCTAAACTAAAAGTACCTAATTTTTTGAGATATAAAATGTGTTTATGCTTCCCTTTTTGTCCTCTGCCTCCCCTCCCTTTTGCCTCCTCTCCTGCCCCCTGCACCCTCAGGTTTATGAAGCACGTGTAAGAGAAAGAGTCTATGTTGCATGCGTCTTATCTATGCCATATACACACACTGGATCTTCATTTCAAAAGGAGCTTTGATTTTTAAAGGAGAGTTTCTGATCTATTAGTGGTATAGCATTAATTAAATAAAATAGGTTGATTAGAATGAAAAAGATCTGTCTTGTGCAGAGCAAATTTTGTGATACTTTTTTATGTGTGTGAGTGTATGCTCTGGAACAGAACAAAAAGTATATTTTTTGTATGGGCTACCCCAAATCCTGATTGCATGCATGCTCAGTAGTGTTCGACTTTTGTGACCCCATGGATTATAGCCAACCAGGCTCCTCTGTCCCTGGGATTTCCCAGACAAGAATACTGAAGTGGGGTGCCATTTCCTTCTCCAGGGATCTTCGCAACCCAGAGATTGAACCTGCATCTCCTAGGGTATTCTTTACTCGTCCCAGAAAGGTTTCAGAAATGCTGCTAAAAAAGGTAATTCCTTTACCTCTTAGGAAGTATCTTATCCTTAGGAGTGTTGAAAAGTAGATGGGCCTAGGGAAGTGGAGTTGTGGTCTCGGATGCCTGCCCTGCCATTAACGAGCTCAGGTTGTTCCATGCCTCTGCTTTCTCATCGAAGAAATCAGTGTCAGGGGAGCACATGATTTTATGCATGTAAGTTTTGTTCACTGCTTATTCCAACATTTAAGGGCAGTTAATCAAGCCAAGGCACTCCATCTTACAGATTATAAAACTGAGGTAAAACTTCCTACCCTGGTCATAGCAAATCATGAACTTAAAAAGAAGAAAGACATGTCAAATTTTGCACATGTCTTCTTGGAAGCAGTTCTAAGATTGCCTTGGACTCCAGAAGGAGCAACACCACAGTTATACGCTCCCGGCTTTATTCAATAGGTCTCATGATACATACGCAGCAGTATCACTGACGAGGATTTCTATGGCTGTACTTTCAAACTGTGTTTTATGCAAAGTAAACTGCTTCTCTTGCTCAACGGATAATCACCCAGGAGATGCAAGAGACGTGGGTTTGATCCCTGGTTGGGAAAGATCCCCTGGAGAAGAAAATGGCAACCAACTCATTTTCTTGCCTGAACATTCCATGGACAGAGGAGCCTGGCGGACTACAGTCCATGGGGTTGCAAAGAGTCGGAGACGACTGAGCACAGCACCGCAGAACCTTGTATATATCCAGGTCGCAGTTAAATTCTAAGTGGTACGGGGGTGCCGGCACTGCAGCGCAGTAGCCCCGTTCAGTGGTTCCGTGGCGCAGCCCAGGCGCACAGCAGCACAGAACAGGGTGCAGTGGTATATGACATAGTCAGCAGTGAAGCGGTGCAGCACCGTGGCGCCGCGGCCCAGCACCGTGGCGCCGCGGCCCAGCACCGTGGCGCCGCGGCCCAGCACCGTGGCGCCGCGGCCCAGCACCGTGGCGCCGCGGCCCAGCACCGTGGCGCCGCGGCCCAGCAGAGTGCAGCAGTATAGGTACCCCACGCTTTTCCAAGGTTCGCTTTACACCACTTCATTAGACCTACGTTAGCACCTGCTTTGGCTCAATGAAAGACATCTGAAGAGGATTTTCACTTTTACAAAAAAGAATAAAAGCAAAAAGTGGGAAAATACCGCTCAGCACTTGTTTGCAGCAGAGGAGCCTTTACAGAGGCAATATACTGTGGACTTTGAGGGGCACCACCGAGCTCCTTCCCTGGGAACTGTCCTCAGCAACTCAGCAGGCTTTGCACTGCCTCTGTGAGCACCAGTGCTTTATCTCGATTTATTTTGTGCCTGGCTTAGCAAGATGTGTCTGAAGACAACTGCTTCTCCACTTTATGCCATTTCAGCTTATGGAAACTTTCACAGGAATGGTCTACTTTTGGATAATGCAGGAAACCTGTGCATATATCACCACAGTCACATAAGGCAGGTTAGAGTAAAACTAAATACAGAAAGCTGATCGGGTGTTGTTTTTCTAATCCTTATAGCAGAATGATGCCTTTTCAATTTCACTGTTGCTTTGACACATGACCATTGACTTTCTGCTTCTGCCAGGCACTGTTCGGGGCACTAGGGAAAAAACAACTCTGTTCTCATATAACATTCTTTTTAAGAGCAGGAAACATGTGGTGGTGGTAAACTGGCTTTCCAGGAAAAAAGCAAAAGTAAGAAAGACAGGGAGGGAGATAGAGAGAGGAGGGAGGGAGGGAGGGGAAGGAAGGAAAGAAGGGAGGAAGGGAGGAGGAAATCCCTGATCTGCTGTGTTTCTTCATTTCCTTTGGGTGAATATTCCAAACCTGGCGAGTTTCAGACCAGATCCTGCCATCACCTAGAGCTCGAAAGCAATGTGCACGCAGCCTAGAGCCCTGTGAGCAGGCTCCCTCCAGCACCCCTCGGGGTCCGGAAACAGATGGCAGATACGTCGCACTGAAGTGAATCAAGCAAGGGTAAGGGGCCACAGATCATGAGAGGGTTGCTGGTTTTTTGAGCCCTGGCAGAGTAGGCTCTCTTGCTGAGATCAGATGAGCAGAGACATGAATTAAGGGAAGGGGAAGGATTCCAGGCAGAGGGTGCAATAAGAACAAAGACCCTGAAGTAGAAACAAGCTTGGCATGTTTGAGGAACCAACTCTGTGCCCAGTGTGGCTACAGCAAAGTACAGGAAAAGTAAAAGTCAGATAGGTGGCTGTAGGTGGCTGGGGGCCACATATTTTGGGCTTCATAGGCCATGCTAATGATTTTGGCTTTTCCTCTGAGAGACATGAGCAAGGATCTGAATGTTCTGAGCAGACGAGTGACAAAGATCTGACCTAACTTTTAAAAAGCATCACTGGCCACAGCCTTGAAAATAGACCACAGAGGACAAAGGAAGAAGGATACCAACCAAATGGCTGTTGCCAGTGCCCAGGCAGTGTTGATGACGATTTTTGACTAAAAGGTGTAGACAAACGCCAGAATCTAATGTGTTTTAAAGACAAAAGGTTTTCCCAGTGCCTTGGGTGTGAGGGATGGGGTAAAGAATGGATTCAAGAACAACTTTTAGTGTTTTGACTTCAGAAAGTGCGGGAATTGGGTTTTCATGCAGATGGGAAGGAAGAAGCTCATTTAAACAGAAAAATTTAGTTTGGTTTTTGGATTTTTAAATCTTGAGATGCTTATCAGACTTCCACCTGGTATCGTATTTGAATATATGGGGAAATGTTGGCCATGGAGTTAATAACTTTGATTCTTCAAAACTCAAAGTCAAGGGAGGCCTTTAAGGAATATAGGTATCAAAGAAACTTTTGATATCTAAACCATGCTATCTCCAGCATTTAGGCTTCAAGGGGATGAGGAGGAGCAGTGAAAGAGACTGAAACTGGTATATTCCCCAAGGAATGGAATGCAGGAACTGTAAAGGTACTTATATGCCAGTGTCCATGGTGACGTTACTTACAAAAGGTGGAAAAACCCAAATGTGCATCAGAAGATGAATGGATATACAAAATGCCCTATATACACACAAGGGAATAGTATTCAGCCCTAAAAAGGAATAGAATTTTAACTGCTACAGTAAGGATAACCCTAGGAAAAGATATGCTAAGTGCAATAAGCCAGACACAAAATGACAAACATCATGTGATCCCTCTTAGGAGAGGTACCTAGAATAGTCGGATTCATAGAGTCCGGAAGTAGCATTGGCAGTTTCCAGGGGCTGGATTGAGGGAGCATGGGGAGTTCCTGTTTAATGAGGTCAGAGTTTCAGTTTGAGAAGATGAAAGATTCTGCAGATGAATGGTGGTGATAGTGTATACCAATGTAAATTTGTTTAATGTCACTAAACTGCAACACTTGACAATCACTAAAATAATAAATTTTATGGTATGTGTATTTTGCTACAATAATAAAAACAGAGACTGAGACGGAAGCAGAATGAGAAGAAGGTATACCTTGGAAGCCTAAGAGCGTTTAAAAGGAGGAAGGAGCCATCGTTTTAATAAAGTGGTAGTTTCCTGCTACTCTTTTTCTTCTTAGTTTTGCATACTTGTAACTTTATTGAAGATAAAACTTTATATGTACTTTTAATATTTTCCCTATATGATTTGCGTTCCTTGCCAATATTCAAAATAGGCTATTTATTTAAGGGTTGTCAAATCTTAAATAGCTCATCATAGAATCTGGATGCCAATATATAAAATCTCATAATGAGCTGTTATTTGGATGTTATACAACAGTGGTTTTAATTAATCATCCTTGCGGCCTGGAATTGTGCTTTCTTTATTGTCTCTCTTTGCTGATGATAAGCTATTTCCCCGATTTGTGAAGATTCCACCATTATTTGAAACCACAGTCATAATGTGATGTAGATATTTGAGGTTTACTAAAGAATAAGAAAACCCTTTATACAACAAGATAAAGGTTTCTCTCTTTCCACTCAATTGCTGAGGAGATTTACCTTTGGCCCATAATCTTGGTTCCAACTGTTTCGTAATTTACCCGACATGGTGCCACAGCTGATTTGGGGTAAGAGGGGTACAGGATTTTCTTCTGTCACTTTATTTACATAAATGTTTATTTAAATCTTTACCAAATGGAGAAAAAAAAAAGGGTTAAAACTTCACAGAATTATCAATGTGTGCGTAATCATTTTGACAGCTAATCACATTTATCTCCAGATGTAAATTATATGGCATAGCTCCTTTTTCATGTTCATTAAATTCCATAGATGTCAGTGGTTTCCTTGGAAACAAAAACCTTTCTGTAACTAGTTGGAGATTTAGTAGCAGAAATATCAGGATGCTAAGGAGGGTAAGGAATGGTTCATTTGGTAGATCTTTCTGTTTAAAACTCTTCGGTCTTTTCCACCTTCCCCTCAACCTCATGGACATTCTATAATGAATAAGTGAAGGCTTTTAAAGCTACCATTAAATTATAGAATATCTTCTCTAATGGTTACAAGTTTTTAACTTCTTCATAACCAGTCACAGATAGGCTAAGTCTCTTCTGGGATGTTGGTATAAATTACTAAATTTGCAAAGGGATTGGTGTGTCTCTTATCAACAGTTAAATTTGAATATTTGAGTGATGCCTCCATTACTCGGTGTACATATGTGTGTGTCCATCTGTAAAAGATGGTGAACTAAATATGTGTATGGCTGAGTAAAGATTCTGTTTTTAAAAAATAATAGCAAGCCTCTGTCTTAGTATCTACTGCCAAAGAGTTCCAAAGGCCCCTGAAGAGTTCCTGAGGGGCCAGGGAGAGGTCACAGTTTTGGCAAAGGCTAATAGTGGGTGAGAGACTTGACAGCTAGGAGCGTTCTCCTTCTGGCTAGCGTGGACCTCCTGTTGAAAGCAGGGGGACAGGATTAGTACCATGAGTTAACTAAACTTCAGGTCTTTTTAGAAGGTTCTGACTCATTCCATCATTGCTCCTGTCTTGTGTAACTGCAACCTAAATGCAGTCGGCTTTACAAGCAATGGTACAGAGTTGCGTTTTGGAAACATTTCTCAATTGTAATTCTTTCAAATGCCATAATACGCCACCTTGTGGATTTAGCTGATAATACTTTAATGCTACACAGTGAATTTCTCTCTATACCAGGGTTTTCAAACTTTGTTTCCAATATAGAGATGTGAGAAACACTGGGGAGTTTTAAAAATCTCAATGTCCAGGCCTCATCCAGATAAATTAAATCAGAATATCTTATGTGGGGCTCAAGCACTGATAGTTTCTTTAAAGCTCCCCAGAGATTCCCATGTTTAAGTTTCCTTGGTTAAAGTCTGCACTGCTCTCATTTAAAAAAAAAAAGAGAAGAAAAAAAAATCGGCTTAAATAGATGTTTCTCTTTTTAAAATAAGGACTTTACACAGTAAGGTACTGAGAACTTTCCTATAATATTCCCTCATCAAAAGTCTGGTTTTCAGTTTAGTCTCCCCTCAACTTTCCCAGCTGTACTTAACGTAATAAGAAGTGTGCTTCTTGTAGGAGTGTTTTCCAGGTGCCCAACAAAGTTCCAAAGATAGGGTGAATTAAACAATGGAAACTTGTATTCTCATTATTCTGGAGGTTTGAAGCCTGAGACCAGGTGTTGGCAGGCATGGTTTCTTCTGAAGCCTCTCTTGTCGGCTTGTAGATGGCTGGCTGTTCCCTCTCTCTTCACACGGGCCTCTCTCCCTGTACTTACCTGTGTTCTGATCCTCTTCTTGTAAAGACTCAGTGTATTGGACTAGGACCCACCCTAATTACCTCATTTTATCATGATTTCCTTGAAAGATTAAGGACTTTAATGAAGTGAAGTTGCTCAGTTGTGTCTGACTCTTTGCGATCCCGTAGACTGTACAGGCTCCTTCATCCATGGAATTTTCCAGGCAAGGATACTGGAGTGGGTTGCCATTTCCTCCTCTAGCGGATCTTCCCAACCCAGGGATTGAACCTGGGTCTCCTGCACTGCAATCAGGCTCCTTACCATCTACATTCTGATTAATAGATATCTGTGGTGAGGGTGGTTAGGAATACAGGGGAAGGGTGGAAGACACAATTCAGGCCATAACAGTATTTTCTCACTACATGCAAAGGATAATTTCACAATGGATCTAATAGAAATAAGTAGATTCTTTCTTTATAATCAATTTGATTGTTAAAGTGCATAGAAATGTATAGTTGGAATTATTTCAGAAATACACATTATTTATTGCTTTTACAGAGGCTCCGTATTGCAGCTTGCATTATTTTTGTATCATTACATTTGTGCCCATTCTTCTGTACCCCAGGCCCCCAACATGTGTCTTTGCACATCTAAGTGCCTACTATAGTGTAGTCATTACTTGTACAAGCTTTGAGTCAAATGGTCAAGCCTCAAATCCAATTACTAGCTATATATAACCCAGGAAGCGATTCCACATCTCTGAGATTTAATTGCCCCATATGAATTATGGAAATAATCTCTATGTTTATCTTATTTGGTTGCTGTAAAGACTCAATGGTAAAATGCATCCAAAGCAGTTGACACAACTCTCATGTCCACTGTGTATGTTGAATACACTTTAGCTTTCACCCTTAATGACTTTTAGGAAGTCAAATGTAGAATTGATGCTCATGCCATGTATCGTAGCAGGTAAAAGCAAGTTAGTTACCTATTTACAGTAGGATTCAGGTACTGCTGTGGCTTACTCCACATGAGAGATTTATACCGTTATAGCTCTACTTAAACCTATCTGTAAGCGTCTAGGTTTATATATTGACTGTAGAAAGATGAACCTGAAGCATACTTATCCTTGCAGCCAAACACCTGTCTCTAGTGGGCCATCACAGCAACTTGTGCTAAGACTCAAAACTCTTACCTAGAAAACTGCCTAGGTTTGTAAAGAGTTAAATAGATTTTCTCAACAATCAAAATAATATTCAGTTCAGTTCAGTTGCTCAGTCGTGTCCGACTCTTTGCAGCCCCATGGACTGCAGAACGCCAGGCCTCCCTGTCCATCACCAACTCCCGGAGTTCACTCAAACTCATGTCCATTGAGTCGGTGATGCCATCCAGCCATCTCACCCTCTGCCGTCCCCTTCTCCTCCACCTTCAATCTTTCCCAGCATCAAGGTCTTTTCAAATGAGTCAGTTCTTCACATCAGGTGGCCAAAGTATTGGAGCTTCAGCTTCAACACCAGTCCTTCCAATGGATATTCAGGGCTGATTTCCTTTAGGATTGACTGGTTGGATATCCTTGCAGTCCAAGGGACTCTCAAGAGTCTCCAACACCACAGTTCAAAAGCATCAATTCTCTGGCACTTAGCTTTCTTTATGGTCCAACTCTCACATCCATACATGACTACTGGAAAAACCGTAGCCTTGAGTATATGGACCATTGTTGGCAAAGTAATGTCTCTATTTTTTGATATGCTGTCTAGGATGGTCATAAGTTTCCTTCCAAGGAGTAAACGTCTTTTAATTTCATGGCTGCAGTCAGGATATTAGAGCAATTTACTTACAGTTAAGAACATGTTGGTATCTTTTTCTGCACTTTGAAACCACTGAAGTAAAATTGGAAGCACTGTTTGGAAAGGGAAGATCAAAGTTATTTAAACAGACCCAGATTCAAATCCCAGTGCATTATCTTAACTGAGAGATCCCGAGAAGGTTTCTTAGCTTCTCTGTGAGAATAATACCGGTTAGATATAAGGTTGTCTGGTGAGTTGAATTATCATTGGTAACAAGACACACATCCTAATGTTGGATACACTCTATGAGTTCACTCCTTGTGACTTAATTGCCTACCGGCCTTGGGTTCAATGTTGGTTTATTCTTCTTAACTCTCAGTGAATCTGATGGGTAATTAAGCACATATATTACTTGAATTACCTTCTTGTTGGAGATTAGCTTCTAATGTGCTTTCCATGTAATT
Organism: Budorcas taxicolor; assembly: GCF_023091745.1. Lineage (NCBI taxonomy): Eukaryota > Metazoa > Chordata > Mammalia > Artiodactyla > Bovidae > Budorcas > Budorcas taxicolor. The sequence goes on from NC_068922.1 coordinate 1,462,209, forward strand.
TAACATGTGCACAAACAGGGTGAAAAAGTGGAATGTAATTTGACCCATGATGTAAGAGAAGAAAAAGTTGAGGGAGTGAAAGTAATGTTTATGACTGCCACGGAGTCATTGTGAGAATTAAATGATGCATATACCTGAAGTGACTTTGCCAGCCACAGTCACGAGCAGCTTGGTATAATGGAAGGAATTTGAAAATATATACAAGATAGATAAACAAGGTCTTATTGTATAGCACAGAAAATTATATTGACTATCCTATGATAAATCATAATGGAAAATTGCTATATTTAAAATTGATGACCAACAAGGGACTCCCTGTGTATAGGATAGGGGACTTTGCTCAATATTATATAGAAACCTAATAGGTAAATAATTTGAAAAAGAATACATACATGTATATGTATAACTGAATTACTTAGCTGTACAACTGAAACTAACACAGCATTGTTAACCAACTATACTGCAGTATAAAATAAAAGTTTTTAGGAAAGTCATCCTGAAGGTTAAAAAAAGAATGTATATAAATGTATAACTGATCACTTTCCTGTGCAGCAGAAATTAACACAATATTGTAAATCTATATTTCAATGAAAATAAATACAAATAAAAAATATATAGTAGAAAATTATTTTTATTACCCTTCATTGGAAAATGACTGAAAATTCCTTAATTCCTTTTGTCTACCACAATAGCACAAAATCCCAGATTGCAGATTTTTTTAAATTTATTATTTTAACGGGAGGATAATTATTTTACAATACTGTGTTGGATTTCACCATATATCAACATGAAGCGGCTGTGGGTATACATGTGTCCTCCCCTTCCTGAGAATGAAATACCTGACACTAAGGTATTTTCAGGGATGAAAGAATGCTTTCACTGTAGTTTTCTCTTGTTCCTGAATATGAACATAATTAGCATGCTTGCTGTCTAAAATATAAAATTTCAAGTACCTTAAGAAATAGCCTTGATTTTGTGTAAAAAGTGACATTTAAAAGACAAAATAACATAGTGAACTATTTGCTTCTTAACAGATCATTGTTAATGGCAGAAATGAGGTTTCCAGAGGCTACTGAAATTAACATCCATAGAGGTTTATAGAAGGTAGAATAGCCTAACTAATTAAGCAAAATATTTGTTGTTTACCTGTGAAACAGGACCACTGGTCCTAAGAGGTCAGGAAATTCACCTTTTATTCTCACACCAGCACATCTTCTCAGTGCCATTTCATGTTTTAGCATCCAGGTGTTTCCTGATACTCTAAGTTGCATCCAAGCTTTACAGATTTTAAGAAGACCAGTGAAGTTGGAAGAACTTGTTTATCACTGTTGGCCGTGAATGGATAGATGTAACTTTGTGAAGACGATGTATTTTATTTTTTCTTAGACAAAAAATTAAAAAAAAAAAAATAGGACCGTATTTCTCCACGTGAGTTCTGGGATACTAGCAGTTGTTATGAGTAAAAATGTCGGCCTGGATGCCATGATCTTAGTTTTCTGAAAGTTTAGTTTTAAGCTAACTTTTTCAATCTCCTCTTTCACTTTCATCAAGAGTCCATTTAGTTCTTCTTTCCTTTATGCAATAAAGGTGGTGTCATCTGTGAATCTGAGCTTACTGATATTTCTCCCAGCAATCTTGATTTCAGCTTGTGATTGATTCAGCTCAGCATTTCATATGATGTAGTCTGCATATAGGTTAAATAAGCAGGGTGGCAATATACAGTATTGATGTACTCCTTTCCCAATTTGGAGCCAGTCTGCTGTTCCATGTCCAGTTTTAACTGTTGCTTCCTGACCTGCATACAGATTTCTCAGGAGGCAGGTCAGGTGGTTTCCTGTTCCCATCTCTTGAAGAATTTTCCAGTTTGTAGTGATCCACACAGACAAAGGCTTTGGCATAGTCAATAAAGTAGAAGTAGATGATTTTCTAGACCTCTCTTGCTTTTGCAGTGATCCAGCGGATGTGGCAATTTGATCTCTGGTTCCTCTGCCTTTTCTAAATACAGCTTGAACATCTGAAAGTTCACGGATGACTTACTGTTGAATCCTGGCTTGGAGAATTTTGAGCATTACTTTGCTAGCGTGTGAGATGAGTGCAGTTGTGTGGCAGTGTTAGCATTCTTTGGCATTGCCTTTCTTTGGGATTGGAATGAAAACTGACCTTTTCCAGTCCTGAGGCCATGGCTGAGTTTTCCAAATTTGTTGGCATATTGAGTGCAGCACTTTCACAGCATCATCTTTTAGGATTTGAAATAGCTCAACTGGAATCCATCACCTCCTCTAGCTTTGTACTGATGCTTCTTAAGACCCAGTTCACTTCATATTTCAGGATGTCTTGCTCAAGGTGAGTGATCGCACCATTGTGGTTATCTGGGTCATGAAGATCTTTTTTGTACAGTTCTTCTGTGTATTCTTGCCACCTCTTCTTAATATCTTCTTCTGTTAGGTCCATACCGTTTCTGTCCTCTATTGCACCTATCTGCATGAAATATTCCCTTGGTATCTGTAGTTTTCTTTGAGAGATCTCTGGTCTTTCCTGTTCCATTGTTTCCCTCTATTTCTTTGCATTAATCGGCGGGGGAAAGACTGTCTTATCTCTCCTTGCTATTCTTTGGAACTCTTCATTCAAGTGGGTATATCTTTCCTTTTCTCCTTTAATGTTCTCTTCTCTTCTGTTCTCAGCTATTTGTAAGGCCTCCTCAGACAGACATTTTGCATTTCTTCTTCTTGGGGATTGTCTTGATCACTGCCTCTCCTATAAAATGTCATGAACCTCTGTCCATAGTTCTTCAGGTACTCTGTCTATCAGATCAAATCCCTTAAATCTATTTGTCACTTCCACTGTATCAACATAAGGAATTTGATTTAGATCAAACCTGAATGGTCTAGTGGTTTTCCCTAATTTCTTCAATTATTATGATTATTATTCTTCAATTAAAATGATTATCTTTGCCATAGGCAAATCCTTGCTGTTTAAAATAGGAATTGAAAGAAGTTTATTTTTATTGAAGACTCTGAAAACACTTCCACTGTATAATTATAAGGGATTTGATTTAGGTCCTACATGAATGTTCTAGTGGTTGTCCCTATTTTCTTCAATATAAGTCTGAATTTGGCAATAAGGAGTTCAATACAAATAGCTGTGGAAAGAAGAGAAGTGAAAAGCAAAGGATAAAAGGAAATATATTCCAATTTGAATACAGAGTTCCAAAGAATAGCAAGGAGAGATAAGAAAGCCTTCCTCAGTGATCAGTACAAAGAAATAGAGGAAAACAATAGAATGGGAAAGACTAGAGATCTCTTCAAGAAAAATAGAGATACCAAGGGAACATTTCATGCAAAATGGGCATAATAAAGGACAGAAATGGTATGGACCTAACAGAAGCAGAAGATAATAAGAAGATGTGGCAAGAATACACAGAAGAACTATACAAAAAAGATCTTCAGTACCCAGATAATCACGATGGTATGAATACTCACCTAGAGCCAGACGTCCTGGAATCCAAAGTCAAGTGGGCCTTAGAGAGCATCACAATCAAAAAAGCTAGAGAAGGTGATGGAGAAGGCAATGGCACCCCACTCCAGTATTCTTGCCTGGAAAATCCCATGGATGGAGGAGCCTGGTAGGCTGTGGTCCATGGGATCCCTAAGAGTCGGACATGACTGAACGACTTCACTTTCACTTTTCACTCTCATGCATTGGAGGAGGAAATGGCAACCCACTCCAGTGTTCTTGCCTGGAGAATCCCAGCGACTGGGGAGCCTGGTGGGCTGCCGTCTATGGGGTCACACAGAGTCGGACACGACTGAAGCGACTTGGCAGCAGCAGCAGCAGAGAAGGTGATAGAATTCCAGCTGAACTATTTCAAATCCTAAAAGATGATGCTGTGAAAGTGATGCACTCAATATGCCAACAAATTTGGAAAGCTCAATCATGGCCTCAGGACTGGAAAGGTCATATTTCATTCCAATCCCAAAGAAAGGCAATGCCAAATAATGTTCAAACTACCACACAATTGCACTCATCTCACACGCTAGCAAAGTAATGCTCAAAATTCCCCAAGCTAGGCTTCAACAGTACGTGAACTGTGAACTTCCAGATGTTCAAGCTGGATTTAGAAAAGGCAGAGGAACCGAAGATTATATTGCCACCATCCGTTGGATCATCAAAAAAGCAAGAGAATTACAGAAAAACATCTACTTCTGCTTTACTGACTATGCCAATGTCTTTGACTGTGTGGATTACCTCAAACTGTGGAAAATTCTTCAAGAGATGGGAATAACCTGACTTGCCTCTTAAGAAACCTGTATGCAGGTCAGGAAGCAACAGTTAGAAATGAACATGGAACAATAGACTGGTTCCAAATTGGGAAAGGAGTACAACAAAGCTGTATATTGTCACCTTGCTTATTTAACTTATATGCAGAGAAACGTTTCTCTTACATCTCTGGATCAATCATAAGCTGGAATTTAAATTACTGAGAAAAATATCAATAACCTCAGATATGCAGACACACCACCCATATGGCAGAAAGCAAAGAAGAACTAAAGAGCTTCTTGATGAAAGTGAAAGAGGAGAATGGAAAAATTGACTTAAAACTCAACATTCAGAAAACTAAGATCACGGAATCCGTTCCCATCACTTGATGGGAAATAGATGGGGAAACAATGGAAACAGTGACAGACTTTATTTTGGGGGGCTCCAAAATCAGTGCAGATGGTGCCTGCAGCCATGAAATTAAAAGACATTTGCTCCTTGGAAGAAAAGCTATGACCAACCTAGACAACATGTTAAAAATAGAGATATCACTTTGCCAACAAAAGTCTGTCATGTCAAAGCTATGGTTTTTCCAGTAGTCATTTATGGATGTGAAAGTTGGACTATAAAGAAAGCTGAGTGCCAAAGAATTGATGCTTTTGAACTGTGGTGTTGAAGACTCTTGAGAGTCCCTTGGACTGCAAGGAGATCTAACCAGTCCATCCTAAAGGAAATCAGTCATGAATATTCACTGGAAGGACTGATGCTGAAGCTGAAATTCCAATCCTTTGGCACCTGACTTGAAGAAATAACTCATTTGTAAGGACCTTGATTTTGGGAAAGATTGAAGGCAGGAGGAGAAGGGGATGTCAGAGGATGAGATGGTTGGATGGCATCACTGACCCAATGGACATGAATTTGAGTAAGCTCCAGTAGTTGGTGATGGACAGGAAGGTCTGGCATGCTGCAGTCCTTGGGGGTCACAAATAGTCATACACAACTGAGCGACTGAAGTGAACTGTACTGAAAACACACTTCTATATTAATCTAGTTCCACCCAAATTTTCCACTTCAAATTCCACTTCAAATTTTATTTGAAGATTAAAGATTCTTTAGAAGTCATTGTCTACATATTTATGCTTACAAATATGGATACCAGATTAAAATTAAGTAAAATTAAGACCTCATGTTAGTTTGTCTCACACATACACCTAAGAATGTGGAATAGCTGAACAATGAAAGAAAACTTCTTTACACATTTTAATAGTTAGTGATGATTTCAAATAAATTATCAGTGCCCAATATTGAAAGAGAGGAAGTTCTTAAAACATCAAGAAAGATGATTGCATGAGACATTTCATGAATTAATGATTGACAGATATTTTGGAAAGTATGTTAAAGAATACATTGTGTCAATAATAGCAAACTAGATTGGATATCTAATTTTATGGCTAGCTGCTCAAAATTTCATGTTTCTAGTTGATAATTCTTAGTCACATAATTGGTTTGAAGGATACTGTAGAGCATAGTGGAGATGTACAAAAAGATCTCTAATTTTTTCCATGAAAAAAAAGCAAAATAAATTATTATTCTAGTGCATAAATTATAAGAAATCATATAGATTGATTCTCTGCTCTGTAAATTTTTTGACTGATACTTAGCTTTACTACATTACCCTATATTATTTAGGTAAAATTTCAGAAATGCTCCAAGAACTGAGAAATTTATCAAGCTTCTTTTAATTAGATTTTAAAATGTTTTGGTTTTAATTTAGCAATATCTGTGCCCAATTTGAGGTTATGAATTGAGAAACTATGAAGTTGCAAGAGTAAAGTAATATGCTGTGCTGAACCGGGCCTTGCCTTTGTAAACTGAGCTAGCTTATCTGGCAACAAGATGTTAGATGATAAATAATGCATCAAAACCATGCAGTCTTGGAGGCAGGGAGGTGCAGGAAGTTCAGGGCTGTTACTTGACTTATGTTGATGGTATCTTTGCCACAATGAATAAGGTGTGGTCTGGTTAACTCAAGGGCAGAAATGCAGACTGTGGTGAATCAAAGTCCATCACAGTATTTTCTTTAATCATAATAAAACATATTGCTTTAATAGAATTTGTTGCTATTAGTTGCATGAGGCAAAAAATTCATGCGCCATTAATTCTAGCACTACACTGAAACACTAGAATTATGCTGCCTTGACTCTAAATAAATCCTCTTGGCTCTGAGTGAGGAGAGAAAGCCAATTATTTTAGGGGCCAGTTCTAAATTATTGCCTTAATAAAGACAGTCACCAACAATGAGAACTTGCATAAAGAATAATTTAAGAACAAGCTAGAGAGAGTGATGGAAGGAGATTCTGTCTTCAATTTTGGCAACATTGAAGCTATTACAAAAGTGTATTAAAAAAAAAAACAAAAAACTTAAGTTACCTTAAAGCTTGAATAATTCCAAATATGTAAAAAGAAAAACCCAATCATGTGTTTATCTTCCAAAAGATCACGCTCTGTTCATCTACGCATTTGCATACGTGACACAGTAAAGTTCTTTTATTTAACATGACAAGGTAAGTACAGCCACGGTGCTAAATACTTTTCATACTTATCACTTTTATGGCTGAATAATAATCCATTGAAATGTAAAATATTTACCATCAATTCACTATGTAATAATTACACAATTTCCATTTTATTTCTGTTATAAATAACTCTGAAACAAACATCTATTATTTTGTGTCTTTATTGTTATTTCCTTAAATTGTAGTCCTAGCAATGGACTTACTTGTTCAAATATATCTGATCACACCTGTTATCATGGAGTTCTTCATTTTCTCTCCTTCCACGTGCGTGTGTCTTTTCTCTCACAGTGGCAGTTCTGTTTCCTAAGGGCACCCTGTGGGTACCCACACCCCCTGGTGTACAAGCAAGGAGGGCACTCTGTGCTGGTCCTGGGATCTTTCTCATTCCTTTATACAACAGTATATTATTCCACTGCATGGTGTACTGTAGTTTATTCAACTGGTCTTCTGTGGATGATCATGTAGGTTGTTTCCAATAGTTTACTGTAAGAAGCTGCAATTTCAAAAACAAAACCAACAAGCACGCAAAACTTTATATATGTCTTGCCATACATATGCAGAGGTTTCGTTTCAGGATAAATTCCTAGGATTGATTATTTTGCTAAGCTCTCCTTCATAGGATTTTGAGTGTGTTTCATTTGCTTTTATTCTCCCTGTAATGTATAAGGATATCTTCCCCCCCTTACCCTCAGCCTTAACACAGAGTATTTTGTTAAGTTTTATATTTTTGTCAGTTTGATATTATATGTTATTAATACAGTTTTAACTTGTATTTTTCTTACTCTGCTTGAAATTAAGCATTCTTTCATATGTTTAAGAACCATATTTATTTTTTCTGTCAACTTCTGTTCATATATTTTGCATTTTTCCACCTGCTCTTTTAGCCTCCTTAGTTTTTTTTACAGTTCTTTAAGATAGTTACCTCTATCTATCATAAAGCTGCAAAAATGTTCTCCTGCTTTGTCTTTTGCCTTTTGAAATTGCTTATGATTTTTTTGCCATGCAAGTAAGTCTTCACTTGTTATTTTTATGTAGTCAACTTGTTAAATTTTTATTTTATTGCTTTTGGATTTTGAGTCACAGAAAGTCTTTTCCTGTATCTAAAAACATTCACCTGTAGTTTTCTCCTAGTATGGTTTCGTGTTTTTACACTTAGATCTTGGATCATCTAGAAATCTTTTATGTTGTATTTTTTGAGGTATGGATCCAATTTTATCTTCTTCCAGCTTGATATCCTTTTGTTAAAACACTATTTTTTAAATTTTAAATTAAGTAATTTATTTTAATTGGAGGCGAATTACTTTACAATGTTGTGGTGGTTTTTGCCATGCTTCGACATGGATCAACCACAGATGCACATGGGTCCCCATCCTGAACCCCCCGCCCTCCCCACCCCATCCCTCTGGGTTGTCCCAGTGCACCAGCTTTGAGAGCCCTGTTTCATGCATCAAACTTGCAGTGGTCATCTATTTCACATATGGGAATACACATGTTTCATTGCTATTCTCAGAACCCTCTTACACTGTTTGTGAGAATGCAAACTGGTACAGCCACTATGAGAAAAGTGTGGAGATTCCTTAAAAAACTGGAAATAGAACTGCCATACAACACTATTTTTTTAAGTCCATCTTTTGCCTTAATCTGGTGTCAAGGTGTTTCAATACTATTTAAGAATCCAGTTGTATCTTTTTTCACCTTGTTGTGCGCTTGTGCCAACACCATTTATTATAAAGTCCATTTTTTATACAATTTATTTAGCTGTCTAACTTTTGTCCTAGTGAGTTGAGGTTCTACTCTTTTCATATATTAATGTAATCTTTTGACATGTGCCTGAGCCTATTTCTGAACTATATTCTATTTCACTGTTCAGTTGGACTGTTAATGTATACTGGAGTACTTTAAATTCAGGTTCTACAAGGGAAAAGTGAAATATTAGTCCAAAATGACAACAAAAAAGGGAAGTTATAATTTTTTTTTATCAACCCGTATGTCTGCTGAATTTTGCACTCAATACTATTCTCTCCTTTACTCTAAACTTCTCATAGAAAAATTATTTTGCCCTTTGGCAATTCTTGTTTGTTTTATGTATTTTATGTAGTTATGACATGACTTTGCTAATTTAAAAATGTTTTATTTTTTAATTTTATTTTTTTAAATCCCTAGAAATCAAAAACAAAATCATTATCAGATAAGCAATTGATATTGACATCTTGTAAATTTAACCACGAGATCCAAGAAATAAAAACAAGAGAACATGTGTGGTTTTCTGCCTTACAATTTTGACGTTTAGAAAACTATGCCGTCCTCGAGTTGTCCGTTCTATAATTTTTGAGCACGTTTTATGTAAAAATAACTCCTGCGCATTATTCATGTTGGCAGGCCCTTTAAATAGCCATGAAACACGTGGGAGCAGATTAATGCTGCATCTGCCCTGTGCTTTTTAAGTCTGTCAATTTTATGGAATACAAATCTTACATAAAGTCTTTTTTACATGCCCTTTTGCTTCTGGTGGCCCAGGGAAGTACTGGAGCTGCATTATGTAGGTGAAAATGTCACATTTTCTGATTGGATTTTCATCTAAGGAAGGTGAGAGCTGTCAGTTTCCCTTTCTAACTGTTAAAATGATATTCCAGGTTGACTAAGTTTTCCTTTCACAGAATAATAGGAGTAGCAAGTGTCTGTGACCTGTTTGTTTGAGTCAGAATTTTTCTTAACAGTGATCACCAGGAACATAACCATTCTTACCATTTATAACCTTTGAGATGTGAGCATTCAAATTATATTAGTCATTTGAATAACAGTAGAATTGGTCTAGCTTAATGTATTTAAATTGTTTTTATTTTTGGAAAAAAAGCAATACATGCATCTAAGTAAAAAAAATAAATTCTAACAATGTTAAAGGTTTCATTAAAAAGTATACATTCTACCCTTATTTCTTCTGCTCCCTTCCCAGAAGCAACAGTTCATACTTATTTCCTTCCCACCAGTGCTCCCCTCACCCCCGCCCTACACCCCACTGCCCAGGAAATCTATGCATCTACCGGCCCAATTAAAAACATTAAACTCTATGTAAATGATGGCATACTATCAAATGTTATTTAACTCCAACAATATATCTCAGAAATTATGCCATATATCTACTTCATTAGAAACTCTGTTTTATTTTATAGATGCACCAGCATTTATTTTTTGAGTTACTTCTTAATAAGTATTTTATTATTTCTAAGTGTTTGCTGCTCCAAATAATGCTTCAATATGGATTTATTAAATATATTTTGGGGTATAATATGGGTACATTGGAATTTCCTACAACTGAAATTCTTGTATCCACCTGTATTTTAAATTATAAAACATATTACCAATTTGCTTTTGAATCAATGTATACTTCCATCAATAACATTCAAATTGCCTATTTATTTACATTGTTAATAGTGTTTTACTAACCTTTTTTGATTTTTGTAAATATGATAGATGAAACACTGATAGCTCTTTATTATTTAAATTTGTGTTTCTCCCATGATGAGTGAAGAACTTTTTCTTCTCTGCAGTATATTTGTATTTCTTCCTCTAACCTTTGGCCAACGCTATGGACATGAGTTTGAGTAAGTTCCTGGAGTTGGTGATGGACAGGGAAGCCTGGCGTGCTGCAGTCCATGGGGTCGCAAATAGTTGGACATGACTGAGTGACTGAACTGAACTGAACCTTTGCCCATTTTCCAGTGGATTATTTACTTTTCTAAAAATTGCTTTATATTTTGATATGTTAAGAGCAGTCTGTCATGTGTTATTTCCAACTTTTTAATTTGATTTTGTGGAATTTTTGCTTTCCAGGTTTTTTTGGTCATCATATTTGTTAATCATGTTCTTAATGAGTTTCCAATTTGGAGTGCTACTCGTAAGAGTCATCCATTCTAAAATAATAAAGAAAATTTTGTGATTTCTTCTGATTTTTTTTATGTTTTAATTTTTTATGATTGTGCCTTTAAGCCATCTGGACCTTATTTTATGACAGTGACAAAGGGATCTTCATTAGTCAGGATAGGCTAAGGTAGGCCTGAAAACAAACAACTGCTCGATGCCAGTGGAACAGCACATCAGAAATTTCTTACTTCCTCTGTTTGCTGGAGGTCGGAAACCTTCCAAACTACCCTCAGCAATATAGGCTACTTCTATTTTGAGCTCTGCCATCTCAACAGAAGTCCTTTGCTTTTTCTGGGTAAGGAGATGAGAAGCAGCTGTGGAAACAATGGAGACTTTTCAGTGGGTCATATTCCCTCTACTCACATTTCATTGGGCAGATCTAGTCACATGGTCCAGCTCAACTGCATGGGGACTGGGCAATATAGTTTCCAATATTCCCAGAGAAGAAAGGAAGACCAAATACGGTAAGTCCACTGTGTACAAACCTTCAAGTTACTGATTTTCAAAGATCTGACCTTGTGTTGGCATGTCCAATCACGTAAGTTAGTTCATGTGTCTCACACAAAACATCACGTGCATGCATCCTGTACAAGTGGTTGTGCTTTCGTCTACTTTGCAGTATTGTATACAACATAGTAGTACAGTATCTTGATTTCAAGCCCAGGAAGTCCAGAAGCAAGCATAAAAACAGCGGTGATGTAAGTGGTACTGCTAAGCAATATGCGTACCTATGGCTGATTCATGTTGAGGTTTGACAGAAAACAGCAAAATTCTGTAAAACAATTATCCTTCAATAAAAATAATATAAAAAAGTGAAAATAATTGAGAGATTGAAGTGAGGCAAAAAGATGGTAGGCTTTACTTGTTCTTACAACATAAATCTTTCAACCATTGGCATGATTCTAAAGAACAGGGACAAAATCATGGAGTGTGTGAAGTTTTCCATGCTGATTATGTCAGAAATAATACTGAAGAATCATGGAAAAGGATGGAGGAGATGGAGAAGGGTGGAGGAGATGGAGAAGCTTCTCAGTGTGTGGAGGCAGAATCAGCGTCACTGGTGAGTATTGTTCAGCTTAATCCTGATTCAAGAGAAAGCTAAAACCCTTTACAAAGACTTGAAGAAGCAGCATGGTGAAGAATCAGACTGTGCATCTTTTAATACGAGCCATGCAGGTTTCATCAGTTCAAGGCTAGAGCCAAACTTCATTATGTAAAAGTAAGTGGCAAGGCAGCAAGTGCAGATGTGATAGCTGCCTGGGAATTTCCTGAAATGCTTCAGGAAATTTTTGATGAAGGCATGTATTTACCCAAGCATATTTTTAATGTGGATGCCAGCCCAAAGTTATTCTATATCAGTAAGGAGGAAAAGTTGATGGGAGGGTATGAAGCAGCAAAGGATAGGGTCAATCTGCTGTTTGGGGCCAGCACTTCTGGCAATGTAAAACTGAAGCCTGTCTTAGTTTATCATTCAGAGAACCCAAGAACCCTTAGAAATATAGCCATGGGCTATTTTCCTATTGTGTGGGAGAGTAACCCCAAAGCCTCAGTTACCTAGGCCATTTTCCAAGACTGGTTTTTCCACCACTTTATCCCAGAGATAGAGAAATATTGCTTGGAACAGAGCATCCTATTCAACATTCTTTTGCTGCCTGACAATTGGGCCACACTCCCTACACATGGCTGACTTTCATCCCAGTGTCAAAGTAGTACATCTAACACCCAATGCTACATTGCTCAGCCAACCTATGGGCCAGGAAATTATAGTGACTTTTGATAAATATTATTTATGTCACACTTTTCATCAGTCAGTAAAGGTGAGTGACAGATCAGGAATAGCCTTGCAACAATTTTGGAAGGACTGTAACATCTACAAGGCTATAAAAAACATTGGTTTTCCTTGGAGTGAAGTTATGGCCATCACCATGACTGGAGTTTGTAAGAACCTTTGCCCACAGCTTGTTCATGAGTTTCACGGATTTGCAAAGATTGACAAGGAGTCCGAAGAAGTCTTCAGTGGCTTAGTGACCTCCAGTGAGAAACTGGAGCTAGACCTCCAACAGGACAGCTTCACTGAACTCCTTGTGCAACGTGAGGAGCTTACGAATGAAGACCTGATAGAATTGGACCCAAGAGAAGGGAAGAAGAGAGACAAGAGGGAGAAGTAACTGAAGCACTGAAGAGATTCATGGTACAGGAAATGGCAAGCGGATTTTCTTTATTTGAGAAGGCATTGTTAGATTTTGTGACACGGGACCTGAACTTAGAACAATACACAAAGGTTGCAGCAGCCATTGAGAATGCAGTCCACCGCTACTGTGACATCTATGACAAGACGAAAACAAGAGCTGCTACCTCGATAGCACTGGATCATTGTTTCAAAGGGGTAGATGCAATTGGATCCAGCAGAACCTATGTCGTCAGCATCAGGTGTGAGTGAAACCCCAGCTTATTTCACATCCTGTCGCTGATGATCTCTCAGCTCCACTGTCTCCTGCCTCCTCCCCCTCCTCTGGGCAGAAACTCTTGCTGCCTGTCACTCAGGGTCAGCCCCTGTGTGCCAGCTGTTGTACTTTGCAAGGCACTGTACTATAAAGTTAAACATGTTTTCTTTATTCTTGTGTTTGTTTTTTATGTATTATCTGTGTGAAAATTATTATAAACCTGTTACAGTACAGAACTATATAGACAATTGTGTTAGTTGGGTACCTAAGTTGACTCTGTTGGACTTACAAGCAAACTGAAACAGAACTCATTTGTATAATCTACAGGGAACTTACTGTATTACTGACCTCGTAATGTCTACTACAGTATCAATATTATTGAACTCTGCATGGCTACCTTGTTGTCCAACATTAATTATTGCATAATCTCTCTTTTTCTCACTGGTTTTAAATGCTATCCTGATTATATTCTGAAAGCCTCTCTATGTTCTGGTATCTTTGAACTTTCTATGTAGTTTAGACTAATACTGAAGTGTTTTAATTTTTATAGCTTTCTAATACATATATATTATTTAATGGAGGTAGTCCTACTTCATTAAGTTTTTTTCACTTATTTTTATTTTCATATGAATTTCAAGATCAATTTATATTATTTTCCTAAAATTCCCATTGATTATTTATTCTGGTCTAGTCTGCATCTGCACTCAGTCATGTCCAGCTCTTTTGCAACCCCATGGACTGTCGTCCACCAGACTCCTCCGTTTATGGAAATTTTTAGGCAAGAATACTGGAGTGGGTTGCCGTTTCCTTCTCCAGTGGTTCTTCCTGACCCAGAGATTGAACCTGATTCTCCTGTATTCCAGGCAGATTCTTTATCACTTAAGCCATCAGTAAAGATTATTTATTGGTATTACTTAAATGTTTAGATTAATATGCTGCTGCTGCTGCTAAGTCACTTCAGTCGTATCCAACTCTGTGCGACCCCATAGATGGCAGCCCATCAGGCTGCCCTATCCCTGGGATTCTCCTGGCAAGAACACTGGAGTGGGTTGCCATTTCCTCCTCCAATGCATGAGAGTGAAAGTTGAAAGTGAAGTCGCTCAGTTGTGTCCGACTCTTAGCGACCCCATGGACTGCAGCCTACCAGGCTCCTCTGTCCATGGGATTTTCCAGGCAAGAGGACTGGAGTGGGGTGCCATTTCCTTCTCCATTAGATTAACATAGTAACAGTTTATGTATTTAGCATACTGAGTGCTTCCATTCAAGTAGAGCATGTCTGTATTTTTATTCAGGTTGTCGGTTACATGCCTTCTTAATGTTCTCAAGGCTTCATTCAGTGGTCTCCAATCTTTCTGGCACCAGGGACTGCTTTTGTAGAAGACAGTTTTTCCGCAGGTGCAGGGTGGTGGTTTCCGGATGGTTCAGGTGCATTATACTTATTGCATAGTTTACTTCTAATATTATTACATCAATTCCACCTCAAATCTTCAGGCATTAGATCCCAGAGGTTGGGAGCCCATAGAACATGCACATTTAAGTTGTTTTCTTGGATATTCCATCACTTTGATGCTGTTCTAAGTAGAGCTTTCTTTCATATTTCTAAGTGCCTTGTATTTAATGAAGAAAAACTGATTTGGGGTATATTGTTGTATATCCAGGAACTTCACAGAACTCTTTGCAGTCTTTTTCACTTGATGTTTTTCTGTCTAACAAGTATATAACGATACCATATGTAACAAATGATAATGTTGTCTCTTCATTTTCAAATTTTATATCTATTTTTCCTTATATTTCTTTTTTTTTCTCTCTTTTTTCTCTTTTTTTTTTTCTCATGGTGTTTATTGTTTTTTTTTTTAATTTAAATTTTTATTTTTACTTTATTTTACTTTACAGTGCTGTATTGGTTTTGGCATACATTGACATGTATCCGCCACGGGTGTACATGAGCTCCCAAACATGAACCCCCCTCCCACCTCCCACCCCACATCATCCCTCTGGATCATCCCCGTGCACCAGCCTCAAGCATCCTGCATCCTGCATCAAACATAGACTGGCGATTCGTTTCTTACATGATAGCATACATGTTTCAATGCCATTCTCCCAAACCATCCCACCCCTCTTCCTCTCCCTCAGAGTCCAAAAGTCCGCTATACACATCTGTGTCTCTTTTGCTGTCTTGCATACAGGGTCATCATTACCATCTTTCTAAATTCCATATGTATGTGTTAGTATACTGTATTGGTGTTTTTCTTTCTGGCTTACTGCACTCTGTATAATCGGCTCCAGTTTCATCCATCTCATTAGAACTGATTCAAATGTTTTCTTTTTAATATATTTGAACTTAAGCATGTATTTTGATGATTTGATAAAGTTCTCCTCCCTTTATTGCTGGGAAAAAAATTAATCAATGTTGTATCCAATATTTTACTAGATTCTAAACTCTTTTTGAATTAGAACTGTCTAATTTAATAAAGGGCTTCTCTGGTGGCTCGGGTGGTAAAGAATCCGCCTGCAATACAAGAGACCTGGGTTGGATCTCTTGATCAAGAAGATCTCTAGAAGAAGGGAATGGCTACCCACTCTAGTATTCTTGCTTGGAGAATTCCATTGACAGAGGAGCCTGGTGAGCTACAGTTTATGGGGTCACAAAGAGTAGGACACGGCTGAGCAACTAACACACACACATACACAATTCAATAAAAATTTTAAACACCTCCCACTGGAAAATCCCTATGATTTGTCCCAAATGATATAAAAAGAGAAATGAAACAAAGTCCTTGCTCTCATAGTTCTTATGCTTGAAACAAGAAAGCCAGAGGTAGTATGCAAATGTCCATAATTCAAATTCAGATGTGGAAAATGATAAAATAGGAAGGCAAAGAAAGCATTCAGGGATAACATGATTTTAATTTTGTCCTTTGGGGCTGGGAACTGAGATGGCAGGAGTGGGAGAAAGCAGGCAAGGCTGCACGGCAAACATAGCATTTAAGTGGAATCTCAATAAATGTTTGAGAAGGAGACAGGGGTGCGTTGCTCCGGCGGCCAATCTAGGTCCAGAGGTCAATCAGGACTCATTTTTGAAGGATAATTTTATTCAGCACCTAGAAACAGTCTGCCAGTGCACATTCACGATCATCTGGAGACTGCATCTCTGTGGGGATGAGACACTAGTGGCTCATTTTTCTTAATTTGGATGGCCATTCTATTGGAAATTAGAATAATTTCTTTTTCATTAATTGAGAGCCAGAGATTGTCTATAATTTCATTTGTTGTTCAGAATCCATCCTGAACTTTGACTTGTAAATCAGGCTGATTTTGGTCTCGTAGATATTTATGTATGAACAGAAGTTTTCTACTTTTTACCTGTTTTCAATAAGTGAAAAGGGCAACATTCATTTTGTACGAGTAAAATCGTTGTTTTCTTTGCAGACAAATTTTAGTTTAAGGAATATTGCCAGTCTACCATCATTAAGGTATGACCTAAATCCAATCCCTTATGATTATACAGTGGAAGTGAGAAATAGATTTAAGGGCTTAGATCTGATAGACAGAGTGCCTGATGAACTATGGAATGAGGTTCATGACATTGTACAGGAGACAGGGATCAAGACAGGGAAAAGAAATGCAAAAAAGCAAAATGGCTGTCTGGGGAGGCCGTACAAATAGCTGTGAAAAGAAGAGAGGTGAAAAGCAAAAGAGAAAAGGAAAGATATAAGCATCTGAATGCAGAGTTCCAAAGAATAGCAAGAAGAGATAAGAAAGCCTTCTTTAGTGATCAATGCAAAGAAATAGAGGAAACAACAGAATGGGAAAGACTAGAGATCTCTTCAAGAAAATTAGAGATACCAAGGGAACATTTCATGCAAAGATGGGCTCGATAAAGGACAGAAATGGTATGGACCTAACAGAAGCAGAAGATATTAAGAAGAGGTGGCAAGAATACATGGAAGAACTGTACAAAAAAGATCTTCATGACCCAGATAATCATGATGATGTGATCACTAATCTAGAGCCAGACATCTTGGAATGTGAAGTCAAGTGGGCCTTAGAAAGCATCACTATGAACAAAGCTAGTGGAGGTGATGGCATTCCAGTTGAGCTATTTCAAATCCTGAAAGATGATGCTGTGAAAGTGCTGCACTCAATATGCCAGCACATTTGGAAAACTCAGCAGTGGCTACAGGACTGGAAAAGGTCAGTTTTCATTCCAATTCCATAGAAAGGTAATGCAAAACAATGCTCCAACTACCACACAATTGCTCTCATCTCACATGCTAGTAAAGTAATGCTCAAAATTCTCCAAGCCAGCTTCAGCAATACGTGACCCGTGAACTCCCTGATGTTCCAGCTGGTTTTAGAAAAGGCAGAGGAACCAGAGATCAAATTGCCAACATCCGCTGGATCATGGCAAAAGCAAAAGAGTTCCAGAAAAACATCTATTTCTGCTTTATTGACTATGCCAAAGCCTTTCACTATGTGGATCACAATAAACTATGGAAAATTCTGAAAGAGATGGGAATACCAGACCACCTAACCTGCCTCTTGAGAATTCTGTATGCAGGTCAGGAAGCAACAGTTAGAACTGGACATGGAACAACAGACTGGTTTCAAATAGGAAAAGGAGTACGTCAAAGCTGTATATTGTCACCCTGCTTATTTAACTTCTATGCAGAGTACATCATGAGAAACGCTGGACTGGAAGAAACACAAGCTGGAATCAAGATTGCCGGGAGAAATATCACTAACCTCAGATATGCAGATGATACCACCCTTATGGCAGAAAGTGAAGAGGAACTAAAAAGCCTCTTGATGAAAGTGAAAGAGGAGAGCGAAAAAGTTGGCTTAAAGCTCAACATTCAGAAAATGAAGATCATGGTATCCAGTCCCATCACTTCATGGGAAATAGATGGGGAAACAGTGGAAACAGTGTCAGACTTAATTTTTGGGGGCTCCAAAATGACTTCAGATGGTGACTGCAGCCATGAAATTAACAGATGCTTACTCCTTGGAAGAAAAGCTATGACTGACCTAGATAGTATATTCAAAAGCAGAGACATTAGTTTGCCGACGAAGGTCCATCTAGTCAAGGCTATGTTTTTTCCTGTGTTCATGTATGGATGTGAGAGTTGGACTGTGAAGAAAGCTGAGCGCTGCGAATTGATGTGTTTGAACTGTGGTGTTGGAGAAGACTCTTGAGAGTCCCCTGGACTGCAAGGAGATCAACCAGTCCATTCTGAAGGAGATCAACCCTGGGATTTCTTTGGAAGGAATGATGCTAAAGCTGAAGCTCTAGTACTTTGGCCACCTCATGTGAAGAGTTGATTCACTGGAAAAGACTCTGATGCTGGGAGGGATTGTGGGCAGGAGGAGAAGGGGACGACCAAGGATGGGATGGATGGATGGCATCACTGACTCGACGGACGTGAGTCTGAGTGAACTCCGGGAGATGGTGATGGACAGGGAGGCCTGGCGTGCTGCGATTCATGGGGTCGCAAAGAGTTGGACACGACTGAGCGACTGAACTGAACTGAATCATCATTAAAAGCAATGAGTTTTATGATTTTATGGAAAGAATACTCTGTGCTAAGAGTTTATTGGCATAAGTTTTTATTTCGGGGAAGTATCTGTGGGCATGAAACCTGTTGCCATCAAGTTCTTATTGTGTTCAATCAAGATATGGAATCATAACGTTCCTAGGTCTCGTCTCTCCTGAATGGTTTTAACCAACCCCAATTTTGCCTTGTACGTCCAGTGGTTTGTATTTTTCTATGCAGAGAAATGCATAGAGAAGTTCTGGTACTGACCTAAATATAAGAGATTGAAAGGAACCTTATACAAAGGACAAAAGGATGATTCCCAGGATTATTTTCTGTTATCGTCCTTCTTTGCTTTTTATCTTACTCCTCCCAGAAGCAAGTTATTAAGCTATTTGGGAAGTTAAAATGTTTTGACAGATTGTTAAACCTCAGTTTATTGTACACATGACAATCTTCTCCACAGCACCTGTATCTCTTAGTACTTTTTTTTTTTTTAATTGGGGTATAGTTGCTTTACAGTGTGTGTTAGTTTCTGTTGTACAATGAAGTGAATCAGTTTTTTTGTATATGTATATGCCCTTCCTCTTGGACTTCCCTTCCACCCCCAATACCATCCATTTAAGTCTCTTAATGTTGTTCGAGACATACTTTGCCTTTCCATAAATATGTCTTAGCAAGACAATGCATAAGAATCTGCAAAGATCCAATCATAGAAGGGAGTTTGAGTATTCTAAGACTTTGCTGTTAGATATTTGAATTTATTCCTCATCACACTGTTTATTTCAAAGCTTAAGACATCTAATCTTCTTTGTGATCAATTAAAATCACTTGTTACTTATTTCCCTTTCCTTTTCAATACTCTGCATGATAAGAAAATGTATATTATAGGAAGAAAATCTAAGAAGTCTTACTCTTCAAAAGTCTTACCACATTAAGAAAGAATGGGTGAGACGTTTTCTTGTTATTATGTCCTTTTTACTTCTAATGAGGGAAATGGTGCATTTTGAACTAACATGTAACACAGCATTCGCATATCTGGATGTATACCCTGAGAAAATCATAGTTCAAAAAGAGACATGCGCCCCAGTGTTCACTACAGCCCTATTTACAATAGCTAGATCACATGTGGTGCGTGTGCTCCGTTGTGTCTGACTCGTTGCAACTCCATGGACTGTAGCCCACCAGGCTGCTTTGTCCATGGAATTTTCCAGGCAAGAATACTGGAGTGGGTTGCCATTTCCTACTCCAGGGGATCTTCCTGACCCAAGATTGAACCCACATCCTTGTGCCTCCTGCATTGGAGACAGATTCTTTACCACTGAGCAACCTGGGAAGCCCCTAGCCAGGACACAGAAGCAACTATATATATATATATATATATATATATATATATATATATATATATATATATATATATATACACACACACACAACAGAATGTTACTCAACCAAAAAAGGAATGAAATTGGATCATCTGTAGAGACATGGATGTACCTAGAATCTGTCATATGAGTGAAGTAAGTCAGAAGGAGAAAAACAAATATGACATATTGATGGATATATGTGGAATCTAGAAAAATGGTAGAGATGAACCTCTGTAGGGCAAGAATAGAGATGCAGACATAGGGAATGGACATTTGGATGTGGGCAGGGGGCATGATGAATTGGGAGACTGGGATTGGTGTGGGGACACTGCCATGTGTAAAACAGCTAGAGGGAGCCCGCTGCGTAGCACAGGGCGTTCAGTTCAGTGTTCTGTGGAAACCTAGACAGCCGGCTAGGGGGAGGGTGGGGCGGGAGGGAGACCAGAGAGGGAGGGGATATATGCATGCTATGCTTGGAGCTCTTTCACTTCATTGTTCAGCAGAAACTAACACAACATTGTAAAGCAACTATACCCCAATTTAAGAAATACATATCCTTTTAATTACCCTTCCCCTGAAATACTAGTATTTACTAGTGATATTTCTTAAAGAGCAAGTCTTAGTTTTCACAAGCTATTAAATTATATCAATTTTAAAGAAAATGCATTACCTTGAAAGAAGGTAAATTTACTAAATAAAAAAAGTAAGTACCCCCTTTCATATCCTGCTTATTTTTATTTTTATCTATGCTCTCAATGTTATTTACAATTATAATATCTAGATAGTGGAAATGCTATATAATGGATCACTATTGCAAATCACTGCTCAAATCTGTACCATCATGTTGATAGCTTGAAATTGGCCACCAAAGTATTTACAGTTCTAGAATTAACAAACACTACTAATCAGGGCCCCCTTTTTTTTTTTTTGATATATCCTTTTTAACATTTATCAACACATCAGTGACTGGAAGTGTGATGGAGGATTTGGAGGCCTAAGTCAAGTCCTTCCTTTGTAGCATGAGTTACAAATTCACCTTATCTATTATTTTTTTAAATTGAGATATAATTGATATAAACATATTAGCTTAATATTTGTATATATTGTGAAATGATCATCACAATAAGTCTTTTTAACATTCATTGCCACATGTAGCTACAAAATATTTTTCTTGTTATCAGAACTTTTAAGAGATAATCTCTTAGCAACTTTCAAATGTGCAATACAACACTATTAACTATCCTCTGCAATAATCCTATGACTTGGTTATTTTATAACTGGAAGTTTGTACATTTGACCCTCTTTACCCATGTCATCCACCTCCCAGCACCACCACCCACCTCTGGTAAGCACACATCTGATCACTTTTTCTAAGTCGGGCTTTTGTTTAGTTGTTGTTGTTTTAGATTACAAATACAACTAAGATCATATACGGTGCTTGACTTTCTCTGTCTGATTTACTTTACTTAGCATAATACCTTCAAGGTTCACCCATGTTGCCACAAATTCACCTCATTTATTCTTATATGTTCTATTGCTTCAATTTAAGAAAGCAAAAATACAGAGTAATTGCAGAAACTGAATCTCCTAAATGTGCAGTTTAAAGTCAATGAGGACCATAGTGGGAAAAGCTGCTTTTGTCTTTCTTTGGTGAACTCTAATGTTTAGAAATGAAAACATAAATTAATTCAAGTTACTAAGGTACAAGCCTAACATTAAGGTTTTGTGGAGGAATAAGGTGACATTATTCCACATGATAGCCATGGTCATAGCATAGGGTATGCACATGCAGGAGAAAATTGCCTTATATGAAGTGTTTTCAACACATTATTTTAGGATGAGTTTTATGCCTTAAGAATCAACAAAAAGCAAGTTACTATGTTTTATCTCTTTGTGAATAGAGACCAGGTCTTATTTATTTTCCCGAGTCAGATGGGTTGACATTTGCCTTCCAATATTCCTACACAGCAAAAGGTCATTCCATCTACACAAAGCCTGTCAAGCAGAAAGCCTTTTCAGAAAGAAAGCTCACTGAAGAAGCACTAGAAAATAGATAAAATACAAAAAGTAAGTCTACTCAAATCCTATAGTTTGATTGTATCAACTTCATTGTGAATTCCCAGAAAAAGCAAGAATTGCAGCCGTTCTGTGTGAGGATCAGCTTTGCTGGGCTATTCATTCTTTTTAAAATCCTTTTATTAAGGGTGCTTTGATGAATTGTTGGACTATGGTATTGCATGGTGAGAACTTAGGATAAATGATATAATGTTTTAGAGTGGGAAAATAAGAGACTGGTAACTAAGAAAAGAATCAAGATTCAGTTTCTAGCCTCTAATAGCTCTTAAGAAGGTCATTTTAACTTTAAGTCCATTGCATCACATGTGTTTGCTCAGTTGTGTCCGACTCTTTGCAGCCCTATGTACTGTAGACCACCAGACTCCTCTGTCCATGGATTATCCAGGCAACAATACTGGAGTGGGTTACCATTTCCTTCTCCAGGGGATCTTCCTGACCCAGGGATCGAATTTGCATCTCCTGTGTCCCCTGCATTGCATGCAGATTCTTTACCATTGAGCCATTAACTTTCAGTCCATAATCTCCTAATATTTTCATTGCTACAGATAGCCAATGGCTGAAAGGTAGAATGAATCTTGTGATACTAGAATGAGACATTGGTATGAACCCATGTTTAGCTTAATATAGATACACATGACTAATAGGTAAATAATATAGGTATGTGTACATAAACAAAGTATTTTATATATTTGTAAGTTGGGAAGATCCTCTGGAGATGGAAATGGCAACCCACTCCAGTTCTCTTGCCTGAAAAATCCCATGGATGGAGGAGCTTCACGGGCTACAGTCCATGGGGTTGTAATGAGTTGGACACAACTGAGCGACTTCATTTTCACACAAATGTGTGTATGTGTGTGTGTGTGTGTGTGTGTGTGTGTTAAAAGAATCCACCTGCCATTTCAGGAGACATGGGTTTGATCCCACGGTTGGGAAGATCCCCTGGAGAAGGAAATGGTAACCCACTCCAGTATTCCAGCCTAGGAAATTCCATGGACAGAGGAGCCATGTGGTTGCAAAGAGTCAGGCACAACTTAGTGACTAAACAACCACCAGAACAACATATGTATTTATATGTATACACATACACACATATATTCTCAAGCTCCTGCCCACTAATAAAACTTAGGAGCAATAATACCCCCCAGAAGCAATAAGAACATCAAGTTCCCGGAACTTGGTTTCTAATACCATTCTCTAATAACTAGAACAGGGCTCCTTGGAGAAGTGGCTGATCCTGGAGCTGTGACAGAGAATTGACATGATAAGCTTGGCTCATTTCTGAGTCCATAAAGTAAGTAGTCAAAAAATTAAACAATGAGGGTGTATCAAAGGAACACCAAAGCAATCTGAAATAGCTCCCAAGGGAACCATGTGAGCAAGAAAATAAATATTGTAATATTGGTTTATAACCCTATGTATTAAATAAATTTCCGTGAATATATAACTATATGATTGAATAAAATTTTAGAATGGGAAATAATAGATAATAATAGAAAATTCTCCCATAGAGAAGAGTCCAAATAATTGATGTAAATAATGATCCCTTAATATGGTAGAATATTAAAACTTTAAGTGTAGGCTTCACATGTTGCCTGCGTTCCAAAGAGAAAACTATGGAAAGGGGGAGAAAGAGAAACTTTACATTAGGGCAACCCACCAACCACTGCCTCAAAGTAGCCAGGGTCAGGATATCAGCACTGAATCAGGTTGATGACTGCTATTCTGTAGTCACTCAGCTGTGTCTGACTCTTTGAGACCCCCCCTGGACTGCAGTATGCCAGGTTTCCCCATTCTTTACTGTCTCCTGGAGTTTGCTCAAACTCATGTCTTTTTGAGTCGGTGATGCCATCCAACCGTCTTATCCTCTATCCCCTTTCTCCTCCTGCCCTCAAGCTTTCCCAGCATGACGGTCTTTTTTGATGAGCTGGCTCTTCGCATCCGGTGGCCAAAGAAGCATAAGTCCTTCCAATGAATACTCAGGATTTATTTCCTTAAGGATGGACTGGTTTGATCTCCTTGCTGTCCAAGGGACTCTCAAGAGTCTTCTCCAGCACCAGTGTTTGAAAGCATCAATTCTTCAGTGCTGTGCCTGCTTTATCGTCCAAATCTCACATTTGTACATGGCTACTGGAAATACCATAGCTTTGACTATACAGACTTTCGTTGGTGAAGTGATGTCTCTGCTTTTAAATATGCTGTCTAGGTTTGTCATAGCTTTTCTTCCAAGGAGCAAGTGTCTTCTTTTAATTTCATGGCTGCAGTCACTGTCTGCATTGATTTTGGAGCCCAAGAAAATAACATTTGTCACTATTGCCATTTTCCTCCCATCTATTTGCCATGAAGTGATGGGACCAGATGCCATCATCTTAGTTGTATGAATGTTGAGTTTTAAGCCAGCTTTTTACTCTCCTCTTTAACCTTCATCAAGAGGCTCTTTAGTTCCTCTTCACTTTCTGCCATATGTAACCTTTATATGATGTCATAAAGGTGACACTTTAGCTAGTGGTCTTTCTCCTTAAAATTGACAATTTCAGTCCAGTCATAAGCAAAACATCAACAAAACATATTTTTCAAAATGCCTGAACAGTACTCTAAACTGTGAAAGTCATCAACAAAAAGGAAAATCTAAGAAACAGTCACAGTAGAGTACACTATGGAGACTTATAGGCTGAAGATAATGTAGTATCCTGGGTGGAATCCTGGAACAGAAAAAAAAAAAGTAGATAAAAGTTAAGAAAATTTCACCGAAGTATGTACATTAGTTCAAAAAAATGCATCAGTATTTGTTCTTTGTGTCTGTGTGTGTCATTCGCTCATTTGTGTCCAAGTCTTTGTGACCCCATGAACTGTAGCTCGCCAAGCTCCTCTGTCCATGGAATTATCCAGGCAAGAATACTGGAGTGGGTTGCCATTCCCTTCTACAAGGGATCTTCCCAACCCAGGGATCAAACACAGATCTCCCACACTGCAGGCAGATTCTTTACCATTTGAGCCACTCGTGAAGCCCGTTGGTTCTTTAGTTGTAACAAATGTATCATGCACTTATAAGATAGTAATAACTGGGAAAACTTGATGTGGGGTATAGTGAGATTTTCTCAACCATCTTGGCAATAGTTTTTGTATGGCCATTGACTAACATAGTTGCTGTAAAAATATACCAAATTGGAAATTTGTTATTTGTATATTATTGATGTACAATTGACATATAACATGTTATTAGTTTTAGGTATGTAGCATAATTATTTGAAATACCTATAAATTCTGAAGGAATTTTTATTAAAAAATTACATGACACGTGGGACTTCCATGGTAGTTCAGTGGTTGGGCATCCACCATGCAGTGCAGGGGACACAGGTTTAATCCATGGTCAGGGAACTAGGATCTCACATGACGTGGGGGCAGCTAGCCTGCATGCCGCAACTTAGAGAGCCTACGTGCAACAACTGTGACTCAACCAAAGTAAACAAATAAATATTTCTTAAAATTGCCATGATAGAAATGCTAGGCTTCCATTACCAAATGTTCTTATATTTTAAGGAAGATGTTTGGATATATTATCTTATTCAATTTAAAAGTTAAGTGTAGTGTAAATCTGTAGGTAGTAGATGATAAGACATCCTCAATACAATGATGCTTAATTTGGAGAAGCTTTACACCTTGAAGCATATTAGCACTTTAACCTAAGTAACTGAAATCACACTGTAAAAAAGACAGCTTTGTTACAGTCTGTTTCTAGCTGTGCCACTACCAAGCATGGCAGCTGAGACAAATTTCTTAGTCTCATACTCATCAGCTTTTCTGCCCACGTTGTTGTTTTTCAGTCGCTCAGTCACGTCCGACTCTTTGTGGCCCTATGGACTACAGCCTGCCAGGCTTCCCTGTTCTTCACCAACTCCCGGAGTTTCCTCAAACTCATGACAATTGAGTCGGTGAAGCCATCCAACCATCTCACCCTCTGCCGTCCCCTACTCCTCCTGCCTCCAATCTTTCCCAGCATCAGGGTTTTACAGATGAGTCAGCTCTTCACATCAGGTGGCCAAAGTGTTGGAGTTTCAGCTTTAACATCAGTCCTTCCAATGAACACCCAGGACTGATCTCCTTTAGGATGGACTGGTTGGATCTCCTTGCAGTGCAAGGCACTCTCAATAGACTTCTCCAACACCACAGTTAAAAAGCATCAATTCTTCAGCACTCAGATTTCTTTATGGTCCAACTCTCACATCCATACATGACTACTGGAGAAACCATAGCTTTGACTACATGGATCTTTGTTAGTGAAGTGATGTCTCTGCTTTGTGATACACTATACATGTCATAGTTTTTCTTCCAAGAAGCAAGCAAGTATCTTAGTTTCACGGCTGCAGTCACCATCTGCAGTGATTTTGGAGACCAAGAAAATAATAATAGTCTGTGAAGCAGTGGTGGATGATTTTTGGAATTCCCTTGCTTTTTCTATGATCCAACAGATGTTGGCAATTTGATCTCTGGTTCCTCTGCCTTTTCTAAATCTATCTTGTATATCTGGAAGTTCTCGTTCACGTACTGCTAAAGCCTAGCATAAAGGACTTTGAGCATTACCTTACTAACGTGAAATGAGCTTAAAACTCGACATTCAAAAAAATAAGATCTTGGCATCTGGTCCCATCACTTCCTGGCAAATAGATGGGGAGACAGTGGAACAGTGGCAGACTTTATTTTGGGGGGCTCCCAAATCATTGCAGATGGTGACTGCAGCCATAAAATTAAAAGACACTTTCCCCTTGGAAGAAAAGCTATGACCAACCTACACAGCATATTAAAAAGCAGACACATTACTTTGCCAACAAAGGTCCATCTAGTCAAAGGTATGATTTTTCCAGTAATCATGTATGGATGTGAGAGTTGGACCATACGGAAAGCTGAGTACCGAAGAATTGATGCTTTTGAACTGTGGTGTTGGAGAAGACTCTTGAGAGTCCCTTGGACTGTCAGGCGATCCAACCAGTCCATTCTAAAGGAAATCATTGGAGGGACTGATGCTGAAGCTGAAACTCCAATACTTTGGCCACCTTACGTGAAGAACTGACTCTTTGGAAAAGACCCTGATGCTGGAAAAGATTGAAGGCAGGAGGAGAAAGGGACGACAGAGGATGAGATGATTGGATGGCATAACTGACTCGATGGATGTGAGTTTGAACAAGCTCCAGGAGTTGGTGATAGACAATGAAGCTTGGCGTGTGGCAGTCCTTGGGGTCGCAAAGAATCGGACATTACTGAGCAACTGAACTGAAGTGAACTCTATGGTAGTTTGAGCATTTTTTGGCATTGCCTTTCTCTTGGATTGGAATGAAGACTGACCTTTTCCAGTCCTGTGGCCACTGCTGAGTTTTCCAAATTTGCTGGCATATTGAGTGCAACACTTTCACAGCATCATCTTTTAGGATTTGAAATAGCTCCGCTGGAGTTCCATTACCTCAACTATCTTTATTTGTAGTGATGCTTCCTAAGGCCCACCTGACTTTGCACTCCAGGATGTCTGGCTTTAGGTGAGTGACCACACTGTCGTGGTTATCCAGGTCATTAAGATCTTTTTTGTATAGTTCTGTGTATTCTTGCCACCTCTTGTTAATCTCTTCTGCTTTTGTTAGTTCCTTGCCATTTCTGCCTTTATTTTGCCCATCTTTGCATGAAATGTTCCCTTGGAGAATACAGGCCCATTGTTTAACACCTTCTGCTTCCTCACCTTTAAAGCAGAGATAACACAGCGCCTGTCTTATAAAGTCATCAGAAGATTCGTGTGGTTAGACCTATGAGGAATGTGCACAGCACCTGACATAAAGATTATAGTCCTTGTCTGTGTCTATTTTCTTGTCCACGTAGCTAAGTAGTTTGCCCTTAATTTAACATAATGAAATATATGTATATGTTTATGAACTTTTCAAAGAAAACCAATATAGAAGAAATACACTAGCATGTTTATAGTGCCTATATTGGATTTTAGCATAATGATTTTTTTAAATAAATTTAGATAGTTTAAAAAATTTCCACAGTGATCTATATACATTTTAATAGATAATTTACCCAGTGTATTGACTCACATGGGGAAATTCCAGCTCCAATTTTGTTTACTTCCTAAAGAATTTCACCAAATTATGTAGATAATCATGCAAACACTGAAGCTTGTTTTGTTTTCGTACATTGGATTCTCTAGAAAACTTCTATTATGTACATATATATGTGAATTTGATTTCTAATAATTGATTCAAAGTTTATTTTATATTACATCTTTTCAACTGTGTAACCAGTAATATCATCCATTTCTTTCTTGCCTTACCCTCTTGTTTAAAATGGTACAGGATTGCTTGTTTTCCTCTCTTGGGCAAAGATGGGTATACTGCCACAGTAAACCTTTACTATAAGCAGATACTCTCAAGTTTGTTTTAATTGTTAAAATTTAACAGCAGTAACATAGAACAGTGAACAGCCTGGGTTTTTCTTTTTTTCAAGTTATCAATATAAATAAATTAGGACCTTTGAAAATATGAGGTTCTGCTTCCACTACCAGTCTTCGTAATTAATGTGCAGGAAGTTTATCAAACACTTAAAATAGGCTGAGTGTTTTGCTGAATTTGCTCCAGATCTTGGAGTTGAGTTGATACCTACTTGCTCCTTTTCACAGGCTCTTTCAAAGTACTCTAATTAAATATGAAAGGACTAACTTTGGGAGGTTCCCATCACTGCTGTTTGACCATGAAGGTTAAGGACAACCAGGAGACAGTGCAATTCTAGATCCTTCTCTATTTGCAGGATCAGAAATATTATGTTCTATTCTTTTTTTGAAACGCTCCCTGTCTCCAAATTGATTTTAGAACTCAAGAGCTAGAAGGATTGAACCGGTGCCATTTCGAGCACCTTCCATAGAAGAGTTGCCTACGGCATATTCTGCTATCTACTGCAGTTTTCTAAACCTAAGTGCTTTTCATTATAATCAGGCAATTCATGCTGCATCTAAACTTTGGGTGTATCTATATATTCTAGAAAAACTGTTATCCAACAGCCAATCCTAACTTTCTGAGACATTAACAGATTAACCAAGAAACAAACAAGTATATTTCTGAAGCATTTTCAGCTTAGAGAGATAAATTACAATATGAGTCAATTACAAGTATCATTTTTATGAAAAGGTAGTTTGAGAGAGCACTATCAGGACAAAGGCAGAAATCTTTCCTTTTTTATTAGAACTGCTTTATCTTCTCAGTCTTGACACTAAGACATGAATGACTTGTACAAATATTGTATTTTGGTTAATAAAACTGAGAAAGATTATTGCTGTGGCTAGTATTCTAAGAGGACATTTAAGCCATATCAAAGTTAGTGTGTTTGCCCCAAACTGTCTAACTGAATATGTCATTCACTAAATCTTAAAAAAAACAGACTAGAAATACGATAGTTATCGAGGGTCCATTGTTTAGATGGCCTGTGGAGTTTCAACCAATTCTTTGAGAAGAAATGTATTCAGGGAATGCCTCTGAGTCCCCTATTGCAGAATTTTTATGAAAGTGTAAAAAGCAAGAACAAAAACTCCACAGTGTAGAGAACTGGAGGGGAGTAGGGAGTGGGGAAGGTAGGAAAGAAAGATTGAAAGAGTGATAAATAAAAGATACCTGAGAACATCTCTCCAATGTTTAAAGTAATGAATTCAATGAACTTTTTTGCACAGCTGGAAATGTTCTCTGTTTGTGCTCTCTAGTATGGTAGGGCCACTTAGCCTCATGTGGCTATTGAACACTTAAAACATAATTAATGTTGTGGGGTGATTTGAGAGAATAGCATTGAAACATGTATATTACCATATGTGAAATAGATCACCAGTCCAGGTTTGATGCATGAGACAGGGTGCTCAGGGCTGGTGCACTGGGATGACCCAGAGGGATGGGATGGGGAGAGAGGTGGGAGGGGGGTTCAGGATGGGCAACAAATGTACACCCGTGGCTGATTCATAGCAATGTATGACAAAAACCACTACAATATTGTAAAGTAATTAGCTTCCAATTAAAATAAATGAATAAATTTAGAAAACGTAACTAATGTGACTGAGGAAAATGAATTTTTAATTTATTTAATTTCTAATTAAATAAGCACATGTAGCTAGTGGCTGCCTTAGGGGAAGGCACAGGTTTACAGCTTTACAGCTCAATGTGTGGTCTTTGCATCAGAAGTATCAACATCTGGAAGCTTATTAGAAGTGCAGAATCTTGGCTCCCAATCAGTCCTACTGATCCAGAATATGCATTTTAACAACATCCTAAGGCAAGTAGTATGAAAGCTTGAAAGGCCCTGCCCTGGAGCAATTTTCACTTTGCTATAATCGTCCATTCAGAAATAAACTCTATTCTCTATTTTACCACGGGCTAAGACACATTAGAAACATGCTCATTTTACCCACAGAAGAGTGAGGCCGTAGGGGTGAGCTGTAATAGTGCTGGAACTGCTTACTTTAAATCTTTTCCAAATGTGAATAAAATGTGCCCCCTTGAATGATCCGTTGATTTATCCATTTATGAGAGAAACACAAAGTCCTTACATAGGAGGTGCTGTCAGATATTTACTGAGCATCCTCAGTTAAATCTGAGCGTGTTCTTTATTTCTCTGAAGTGAGGGGAAAGGCGGGGAGGGATAAACAGGTTACAAGTTTCATTCTTGGGACTGAGATTTTAAAGTTATCATTTAAAAATTCAAAGTAAGACAATGTCCTAAGAGCTAGAACTGGAGAATGATGTTGGTTAAACAGTTTATTGTATTTGAGCCCTTACTATGTGTCTTACTTTGATTTCCCCTAAATCTGATTCTGAGACAAGAACTTGGGGATGTCTGTTTGCCAGTGATCCCGAGAACCACTGTGAGCACAGTGGGGGGAGCCAAGCAGGGACAGGAAGAAGGGCAGTGCAGGACACACTGCCGCCTGGGTCAGAGATGTGGGTAGCTGGGGTTCAGTCCCTCTAGGGGACATCTGAGAGGCTGTGGGTGTTCGAGGGAGGAAGACACCAGCATATCTGGGAACTGTCTGCCTCAGATTCTGGTGACTTCCTAAGTGGTGATGATGGGAGGGGCCTGCAGAGTCTTGACCATAGTGGACATTGCTTCTGTAATAGGCTGTTTCCCTGGAGAAAGATAATGAGAGCTACTGGGGAGTGAGGACTAAGAACCAGGACAGTTGAATCTCACTTAGGTCTCCTAGTCTTTAATTATTTGGCTTAGGTACCTTGCTCTGGGCCCCAGAGTACAATAGTATTCCCTGCTCTAATGTCACTATTCTTCTGTACCCTTCCTCATCAATATCTGTGTTATCTGTTATCTGAGATATCTGTTATCTGAGATAACCATCAGTTATCTCTGTTTTACTGAGACTAACCCTTTCCATCTCTCTCCCTACTCCTCCAGAGAACACAGAACAACCTAGATGCTAATGAATGTCAAAAAGCATAGGCATGATTTGGGTTGAAGTTCCATTTGGCCTGTGTGTGGTTTAGCTACTTCTAAGTTCAAGATATTGTATTTGAATTATACTTGCAGAATCAAGAGAATGGACATGCATGGTATGGTAAAGGAGTTCTTTATTCCTTATGTGCCTTCATTTATGTTTATCTCAAAAATTACTGAAAGCCATTTGCATAAGTTGCTAGTACAATAAGTTCTGGATGGGTAGAAAATAAGGGCAAGTATTTATAGAAAAAAAAGTCCTTTAGATTTAAAAATATTGCATAAAATCAGATTTAGTTATATATTATCAGATTGACTTTCCTACATAAAACAGAATTCTGAAAGCTCTACAATAAAACCCAGGACAAGTAGTCATACTAATTGCAAAGGATGTGAAGATAACATTCGCTTCTTTTAAGTAACCTATTGTCCCTTTGGGAGGTAAGATATTAATATATCCCTAAGAAGAACAACCTAGATAGCATATTCAAAAGCAGAGACATTACTTTGCCAACTAAGGTCCGTCTAGTCAAGGCTATGGTTTTCCAGTAGTCATGTATGGATGTGAGAGTTGGACTGTGAAGAAGGCTGAGCGCCGAAGAATTGATGCTTTTGAACTGTGGTGTTGGAGAAGACTCTTGAGAGTCCCCTGGACTGCAAGGAGATCCAACCAGTCCATCCTAAAGGAGATCAACCCTGGGATTTCTTTGGAAGGAATGATGCTAAAGCTGAAACTCCAGTACTTTGGCCACCTCATGCGAAGAGTTGACTCATTGGAAAAGACTCTGATGCTGGGAGGGATTGTGGGCAGGAGGAGAAGGGGACGACGGAGGATGAGATGGCTGGATGGCATCACGGACTCGATGGACGCGAGTCTGAGTGAACTCCGGGAGTTGGTGATGGACAGGGAGGCCTGGCGTGCTGTGATTCATGGGGTGGCAAAGAGTCGGACACGACTGAGCGACTGAACTGAACTGAACTGAACTGAAAGAAGAAGAAACATAACCTTTGAGTGAATATATTTTACCCACAATCTCATGAGTAGGACCAGAAGGAGATTCTGTGGATATTTGGGAGAATGTGTGTGTGAAAAAGCCCAGGGGAGCACCAAAGCTGTCTTTTAGCATCCTCGGTAAGGACTCTTCTGGACATGGGAGTGTTTGAACTAGTGCTTGAAGAATTAGAAATAGATAATAGAGACTTCCAAGAGGATCACGCAAACCGAGCTGGGTTTGATTACGTTGGGTTTAGAGGGCTGTGTGTAGATAGCCTGACTGAAGGAGACTATTTGGCAGAAAAGGGAAAGTTGAGCATGCCAGAGGGAGCACGAGTGCCAGGAGTAGGACTCGAGTGCTGCAGTCCTCGGGCCCTCTTCCGCAGCTGAAAGAACCAGGTCCACTACACATGTAGTTTTTGCAAGGTGGACTTGATCGTGGCAATAGGACGTTATTGTCTCAATAGTTCTTTTTTTTTTTTTGTCCTGTATAAGACCAGTGTTTGGGGGTTATTCATTAAAGAGTTCATCCATTTCTTTACTTTTGTTGAGTCCTTGAACTAGAACTGCAACACTGAACAGAAGAGCTCACCCTACAGGTTGACAAATGATTTCAGTTCAATGCAATAAACCTAAATAAAAAGTGTCCATGAAACTGTATACAGCCTAATTAGATTCTCTAATTGATTTATTATTTAATTCCTATTTTCAATGGAATCCCACATACTTTGTAACAAGACAGAATGTCTGAGCAGAAAATCTTACAAGAGAAAATTTAGTTTATCAGATACTAAAAGCTCATTTTTATTCTTGCATAATAGTTCTTCTAGAAGGATGTTCTGAGGCATGCTTAAATAGCCTGCAGACCTACCTGTAGGAAAGCCAAGCTGCCCACGAGCATGATACATGGGTGTCACTAGTCTGCAGTTGCCCAGTTGGAGTGGGCGGCAACTTGCCGTCCTTGAACTCGGGGTGGATCCTTTTCATCAAGTTCAAGCCTGAAGCTCATGGGCGTTCCCGTGAGGGATGCTGGGGTCTTCTGCAGGTCCACTGAATGTAAGGTTGAAGGTGCTGGGAGTCAGACATAGATTCCTGGTTGCCCTCACTGTCTCCCGCTTCATTCCCATCTGTCTTTCCAAGTTGCCTGATGTACAGCGGTGTGGGTCCCACCAGTAAACGCAAAAGCACCAATCTTCCATAGACCTCTTCACCAGCTCCCACAGTTTTGTGAGATAGACTTGCTCTAGTAACCCTGCTTCCCTGTCACTCTGAGTGGCTCTGCCTGCTAGATCTTGTGCCAGCTTCATTAGCACCTGTTCCCTCCACCCCACTCATCAGGCCGCCTCCAAGCCTTAAAGCATCATGTGATCAGGGACACTTACAAAGTCAGAAACTCTGGGATTGAATATCTTCAGAACATGTAGATCATGGCTTGTGTTCACATGCCCTAAAAGAACTTAGAAATGAGCATATGTAAGTTCTTATTTTATTGAAATCTGTAGTGAGTGATGAAGGGCAGTCTCTTAGTGAAACACCTTCTAAAAGCTTTCTTTGTTCTTTCTTTTTCTTTGTTTTTTTCAAAGATGATCTTTGGGTTTTGAAAAAGTAGGCTATAATGAGAAAATAAAAATCTACATTTTAGGAAAAGGATAACTACTTTGTGACCTTCTTCTCTAATTATAGTCTAATTTTCATACAATGACTAAGTGTTTTTGATGTCTGGGTTGAATCAAACACACTGATGATTCTGATTATCTTAACCTAGCCATCCTGGAGAGAGACTGGAAGAAATGGTTCTGGGTTTCCCCAAAACCCCCAAAGCCACCTTGCCTACACAGAGAGGAGGGAACAACATTGCGCTTTCTAAGGTCCCATGAACCTTAAAATCCCCATCAGTATAAAATACTTTTAAGATATTTCCATTAGCTCACTAATATAATTTTCACATGATAATTGCAGTTAAGCTCATTAGTGTAATTTTCACATGATTATTGCAACTATTATTTATGTAAACATCACTGATCATGTGGAAAATTAAAGATGTTAAAATATTGACATTGATGTTAGTAAGTAGTGGTTGTTTATAAGATGTCTAAGTTTTGAAAGCTTTTTCATATAATCTTTTAAAATCAAAGTTAACGTGTCTTTGATGTATAAAATTAAACTTGTAACCCTTACTCTAAACTTCACACAATGTTTACCAGCTTCTGTAATACTTTTTTCTTTTTTCTAAAGTTGAACTACAGTTGATTTACAGTGTTGTTAGTTTATATATGCAACAAAGTTATTCAGTTACATACATGTATATATGCATATGTATATGACTATGAATATATATGTATCTGAATAACTTTGTTGCATACATATATATGCATATACATATATACAGACACATATATATATACTTTTTTCAGATTCTTTTCCATTGTAGATTATTACAAGATATTGAATACATTAAATAGTTCCCTATGCTGTACAGTAGGTCCTTGTTGTTTATCTATTTTATATATAGTAGTGTGTATCTGCTAATCCCAAACTCCTAATTTATGCCTCCCCTATTCACCCATTTGGTAACTATAAGATTGCTTTCTATGTCTGTCAATCCATTTTCATTTTGTGAATAACTTAATTTGTGTCATTTTTTGATTCCACATGTATGAGATATCATATAATATTCATCTTTGTTTGAATTACTTAGTATGATAATGTCTAGGTTCATCTAGTTCAGTTCAATTCAATTCAGTCTCTCAGTTGTGTCCCACACTTTGCGACCCCATGGACTGCAGCACACCAAGCCTCCCCATCCATCCAACTCCCAGAGATTACTCAAACTCATGTCCATTGAGTCGGTGATGCCATCCAACCATCTCTTCTTCTGTCATCCCCTTCTCCTCTCTCCTTCAATCTTTCCCAGCATCAAAGTCTTTTCCAATGAATCAGTTCTTCACATCAGGTGGCCCAAGTATTGGAGTTTCAGCTTCAGCGTCAGTCCTTCCAATGAATATTCAGGACTGATCTCCTTTAGGATGGACTGGTTGGATCTCCTTGCAGTCCAAGAGACTCTCAAGACTCTTCTCCAACACCACAGTTCAAAAGCACCAATTTTGGGGGGCTCAGCTTTCCTTATAGTCCAACTGTCACATCCATACATGACTACTGGAAAAACCATAGCTTTGACTAGACTTTGTTGTCAAAGTAATGTCTCTGCTTTTTAATAAGCTGTCTAGGCTGATCATAACTTTTCTTCCAAGTTGCAAGTGTCTTTTAATTTCATGGCTACAGTCACAATCTGCAGTGATTCTGGAACCCCCCAAAATAACGTCTGTCACTATTTCCACTGTTTCCCCTTCTATTTGCCATGCAGTGATGGGACCAGATGCCATGATCTTAGTTTTCTGAAAGTTGAATTTTAAGCCAACTTTTTCACTCTCCTCTTTCACTTTCATCAAGAGACTCTTTAGTTCTTCGCTTTCTGCCATAAGGGTGGTATTATCTGCATATCTGAGATTATTGATATTTCGCCCAGCAATCTTGATTCCAGCTTGTGTTTCATCCAGTCCAGCATTTCTCATGAGGTACTCTGCATATAAGTTAAATATGATGTTAAATAGGTTCATCCATGTAGCTGCAAATGGCACTATTTCATTCTTTTCATGGCTGAGTAATATTCCATTGTGGACTTCCCTTATAGCTTAGGTGGTAAAGAATCTGCCTGCAGTACAGGAGACCTGGGTTAGATCCCCTGGAGGAGGGCATGGTAACCCATACTAGTATTCTTGCCTGGAGAATCTCCATGAATAGAGGAGCCTTGTAGCCTATAGTCCATGGGGTCACAAAGAGTCAGACATGGCTGAACAACTAAGCACAGCACAGCACAGTATTTCATTGTATATATCTACATCTTCTTTATCCATTCCTCTCTTGTTGCACATTTAGGTTGCTTCCCTGTCTTGGGTATTGTAAATAATGCTGCTATGAAGTTGGGATGCATGTATCTTTTCAAATTAGATTTTTCATCTTTTCCACATATATGCCAGGAGTGGGATTGCTGGGTCATATGATAACTCTATTTCAGCTGTTTAAGGAATCTCAATACTGTTTCCAGTGGTAGCTCCCTCAATTTATATTCCCACCAGCAGGGTAAGAAGTTTCCCTTCGTTTCACACCCTCACCAGCGTTTATTGTTTGTAAACTTTTCAATGATGGCCATTCTGATCAGTGTGAGGTCATACCTCATTGTAGTTTTGAAGTATGTTTCTCTAAGAGTGATCTTGAGTACCTTTTCATGAGCCTGTTGGTGCTTCTCGAACGCCGTTCTGTAGCTTTTGTGTCTGTCATCGGAAACATCTTTTTACTAAGTAAGCTTATATTTTCAGAAATGGGACTTAAATAGGCCTGGGACAGTGCTTACCTTATAAAAACTATCCAAAAATGTTAGTGATTATTAGGGTAATTTCACAGGGAAGTAATAGTAGAAAATTGGACTATTTGCTCAAAAATACAGTTTATTTGTAACTCAGATATTTATGTATTCAATTTGCTTATAATGTTTGTAAATTCTGAGATAACTATTCTCTTAACACTGTGGTAGGTTTGTCATTGTCTTTGATTTGTAGGCCTTGGTTATCTACGTGAGCATCAGTTTGTATCTGAAATTATTATGAATGTATTTGCATATTAGAAATGAGCCTGTCGAAGTTCCATTATTTAATAAGGTCACAGCAGTAATTCTGATTAGTGGAGCTGATTCTTGAGAGCTCTGAGGATACTGCTAAGACATTTATAAATATACATTTTCATAACAGAAAATGCCCTTCATTTCCTTGCCTGTAAAGAATGGGTAATAACATCTACCTTATGGATAATTATGAAAATGAGAGAGGTTCCTGAATTAGCTCAATGAGAACAAGCAAGCAGAGCCGAGCTGCAGGTAGTGGGCCATCAGCTGGTCACTTTCACTGGTC
Source organism: Budorcas taxicolor (assembly GCF_023091745.1). Taxonomy (NCBI): domain Eukaryota; kingdom Metazoa; phylum Chordata; class Mammalia; order Artiodactyla; family Bovidae; genus Budorcas; species Budorcas taxicolor. The sequence continues at coordinate 1,499,801 of NC_068922.1, forward strand.
TGCATGTCCTGTTCCTGCCCCTGATCCTTGCAGAGGACATGACTCCAGTTTATAATTTTTAAATATTCTGTGACCCCCCCAGGTTTGTTTGGGAGTATTTGAAATATAAATATGAAATCTTAGAGTAACCAGAGTTTACTGAATAGCTTTAGTGATGTTTTTAATGTTATCTTCAGTAAATACAATTTTGAAAGCCTGTACATTAAATCAGTGCACTTAGGTAGCTAAAACAAGACTGTCATAAGACAATGCAAGGCTGTACTTCAGAAATCCAAGTGTGTCTGTGACAGTAATGGAAAGATTCCAGTCAGAAAGAGAAATTTGCCATCACAATTCTGAATTTCTTAAGTTTACTAGAAGTGCATATTTTTAAAGTCTGTTTTTGTTTTAAATACCTCAATAAGATAGACCAGTTTGACACTCTGAAAGAAATTTAAAAACTCAGCTGTCGTCTGAGTCATGTCCCAAGTAAGAGGCATACTGAGGGAAAGTCATTATTTAGAGAAATGACAGAGGACTCAGTTTCCCAGTTAAGCTAGTGAGAGGAATGAACAGCATTGTTACAATGTGGGAAAAATGAATCCTATAAGCTAACCATTATTTGTGAAGCTCATTGATGCCAATCATTTACTTTCATAGGTTATATGTTACACAGCTTTCTAGGTACCCAGTTTTATTTGTTTTTAGGCATTAAGTTGCCAACAATGTAGAATCTTAGCCTTCCGGCTCTGAAAGTTTGTGGAATCTGTAATTTCAAAAAGGCATAAAAAGAAATAAGGAATATGGAACAATGGGAAGTTTTGCGTTGTATTTCCTTTGTCAAGATAATCAAATCCTTGAGAGAGCTTCCCTAGAAATAGTGGAAGTTTGGGTTCAGAAGGATCTACAAGGTCCTTTCACGCTGCTGGGTAGGCAGCGGACCTATCAGATGCTCTCCAAAGAAAGTGCTCCTTGATCCAATAGACGTGGAACACTTCAGATACCAGAAGTAACGATTCGCATTAGCATGTTATGGGTTCTATGGGTCCTATCTTAAAGAAACCATTTTAAATTTAACCCAATAACCCCTGAATTTATTTTAGCAGAGTCCCTTTTATGCCCTAGAACTTGGCTCATGGGTAAATGTTTATTTAATCTGACCTTAAATTTGTCCTGAGTACTCAACTTGTAGTCTTTGGACTACTAGCATCAGCATCACCCAGATCTTTTTAGAAATTCAGTAACAGGCCCAGCCCCAACCTGGTAAATGATACTTTGCATTTTTCTTTTTTTATTTATTTATTATTATTATTTTTTAATTTACAGTATTGTATTGGTTTACCCACACATCAACATGATACGTTGCATTTTAACAAGATCCTTAGGTAGTCCATGGGCATATTGAAGACTGAGAAGCACAGGCCTATTTCATTCTGATTTACCACCTTCACTTCCATGAGCATGGCATCCGGTCCTATCACTTCATGGCAAATAGATGGGGAAACAGTAGCTGACTTTATATTTTGGAGCTCCAAAATCACTGCAGATCGTGATTGCAGCCATGAAATTAAAAGCTGCTTACTCCTTGGAAGAAAAGTTATGACCAACCTAGACAGCATATTAAACAGCAGAGACATTACTTTGTCAACAAAAGTCCGTCTACTCAAGGCTATGGTTTTTCCAGTAGTCATGCATGGATGTGAGAGTTGGACTATAAAGAAAGCTGAGCACCAAAGAATTGATGCTTTTGAACTGTGGTGTTAGAGAAGAGTCTTGAGAGTCTCTTGGACTGCAAGGAGATCCAACCATTCCATCCTAAAGGAGATCAGTACTGGGCGTTTCATTGGAAGGACTGATGCTGAAGCTGAAACTCCAACACTTTGGCCACCTGATGCAAAGAGCTGACTCATTTGAAAAGACTCTGATACTGGGAAAGATTGAGGGCAGGAGGAAAAGGGGATGACAAGGATGAGATGGTTGAATGGCATCACTGACTCAATGCGCATGGGTTTGGGTAGACTCCAGCAGTTGGTAATGGACAGGGAGGCCTGGTGTGCTGCGGTTCATGGGTTCGCAGAGAGTCAGACACGACTGAGTGACTGAACTGAACTGAACTTCCATGAGTTAGAGATCTGCTGAGAAAATACCTCATGTGCAGATTTTAAATAGCTTGGGAACTTCAGGGAATGTGTGGAACCCAAATAGTATCTGCCTGTGCCTTCTCTCTAGATTTTAGGATGGTAGGACACATCTTCAGTGGGCTGTGCATGATGAGTCTCTAGATTACAAACAGTGGACGATGGAGCCCAAGCCTTTGCCCAAGCACCATGTCAGCAGGTGGAGTGTATGGAAACAGATGTACTGAACCAAAATCAAAGTGCAACTAACACTTCCGAAGAAAATATGCATATGAATATTATGAAATGGCAAAAAGATATGATACTGAAAGATGAATTTCCCAGGTCGGTAGATGCCCCAGTACGTTATGGGAGAAGAGTAGAGAAATAACACCAGAAAGAATGAAGAGATGGAGCCAAAGTGAAAACAACGCCCAGTTGTGGATCTGACTCATGATGGAGGTAAAGTCCAATGCTTTAAAGAGCAATATTGCCTAGGAACCACGAAATTTAGGTCCTGAATCAACTCAGGAGATGGCAAGACTGAACATTGATATTTTAGAAATCAGTGAAATAAAATGGACTGAAACAGGTGAATTTAAGTCAGATGACCATCATATCTACTATTATGGGCAAGAATCCCTCAAGAGAAATGAAATAGCCATCATAGTAAAGAAAATACTCCAAAATCAGTACGTGGGTACAATCTCAAAAACAACAGAATCATCTCTGTTCCTTTTCAAGGCAAACAATTCAATATCACAGTAATACAAGTTTATGCCCCAACCAGTAATGCTGAAGAAGCTGAAGTTGAATGGTTCTATGAAGACCTACAAGACCTTCTAAAACTAACACACAAAAAGATGTCCTTTTCATTATAGGGGAATGGAATGCAAAAGTAGGAAGTCAAGAGCTACCTGGAGTAACAGGCAAATTTGACCTGGGAGTACAAAATTCAAAGTCAAAGGCTAACAGAGTTTTGCCAAGAGAACGCACTGGTCATTGCAAACACCCTCTTCCAACAACACAGGAGAAGACTTCACATGGACATTACCAGATGGTCAATACCAAAATGAGACTGATTATATTTTTTGCACCGAAAGATGGAGAAGCTCTATACCATCAGCAAAAACAAGACCAGGAGCTGACTGTGCCTCAGATCATGAACACCTTTTTGCCAAATCCAGACTTAACTTGAAGAAAGTAGGGAAAATCACTTGACCATTCAGTTATGACCTAAATCCCTACGAATATACAATGGAAATGACAAATAGATTCAAGGGTTTAGATCTGATAGACTGCCTGAAGAACTATGGATGGAGGTTTGTGACATTGTACAGGAGGCAGTGAACAAGACCATCCCCAAGAAAAAGAAATTCAAAAAGGCAAGATGGCTGTCTGAAGAGGCCTTACAAAGAGCTGAGAAAAGAAAAGACATGAAAGGCAAAGGAAAAAGGGAAAGGTATGCCCATTTGAATGCAGAGTTCCGAAGAACAGCAAAGAGAGATACGAAAGCCTTCCTCAGTGATCAGTACAAAGAAATAGAGGAAAACAATAGAATGGGAAAGACTAGACATCTCTTCAAGAAAATTAGAGATACCAACGAAACATTTCATGCAAAAATGAGCACAATAAAGGACAGAAATAGTATGGACCTAACAGAAGCATAAGATACTAAGAAGAGGTGGCAAGAATACACAGAAGAACTATACAAAAAAGATCTTCATGACCTATATAACCATGATGGTATGATCACTCACTTAGAGCCAGACATCCTGAAATGAGAAGTCAAATGGGCCTTAGGACGCATCACTATGAGCAAAGCTGGTGGAGGTGGTGGAATTCCAGCAAAGCTATTTCAAATCCTGAAAGAAGAGGATGTGAAAATGCTGCACTCAATATGCCAGCAAATTTGGAAAACTTAGCAGTGGCCATAGGATTGGAAAAGGTCAGTTTTCATTCCAATCCCAAAGAAAGGCAATGCCAAAGAATGTTCACATTACCACACAATTGCACTCATCTCATACGCTAGTAAAGTAATGCTCAAAATTCTCCAAGCCAGGCTTCAACAGTATGTGAACAGTGAACTTCCAGGTGTTCAAGCTGAATTTAGAAAAGGCAGAGGAATCAGAGATCAAATCGCCAACATTTGTTAGATCATCGTAAAAGCAACAGTGTTCCAGTAAAACATCTACTTCTGCTTTATTGACTTCGCCAAAGCCCTTGACTGTGTGAATCACAAGAAACTGTGGAAAATTCTTGAAGAGATGGGAATACCAGACCACCTTCCCTGTCTTCTGATAAATCTTTATGCAGGTCAGGCACAAACAGAATAGGACATGGAACAACAGACTGTTTCCAAATCAAAAATGGAGTACATCAAGGCTGTATATTGTCACCCTGCTAATTTAACTTATATGCAGATTATCGTGCAGAATGCCAGGCTGGATGTAGCTCATACTGTAATCAAGATTGCCGGGAGAAATATCAATAACCTCAGATATGCAGATGACACCACCCTTATGGCAGGAAGTGAAGAACTAAAGAGCCTTTTGATGAAAGTGAAAGGAGAGGGAAAATGTTGGCTTCAAACTGAACATTCAGAAAACTACGATAAGCGCATCTGGTCCCGTCACCTCATGGCAAATAGATGGGGAAACAATGAAAACAGTGACAGACTATTTTTGGGGGCCCCAAAATCTCTGCAGATGGTGACTGCAGCCATAAAATTAAAAGACTTTTGCCCCTTGGAAGAAAAGCTATGACCAACCTAGACAGCATATTAAAAAGCAGAAACATTATTTTGCCAACAAAGGTCCATCTAGTCAAAGCTATGGTTTTTCCAGGAGTTATGTGTGGATGTGAGAGTTGAATTATAAAGAAAGCTGAGGGCCGAAGAATTGATGCTTTTGAACTATGGTGTGGTAGAAGGCTCTTGAGAGTCCCTTGGACTGCAAGGAGATCCAACCAGTCCATCCTAAAGGAAATAAGTCCTGAATATTCATTGAAAGGAATGATGCTGAAGCTGAGACTCCAATACTTTGGCCACTTGATGCGAAGAACTGACTCATTGGAAAGGACCCTGATGCTGGAAAAGATTGAAGGCAGGAGAAAGAGACAACAGTGGATGAGATGGTTGGATGGCCTCCCCAACTCTATGGACATGAGTTTAAGTAGCTCCGGGAGTGGTGATGGACAGGGATGCCTGGAGTGCTGCTGTCCGTGGGCTCCAAAGAATTGGACACAATTGAGCAACTGAACTGACTGATATACACAAAAAAGGGCAAGAAATACAGAATTTCAGCTTGCTTTTGAAAATTGCAATGGATATTGTAACTTTCAAATATGACTATTGGCTTTTACTGGCAGGTGAAACATTGATGAGAAATCTAAACACTGTTTGGATGCAAAACATCAGCAGAAGCAACTAAAATGGATACAGTTGATTGAGATGGGACAGAATGGACTTTTCTTGGATGATGGAAATGATATCTTGATAGATGTTCCATGCATATGTGTATTTGTCAGATTTGGTAATTTTTGCACTTAAGACCTATATATTTTATTATATTTTAATTACTCTTGAATAAAAAAGTAAAAGATTTTGTCTTATGAAATTTAAATACAGTTGATATGAGATGCAGCAATACATTTTTCCCTTGAAAATGTGCATTTGGTAATACCCATTACTCGGTATAGGGAAAGTATTTCATTGCAGGGCATAGCCACATGGGTTGTGTAGGCTGGTTTACGTTAATGTTATAGGCAGGCCAAGTGGGGTGCCAATTCTCCAGGGAAGCCATGCCTAGGGGTTAGAGTTCATGTATAAAATGGCAGTGATAAATGTATTTTTTGGTAATCATATTTTCAAGAATGAATGATTTAATATTTTTAAAGAACTTAGAGTAGTCCTTGTTGTTGTTATTCACTGGCCAAGTTGTGTCCAACTGTCTGTGATCCCATGAACTCTAGTATGTCCGGCTTCCCTGTCCTTCACTATCTCCCTGTGTTTGTTCAAACTCATGTCCAGTGAATCAGTGATGCCATCCAACCATCTCATCCTCTGTCACCCCGTCTCCTCTTGCTGTCAATCTCGTCCATCATAGGGGTCTTTTCCAGTGAACTGGCCAAAGTATTAGAGTTTCCACTTCAGCATCAGTCCTTCCAATGAATTCCAATTCAGGGTTGATTTCCTTTAGAATTGACTGATTTGATCTCCTTGTTGCCCAAGGGACTCTCAGGAATCTTCTCCAGCACCACAATTCGCAAGCATCAATTCTTTGATGCTCAGCTTTCTTTATGGTCCAACTCTCACACCTATACATGACTGTTGGAAAAACTATAGCTTTGACTATATGGACCTTTGTTGGTAAAGTGATATCTCTGCTTTTTAATACACTCTCTAGTTTTGTTATAGATTTTCTTCCAAGGAGCGAGAGTAATCCTAGCACATAGCAAAGGTTATTTATGTTAGGTAAGTAAAATGGCTCAAGTAAAGTAGCTACTATAACACCATTTCTCTCATCTTCACCAGTTTTATTTTCTTAACAGCACTTTGCACTGTTTAAAACGATCTTTTGTGAATTTTTTTGCATGTTTATTGTCAGGTATGTGCCCAGCTATTCCATGAGCCTCAAGATATAATGAACCAATCTGTATTGTTCATTGCTGTACCTACCACCCCCATCCCCTATCACCACAGCTCTGCACAGAACAATGCCTGACACATAGTAAATGCTAAATAACATATTGAATGAATGAATATGTGAATAAAGTTTAAACCAAACCAGTTCTTAAAGAAGTTAATTCTGAGATGTAATTTCATTTTCTTCAATAGTGAATAAATTATTATGGACCTATCACATGTACTTAGTGATAATGGCTCCTGAAGCTGAGGAGTCTGTTTTGATGGGATTAAGAAAGCATCAATGAAAGAGACAACATTTTGAAAGGCCAAGAAATGGGTGTTTCAGGTAGAGGGCAATGCCGTTGCCAAGCCCTGAATCTCCAGTGATAGTAGCTCATTCTAGAATCTGAAGAAATTGTGTTTATCAATATTTAGAATAAGATTTTATTTGTCTCAGAGAAACAAAAACTTCTGCTTTTCAGAATACCTAAAAGCTTAGCCCAGACATTTATTATAGCATCTAGTTATGCTAGATTTACTTTTTTTCCCTTTAGGATAATACGTCATCTAAGATTAGGTGGTTGATATTATGATTGGCAGTAAGGCCAAACCAACAATGGAAAAGTTTTGCCCTTCAAATTTGGCAAGGACTATATTTCATTAATCTTTGCACTTGGTTTCAGACTCCAAGGGTCATTCCTCTGTGTACCTTTTAGAAGCTTCCCAAAGTACTTTGTACATCATAAGCACAATTAATATATAATGAATGTATATGAATTGAATTTGAAAATGTAGACCACAGGCCCAAGAGCTTGAGACCCAGGATTTGCAAAGAAAGGTTTAGTGTTTTACTAAGATTCTGCCTACTGGGAGGACAGAAGGGTCACCCTACAATCCAGGAATTAGACACACTCCTTATAGCTTACAATTTCTTATTGACCCTGCTTGGCCTGCAGTTTATCCCCCTACTCTCAAAACACTGACCAAACATAGTAATGAGCATGGAGTTGATTCCACAGCTGTGAGTTATAAGACAAACTGCAAGATTTTACAACACGGCAGAATATGTTGTGAAGATCTATGTTTGAGTCAAAGATCAGGAACTCAAACATTTATTTCCATGGAGCTCAGATAACACACTTATGTTTGAAAGACAACAAGGTATTTGTTCAATAACACATTTATTATTTTGTTGAGATGAACTTAATTTCTCTGATTTTCACTGTGACAGCATTGTTTTAATACAGGTGGTGGAGGGGGCTCTTTTTAGCATTTTTAGAATGTTTTAGGAAAAAAAGTATTTGATATAAGACCAAATCTCCCTTTTGACTCTTTCCTCTGACCTGAATTTCTGAATATTTTTATGGTAAGAATACATTAACCCTCTAGGCTGTCTTCCAGCTTGACCAATATCATTTTTAATAGCCTGAGTTAAGCACAGATGGTTTAGTTTATAGCAGAACTCTTCCACCTCTATACTTACCAACACTCAGACCCAATCTAGTCAGCTGAGACAACTACGAAGTGTATCCAGCTACTCAAGCTACAAAGTGCATCCAGATCCCCTGGAGAGCCTTTTAAAAGGTCTTTCTGCTTCCACAAGTCTGGGCTAGACCTGAGACTCTGTATTTCTAACAAGGCCCCAGGTGATGCCATGGATCAGGTCTAGAAGGAAATACATCTGTCACTTATCTGGAACTGATCCCTTTTTCTTTTTCATTTTTTAAAGAAATCTTGTATCTTCATCCTTGAAACATCATTGCATATTCTTTGCCTCTGAAATGGAAGGATATAAATCTTCTAAGCAATGTATGCAAAAGTCTTACACACCATCAGCAGCTATGTCCAGAAGAGCTGAGCCCTTAATTTCTAGACTTGCAATTCCACTGAGCTGGTGTGTTATGTCTATACTACACAAGTTTAGAAAAAAAAAAAATAGTTTTTGCAAGTTTTTCAAGAGAGAGCCCTTCTGTGCTGTTTTTAAAACTTCCTTCTCATTTTTCTGGTATCTTCCAGCAAGCAGTGGGGAAACCTGCTTAAGCTCATCCCTCTTTCACTTTGAATTTCATGGTGACACTTTTCTGGAGATTCTTCTTTTATGCAAAGTTGAAAAGACCATGGAAAGTACTGCTTCTTCTCTGGAAAAGCAAGAGGTTTGGTGACAACGTGATTTCTTTCCCTGAAATGTGGAAGGATGTTTGGAGAAAATGAAACAGAGCACAGAGATCATTCTTCCCTGGGGACCAAGGCCATGAGTATGCGCTACTTTAACTTTCAGTAGTTTCTGGACAAGGCTTAAAATAAATCATAATACTCAGGAAGGAAGAATTCTATTTCTTTCCAGTGGTATTTAAGAAAATAGGAAATCTATGCAATTTGATTTCCACTCTATTCATGAAAACCAAAGAATTTAACTAGTTTCTTTGGTACACACACATGCTTGTGTATGTATACACACACACACACACACACACACACACACACACACACACACATACACATACCAAATATGAAGCTCAAAAAAGAAATGATGAGGAAAATGGAATTTAAATGTAAGCCCATTTACAGTTCTAAGCTTCAGACTGTCAAATAGGCTGAGATATTCAGAACACAGAGGAAAATAATGAGGATGAGAAAGTGCCCAAAGTGGAAAAAAAGATTATTATCACAAGAGAATAATAAAGACCAGGAACGTGGATACACCCAGATTCCCAGTATAGACTCATGAAAGATGAAAGTCCAGTCTGTTCCCCCAACTAAAGGGTCTAAAAGGAAACCTGGCATCTAAGCACCTTGAAATTTGATTTGCTAATCATAATTGATCTTCACTGAGTTAGAGAATAAAGGGGGACAGGGGTCAGATGGAGCTTGAGTGGGAGTGAGGGGCTCACAGAGAGCTGTCTGAAGAGGGAGGTGTTTAAAAACTGTTTGAATAGGCAGAAAACTCGATGACATAAATCAAAATAAATGTAAAGCAAAATCTTCTCTGGCTTACCTCCTAAAATAATGGAAACAAAAACAAAAATAAACTAGTGGGACCTAATTAAACTTAAAAGCTTTTGCACAGCAAAGGAAATTACAAACAAGGTGAAAAGACAAGCCTCAGAATGGGAGAAAATAATAGCAAATGAAACAACTTACAAAGAATTAATTTCCAGAATATACAAACAGCTCATACAACTCAATACCAGGAAAAAAAAAAAAAAAAAGCCCAATCAAAAAGTGGGGAAAAGCCCTAAAAAAAGATATTTCTTCAAAGAAGACATACTGATTCTTGTTGACTTATGACAGAAAATAACAGAATTCTGTAAAGTAATTATCCTTCAATTAAAAAAAAATAGTGGCAAAAAAAGCAACAAGTTCCCAAAAAAAAAGAAAAAAACAGCCCAATCAAAAAGTGGGAAAAAGACCTAAAAAAATACATTTCTCCAAAGAAATTCTTGTTGATTTTTGTTGATACATGACAGAAAAATCCCAGAGTTCTGTAAAGCAATTATCCTTCAATTTAAAAAAAAAAGTTTAGTGGCAAAAAAATGCAACAGGTTCCAAAAAAAAAAAAAGAAAAAAAAAAAAAAAAACTGTTTGAAATAAAACTGAGGCAGGAAGATAAGACCAGAGGTGGGCCCAGATGGACATACTCAGCTGAAGCTTTCATGGCCTGAGTCTCAAAAAGTAAATCTGAGGTCAATGGTAAAGGTTTTTATGACTATGTTTAAATTTTTTTAAAAAAGAAAGAAATTGCACAGTAAAGATATGTGTAGTGTCAGTAGAATGTGCAGTAGGATTATTTATCTCTGGTTTGTATTCTGTATCCTCCCAAAACACTTAAATTGCAAAGACATACTAAGCATTATGAAGAGGGAAGTGTGACACATTAAATACTAAAGATGAGTTCAGAAATCTTAGTGAAGGGGTGACTGCAGACTCAGGCAATCCACACTGTCTTTGAGAAGTGATGGAGAATAGGAGTGTGTCAGAAGTTAGGCGCTTCTTTGACGTCCATCTAGAATTTTGCTTGGCATCTTTGTCAAACAGTTCTCAAAAATATTAGAATTAAAGAGGAAAAAGTTCTCATTCTGTGCCATGGCAGTTAATAAAGAATTTGTGTACTGTGGGTTAGATTTTTGATTCAGCCATCAGTGGCTCCTAAAAGAGAAATGTTCATAAAAGCCTCCAGGACGTGACACCCAGTAAGAAAAGAGGAGAGCCGTGTCTATACAAGCATTGTCTGTGGATCAAAGTTGTAAACAACTCTACTCATTTCTGTCTTTTCCTCCTCTGACCTGGGAACATGCTTCAGATAGGAGATGTCTGGATATACCTTCCTGCTTGTCTTCAACATTTTAGGAGTCTGCCAGTAACATCGAGTAGCTACCCAGTCACTTACTCATTCAATTTTAATTTCCAGGGAAGGAACAACTGTCTTGGATTTTTTTAAACTTTCTAATCTCTTTAATAACTACACAAAATAGCTGAAGGTATGAAGACAAGGTATGAAGACTTCCTATAGCTTTTCTGAAGTAGCATCATAGATTTCAGTGCCATCCATCTCTAAGGTCATACAATGAGGTTATCTGTCAGGGCTTTTCAGATCCTGACCTATCTGTGGGTTATAAATTCAGTTGTGAGGGCTGTCTTTTAAAAAATGAAATAGAATACAATGGAGTATATAGTAGGAAACAACATAGGGTACACAGCTTATAAGGTTAAGTGCTAGTTTGTGTATGTTTCAGGTACATATATATCTGTACGTATCAGTGTACTGAGCGATGATGTGCATTTTGACTGAGAGGGATGATCAGAAAAATGTAAAACCTCTGACAAACATCAATGTATCTCAGTTAGGAAGATTTTTAAATGATGCTCTTTAGAGTAAAAGGAAGGAACACTAAAAATGGGAGGATCTCTTCTACAGTCCTTTTAACCTCTACTCTCTAATCCTCTTAACCTGGGATTGTTAGGTATTATAATACCTAATAAATACTAAATGGACTGGAATGGGTGAAGTTAACTCAGATAGCCATTATATCTACTACTATGGGCAAGAAACACATAGAAGAAATGGAATAGCCATCATATTCAACAAGAGAGTCCTAAATGCAGTACTTGGATGCAGTCTCAAAAGCAACAGAAGATCTCTATTCATTTCCAAGGCAAACCATTCAATATCACAGTAATCCAAGTCTATGGCCCAACCAGTAATGCTGAAGAACCTGAACTTCAATGGTCCTATGAAGACCTACAAGACTTTCTAGAACAAACACCTAAAAAAAGATATCATTTTCATTATAGGGACTGGAATGTAAAAGTAGGAACTCAAGAGCTACCTGGAGTAATAGGCAAATTTGGACATGGAGTACAAAATGAAGCAGGTCAAAGGCTAACAGAGTTTTGCCAAGAGAGCGCACTGGTCATAGCAAACATCCTCTCTCAAGAACACAAGATATGACTCTACACATGGACATCACCAGATGGTCAGTACCAAAATCAAATTGATTATATTCTTTGAGCCAAAGATAGAGAAGCTCTATGCAGTTAGCAAAAACGAGACCAGGAGCTGACTGTGGCTCAGATCATGAACAGCTTTTTGCCAAATTCAGACTTAAATTGAAGAAAGGAGGGAAAATCACTAGACCATTCAGATATGACCTAAATCAAATCCCCTAAGATTATACAGTCGAAGTGACAAATAGATTCAAAGGTTTAGATCTGATAGACAGAGTACCTGAAGAACTATGGATGTAGGTTCAACATTGTATAGGAGGCAGTGATCAAGACCATCCCCAAGAAAAGAAGTGGAAAAAGGCAAAATGTTTGTCTGAGGAGGCCTCACAAACATCTGAGAAAAGAAGAGAAACTAACGGCAAAGGAGAAAAGGAAAGATATACCCATCTGAATGCAGAGGTCCAAAGAACAGCAAGGAGAGATAAGAAAGCCTTCCTCAATGATAAATGCAAAGAAATAGAGGAAAATGGTAGAATAGGAAAGACTAGAGATATGTTCAAGAAAATTAGAGATACCAAGGGAACATTTCCTGCAAAGATGGGCACAATAAAGGACAGAAATGGTATGGACCTAACAGAAGCAGAAGATATTAAGAAGAGGTAGCAAGAATACACAAAACTATACAAAAAAAGATCTTTATGACCCAGATAACCATGATGGTATGATCACTCACCTAGAGCCAGACATCCTGGAATGTGAAGTCAAATGGGCCTTAGGAAGCATTGCTATGAAGAGCTAGTGGAAGTGATAGAATTCCAGGAAAGCTATTTCAAATCCTAAAAGATGATGCTGTAAAAGTGCTGCATTCAATATGCCAGCAAATTTGGAAAACTCAGCAGTGGCCACAGGACTGGAAAAGGTGTTTTCATTCTATTCCCAAAGAAAGGCAATGGCAAAGAATGTTCAAACTACCGCACAGTTGCACTCATCTTACATGTTAACAAAGTAATGCTCAAAATTCTCCATGCCAGGTTTCAACAGTACGTGAACTGTGAATTTCCCAGATGTTCAAGCCGGATTTAGAAAAGGCAGAGGAACCAGAGATCAAATTGCCAACGTCAAAAAAGCAAGAGAATTTCAGAAAAGCATCAACTTCTGCTTTATTGACTACGCCAAAGCCTATGAGTGTGTGGTTCACAAGAAACTGTGGAAAATTCTTAAAGTGATGGGAATACAAGACCACCTTCCCTGCCTTCTGAGAAATCTGTATTCATGTTAAGGAGCAACAGTTAGAACTGGACATGGAACAACAGACTGGTTCCAAATTGGGAAAGGAGTATGTCAAGGCTGTACATTGTCACCCTGCTATTTAACTATGCAGTGTACATCATAAGAAACACCGGGCTGGATGAAGCACAAGCTGGAATCTGGAATCAAGATTGCTGGGAGAAATATCAATTACTTCAGATATGCAGATGCCACCACCATTATGGCAGAAAGCGAAGAAGAACTAAAGAGCCTCTTGATGAAAGTGAAAGAGGAGAGTGAAAAAGTTGGCTTCAAACTCAACATTCAGAAAACTAAGATCATGGCATCTGGTCCCATCTCCTCACGGCAAATACATGGGGAAACCATGGAAACAGTGACAGACTTTATTTTTTGGGGGTTTCAAAAACACTGCAGATGGTGACTGCAGCCATGAAATTAAGAGTCACTTTCTCCTTGGAAGAAAAGCTATCACCAACCTAGATAACATATTAAAAAGTAGAGACATTACTTTGCCAACAAAGGTCAGTCTAGTCAAGGCTATGGTTTTTCCAGTAGTCATGTATGGATATGAGATTTAGACTGTAAGAAGTCTGAGCACTGAAGAATTGATGCTTTTGAACTGTGGTGTTGGAGAAGACTCTTGAGAGTCCCTTGGACATCAAGGGGATCCAATCAGTCCATCTTAAAGGAAGTCAGTTCTGATTATTCATTGGAACGACTGATGTTGAAGCTGAAATTCCAATACTTTGGCCACCTGATGTGAAGAACTGACTCACTGGAAAAGACCCTGATACTGAGAAAGATTGAAGGCAGGAGGAGAAGGGGACGACAGAGGATAAGATGATTGGATGATATCACCAACTCGAACATGGGTTTGAGCAAGCTCCGGGAGTTGGTGATGGACAGGGAGGCCTGATGTGCTGCAATCCATGGAGTCACAGAGTCAGACACGACTGAGCGACTGAACTGAACTGAACTGATTAGGTCTTATGTTTTACTGCATTTATGTGTGAACCCTTAATGGCTTATAAAGGTGAATTGATGTCTGTGGCTTAAAAAGTAAGTTAACTTAAGTCTCTTTGTTGCTTTTGTCAGAGCCTGAATTTAAACATGTATCTGCATTAGCCGCAGTAATCGGTTGTTAGAATTCAAGATTGGGTAACAGAAGCACAGATCAGACTGAGAAACTGGAAGCATTTGATGAGCGCTGAGAGTCTGAAACCTAGGGTAAAGCCAAGGGCTATTTACTTTATGCTTGGGCAATTAAAAGTGTGAATCTGAAGACAGGTCTAAACTAGAATGTAAGTCCATGAGAGAAGCAGAAAAATGTGCAATGTGTTTTCAGTTAAATTTGCAAAAGAGCAAAGTTGGGTTCAAGATGGAAGAATTTCTAAAGTAGAAAGGGTAGAGGTGATCAGCAAAGGTTTAGGTCACTGGAGAGAGGCTGAAGTTGATTTGAAAACCAGACATAGAGGCAAAGGAAACAGGAGGTTCTCCCAGATCGCTTTTAAAGCTGAGATTATACTTCTCAGGAAAACTGGGCGCATGGCTAGAGCAGGCTGAGCTGGTGCACCTGTGCACAGTAACCTCGGGACCACCTTGCCAGGGAGCAGAATGGACACAGAGCTGGGCTGAGAATGCAGGTTGCAGGTAACATGTTTGATGAAGCTAACTGAGAGCATTAGGGCACCAAGGATGTTAGGACTCAAACTGACTCTGATGTAAGAATTTACTTTTCAAAAACTAAGCTAATAGAACTATAGCAGTGCTGATGAGGGAAATTTCTATTGTACTTTTTCATCAAAAGAAAGATGAGAAAATGGAAATTAGGGGGAAATATTTTCCTACAATTTCTCATTGTTTGTTGATTGTTGTGGTTTAGTTTCTCAGTGGTGTCCGACTCTTCGCAAAACCATGAACTGCAGCACACCAGGCTTCCCTGCCCGTCACTATTTCCTGAGTTTACTCAAACTCACATCGTTTGATTTGGTGATGCCATCCAACCATCTTATCCTCTATCATCACCTTCTCCTCCTGCCCTCAATCTTTTCTAGCATCAGACTCTTTTAAAATGAGTTGGCTGTTAGCATCAGGTGGCCAAAGTATTAGAACTTCAGCTTCAACATCAGTCCTTCCAATGAATATTCAGGACTGATTTCCTTTAGGATCGACTGTTTGGATCTCCTTGCAGTCCAAGAGACTCTCATGTGTCTCTTCCAATAGCACAGATCAAAAGTATCAATTTTTTGGTGCTCTGCCTTCTTTATGGTACAACTCTCACATCCATATATGACTACTGAAAAAATTATATCTTTGACTAGACAGACCTTTGTCAGTAAAGTAATGTCTCTGCTTTTTAGTGTGCTATCTAGGTTTGTCATAGCTTTTCTTTCAAGAAACAAGTGTCTCAATTTCATTGCTTCAGTTACCATCTGCAGTGATTTTGGAGCCCAAGAAAATAGTCTGTCTCTGTTTCCATTGTTTCCTCATCTATTTGTCATGAAGTGATGGGACTGGATGCCATGATCTTAGTTTTTTGAATGTTGAATTTTAAGTCAGTTTATATAATTGTGTATTGATTTAATATGTATTGTTTTATTCAACATTAAGCTTATATATTTTTTCTAAATATAAATTGATTTATTTTAATTGGAGGTTAATTACTTTACAACATTGTATTGGTTTTGCCATACATCAAAATGAATCCACCACAGGTATACACGTGTTCCCCATCCTCAACCCCCCTCCCGCCTCTCTCCCTGTACCATCCCTCTGGGTCATTTCAGTGCACCAGCCCCAAGCATCCAGTATCATGCATCGAACCTAGACTGGTGATTCGTTTCATATATGATATTATACATGTTTCAGTGCCATTCTCCCAAATCATCCCACCCTCTCCCTCTCCCACAGAGTCCAAAAGACTGTTCTATACATCTGTGTCTCTTTTGCTGTCTCGCATATAGGGTTATCGTTACCATCTTTCTAAATCCATATATATGTGTTAGTATACTGTATTGGTGTTTTTCTTTCTGGCTTACTTCACTCTGTATAATCGGCTCCAGTTTCATCCATCTCATTAGAACTGATTCAAATGTATTCTTTTTAATGGCTGCATAATACTCCGTTGTGTATATGTACCACAGCTTTCTTATGCATTCATCTGCTGATGGACATCTAGGTTGCTTCCATGTCCTGGCTATTATAAACAGTGCTGCGATGAACATTGAGGTACACGTGTCTCTTTCAATTCTGGTTTCCTCGGTGTGTATGCCCAGCAGTGGGATTGCTGTGTTCCAAACGAGGTAGAAAAGAAAACCAATCAAAAAACCTACTCAGTTTGAAGCATTCTTCCAAATGTTTAAGTTCTTTAATGTGAATAACAAAACCTCTAAGATTCTTATCATTAGGCTATTTTCACTGTCATCAGATAGACATGAACAGTGGGTTATGATCATTATCAGAATGCTATACTACAAGAATGTTTACTTGAGTGGGAATGTCACTACTTTTTACTTTTCTAAAAAGAAACAGTGGAAAGGCAGATGGAGAGGGAGGAGAAAAAATAAAAATTATTTCCAACCAAATGCAACAGATGTATAAATCCAAGTGTGGTTTTTAAGTACCATAAATTGTTTTTCATTCTTTCTTGATAAGTTTTGCCACCAAATGAATTTACTGCAAACTCTTGGCCATATTTGTGGTTTCCACGGATTTTAGAATTTCCAAATTTTATGTGGTAGACTTCAGACCTGTATTTGGCGTGTGCCGTGTGAGGAGGGCTTCAGTGTTCTTTGCGATGTCCCCTTTCTGGGTTTTTGTCCAGGTCAGCACATTCTGCACAATGGTATGAAGATCTCCTGATAACAGTGTCAGTAAAGCTTACTTTGGAGTTCAAGTTTTCATGTGAAGGTTTTGCAAAGAACAAATTCTTAGATGAAGTTTAATTTAACAGTTTGATTTGAAAAGGCTTGGATGCTGTAATTAGTCTGCTTGGGCTGCCAAAACAAAATACCAGAGGATGGATGATTTAAAAACAGAGATTCATTTCTCATATTCTGGAGGCTGGGAAATCCAAATTCAAGGTGCCAGCAAGGTGAGGTTCATTTACAGGCTCCTTACCTTGACTGGCAGATGGCCGCCATCTCCTGTGTGTGCCTTGTGAGTACAGAGAGAGAAAGAGGACCTTCTCTCGTGTCTCTTCATGAGGACCACTAGTCCAACAGCCCCGATACTGCACTCTTATATTCATTTGATTTTCATTAATTCCCTGTTTATCATCATGTTGGCGCTTAGGCCTTCAATGTGTGATTTTGGGGAGTCACAAATCAGTCTGTAGCATATGCTAAAATTCAGAAGTGACTTCCACTGTTTGTCAGATGATTAGGCGCTGTGGTTAATGGTAGTCTTTTTAAAATCCTATTTTCTTTCAATTCCATGTTTGCTTTTTTTCTAAGAATCTCTTTCCTGCATGATCAAAGAGACAGGAACCCAGAAGTGTCATTTGAAGTTGCCAACATTAAACCTGTGATGGATGGCGCCTAACTCTCAGTAGAAAAAGGAGGAAAGATAATCACTTGGCCTTCTAAATTCACAGCTGCTGCTGCTGCTGCTGTTGCTGCTGCTGCTGCTGCTGCTGCTAAGTCGCATCAGTTGTCTGACTCTGTGCGACCCCATAGACGGCAGCCCAACAGGCTCCTCTGTCCCTGGGATTCTCCAGGCAAGAACACTGGAGTGGGTTGCCATTTCCCTCTCCAATGTATGAAAGTGAAAAGTGAAAGTGAAGTCGCTCAGTTGTGTCCCACTCTTAGCGACCCCATGGACTGTAGCCTACCAGGCTCCTCCGTCCATGGGATTTCCCAGGCAAGAGTGCTAGAGTTGGGTGCCATTACCTTCTCCAAAATTCACAGCACAGAGGCACAAAAATTCAGCTGGCATGGAAACTACTTCCTGTTTAGAGTTAAATTTAGTACTGAACCCACCATTTCTGACTGATTTCTCCCTAGAGTGTCCGCAGGCGTGTGCAGTGTGACTCCCCTTGCCTGTGCCATCTGCAGGCTTTTCTCATCACACATGGGATCCGTTCACCAGCCCTGGCTAGAACCAGTTTCCTGGAATGAATGGGTTCAACATCATGGGTACAGTCAGCTGAGGTTAACCAAACTTTTAATTAGACCCAGAATGGTTTATTAACACAATTAACTTTCTGGAGGACAGTTACAATAGGAAGTAAATTTCTTGCAACATACTATCCCTTTTTTACACAATGTTAGTTGATCAAGAGAGAAAACCTCAAGCTTCAGAATCAGGAGTGCAATTGTTAACATCTGGGAACTTAACTTTTTAATAACTGTAAAATTTTAACTATAAACTTTCTAGTAACTGTAAAGGAAAATCTAAGTTTCTAAGAACTGTGGAGCAAGAATGGATTCTAGAAAAATTGCCTGGAAATTAATTGTTAAAGTGCTGATGGTTTTAAATTTGGGGAGAATATGGTTATTTTGATTTGCAACATCAGAGAAATTTTTGCCCATGCTTTCTGAAGGTCTCTCGAAAAGAGAGGACCTATGAATTCCAAAGTCAAGCACAAGTGGTGTGGAGTGACTTTGCTGGTGTCATATTCTGTCTGTGTGAACTTTGGCAAGTTTTCTAATCACCTGTACCTCAGTTTCCTAACTTTTAAATTCAGGTAATAAAAGCAACTGTCTCCCAGGATTGTTGCAAGGATTAAATGAGAAAATATACAAAGAACTTAGAGGAGGAGTTGGCACTAAGTGAGTGATCAGTAAATGATGAATACACTACCATCATCATCATTATCTTCTGTATCATCAGCATTACTATAATAGGTGGGTTTTATCAGATGATAATGGTTGTATCCATCTTATAATGTTCCACTGCTCATTGTCCCAGGAAATAGTGTGAAAGAAACCTGTATATAGATGTTAAAAGTGTTTAATTCTAACACTATGAATCTAGGATAATTGTGGGTGGCACCAGGGGATAAGCTGATTCTCTGCAAGGATAGTAAACATCCGCCTATTGAAAAAGATGTGTTAGTCAGCCCATCATGTTTTTTATTCTTTCTCTTATTACCAGAAAATTACAAGATGATCTTCAATCACAGTGACTATTAGTTTATGTGATTAACATGCTTATTTCTTTTCCTTCTTATGAATTTGATTTTCTATTCATAAACTAACAAACAAGCACACACATTCTAAAATGTGTGTCCCTGGAAAAGACAGAAAGTTAGTTGACAATTATTTAATTCCTGAATTTATTCCAGTTAGTTAGTGTCTGCACTTCCTCCTGAAATGTAAACATTTTTGATAGCATGGTCTTTATCTTGTTTTTTATTTTCATTTTTTCATTCATATGAAATTTGGATGAATGTGTTCGAAACACTAGACACTAAGGTTGCACAGTAATGAAGTACCAAGCCTCTATCTTTTATGGTATAGCATGTAGCAGAGGACATAGTTAAAAAAAAATAGTAGTAACAATATCTAAACTCTCTGTGTGAACATGTAGGATCAGGAAAGTGGGCATTTCTTTCTTATTAACTGCTTTATCTCTACTCCTAAAAGAGTGCCTTGAATAGATTAGATGCTCAATTAATATTTCTTTAAAAATTACAATACCAAGCATTTTGTATATATTAAAAATATAAGAGCGAACATTTATTGTGCAATTCGTATCTATACACTATGCACTGTATGTGGCATTTCAGCAATACTATGAATCAGAAGCCATTATTAATGTTATAAAACAGAAGTGAGCATCAAGGTCTTGAGAAGTTGTATAGTTCACGCATGGTCATACAGCTCATAAGAGCCAGATATCACTTCCTGGTTCCAGAGTCTGTAGCCTTAACCAGTACTGCCATCTTTCACCCTGTCTTACCCCAGTAGCACAGAGATGGAGGGACTGTCCCCTCCCCTTTATGGGTAATGCAGCTGAGACTTCCTAAGGCAGGACTGTTTAGTGGAAAGGATGTTCACACTGACAATGTCAGGACTCCAAATGTGCACTTTATCTACCTAGCCTCTTAAGCACATAGACAGTAGACACACACACATTCTAGTGAAACTGTGTACACCTTGTGCTGGGACTTTGTCATGTAGTCACAGCTCTTGATCCTATGACATGTGACATGTCTGCAGCTGGATACCTGTGGGATTAAGCTACATAGTTAACCCATTGGGGATGGAATTTGGCATGAAACTTACAAGCTACCTCCTGATTTGAATTGGGCACCGTTTGCTACTCTGCTTGGTTCTTGTGTAGTTATCCTCTAAACAGTAAGACATTTTGTATTCTTATACAAAACTGTAGAACATAGATGTGATAGGTGGAATTGTAGATGGCCCCCTGTCCCCCACCGTATGTTTCCAAATCTTCCATAAATCTTCCCTGCCCCCCGGAGGGTGGGCAGAATTAAGGACTTGGTTGTAGAATATGACAAAGATGAAGGGATTCTGAAGACATAATTAAAGCCCCAAATCAGTTGACTTAGAGTGATTTAAAATGGATATCACACTGGGTGGGCTTGACTTAAGTGGAAGCCCCCAAGAAAGAGACTGGGCCATCCCTAAGTTCATAGACTGTCCTTAGAGACTTGATGAAGATTGTGGCCATGTTGCAGGGGTCCACATGGCGAGGCCATGGCAGATTCTAGGAACCA
The DNA here is from genome assembly GCF_023091745.1 of Budorcas taxicolor. Classification (NCBI taxonomy): domain Eukaryota; kingdom Metazoa; phylum Chordata; class Mammalia; order Artiodactyla; family Bovidae; genus Budorcas; species Budorcas taxicolor. The sequence goes on from NC_068922.1 coordinate 1,520,922, forward strand.
TGGGCAGCCTCTGGGATCTATGGAAGCCAGAAAAAATCCAGGCCCTTTAAGCACACAGGTCATGGAATTGAACATGACCAACAACCTGAATGATCACAGAACAGAATTACTCCTCAGTCAAGTCTCTTCTTTCTTGATAATTTAGCTTGGCTGATACCTTAGTTGCAGCCTTGTGAGCCTCTGACAGAGGATTCAGCAAAGCTTTTGCTCATGCTCAGACATGGAAACAGAGAAAATGTTTGTTGTTGTAAGCTGCAAGATTTGTGGTAATTTCTTACACAGCAATGGAAAGCTAATACTTGTGGTTTAGTGACACATCAGTTGTAATCCACTGTGGTTAGCAAATATCACTGTTATGTCACTAGTTTTATTCCTATGGTTCTATTTCTCACAGGTAAGCTTTTGGATTCAGAGAAGTTAATATTCCATTTCCCCCTATCAGATAGACTAAAATTCAAAGTTTTTTTTTTCCAAAGAAGCTGTTTTTCTTTTTAATTAATTATTTTAATTGGAGGCTAATTACTTTACAGTATTGTAGTGGTTTTTGCCATACATGGATGTGAATCAGCCATGAGTGTACATGTGTCCCACATCCTGAACCCCCCTCCCACCTCCCTCCCTACCCCATCCCTCTGGGTTGTCCCAGAGCACGAGCTTTGAGTGCCCTGCTTCATGCATCAAATTTGCACTAGTCACCTGTTTTACTTATGGTAAAAATACATGTTTCAATGCTATTCTCTCAAATCATCCCACCCTCCCATTCTCCCACAGAGTCCGAAAGTCTGTCTTTTACATCTGTGTCTCTTTTGCTGTCTTGCATATAGGGTCGTTACCATCTTCCTAAATTCCATATATATGTGTTAATATACTGTATTGGTGTTTCTCTTTCTGACTTATTTCACTTTGTATTATAGGCTCCAGTTTCATCCACCTCATTAGAACTGACTCAAACATATTATTTTTTATAGCTGAGTAATATTCGATTGTGTATATGTACCACAACTTCCTTAAGCATTTGTCTGCTGATGGACATCTAGGTTGCTTCCATGTTCTAGCTATTGTAAACAGTGCTGAAGTGAACATTGAGGTACATGTGTCTCTTTCGATTCTGGTTTCCTAGGTGTGTATGCCCAGCAGTGGGATTGCTGGGTCGTATGGCAGTTCTATTCTATTTTCTTAAGGAATCTCTACACTGTTCTCCATAGTGGCTGTACTAGTTTGAGTTCCCACCAACAGTGTAAGAGGGTTCCCTTTTCTCCACACCCTTTGCGGCATTTATATTTTGTAGACTTTTTGATGACAGCCATTCTGACCAATGTGAGATGGTCCTTATTGTGGTTTTGATTTGCATTTTGCTGATAAAGCGTGATGTTGAGCATCTTTTCATGTGTTTGTCAGCCATCTCTATATCTTCTTTGGACAAATGTCTGTTTAGTTTTTTGGCACATTTTTTGATTGGGTTATTTATTTTTGGTATTGAGCTACATGAGATAATTATATATTTTGGAGATGAAATCTTTGTCAGTTGTTTCATTTGATATTATTTTCTCCCATTCTGAAGGCTACCTTTTCACCTTACTTATAGTTTCTTTTGTTGTGCAAAAACATTTAAGTTTAGGTCCCATGCAATATGCCAGAAAATTTGGAAAACTCAGATGTGGCCACATGACTGGAAAAGGTGAGTTTTCATTCTAGTCCCAAAGAAAGGCAAAGCCAAAGAATGCTCAAACTACCACACAATTGGACTCATCTCACATGTTAGCAAAGTAATGTTCAAAATTCTCCAAGCCAGGCTTCAACAGTATGTGAACCAAGAACTTCCAGATGTTCAAGGTGGATTTAGAAAGAGGAACAAGAGATCAAATTTCCAACATCCATTGGATAGTGGAAAAAGCAAGAGATCCCAGAAAAACATCTACTTCTGCTTCATTGACTATGTCAAAGCCTTTAACTGTGTGGATCACAACAAGCTGTGGAAAATTATTAATGAGATGGGAATACTAGACCATCTTATCTGCCTTCTAAGAAACCTGTATACAGGTCAAGAAGCAACAGTTAGAACCAGACATATAACAATGGACTGGTTCCAAATTGTGAAAGGAGTAGGTCAAGGCTATATATCATCACCCTGCTTATTCAACTTATATGCAGAGTACATCATGCAGAATGGAGGGCTGGATGAAGCATTAACTGGAATCAAGATTGCAGGGAGAAATATTAATAACCACAGATATGCAGATGATACCACCCTTATGGCAGAAAGGGAAGAGCAACTGAAGAGCCTCTTGATGAAAGTGAAAGAGGAGAGTGAAAAGCTTGCTTAAAACTCAGTGTTCATAAAACTAAGATCATGGCATCTGGTCCCATCACTTCATGGGAAATAGATGGGGAAGCATCTATTTGTGGCAGATCTTATTTTCTTGGGCTCCAAAGTCACTGTAAACAGTGATTGCAGCCATGAAATTAAAAGATGCTTGCTCCTTGGAAGAAAAGCTATGACCAACCTAGATAGCATATTAAAAAGTAGAGACATTACTTTGCCAACAAAAGTCCATATAGTCAAAGCTAAGGTTTTTCCAGTAGTCATGTATGGATGTAAGACTTGCCCATAAAGAAAGCTGAGCACTGAAGAATTGATGGAGAAGACTCTTGAGAATCCCTTGGACTGCAAGGAGATCCAGCCAGTCAATCCTAAAGGAAATCAGTCCTGAAAATTCATTGGTAGGACTGATGCTGAAGCTCTAATACTTTGGCCACCTGATACAAAGAACTGACTCATTGGAAAGACCCTAATGCTCGGGAAGATTGAAAGCAGGAGGAGAAGGGGAAGACAGAGGATGAGAATGGTTGGATGGCATCACTGACGCGATGGAAATGACTTTGAGCAAGCTCTGGGAGTTGGTGATGGACAAAGAAGCCTGGCATGCTGCAGTCCATGGGGTTGCAAAGAGTTGGACATGACTGAGCAACTGAACTGAGCTGAACTGAAGTTCCATTTGTTTATTTTTTTAAATTTCCATTACTCTGGGAGGTGAGTCATAGAGGATCTTGCTGTGATTTATGTCAGAGAGTGTTCTACCTATGTTTTCCTCTAAGAATTTTATAATTTCTGGTCTTACATTTAGATCTTTAATCCATTTTGAGTTTATTTTTGTGTATGTTGTTAGAAAGTGTTCTCATTTCATTTTTTACAGGTAGTTGACCAGTTTTCCCAGAACCATTTGTTAAAGAGATTTTTTTTTTTCTCCATTGTCTATTTTTGCCTCCTTTGTTAAAGATAAGGTGTCCATAGGTATGTGGATTTATCTCTGGGCTTTCTGTTTTTTTTTTCCATTGATCTATATTTCTGTCTTTGTGGCTGTACCATACTGTCTTGATGACTGTAGCTTTTTAGTATAGTCTGAAGTCAGGAAGGTTGATTCCTCCAGTTCCATTCTTCTTTCTCAAGATTGATTTGGCTATTCGAGGTTTGTTGTGTTTTCATACAAATTGTGAAATATTTGTTCCAGTTCTGTGGAAAATACTGTTGTAGCTTAATAGGGATTGCATTGAATCTATAGATTGCTTTGGGTAATATACTCATTTTCAGTGCATTGATTCTTCCAATCCATGAACATAGTATATTTTTCCATCTATTTGTGTCATCTTTGATTTCCCTCATAGTGTTTTATAGTTTTATATATATATATAGGTATTTTATTTCTTTAGCTAAATTTTTTCTGAAGTTTTTTATTCTTTTCATTGCAATGGTAAATGGGATTGTTTCCTTAATTTCTGTTTTCTCATTGTTAGTATATAGGAATGCAAGGGATTTCTGTGTATTAATTTTATATCCTGTAATTTTACTATATTCATTGACTAGCTGTAGTAATTTTCATGTCATCTGCAAACAGTGAGAGTTTTGCTTCTTTTTTTCCAATCTGGATTCTTTTTATTTCTTTTTCTTCTCTTACTGAGGCTGTGCATTTTGAAATACCATTATTGTGGTTGACTAACTCCAGGTGAAAAGATGAACTATGAGCAATCCCACTGCTGGGCATACACACCGAGGAAACCAGAACTGAAAGAGACATGTGTACCCCAGTATATATCGCAGCACTGTTTATAATAGCCAGGACATGGAAGCAACCTAGATGTCCATCAGCAGATGAATGGATAAGAAAGCTGTGGTACATATACATAATGGAGTATTACACAGCCATTAAAAAGAATACACTTGAATCAGTTCTAATGAGGTGGATGAAACTGGAGCCGATTATACAAAGTGAAGTAAGCCAGAAAGAAAAACACCAATACAGTATACTAACACATATACATGGAATTTAGAAAGACGGTAACAATAGCCCTGTATGCAGGACAGTGGAGGAGACGCAGGATGTGTCAAACAGTCTTTTGGACTCTGTAGGAGAGGGAGAGGGTGGGATGGTTTGGCATTGAAACATGTATAATATCATGTGGGAGGCGAGTCACCAGTCTAGGTTTGATGCGGGATGCGGGATGCTTGGGGCTGGTGTGCTGGGATGATCCGGGGGGATGGTGTGGGGAGGGAGGTGGGAAGGAGGTTCAGGATTGGGGGTATGTGTGTGCCCATGGCGGATTCATGTTGATGTGTGGTGGAGCCAATGCAATATTGTAAAGTAAAAAAAAATTTAAAAAAAAAAAAAAAAAAAACTATTCACTGTTACCAGATCTTTTCAGTGCTCAGCAATCTCACTTTGGACACTATCATTCAAGGGGGAGGGGGACTCGAAAATGAAAAAACAAACAAACAAACATCAGAAACCTTAACTTAAAAATAAGTGAATAAAATGTATTCATATATTAAAAAACAAAAAGATTTCAAACATCTTTAAGGATAAATTAGAAAAATGCTAGATGATCCGTAGATGAGTTGGGTTAAATTTCATTTCCATATGAGAAAGATAATGGTGTGTGTTTCTCTACTTCTTTTGAAAGATCCTTCATTAAGAATATTGAATATGTGAGTACATGCATTAATTTTTTTGATCAATGCCTATTTGTGCCTCACTAAATCTAGAAACCTCACTTTGTGTTCCGAAAAATGAGCATGCAGGCACTTCAAGGCTAATGCTTTTGCTTTGTTATTACATGGGAAGAGGTTTGTAATTAAAAAAAAAAAAATCTGTTATCAATCATCTAATATGTTTCTGTTCCTTCTCTCCTTCTTCTCTCTCCTCTCCCACATCATCTCTCAGATCTTAATATTTGTTAGCTCCCCTCCATGCAGTCCTCCTCAGTTCTAGACTTACATACTTCTAGCTCCAAATTCAAGAAAGAGCCTTGGTTCCTTTTGCTCCAACAAGAACCCTGGTGTTCCTTTTCTTGGACCATCTTATATCATGGGCCAACCCTTGACCTAGTCACTCTGGCCATGGGCTTTGATGATCTGGTAGCCTGGCTTGAAATCTAATCCCTTCGTTGTAGCCAGAAGCAAGGTTGGTTAATCAGAACCATGTGGACTGCAGTTCTATTTGCAAATAAAGGGAAATAAATGATTTTTTTTTTTTTTTACTGAAAAGACTTCAAAAAAATAAAAGTTTTTTCAAGGAGTGGAAGTTGGAAAACATATTTAGAATCATCTGAAGGTTTTGAGGGAGTTAGGGTTAGAAAAAAGAAGATTCCAAAGAGCCTATTTACTAAAATATTAATATCACTTACTAGTATAAGAAGAGAAAACTAGAATAGTGGAGTAGAAGAGATTAAAAACTATTCAGATAGGCATGACTCATTTAGAATGGCTGCACTGAATGCTAATTCATTATAAAGCTATTGTTTTAGAAATGTTTTTTAATAAACTATATACAGACACATGAACACACATCTTGTTGTCCTTGGTGCGTTTAATATATATTTCTCAAATAACCAGTCATCTAGTAGAGTGAAAGCCTATTGCATTCACATCAATTTATTCTCTCTGATGTGGTGTCTATTTCTAGCAGTATTTTTGTATTATCATGAACATTTCTGAGCCAAGATGGCTAATAAAATGTGCATATGTTAGCTGTGGCAATGTGCACAAAAATGGAAAAGAAAAATATCCAATTTGATGCTAAATACCACTTCTACTGGGCCCTTGGGTGCTCTCAAGATGATTATCAGGAAATATTAGGTAAAATTACCAATTATATAGTTATTAGGTATTAGGAAAAATCTTTGAGAACTTAGTAGGTCATATACACATTGTTGCAACCCTAGAGGATTGACTACTGGGGGAAAGAAATTACCCATAAGGGATAGTGAGATCACACCTCTTTATAGACTATACAAACTATGCAATGTTTGAACGCCATGCATTCAAACATAAGTAAATTACATGAATAATTTAATACACTTCATATATTTATAAATATCTTATTTCATATATTTATTTATTATTTATAGAATTCTTTTATTTATGTATTTTATACCTCTATGTTACATTTTATTTTGTATATATTAGTATTTTATATGTGTATGCATGGAGAGGGAAATGGCAACCCACTCCAGTATTCTTGCCTAGAAACTCCTGTGGATGAAGGAACTTGGTGACCCCATTCCATGAGGTCACAAAGAGTCGGACACGACTGAGTGACTAACACAACATATGTATGCATAATTTCATATATGTTTAGTTTTGGTAATTAAGCCTGAGCTGGTTGGATGGCATCACTGATTCAATGGACACAAGTGTGAGCAAACTCTGGGAGACAGTGAAGGACAGGAACCCTGGTGTGCTTTAGTCCATGGGGTTGCAAAGTGTTGGACATAACTGAGCAACCGAACAACAACATAAGTGACATTTCCAATTATTTGGGAAATTGTGTCTTCTGTAAGGGTTTTGGGCAAAACTTTTATATTTTGTTAGATTTATATGTAATTCAATTCATTTTGGCACCCTGCCTTACACTATGTAAATAAATAAGTTCCAGAAGGAATAAATTTCTAAAACATTGAAGGAAATCCAAAACTACTAGAATATGTAGAAAATATGCTTTATATTTGTGGAGGGGAAGAAGACATTTCTAGACATAAGATAAAACTCAGAAATCCGAAAGGAAAACGCAGGCAGGTTGTCTCTTTAGGACTGTTGAATCTTTGTTTGGCCAGTCATGCTCAGTCGTGTGCTCAGTTGTGTTCGACTATTTGTGACCCCGTGGACTGCAGCCTGCCAGACTCTTCTGTCCATGAAATTTTATAGGCAAGAATACAGAAGTCAATTGCCATTTCCTATTTCAAGGAATCTTCCTGACCCAGAGATCAAACCCACATCCCAACCCAGAGATTGTCTCCTGCATTGACAGGCAGATTGTTTACCACTGAGCCACCTGGGAAACCCAAAGATGCAGACAAGGGTAAAAGATAAGTTATAGATTGAAATAAAACCTTATGCAATATATAGATAGATACAGATGTATATGGCTTATATCAACATGAAAGGAGGTTCTTGGGCATCTCAGTGCAACCCTCACTGTCTCCTGGCCACAAGGTCTTTCAGCAATCAGTTCCTTCTGACTCTGGCTGGATGCTCTGAGGTCTGCCTTTCCATGGCTTCTGTACAGGAATCCTTCCCACAGGATCCTTGGGACCCAGCTCATCTCCTTACTTCTTCAGTTCAGTTCAGTCGCTCAGTCGTGTCTGACTCTTTGCGACCCCATGAATCGCAGCACGCCAGGCCTCCCTGTCCATAACAACTCCCGGAGTTCACTCAGATTCACGTCCATCAAGTCTGTGATGCCATCCAGCCATCTCATCCTCTGTCATCCCCTTCTCCTCCTGCCCCCAATCCCTCCCAGCATCAGAGTCTTTTCCAATGAGTCAACTCGTCACATGAGGTGGCCAAAGTACTGGAGTTTCAGCTTTAGCATCATTCCTTCCAAAGAAATCCCAGGGCTGATCTCCTTCAGACTGTTTGGATCTCCTTGAAGTCCAAGGGACTCTCAAGAGTCTTCTCCAACACCACAGTTCAGAAGCATCAATTCTTTGGAGATCAGCCATCTTCACAGTCCAACTCTCACATCCATACATGACCACAGGAAAAGCCATAGCCTTGACTAGGCGGACCTTTGTTGGCAAAGTAATGCCTCTGCTTTTCAATATGCTATCTAGGTTGGTTACAACTTTCCTTCCAAGGAGTAAGCGTCTTTTAATTTCATGGCTGCAGTCACCATCTGCAGTGATTTTGGAGCCCCAAAAAATAAAGTCTGACACTGTTTCCACTGTTTCCCCATCTATTTCCCATGAAGTGATGGGACCGGATGCCATGATCTTCGTTTTCTGAATGTTGAGCTTTAAGCCAACTTTTTCGCTCTCCTCTTTCACTTTCATCAAGAGGCTCTTTAGTTCTTATTTGCTTTCTGCCATAAGGGTGGTGTCATCTGCATATCTGAGGTTATTGATATTTCTCCCAGCAATCTTGATTCCAGCTTGTGTTTCTTCCAGTCCAGTGTTTCTCATGATGTACTCTGCATAGAAGTTAAATAAGCAGGGTGACAATATACAGCCTTGATGTACTCCTTTTCCTATTTGGAACCAGTCTGTTGTTCCATGTCCAGTTCTAACTGTTGCTTCCTGACCTGCATACAGATTTCTCAAGAGGCAGGTCAGGTGGTCTGGTATTCCCATCTCTTTCAGAATTTCCCACCGTTTTTTGTGATCCACACAGTCAAAGGCTTTGGCATAGTCAATAAAGCAGAAATAGATGTTTTTTTGGAACTCTCTTGCTTTTTCCATTATCCAGCAGATGTTGGCAATTTAATCTCTGGTTCCTCTGCCTATTCTAAAACCAGCTTGAATATCAGGAAGTTCATGGTTCACGTATTGCTGAAGCCTGGCTTGGAGAATTTTGAGCATTACTTTAGTTGCATGTGAGATGAGTGCAATTGTGCAGTAGTTTGAGCATTCTTTGGCATTGCCTTTCTTTGGGGTTGGAATGAAAACTGACCTTCTTAAGCAGCCACAAAATTCTCAGTCCTCACCCCAAACCACAGGGAGAGTGTCTGCTTACTCAGTGACCACTGGCTGTCTCATCTGGCCCTGAGGTGAAGGAAACCAAATCCCCTGCTCTTCCTAAGGAACTTGGCACAGCACTCCTGATCTTACGTGTGCCCTCCAGACGCTGGCTGTTTGCTCTCTGGTTGTTGACTTCACTCCAGAAGAAAACTGGGGAGATAAGAGGGTCAGAACACACACTCAGAAGACCATGTTCTTCAGATCCCCCTCCCAACAGTAATTTCTGAGCATCTCTTGAGAGCCTATAAGGTTCCTTTAAACTACCTCAGCATCCCCAGTTCTTTGCATAGAGCCGACATGCAGTCAATATTTTGGCAAGACTGAGCAAACAATGTAACCTTTAACAGAGAGCAAATTGCTGGCTCCCTCTGTCTTTTCCATCCCCAGGATTCAGTCAGTGGCTGAAGTAGCTGTGGTGGAGATATCGGGCTTTGAGGTGAACATTAGCACACTGGTGTGTTTCTTAGGACCAGGGAATTCTTTTACTGACCCTTTCCAAACAATACCTAAAACAGAAAGCTCTTCTCTTATAGCCTTCAAGAGATGGCAGGATGTGATTTTTCCCTAAATATATAATCAACATAAGCTTACTATTTCAGAAGAAAAACTGTGCTACATAAATACTCAGATACTTAACCAAGGAAGCTGGATTTTCTGTCAGAAATTTCTTTCAAAGGTGTATATAGCTCATACTGTTCAGACCACATCCCAAGAAGGCCTTTATCACTCTTTAAAATCACAACTTGGCCTTTGGATATTTAGATGTATGACATTTAGATATTTAGGCAGATGATATGTGGATAGGAGATCTGTAAATAAAACTTGAATCTTTTCTGATATTATCCTCTTCTACTATGTTTTCTAAATTCTGCCTTAAATTTGATTTAAATCTTTCCCCAAATCTTTTGACTGGCTAGATTTTTTTCTTTCCTTTTTTATGTATCATGTACTGAAGTTCTTAAAGTTTTAAAAATTTACTTTGACTAAATCATCCCTTGTTCATTTTTGAAACTATCATGACCTTTACTTTCTAGTTTATTTTACAGTGTCTTAGAGATTTGCTAGTTTATTTGTAGGGACATATATATTATCTTGTTAAGTGTACAGGACTGATTCATATAAAGGATTATGTTAGTTTCAAAGCATGTTGTGCAAAAGAACCAATGGGATCCTGAAAAGCAGAATTTCACATATTCAGAGCTTTCATTAGAGCATTTGAAATATAAGCTGATCACATCAAGGTCACCATGAAATATGATGATTTAAATTAGCTGTATTTGGATAGAAATGCCTTGTACTTGAAAGCCAGCAATCAATCAGTGACTGGAAAACATATCTCTAAAGCTGGAAAGTCATTTTAATGGTGACCAATATTTTGCTGGTGAGAAAGCCTTAAACATTTGAGAGTCCTATAGTTAATATTGTTATAGATGATGATAAATAAGAATTTATCATTTTTTCATTGTTTGTATTCTTCAAAAAACTTTGAACTATTTTATTCACATTTTATTGTCTAAAAAAACTGCTTAACAGTTATAGCTGGTTCACTGAAAAGAGAAGGTGAACTCAGAGCAAAGGCGTCCCCAGAGATTACTTGTTTTCTGGACTTTCCTCAGGAATTGACTGCTATTGTTGCTTCTTCTCACCCTTTTAACCAGTAAAATACTTGTCTCTTCAGGGCTTACTTGTGCTTCCAAATATCTGGGAAGTCTGTGTATTACAGCTAGCACACAGCTAAAAAATTAACACAGCTGCATTATTTTACAGTAGAGAGACTTTAAACAGGACAAATTCAAAAGTCTTTGCTGTCATTTAATAGTCTTTTCAGAAAAAGCATCTGATACAAGAAATCTGATTGTATCCCTGCAAATAAATAGCTACATCTCTTGATTACCATGTTCCAATTATTATTATTGTACACAGTTCAGTTCAATTGCTCAGTCGTGTTCAACTCTTGCAACCCCATGGACTGCAGCATGCCAGGCTTCCCTGTCAACCACCAACTCCTGGAGCTTACTCAAACTCATGTCCATCGAATCAGTGATGCCATCCAACTATCTCATCCTCTGTCATCCCCTTCTCCTCCTACCTTCAGTCTTTCCCAGCAGCATGGTCTTTTCTAGTGAGTCAGTTCTTCACATCAGGTGGCCAAAGTACTGGAGCTTCAGTTTCAGTATCAGTTCTTCAAATGAATATTCAGGACTGATTTCATGACTGACTGGTTGGATCTCCTTGCAGTCCAAGAGACTCTCAAGAGTCTTCTCCAACACCACAGTTCAAAAGCATCAATTCTTCGGCACTCGGATTTCTTTATAGTCCAACTCTCACATCCATAACATGACCACTGGAAAAATCATAGCTTTGACTAGATGGACTTTTGTTGACAAAGTAATGTCTCTGCATTTTAGTATGCTGTCTAGGTTGGTCATAGCTTTTGTTTCAAGGAGTAAGTGCCTTTTACTTTCGTGGCTGCATTCACCATCTGCAGTGATTGTAGAGCCCAAGAAAATGTTTCCCCACCTATTTGCCATGAAGTGATGGGACCGGATGCCATGATCTTAGTTTTCTGAATATTGAGTTTTAAGCCAAAGATAAGTCATTGTTTCTAACTGTTGATGATGCAGTTAAGGCAGTATTACCATTTGTTCATTGGTTTCGAGCATGGTTAGTTCCGAATTTGAGTGAAAAAATTTCCTATGTGATTCTCTTTAATAAAAAGAATAAATTCAGAATTAGATGGTAGTAGTTGAAATCTATAGGAAAGTCTCTATTTCAAGCTTACAGACCATAGTAGGATACTTACAGAAGAGTCTGATAATAAAGGCCATCATCCAAAGACTTCATGAATATGACATAAATTTCTAAAGGGTAGAGAGATTGACTATAAGAAAGAATTGATTTGAGTTCATTTTCTAACCAACACTTTTGATATCCTGCAGTGTACTGGTTGCAAGATAATCTGATCACAGAGTAAGAAATTTAATCAGTGTAATTCCAACTCATGTCAATAGGAAATAATAAATACTCCTTAATCTGGAACTCTCTTGCTTTTTCCATGATCCAGCGGATGTTGGCAATTTGATCTGTGGTTCCTCTGCCTTTTCTAAAACCAGCTTGAACTCCTGAAAGTTCACAGTTCACGTATTGCTGAAGCCTGGCTTGGAGAATTTTGAGCATTACTTTACTTGCATGTGAGATGAGTGCAATTATGCGGTAGTTTGAGCATTCTTTGGCATTTCCTTTCTTTGGGATTGGAATGAAAACTGACCTTTTTCAGTCCTGTGGCCACTGCTGAGTTTTCCAAATTTGCTGGCATATTGAGTGCAGCACTTCCACAGCATCATCTTTTAGGATTTGAAAGAGCTCAACTGAAATTCCATCACCTCCACTAGCTTTGTTCGTAGTGATGCTTTCTAAGGCCCACTTGACTTCACATTCCAGGATGTCTGGCTCTGCTTTATTGACTATGCCAAAGGCTTTGACTTTGACTGTGTAGATCACAATAAACTGTGGAAAATTCTGAAAGAGATGGGAATACCAGACCACCTGACCTGCCTCTTGAGAAATCTGTATGCAGGTCAGGAAGCAACAGTTAGAACTGGACATGGAACAACAGACTGGTTCCAAATAGGAAAAGGAGTACATCAAGGCTGTATATTGTCACCCTGCTTATTTAACTTACATACAGAGTACATCATTAGAAACTCTGGATTGGAAGAAACACAAGCTGGAATCAAGATTGCTGGGAGAAATATCAATAACCTCAGATATGCAGATGACACCACCCTTATGGCAGAAAGTGAAGAGGAACTAAAAAGCCTCTTGATGAAAGTAAAAGTGGAGAGTGAAAAAGTTGGCTTAAAGCTCAACATCCAGAAAACGAAGATCATGGCATCTGGTCCCATCACTTCATGGGAAATAGATGGGGAAACAGTGGAAACAGTGTCAGACTTTATTTTTGGGGGGCTCCAAAATCACTGCAGATGGTGACTGCAGCCATGAAATTAAAATATGCTTACTCCTTGGAAGAAAAGTTATGACCAAGCTAGATAGCATATTGAAAAGCAGAGACATTACTTTGCCGACTAAGGTCTGTCTAGTCAAGGCTATGGTTTTTCCAGTAGTCACGGATGGATGTGAGAGTTGGACTGTGAAGAAGGCTGAGGGCCAAAGAATTGATGCTTTTGAACTGTGGTGTTGGAGAAGACTCTTGAGAGTCCCTTGGACTGCAAGGAGATCTAACCAGTCCATTCTGAAGGAGATCAGCCCTGGGATTTCTTTGGAAGGAATGATGCTAAAGCTGAAACTCCAGTTCTTTGGCCACCTCATGAGAAGAGCTGACTCATTGGAAAAGACTCTGATGCTGAGAGGGATTGGGGGCAGGAGGAGAAGGGGATGACAGAGGATGAGAAGGCTGGATGGCATCCCTGATTCGATGGACGTGAGTCTGAGTGAACTCCGGGAGTTGGTGATGGACAGGGAGGCCTGGCGTACTGCGGTTCATGGGGTTGCAAAGAGTCGGACTCGACTGAGCCACTGAACTGAACTGAATGAACTGAATCTGACGGTTTGCTAAGTAACTTAACATTTCTCTAAATATAAATGGTTATGCATGAACACTTGGAATTAAGTTTCCTTACTAATTAATGAACCAAGTAGATATGAAACATGAGCAATGACCAAACAGGGGAGAAGATGGCTCTGAAAATATTCATGTTTCCAGTGGCAGTAAGAATTCATAAAGGGGAGGTGGGGGATGCGATCGTCTTCAAATTCTGGTTAGGAAGAAGGACCATTCCCCTTGGCTTGCTCATCTATGAAGCTCTTTGTGTTGGAAATTTTTCTTAAACCAATTTAATAATCAGTACAGGAGGATTAGCTGAGTAGTAGCAATAAGGTACCTTATCTTTACCTGTTATATAATTATTATAAGGAAGCACTGTGTCAAGGTAAATGAAAGTAGAAAGAAATAAAGATTTGGTTTTAAGAAATACACTTTGTTCTAGTTCTGATTTCATGTAGAAGAAAAGATAAGATACACTGAGTATAACTGAATTTTATTTTGAGAATTTTCTAAAGAAGTCTGTATGTATCTTAAAAACTTAATTTGTCTCTTTATTTTAAAAATAATTTCCTGATTTTTAAAAAAATTAAAGTCCAGTTCAATGAATAGCTATATTAAAAGTTTAGTGAAAGCCCAAATCAAAATTATCTTCTTTTGCAACTAATTTAGTAGATGTTTCTTGACATCAGTTATCAAGATATATGATATTATCTTTTCAATTCTTCTTGGTTTTATTGATGAAACCCAGGAGATTCAAGTAGTTCTGCCATGCTCTAGAAAAACTATTAAAATAGCCAAACATAAAAAAACCAAGCATGCTGGGATAATACTATTTAATTATGAAATAGCTACTGAGTCATCTTTATTTTCTTGAATATTAGTACCACCCAAAATGACTCAATAAAGCTGTTTTCCAGAGGACAGGAAAAAATTGCATTTGACATTTTGGTTCTGAAAGTGCATTGTGAAGTTTAATGCAAATGGTACTTGATGGTGGGTCCTGGCCTTAGCCTCTATTTTTCTCTAGAATTGTTGGCTGGTGTGGAAGAGGCCAGTTCCTGCATCTTGATGGGGTGAGACCCCTGATTTTTACCTGGTAATGGAAGAGTATGTCATTCAATATCAATTTAAAAATCACATTTACCAATGTGATAAAGAAATTGGCAAGAAAGTTTTTGACCATTAGCCAAACTGAAGAAGGGACAGATGCTGATTTTTCACTCTTTGCTGCCTCCCACTCATTTCGCCTCCCCTGAGGTCAAGTCTCCACCATTGTCTTCTCGGCTGCTTGCCCTGGGATGGTGACTCTTGGGGAAAGTTTGAGTTTGGCCAGGAGGAAACCCATCAGGCTATTGGAGGGCAGGGGAGGGAAACGCAGGGTGTTTATGCCTACTCCTCTCTCCTTCAGCACCGCATTTCTGGCACTGGTGGAGTATCTCCTCACCTGTATCTCCCCAAAGGCAGCCCGTCTTTTATGGCCTGCAGCTCTAACCACAGACAGTCCCTCTTTTCCCATCATACCTCTCCTTCCACTTCACCCCATCTGCTCTCACCCAGCTCCCCACAGGGGCTCATCCTGCCTATACCGGCTTCCCTTATTGGCTTTCCGAACCTGCCTAGAACACTGTGTTCTATACCTTCATTAAAGTCTCTTTACTTCATGTATATTCTAATTAAAATCGGGAGGGGCGCATGAGTGGGTGGGATCTTGACTAATATGGGGTTTTTAAGTCCCTTGTTTGGGAATACTTAGACAAGAACAAGATGATCATTAAGAGACTGCAAGAGTAGGTCATTTAGCCAAGTAAATTAGTATCTCTTTGTATAGTCATCTCCAATGAATGGATGTTTATGATGGCTTATATCTCAGGAGTATAACCTTCTTCTTCTGATCAATTATTTTTACCAAGAAAGTCTATGAAGCCATCATGGAAGATGTTATTTTCAAATGTTATGTGATACACAGTTTTGGAGATGCAGTTAATTCAATGAAGATTCAAAGAGGTCTCAATGTTATAGAATCCTGGATATGTAGAATTGGAGTTGCATTGAAATTGGACACAAATTACAATGTGCATATATGACTGACAACAGACTGAGTGAATTGTTTTGATCATAAATCCAGTGTCAGGTAACTGTGATTTGGCTGTTTAGAAGTATTCATCACATTCTAGGCCTCATTAAAAGAAATCAAAAGCCAGCTATACACAGTACCAACCAGACCACAGCTAGAGACATACTTCTAGTTTGGCACACTCCCATGAACAGGTAAACAAACAAGAAAGCTGTATAGCAAATGGTTCCAAGCAGAGAATTTGAGTGCTGGATTTTAGTGGCCTAGATTTTACTCTCAGCTCCCTCACTTACTGGCTGTGAAATTTGGGACAGAAGGATACCTCATATTCCTCTTCTCTGAAGATCCCAAGACATAATGATTATTCAGTGAGAAAAAAAGTTACATAAAGCTGTGCTGACCACATACTCTGCAAATTATACCTAGAAAACTGCTGATAATCACTAAGGGTGTGAATGGTCTGCAAACCAAGTTACGTGAGAAACAGTCCAGGATATTGGGGAGAGTTTTGTTTCTGGTTGAAAAGACATACTGATGAGTGAAGTTGGCTTTATGAAAATGTGAAAGATTGTTCAATAGGAAAGATGTTCTAGAGAGTCAGAAGGAGACACAGTGGAAATTACAGGGAATGTCATTTTGCCTGTCGTCACAAATACCTTTCTAGTTTCCTGATGTCCAACAAGAAACAGACTAATGAAAGTCTTTTTGTCATTGTCAGTAAAACTGGATAATTACTATGTGGAGTATGATTTTAGCAGGAAATCCTGCAATAAAGATAGGACATGAAAAGATGAACACCCCAGGTTGGTAAGTGCCCAGTATGATACTTGAGATCAGTGGAGAAATAACTCCAGAAAGAATGAGGAGATGGACCCAAAACAAAAACAATACCCAGTTGTGGATGTCACGGGTGGTGGAAGTAAAGTCTGATGCTGTAAAGAGCAACATTGCATAGGAACCTGGAATGATAGGTCCATGAATCAAGGCAAATTGGAACTGGTCAAACAGGAGATGGCAAGAGTGAACATAAATATTTTAAGAATCAGTGAACTAAAATGGATTAATGGGTGAATTTAACTCAGATGACCATTATATCTACTACTATGGGCAAGAATCCCTTAGAAGAAATGGAGTAGCCATCTTGGTCAACAAGAGAGTCCACAGTGCAGTACTTGGGTGCAATCTCAAAAACAACAGAATGATCTCTGTTTGTTTTCAAGGCAAACCATTCAGTATCTCAGTAATCAAAGTCTATGCCCCAACCAGTAATGCTGAAGAAGCTGAACAGTTCTATGAAGACCTACAAGACCTTCTAGACATAACACCCAAAAAAGATGTCCTTTTCATTGTAGGGGACTGGAATGCAAAAGTTGGAAGTCAAGAGCTACCTGGAGTAACAGGCAAATTTAGCCTTGGAGTACAGAATGAAGCAGGTCGAAGGCTAACAGAGTTTTACCAAGAGAACGCACTGGTCATAGCAAACACCCTCTCTCAACAATACAAGAGAAGACTCTACACATGGACATCACTAGATGGTCAATACCAAAATCAGATTGATTATATTCTTTGAGCCAAAGATGAAAAATCTCTATACAGTCAGCAAAAACAAGACTAGGAGCTGACAGTGGCTCAGATCATGAACTCCTGATTGCCAAATTCATACTTAAAATGAAGAAAGTGGGGAAAACCACTAGACCATTCAGGTATGACCTAAATCAAATCCTTTATGATTATACAGTAGCAGTGGCAACTGGATTCAAGGGAGTAGATCTGATAGATGCCGGAAGATCTATGGACAGAGGTTTGTGGTATTGTACAGGAGGCAGTGATCAAGACCATCCCCAAGAAAACAAAATGCAAAAGGCAAAATGGTTGTCTGAGGAGCCCTTACAAATAGCTGAGAAAAGAAAAGACATGAAAGGCAAAGGAGAAAAGGAAAGATATACTCATGTGAATGCAGAGTTCCAAATAATAGCAAGGAGAGATGAGAAAACCTTCCTCAGTGATCAGTGCAAAGAAATAGAAGAAAACAATAGAATGGGAAGCACTAGAGATCTTTTCAAGAAAATTAGAGACACCAAGGGAACATTTATGAAAAGATGGGCACAATAATGGACAGAAATGCTATGGACCTAACAGAAGCAGAAGATATTAAGAAGAGGTGGCAAGAATACACAGAGTTCAGTTCCAGTCACTCAGTCACGTCCAACTCTTTGTGAATGCACGGAGGAACTATACAAAACAGAAACTCATGACCCAGAAACCACGATGGTGTGATCACTCACCTGCAGCCAGACATCCTGGAATGTGAAGTCCAGTGGGCCTTAAGAATCATCACTAGGAACAAAGCTAGGGGAGGTGATGGAATTCCAGCAGAGCTATTTCAAATTCTAAAAGGCGATGCTGTGAAAGTGCTGCATCAGTATACCACCAAATTTGGGAAACTCAGAATTGGCCACAGGACTAGAAAAGGTCAGTTTTCATTCTAATCCCAGAGAAAGGCAATGCCACAGAATGTTCAAACTACCACAGAATTGCACTCATCTCACATGCTAGCAAAGTAATGCTCAAAATTCTCCAAGCCAGGCTTCAATACTGTGTGAACTGTGAACTTCCAGATGTTCAAGCTGTATTTAGAAAAGGCAGAGGAACCAGAGATCAAATTGCCAACATTCGTTGGTTCTTTGAAAAAGCAAGGGAGTTACAGAAAAACATGTAGTTCTGCTTTATTGATTATGCCAAAGTCTTTGGCTATGTGGATCACAACAAACTGTGGAAAACTCTTCAAGAGATGGGACTACCATACCACCTTACCTACCTCCTGAGAAATCTGTATGCAGGTCAAGAAGCAACAGTTAGAACTGGACATGGAACAGCAAATCAAGAAAGAAGTACAAATCAGGAAAGAAGTTCATCAAGGCTGTATATTGTCACCCTGCTTATTTTATTTTTATGCAGAATACATCATGAGAAATACTGGCTGGATGAAGCACAAGCTGGAATCAAGATTTCTGGGAGAAAGATCAATTTTATTTATATGCAGAGCACATCATGAGAAATACTGGCTATATGAAGCATAAGCTGGAATCAAGAATGCTGGGAGAAATATCAATAATCTCAGATATGGAGATGACACCACCCTTATGGAAGAAAGCAAATAAAAAGAGCCTCTTGATGAAAGTGAAAGAGGAGTGTGAAGAAGTTGACTTAAAACTCAACATTCAGAAAACTAAGATCACGGCATCCGATCACATCACCTCATGGCAAATAGATGGGGGAACAATGCAAACAGTGACAGACTTTATTTTGGGGGGGGGGGGGGCCTCCAAAATCAGTGCAGATGGTTCCTGCAGCCATGAAATTAAAAACACTTGTTCCTTGGAAGAAAAGCTATTACCAACCTAGACAGCATATTAAAAAGCAGAGACATTACTTTGCCAACAAAGGTCCATCTAGTCAAATTGTGGTCTTTCCAGTAGTTATGTATGGATGTGAGAGGTGGACTATAAAGAAAGCTGAACACCAAAGCATTGATGCTTTTGAGCTGTGGTGCTGGATAAGACTCTTGAGAGTCCCTCAGTCTGCAGGAAGATCCAACCAGTCCATCCTAAAGGAAATCAGTCCTGAATATTCATTGGAAGGACTGATGCTGAAGCTGAAACTCTAATACTTTTGGCCACCTGAGGGAAGAACTGACTCATTGGAAAAGACCCTGATGCTGGGAAAGATTGAAGGCAGGATGAGAAGGGGATGACAGAGGATGAGATGGTTGGATGGCATCACCAACTCAATGTACATGAGTTTGGGTAAACTCTGGAAGTTGGTAATGGACAGGGAGGCCTGGCATGCTGCAGTCAGTGAGGTTGCAAAGAGCTGGACCTGACTGAGCTACTGAACTGAACTGAACCTTAGTAAAGACTGGCATGGGGAGCGGCATGACAGAAGGAAAAGGTGACAAGATGACCTTTAATTTCCCTTTGGGACTCTGTGATTTACGAGTCTAGTGTGTTGGACAGAATATCAGGAAAATGGCTGCAAGCTTTGTTTGTATTTATGTTGCATTCTTCACATGGGCCCTTTGGCAGTTGTCCTGAGACATGTTGTCCCAACAAGTCCTGACAGTCCCAGTTATATTTTCCTGTGAAGAGGATTTTGCCTTCTGGATTTTGCCTTTGGGTGGCACACAATGGCTTCTGTGTCATCAGCTTTGCAGACTTCTTCAAGAAACTGTATTTGGTACTAATATCTCACTGACTTGGAACAAACCCCTTTGAAAAGGGATTTCTTTTCTTGACCAGAATGAAAAATGTATTGAGTGGGAAAAACACCTCACAGTGTTTGTGTTTTCCTTTTGGCCTCACCTGGTATTTTTACCCTGATGGAGCAGCTTCTGGAAACCTGTGGCACACATCAGTCTTGCATCTATTTCTGTTTGTACCATTAGGAATGGATAATTAAAGCTTTTCAGAGATACTCAACACATGACATATTTTTGGTGAAAGCAGAGCTTTGTTTGGAAAAGTGGCTAATATACTTTCAAGCAAATCTGTAGATGTGTTGTGTTCAGGAGGCAGCAGAAGAGATCTGAGCTGGCAGATTAATTGCTGGGCTAGGGCACCACTGAAGACAAGCAGTGGATCCAAGACCGTGAAAACCTGTCTTATATAAACTCGTTTCATCATCCAGGTGGAAGTAGCATGCCTACCATTTCTGAACAAATCTGGAGAAAATGTCAGTGTAATATCTCAAGGGTAATTCATTTTTGAAAAATGAATGTCCTTTCTACTGACTACTTCTTTTTGGAAGAACATTTTTAGCTTTTCAAACTGTGCTTTCCTGCCCTGTCTGGATTTTAGCTGTTTGTATGAGAGGTGATGAAAACAAAGTAAAGAAATGGCTCTCGCCAAAATCAGTCTCAATTACTGAGGTCAACAGGCTTCTAGTTAAGAAAGGAATTTTCATCTGTGGAGAGGCAGGGCACAAGCCTCTGGGTGGGCTGGTCTTGGTGCTCCCTTTCTTTTCTAATCTTTTCTGATTCCATAGCATAGCAACTTCCAGGGGGTGTGACATTTCATAACCCGTCCATAGGCTATTTCAAATGCCAACTAAAGGGAAAAGGAGCGTAGAATAGACTTCAGGGGAAATTAAAGTAAAAACACTAAAAGAAATTGGATACATTTTCTTGGCTTGGTGAGCATTTCTGGTGATCAAAAAAGATGTTTAGAAATATTTCTTTAGGAAAATGAAAGCAATTCATTTCCCTTGACTGCTTCCTATATGCTAGGTCCTCTATCAGACATTTTATGTGCATTGTAGACTCTATTATTATCACCATTTTATTGATGAGGAAACTGCAGAGTATAGATAATCTGTAACAGTGTTATGGAACTGACACTGAACAAACACTATTTCAGCTACTATTTCATCCTTCTTCTCTATAACTGATGGTAGTGATTCACCATTCATCCTTGGTGCAACGTCCATTGCACTGTGGTGTCGACTTCAGAAAACCTAAGTTGATTATTTCTGATTATTTCTGTGGCATCAAATCTCTAATTATATAATAGTGAATATACTGAACTTTGCTCTTTGGAATTCTGTTATTCAATAAAATAAAAGAGAATCTTTACCCTGTGAAATCTTCAAAAAGCCTGATGATTTAGCAGGAATATTTCAAGATCATTTTTCTAGGCTTCCTACCAGCCCCCTCCCAAAACTGTCTGCTATTTATTTCCTTTGTGGTCTTAGATGAGTCAGAGATTGTAGGTGAAATGATTATGTTCTCATTTCTTTTGAAAAATTGCATGCCAAATCTCTTTCCACATACTTCAAACCTTGATCTAATAGATTAAAACAGCTACAAAAAGTTTTATTGAAAGTAGTGAACAAAATCATCACATATATTTTTCTTTCAATTTCTTGTCAATCTCTGAAATTAACGAGCAGGTAGAAGTATCCATTGGGACCATTTATTTTCTTCTGCATTTCTGGGCTCTGTGTGATCTTCCATTGCATTGGGACCATTTTTAGATGTTGTTGTTTTCTTTTTCCTTACGTGAAAAAAGTACGGTTCTGGAGTGATGAAGCTTGTCCACATTAGTCACATCAGAATTCTGCAAATGTACCACTGTTTTCATCTTTTCTTTCTTTAGCCTCTGCTCCTCTGGTATCTGGGGACTTTGCTTTATGCTTCAAGAAGAGTACTGGACTATGCATACCTTTTTCCTTAGCCTTTAGGAAGCATGCTTCTTTCTAAGGACTCTGTTTTTAGTAAAGCAGCCGCCAGAGATTCTACATTTTGTGCTAACAATGAATCTAGCTGGAAGATTTTCTTTGAGAAATTCTACCATCCTCCACTAATCCTCCTCTAATGACTCAGTGAAAGTGAAAGTGTTAGTCGCTAGCCATGTCCTACTTTTTGCGACCCCATGAACTGTCAGGCTCCTCTGTCCATGGGATTCCCCAGGCAGGAATACTGGAGTGGGTAAAAATAAGAACTGGTTCCTGGTATCTATGCTACCTCAGACAGTTGACAAACATTTTGTGAAGGAACCCCAAACTAATAGAAGTCCCCACACTAGACTTCATCACTTCGCTGCTAAGTTGTAAAGAGAGAGTTTGTACCTAAAGGAAATACTTTACAGATTTGGACGCGATGCCCGTGGGAGATGTGTACCAAAGGGCAAGGTGAGATAAGGTCCTCATGCCCCCGTGCCCTAGACCCATCCCAGCAGTTGGATGAATACTAAACTTTGCAATAATACAGAAACCATAAGCTTGCTTCTCATCAGTGGTAACACAGTCTTGATTTTTGAAACACGGTATTCATTTATGGATTCTGTATTCAGCTATATCTTTTTGTGTTCGTATCAAATGTTATTTTCCTTTTAATAATGCACTCTAACCTTGTGATAAATAAAAGAGTTAGTTACAAGAAACTATTGCAATTTGTATTTAGATACAAATTTTAAGTGGACTCGCTTATTTCTGACTCATCCTATAAACCTGTAAGAGCTTGCCTTCTTTAAAAAGAGCTTATACTTCTTGTGAGCAATTTCTTCCCTTCCTTCTTTCCTTATTTCTTTCCCTCATCTAAAAAAAAAAAAAAATTCTGTGATATAGATGTTTGGGGGATTGTTATCCTCTGCAAAGTTTCCCCTTGCAACTCAGTTTTAGAGTTCTGTCGTATTTTTAAAATTTCTACCAAGTAAAATGAGATCTACTAGGAAAATTTGAAACCATTTCAATGGTGAATTTTTGCTTAAATGGTAATATTCATGAAACAACTGTACTTCAGATGGTTATTAATTTGCAAAACATCATTCCACTTAACTTTAACTCTCTTTTCTTATGCCTTTGCTAGGAAATAAATATTCTCTGGTAGAAAGAGATTATTCTTTTTAAGTTTTCTTTTCTGGAGATGATTTTCACTCAACTCTTAATCTTCTTTGCCAGAGCTGGAAGTTCAAGGTAAAAGGTGAGTAGGGCCCTCCTGGGAATTTGTTAGCCCTGTGAGAATATATGCTGAAATGACTTAAAAAGATGCAATATAGCATATTGGAAAAATATTGAAATTTTAGGGAGAGGAATTAGATTCATACCTCAGCTCTTCTATTAGTTAATTATCTTGGGCAAGTATCAAGATTCTCATTTGGAAATTGAAGTTCAATTTCCGAACATTTATGGTGTTTCTCAAAAGTGCTAAGCACATGTTGGCATGTGAGTTAAATTAACATATAGGTGATGTATTTCAGGAATATTACAGAAGAGAGTCTGGGCTAAAATAAATAATGACTTATGTGCCAGAACACAGCCAGCTTCTACAGTGGGAAGTTCTGTTAACACAGTTCAGTGAACCCTGGAAGAGTAGCATTTGTTTCTGTACAAGATGAAGAGGCAGAAAAAAACAAAGAGAATAAATATTTCTAAGCCCGCAGTGTCCACCTCTGACTGCACCCTGGTTGAAATTATCTCAGACCTGGAACTCTTGGTTCTGTGGCTCTGGGGTGTGTGGTGGTGGGGAAGCAAGCGGTGAGGGAAGTGGCTGTGGATGGTCTTTGTCCTTGGGCAGCCCCCACTCACCACCGTCATGCAGATGGATGCTTATGCAGATTGCCTGCTTCCTTCCTAAGTGCTCATCCTTGTGCTGAGTATTAATTCTCATCTGTGTTCAAGGATTGTAATCAAGCCAGGACAGTAATCAAAATGATGTGTGCATCAAAATCAAGGCTTTTTACATCAAAATCAAAATTGCATGGTAAATTAGAGGAATACATATTATAGTTTAATCAATGATTCTGATCTTGCTTTCACGATTGATGCAGAAGGAACAAAAGTTAGGTTTGAAAGTGGCCAAGAGGAAAGTATTAAGAATTTATCTCATAATCTTAGCTTATTAAGACTTGTTTATAAGAAAGAAAAGTTTTGCTGTATGTCTTACCATACTATCCTTCTCCTTTGAAACATGGGACCCCCCCCCCCCAAAAAAAATCCATAAAACAAAAGAACTTTTAGTATCTGCCGTTACTTAGTTTCTTACAGAATAACCTGCACCCCCGGGGCAGAAAAAGTTCTTTACAAGTGAAATGATATAGGCATGAGCTAAAAATGGCTAATATGCTTATTCACAGTGTTAAGTAGATTCCTGTCTTTGCTGTGCTTTTTGAGCAAAAGATTTGAGGTGAATTTTTTGCTTCTTTCTGGTAAGTGACAGTGTTGTTAGTTTGCTTTCTTTTTACCTGATCACCCCCTTTGAAGTAGCAGTTAAGGAATAGGTTTCTCTGCTTTTAAAAGCATGTACTTCACACAGGGAAAATTAAATAAATTCCAATATGAAAGAAAATAATTAACATGCATAGAAGGAAAAGAAAAACATCTTACTATCTTTATATATGGTGCATTTTATCCAGAATTGTCCTCCTTGGACTTGGTAGAGGTCATTAGATTTCTTAACCAATTATTCTCTTATACAAGAACATGTATTTATGTATATATCACCTCCACCAGCAAAGGGAAAGAGAGTCGAAGTGTAGAGCACTGTCCATTGTCAGTCAGCATCTAAGTCTGCCTGGGATGTAGCGTGTTCAGGGGTGATGTGAGCTTTCCAGGCTTCCATCGTCTTAACCTTGTGCCCCACCTCTACCACTTAGCAGACGTTCGTAGTTATTGTTGGGCCTTACTTCATAAGTTCTTATTCTCCATGAGCACGTGGCCTAGAAACCTGGAGTAATTCTTGGTTTTCTCTGGTTCACTCTGCACCGTGGCAGTGGTTTGTCTGTAACATAAGTGTCATTTCTATCACTGCTGCCAGTGTTTAGGCCTTTAGCATCTGTCATCTGGACCACAGTGGTGATTTCCTAGGCATACTCACCTCATGGATTCCCTGCCATCCATCCATCCTCCATCCTGTTGCTACAGTAACATTTTATAAATTCAAATGAAATCCCATTAGTTCCTATTTAAATGTTTTCATTGTTCTTATAATTAGAGGATAAATGTATATAGACTTGCACGTTTGTCATTAAAGTCCTTCATGATCTTCCTGGCTTCTTTGTTAAAAGTCATCTCATGCTTATACTCTCAAGCACACACACACACACACACACCCCTACACAGCTCTTTACCCTCCAGATACACTCAGCTATCAGTACTGTCCTTAGCATGCCATCCTGTGTGTCACTGAGTGCCTTCTCTCTTTGTAAAATCACTCTCTTCATTCACTTTCAGGATCACTTTTTAAAGTTGTTTTAAATATGTGTCTTTGGAAATAAATGAAGACCGTGCAGATGTGAATTAACAAAACTATTCATTTAGACCTGGCGAGGGTGTCAGCAACAATTACTTGTATTTGGCAGAGACTCCAAGGCAGGCAGAAGAATAGGAAGCCTTTACAGTAAAACAAAGAAGTTTTCAGGTAGGGTTTTCTGGAAGGATCTGAGCATGGGGAAGCTGGAGTTCAGCTGACTAGAAGTGGGCATCTGATGTGCTTGAGGAAGCACACTTGGCTTCCTCTGGTTGGCCCTGAGTTGGAAGGATGGTGGGGACATAAGTAGGAAAGACGAAAGTCACTGGCCCAATCACGATTGCTTGTAGCCAGTTGTTGCAGAGCATTTGGGTTTGCTTCATGGTCTGGTCACCACAGAGGTCGTGGTCAGAGTTGTCTTGTCATATATGGTCTGGCTGTTGTCTGTTTGTTTGTTCAATGTCTCTGGTCAATCAATATCTGCTGAATAAGCAGATGAACATTTTAGCTCATTAAGTGTTCATTCTCTCCACTTCCAACTTAATGATAAATTCCAGTGTTCCAGCTTCTTTATCTGTCAACAATTATAAGTCCTTTGCTTAATGTATAGAAAGGGAACCTCCGCATAGGTCTGGACATGCTGATTCCAAGGGGAAGGAGATTTCCTTGTCCAAAGAAATGTCCGAAGCTTTTACCCTTAAGCACTAGGCGACCCCACCATTCTCAGATGAAATGGGAACTTGAGTTCCACCGTCCATTACTGCCGCTTGTCCCGTTTGGTCAGTGGTGACCTCACTGACATCACTTGCCTGAGATGAAAGATGTGTAAGATTGTAGTTCTCTATTCTTATGTAACTTCTTCCTTTACAGATTAAGAATTTGACCTTCAAAAATAACTTTTCTTACTTAAAAACCGTGATAATAATGTGCCATCCACTCCAGAAAGATCACTCAGTTGCATGAAATGTTTGTATAAAGCTTGACACTCTACCAAATATTCTAATAACATAGTGTCTACTCTATGAAATGTTTAGATTCTATTTCAACAGAATTAAAAGTCAATGTAGGATAAAATGTAAATTGCTTGTCAAGATTTTGCATGGAGGTATATATAAGGCTACATTGATGTTGTTGTTGTCGTTTTTCAGTCGCTAAGTCGTATCTCTTTGTGACTCCCTGAACTGCATCACACCATATAGAGATAGTCCTTCACTATTTCCATGAGTTTGCTTAAACTCATATCCATCAAATCAGTGATGTCACCCAAACATCTCATCTTCTGTCACTCCCTTCTCCTCTTGCCCTCAATTTTTTCCAGCATCAGGGTCTTTTCCAATAGTCAGCTCTTGGCCTCGAGTGGCCAAAGTATTGGAGCTTCAGCTTCAGCTTCAAAGCTAAGTCTAGCAGTACCTCTGAAGAATGTGATTGGTTTGAAGGGAAGGAGGTGACAGTGGTATTTATTCATATCCATCTTTGTAGGAAAACAATGGGCTACAATGTGAACCAAGAAACCCCTTATGCAGCTAAATCATGGAAATCTGTCTACTTATCTCCAAGAAAAAGTTTTGGCTAAGCAAGTTAATTTTATCATAAGGTATTTGCATAGTAATTGTATTGGATCTGAGTGTGCATCAGTCTGGAAGTCATCCTTTGCTTTTCAACCATATTCTTTCGGCAGGGATTAATATAGTTCCTAGAGAATTGTTATGTAGTAAATTATGGACATTGAGTACTGATTTACTTTTGTGGTTTGGTCCTGTGTAATGTGCTGCTTGAGACTCTAGTCTGTTATGTGTTGCAGCTGCCTTTATTGTTGCTACCAGGTTCTGGTCACTTGAATTTTGTGTGCAGACTTGATTTAGGGTCACTAATAAATGCTCTTATATAGTTTAAGGTTTCAAGTATTAAGAGAATGATAGTTAAGTCTGCTTTTATGAAATAGGTGTGTGATATTGTTTAACATTTTTAATGTGGCTACCATGATGCTCAAGAAAAATGTGACTATGGTAATTATCTATTGAGATTGTTCCAGGAACCTCAGATGACCTCAGATCATTGAAACCATTGCATCCCATGGTCTGCCCTGCAGGTCACAACATTTCTACATGCCCCCACTCTATTCAAGGTTATTTCACAAACCACTACTTTGAATGGTACAACTCTTAATCAAGGTTTCTAAAGATTACCTTGGAGTGATGAATGAGAGTACATTCACCAATAGGATTTCCTAGAATTAGTGAAAGATGTGTAATCAACTTACTATGTAATATCTTCCCCAACTTTAATGAATGTAAATATCAGACAACTGAATTACATTCATATTATGCCAATTTCATATGTTTGTGAACTAATGTATTTTGTTCCTAAGCCAGTTTGGTCTCTATGGATAGAAAAGACTTATTTGTGCAGATCTTCTTTGTTAACAGAAAAGTGGTAGAGATTTTCTTCCATACTCAAGATTAGAATGAGGCAATAGCAGAGGCATTATCATGGTGGGTTGTGATTTCCAGTACATCCTTCTTAATCACAGCCTTCACAGCATTTTCTAGACTTCTTGGCTATAGTCACATGTTGACATCACCCAAGAGCAATCAGAAGGGGCCCTACAACTACTTTGCTGGCCTTCCCTCAGAGCTGGGAAGTGATCCTCTTCTTACTCATGGCTTCAAGCATAATTTTTAGATACATGCTTGCTGACCCTCAGTGCATCTACCTCCAGTACACCCTGCTCAGACCCCTGTGGACGCCTCCTGGAGATTGTTCTGCTTGCTCAAGTTTCATTGAAAACATTCCATCTTCTCAAACATTTATCAGAACACAAGGTGGATATACTATCTGCACCAAACACAGTTCAAAATTCTGTCCACAAGAAGTGATTGCTTTTGACATGAGCAAAGTTTCTGTTTGCTGCTTGATATGTAGGTTATCCATATTTGATGACCATTATTTTTATTATTGACCTTTAAAAAATTTATTTATTTATTTAGCTGAGCTGGATCTTCACTGCTGAGCACGGGCCCCTCCAGTTGCAGTGAGAGGGCGCTGCTCTCCAACTGAGGTGCTCAGGCTTCTCACTGTGGTGGCCTCTCCTGTTGCAGAGCATGGGCTTTAGGCATATGGGCTTCAGTAGTTGTGGTGTGTGGGCTCAGTTGTTGCGGCTCACAGGATCCAGAGCACAGGCTCAGTAATCTTTGCACACAGGCCCAGTTGCTCTGCAACATGTGGAATCCTCCTGGACCACAGGTCGAACCCACATCCCCTGCATTGGCAGGTGGATTATCAGACACTGGACCACCAGGGAAGTCTGTTATTATTGACCTTCTAGTGTTTGTTCTGGATATAAAATCCTCTATAGTCTTCTAAATATTCCTCACTGTTGCCCTCTTCCACCCACTCACCATCTCACATATTTTACTTGGTTTGAGTGGGGAAAGATGCAAGCTTTTCTATAAAACACCCCATTTGAGATTTGAGCATTCATAGGAACCACTGGGGCCTTTTGTTCTGATTCAGTAGGTTTGGTTTGGGGCCTGAGATTCTTCATGATAAACCAGCTCCCAGGTGATGAGACAATGCTCAGAGCAACCGTGAGTCCCAGGGCCCTCGAACAGTGCCTTTTCATAGAACTTTCTGCAGCAGTTAAAATATTCCATATCTGCATTGTCCAAAGCAGTGACCACTTCCCCGTGTGAGTACTGAGCACTTGAAACGTGGCTAGTGTAACTGGGAAACTGATATTTTATTTTACTGAATTGTAATTAGTCTGTATTTTAATAGCTGCCCACAATATTTGACTACTTCAGAGGACTTACAATCAGGTCTTTACAGTTCATTGATTTTGCCCAGTCTCGAGAAAGGTGATCTCAAGATTGAGGGCTTTTTACCTAGACAGCATATTAAAAAGCAGAGACATTACTTTGCCAACAAAGGTCCATCTAGTCAAGGCTATGGTTTTACCAGTGGTCATGTATGGATGTGAGAGTTGGACTATAAAGAAAGCTGAGCACAGAAAAATTAATGCTTTTGAACTGTGGTGTTGGGAAAGACTCTTGAGAGTCCCTTGGACTGCGAGGAAATCCAACCAGTCCATCCTAAAGGAGATCAGTCCTGGGTGTTCATTGGAAGGACTGATGTTGAAGCTGAAACTCCAATAATTTGGCCACCTGATGCAAATAGCTGACTCTTTTCGGAAAGACCCTCCTGCTGGAAAAGATTGAGGGCAGGAGGAGAAGGGGACGGCAGAAGATAAGATGGTTGGATGGCATCACCAACTCAATGGACATGGGTTTGGGTTGACTCCGGAGTTGGTGATGGATAGGGAGGCCTGGCGTGCTGTGGTTCATGGGGTTGCAAAGAGTCGGACACTACTGAGTGACTGAACTGAACTTATCTCTGAACTTCCATAATCTTGCATAGTGCTAAGAACATTATGTGTCCATATAAACAGCATCCCTAGTGAGAGATCTATCTCCAGTTATGAAAGCAGGTTCATAGAACTGTCATACCACAAAAAATTATTTCACTTTAAAGCTACATGGCATAGCATGTAGGTAGTTCTGCCTCCACCAATTACAGGATGATTTCTGACAAGTCATTTAAT
Source organism: Budorcas taxicolor (assembly GCF_023091745.1). Lineage (NCBI taxonomy): Eukaryota > Metazoa > Chordata > Mammalia > Artiodactyla > Bovidae > Budorcas > Budorcas taxicolor. The sequence goes on from NC_068922.1 coordinate 1,550,911, forward strand.
CCCTCTAAGCATCAATTTACTCACCTCAGAATAGTAATCATGAGTATGGTAATACCTATCACATAGGGTTGCTATTCACAGGTGTTATTCACATAGAATTTTTGTCAAATCACTTTTTCAAGTGATGTTTATTCTGGAAATGCTAGTTTTTGTTGTTATATTAGCATGTGTTCTTTCCCTCCCCTAAATATTTTTATTTCTGGTGAACTGATAGAGAAAGATGCCTTATGTGGACAGGATGGAAGTCTTAATTGGGAAGTGAAATGATACCACAAACTCATGTGCAGTTGGTATATTTCTTCATGTGGAGAAAACAGGTCAGATGGTCAAGGAGGAAGGCTTTTAAAAGTTTCTCTCACTGTATGGCATTGCATTGCTTTTTTTGTGGAAATGGGTGTAGTATTTTTGCTTGGGAACTGTGTGCTCTTTGATTAAATTTGCTAATAAATATGGGTCACAAATGTCTTGCTAAGTGTAATTGAAGTTGTATGAATCCATTTCATCTTAAATATACCCCACTTCAATTTGCCAAAAACCTAATGTCCCACTTGTTTATAGTGATGAAATGAACAACAGACATATTTTCTTGAGCAGATGGGCTTTGGAATAGCCTTTTTTTTCCCACATCCTTTTTTGATAAAGCATTGTTTGCTTCATGAGCATAAGAAAAATCATAATAGCTAACATTTAGCAAGTGTACAGACTATTTTAAACACTTTACATGTATAAACACATTGAGTTGCCATTGAGACTGAATAAACTTTTTAAGCTCTTTTTTTTGTTGTTTGCAAATGTGTTGATTTCTGAAAATATTGATGGCTTTGTTACTACTGGTGGTGGCATGGAGCAGCCATCCAGTGACCTTTGTACAATCATGATTTATAAATGCGTTGAACTGAGAGCTTCAGCAGGATGATTTAAGAATGATTGATTAAGACAAATCAAGGCATTTCTGAAATAGGATGGATTGATTTTATGTTTCTCAGTTAAAGTGTTTATAGCTTATAATGCAGCTGTCTGATTTTATATATTCTTAAATAAGCTCCATGAACGTGAAAGTGAAAGTTGCTCTTTGCGACCCCATGGACTATACAGTCCATGGAATTTTCTATGCCAGAATACTGGAGTGCGTAGCCCTTCCCTTCTCCAGGGGTTCTTCCCAATGCAGGGATCAAACCCAGGCCTCCCACATTGCAGGCAGATTCTTTACCAGCTGAGCCACAAGGGAAGCCCATAGACCTTATTGAATAATTTAAATGTTTTGTTTAAAACTTAATATTGCAAAATTCGTCTTCCTCTTTGCATTCATCAGCGTTTCTTTATAGACATTTTACCTTCATTATAGATTACATTTTAAAGTAAATCAGCCAGTCTGGATAAAGTAAAAACCAACATGATGTGTTAACTGTTAACAATTTCTCAAGACTGAATCAATACTGTCTTTGGTCTGAGTTTTTATAGCAGGAAAAAGGACCCAAACTCTGTCTCATCACTGCAGTGTGTTTTCTTTCTGCCTCCCTCCACAGTAAGACTTGAATGAAAAATACTTTATTTTCCTAATCATGTCTCAAATGTGATAGACCATGAACTACTACTGGTCGATAAGCAGAAAACACTATTGAGAACCTCCTTCCATGAATGAAAAAATAAAGAATTCTGAGAATACCTTTCTGTATTATTCCAATCTCATTCAAATGAAAAAATGGAGGTCTGGTAACCATCTTGTGATCATGGAGACAAAATCCACAGTGTGAAAATATCAGAGCAGAAAAACCTAAAACCCAGAACCCTAAACAACTGTAACAGCCCTACAAACCTGCAGACATTGTTATGTAAGAAAAAGAAAACCCTGTATGTTTGCTGTTTTTTCTGCATCAAGCATCCATAATTAGGTGTTCCACCATCAAAGAGGAAACCAGAGAATTGCAGGCTATTGTAGAAATATCATGTGAAAAATGACCATTTGGGTATAAAACATGACCATAAAAATGTAAAACAGTTCTGGACAGCCTCTGACAGCCTGATATCTGTAAAGCAAGAGAGATGTTTCCATGAAGTATAAAGTGACCCAAAGGGAAATTTTCGTATCTGAAGATTGGCTATGCATGCGTGCATGCTAAGTCGCTTCAGTCATTTCCAGTCTTTGCAACCCCATGGACTGTAGCCCTCCAGGCTTCTCTGTCCATGACATTCTTCAGGCAAAAATACTGAAATGGGTTGCCACGTTGCCTCCAGGAGATCTTCCTGACCCAGGGATCAAACCCACAATTCTTATATTTGCAGGCGGGTTCTTTACCACTAGTGCCACCTGGGAAGCCTGACCGTTGATTACGTGCTCAGTCTCTGTCGTGGCTGACTGTTTGCAACCCCATGGGCTGTAGCCCGCCAGACTCCTCTGTCCATGGATTTCTCCAGGCAAGAATTGTGGAGTGGATTGCCATTTCCTTCTCCAAAGACTGACTATAAGGTGTTTCAAAAGTTATCTAACACCAAAAATCCCATAAGAAGGCTAAATCTGTCCTTATGCAAATATTAACTCTTCCTGAGTTGCTGAATTTCAGCTCTGGACCGTGTCTGAGATAGCAGAATGTCTGCCCTTTAATAAACCCGAATCTATATGACTTCATAAATTGCCATGGATCACTACTAACGTTTTCCATGGATCCATCTAACCAATTGACTATAAAAAGCACCTAAATGCTATAAAAAGCATCCTGACACCGTTTAACTTCTCCATTCTTTGATGGAAAAACTGCCGTTAGTTCATGTAATGATATTTCCAATGCCCTCTGATTTCTAGACACCTCCCTGACATGATGACTTTTATTTTTCCAGATTGTGTTCATTTGTCTCCTTAAACTAAGGTTTCTACAAATAAAGGCATTTTTCTCCAGGAACAATCTGACCTGGCACAGAACAGCATATTAGTGTGTGTGTCTGTGTGTGTTTGTACTTGCACACACATGCTTTTAATTTTGTTTTGAATATATACTGGAATGTTTCTAATACATATAAAATATTCAAAGAATAATAATAAAATGGGGCTTCCCAAGTGGTGCAGTGGTAAAGAACCCACATGCAGTGCAGGAGATTCAGGAGTTGTAGGTTCAGTCCCTGGGTCAGGAAGATCCCCTGAAGAAGGAAGTGGCAATCCACTCCAGTATACTTGTCTGGAAAATTCCATGGACAGAGGAGCCTGGCAGGCTACAGTCCATGAGGTCACAGAGTTGGAAACGACTGTGTGACTAAGCACACACATGAACACCACCAACTTGCCCCATCTTGGAAGCTGTCTGTGTGTCCCACCCCATCCCCAGCTTTTCTTCCCCAGCAATCACCGCTGTTATGAATTCCATGCTTATTTTTCCCATCCGTCTCTTTATAGTTGTACTACAAACCAAAAAGCTCTAAAAATATGTTGTTTAATTTTACATGTTTTAGGAGTCTTTGACAAAAAATCACGCTGAATATAAATGAAGTCATATTGTATACATTCCTGTGAAACTTGATTTTTCATTCAGTAGGGCTACTTGCAATTTATTTATGTTGATGCAATTAGCTACAATCATTCATATTTGACTGTTCTATATTTGTCTCAGTTTTTCCAGGTTTATTCTTTTTCTTTTCCCTGTTGAGTTAGTTTGAATTTGCATATTATATTCTTTAATCTCTTGATTATCCTAGAAATTTTAACCTAATACTTAATTCTTATTTAATCAACATCTTTACATTTGTCTGAAATACTAAAAATGTTAAACATTCAAATTTCAGCTATTATCCAATATTTATTTATTTTTATCTTCTTTAGCCACACAAATAGGTAGTTTAATATAATCAATGCTTATTAAAACTCACTTGTATATTTACTGGTTTCTTAGTTTGCCTCTCTATGTGTCTCTGATTTTTCATTTGCATTTGGAATTATTTTCCTTCTGCCTGGAACATTCTGTACCAATTTCCCTAGTTAGGATCTGTTGTTAAACATTTACCTTTTCTTTTTAATGAAAATAACTTAATTTTATCCTTTATACTGAAAGGTTCACTGGGCTCTGGTTCTGGGTTGATGCTGGTTAGCTCTTGGCACAATGACAAGGATCTCCCACAGTCTGGAACCCACTGAAGCTGTTGACAAGTTGGCTGTCAGTCCAGTTGCTCTACCTGAAGTTACCTTTTCTTCTGGTTGCTCCTTAGGAGAAAAGCTATGACAAACCTAGGCAACATATTAAAAAGCAGTGACATCACTTACCAACAAAGGTCGGTATAGTCAAAGCTATGGTTTTTCCAGTAGTCATGAACAGATGTGAGAACTGGACCATAAAGAAGGCTGAGCGCTGAAGTATTTATGCTTTTGAACTGTGCTGATGGAGAAGACTCCCTTGGACAGAAAGGACATCAAACCAGTCAATCCTAAAGGAAATCAATCCTGAATATTCCTTGGAAGAACTGATGCTGAAGCTGAAGGTCCAATGCTTTGGCCACCTGATGCAGTGAACCAACTCATTGGCAAAAACACTGGTCCTGGGAAAGATTGAGGGCAAGAGGAGAAGGGGTCGACAGAGGCTTTGATGATTGGATGGAATCATCTATCCAATGGACATGAGTTTGAGCAAGCTCTGGGAGATAGCAAAGGACAAGGAAGCCTGATGTGTTGCAGTCCACAGGGTCACAAAGAGCTGGACACGACTTAGTGACTGGAAAACAACATTTTTACGGCATCTTGCTTGTTCTGCAGTTTCACTGTTATGTCTCCAGATGTGGGTTTTCTTTTAGGTATCCCTCAGGATTTTTGTTCACCTTCCTAAAATGAGGAGGGGTTGATCAGTTCTGACATTTACATCTGTGGTGTCTTTGCTGCCTCTCTCACATGTCATTTCTCTCTGCTATATACCAAGGAAAGTGTCATATGGTAACTCTGAGTTTAAATTTTAAGGAAGCTCCAGATTGTGTACACAAAGGATTGTATTTTTTACTTTCTTATCAGCAGTCAGTGGGGTCACAAAGAGTCAGACATGACTGAATGACTAACACACACACACATCAGCAGAGCATTACAATTCCAGTTACTCCCTATCCTCAGCAACACCTGTGATTATTTGTCTTTTTGTTTATAACTGTATACTAGCTATGAGTTCATGTCTCATTTGCATTTACCCAATCTTAGAGATGGGAAGCATCTTTACATGTGCTTGTTGGTCATTTTTGTTTCTCATTTTGGAGAATATTTATTCAGATCCTTTTCTCATTTTTTTTTAGACCTGGGTTAGGTATCTTTATAATTGAGTTGGAAAAATTGAGTCATGATTTTTGTAGGTTTGTTTACTTTGCTCTGGTTAACCATTTGCTTTTGTTTGAAAGTGAGTAATGAAATGACTACAGTGAAAGAATAAAGGAAGAGGTAAGGGGAGGGGAGAGTTCTCCCTTGTAGCTCAGCCAGTAAAGACTCTGCCTGCAAGGCAGGAGACTCGGGTTTGATTCCTGGGTTGGGAAGATCCCCTGGAGAAGGAAATGGCAACCCACTCCAGTATTCTTGCCTGGAGAATCCCATGGACAGAGGAGCTTGGGGGGCTACAGTCCATGGGGTCACAAGAGTTGGGCACAGCTTAGCAACAACCACCACCAAGGGGAGAGGAGAGAGAACTAAACAGTGTGGGACAAGTGCAAGCAGGATAACTTTGTTGCTGTTCTCTTGCTGGCTTATGTCTGACTCTTTGAGACCCCATGGACTACAGGTCCTCCTGTCTTCTGGAGTTTCCTCAAATTCATGTCCATTTAGTAAGTGATGTGATCTAACCGTCTCATCCTCTGCTGCACCATTCTCCTTTTGCCTTCAGTCTTTCACAGATTCAAGGTCATTTCCAGTGATTTGTCTCTTTGCATGAGGTGGCCAAAGTACTGAAGCTTTGAGTCCTTCAAAGTACTTCAGCATGAGTCCTTCCAATGAATATTCAGGATTGATTTCCTTTACGATTGACTGGTTTGATCTTGCAATCCAGGGCCTCTTCCAGCACTACAACTCGAAGGATCAATTCTTTGGCACTCAGTCTTCTTTATAGCACAACTCACATCCATACGTGACTACTGGAAAAACCATAGCTTTGACTATACAAACTTTTGTCAGCAAAGTGAAATCTCTACTTTTTAATATGCTGTTTAGGTTTGGGGCTTCCCAGGTGTCACTAGTGGTAAATAACCCATTTCCCAATGCAGGCGACACAAGAGACATAGGTTTGATCCCTGGGTCAGAAAGATCCCCTGTAGGAGAGAGAGCGTGGCATCCTTCTCCAGTATTCTTGCCTAGAGAATTCCATGGACCTAGGAGCCTGGTGGGCTATGGTCCAAGTTTGCAAAGGGTCAGATATGACTGAAGCAACTTAGCATACATACAGGTTTGTCATAGCTTTTCTTCCAAGGACCATAATCTTTTAATTTCATGGGTACAGTCTACAATGATTTTGGAGCTCAAGAACGTAAAACCTGTCACTGCTTCTACTGTTTCCCCTTCAATTTGCCATGAAGTGATGGAACTGGGTGTCATTATCTTAGCTTTTTGAATGTTGAGTTCAAGCCAGCCTTTTCTCTCTTCTCTTTTACCTTCATCAAGAGGCTTTTTAGTTTCTCCTCATTTTTTACCATTTGGGTGGTATCATCCACATACCTGAAGTTGTTGATATTCCTCCCATCAGTCTAGATTCCAGCTTGTGATTCATCCAGCCTGGCAGTTCACTTGATACAGTCTGCATGTAAGTTAAACAAGTAGGGTGACATTATACAGGCTTGTCTTACTACTCTCCTGATTTTGAACCAGTAAGCTGTTCCATGCCCAATTCTAACAGTTGCTTCATGACCCACATACAGGTTTCTCAAAAGACACGTAGGGTAGTCTGATACTCCTGTCTTTTTAAGAATTTTCCACCATTTGTTGTGTTCCACACAACGACTTTCAGTTCAGTTCAGTTCAGTTGCTCGGTTGTGTCCTACCCTTTGTGACCTCATGGACTGCAGCACACCAGCTCTCCCTGTCCATCACCAACTCCCGGAGCTTGCTCAAATTCATGTCCATTGAGTCGGTGATGCCATCCAACCATCTAATCCTCTGTCGTCCCCTTCTCCTGCCTTCAATCTTTCCTAGTATCAGCGTCTTTTCCAATGAGTCACTTCTTCGCATCAGGTGGCCAAAGTATTAAGTTTCAGCTTCAGCATCAGTCCTTCCAGTGAATATTTAGGACTGATTTCCTTTAGGATTTGCTGATTTGATTGCCTTGCAGTCCAAGAGACTCTCAAGAGTCTTCTCCAACACCACAGTTCAAAAGCATCAATTCTTCAGCACTCAGCTTTCTTTATAGTCCAACTCTCACACCCACACACGACTACTGGAAAAACCAACGCTTTGACTAGACAGACCTTTGTTTGCAAGGTAATGTCTTTGCTTTTTCGTATGCTGTCTAGGTTGGTATAGCTTTTCTTCCAAGGAACAAGCATCTTTTAATTTCACGGCTGCAGTAACCATCTGTGAATTTTGGAGCCCCCAAAATAAAATCTGTCAGTGTTTCCATTTTCCATTGTTTCTCCATCTATTTGCCATTAAGTGATGGCACCAGATGCCATGATCTTAGTTTTCTGAATGTTTAGTTTTACCAAATTTTTCACTCTCCTCTTTCACTTTCATCAAGAAGCTCTTTAGTTCTTCTTCGCTTTTTGTCATAAGGGTGGTGTCATCTGCATATCTGAGGTTATTGAATTTCTCCCGCAAAGACTAGTGTAGTCACTGAAGCAGAAGTAGATGTTTTTCTGAAATGTCCTTGCTTTTTCCATGATCCAACCAATGTAGGCAATTTGATATTTTGATTCCTCTGCCATTTCTAAACCCAGCTTGTAAATTTAGAAGTCCTCAGTTCCTGTACTGCTTAGCATAGCTTGAAGGATATTGGAGCATAACCTTGCTAGAATGTGAAATGAGCACAATTATATGGTAGTTTGAACATTTTTGGCATCGTTCTTCTTTGAGACTGGACTGAAAACTGACTTTGCCAGTCTTTTTGCCACTGCTAAATTTTCCAAACTTGCTGACACACTGAGTGCAGCATTTTAATAGCATCATCTTTTAGGATTCTAAATAGTTCACCTGGGATGCTATCACCTCCACTAGCTTCATTTGTAGTCATGTTTCCTAAGGCCCACTTGACTTCAGACTCCAGGATGTCAGGCTTGTAGTCTTCTGTGTATTCTTGTAACCTTGTCTTAATCTTAATCATGATAACTAAGATTTGCCAATTAGTAACAACAGGTCAATATTTGATTTACTAGAGTAGGGGAGGAAAGCATTTTATTTGACCCGCTTAGAGTCCCTGGCTAGATCTGAAAATTAAAGTGATAGAGACAGATTAACAGGAGAAAAGCACACAAATTTATTTAATGCAAGTTTTACATGACACAAGAACCTGCATAGGGAAAAAAAAAAGACCCAAAGAAAGTGCTGATTAGTATTTTATGCTAGATTTGCTGAAAAGTGACAGGTGTAAAGACATATGATAGATCCAGGGGTACAGGTAAGTATTATAAACTGGGGCAAGCTTAGGAAGGCCTGTTTGTTCAGAATCTTCTGGATATCTCTTTATCTTTGGATATAAGGATGCTCCTTTCCTCCAGGAGGAGGGCACTTCCCTCTGGATGGTTCTATAACCTGTTTCATGGAAGAAGAGCAGAGGAGAAGTCAGAATTACCATCCTCTTTATGCTACTTTACAAACTCCTTTCATTTAAAATATTTAGAATGTAATGGTCCCATATTTTGGTCTGTGACCCCATGGACTGCAGCACACCAGGCTTCCCTGTCCTTCACCAACTCCTGGAGCTTGATCAACCTTATGTCCATTGAATCAGTGATGCCATCCAACCATCTCGTTCTCTGTCAACCCCTTCTCCTCCTGCCCTCAATATTTTATTTTTTTAACTTCTATGCTATATTCAGGACAACATTAATATGACCTACTGTTTAACACATGAGAGTTTTTTCATTTTCATAGCTGTAGTCTTGGAATGTTTAAACTGGGAACTTTTTGTATAGTTACTCTTGCAGTCTTTAAACTTCCACTGTAATATCAGAGCATCAGTTACAAAGAAGCAGGTTTTACTTAATGTCATTATCTAGAAGGGGAAGTAAATATTCCATAGATCTTATTTTTAATCATCCCCAAATAAGAAGCTTGTGATTTTTGTACAAAACTTCCTTCATAAGTCTTTAGAACTTCTGCAAGATTTTAAATAAAGGAACAAAATAGGTAGAAAATTTCCATAATATAAATAGTTTAGATTCTGATTACTTCTTGATGCCCCAAACACTTGATAATGATTCTGGAGCGAATGGGATTGATTATTGTTGTTACTCAGTCTCTCAGTTGTGTTGGACTCCTTGCAACACCATGGTCTGCAGCACACCAGGCTTCCCTGTCCTTCACCATCTTCCAGAGCTCGCTTAAACTCACATCCATTGAGTAAGTGATGCCATCCAACCATCTTATCCTCTGTTGTACCCTTCTCCTGCCTTCAGTCTTTCCCAGTATCAAGGTCTCTTCCAGTGAGTCAGTTCTTCTCATCAGGTGGCCAAAGTACTGGAGCTTCAGGTTCAGCATCAGTCGTTCTAATGAATATTCAGGACTGATTTCCTTTAGGATTGACTGGTTTGATCTCCTTGCAGTCCAAGGGACTCTCAAGAGTCTTCTCCAACACCAGAGCTCAAAAGTATCAATTCTTCACTGCCAATTCATAGTTCAAAAGCATCAATTATAACATTGATAATTGTATGGAACTGAACTGTGGTGTTGGAGAAGACTCTTGAGAGTCCCTTGGACTGCAAGGAGATCCAACCAGTCCATTCTGAAGGAGATCAGCCCTGGGATTTCTTTGGAAGGAATGATGCTAAAGCTGAAGCTCTAGTACTTTGGCCACCTCATGCGAAGTGTTGACTCATTGGAAAAGACTTTGATGCTGCGAGGGATTGGGGGCAGGAGGAAAAGGGGACGACAGAGGATAAGATGGCTGGATGGCATCACGGACTCGATGGGCGTGAGTCTGAGTGAACTCCGGCAGTTGGTGATGGACAGGGAGGCCTGGCATGCTGTGATTCATGGGGTCACAAAGAGTCAGACACAACTGAGCGACTGAACTGAACTGAATTGTATGGAAATAGCTATTGTCAGTCTTTCCCAGCATCAGGGTCTTATCTAATGAATCAGGTCTTTGTATCAGGTGGACAGAGTATTGGAGTTTTAGCTTCAGCATCAGTCCTTCCAATGAACACTATGGACTGATTTCCTTTAGAATTTGCTGTTTGGATCTCCTTGCAATCCAGGGGACTCTCAAGAGTCTTCTCCAATACCACAGTTCAAAAGCATTAATTCTTCAGTGCTCAGATTTATTTATACTCCAACTCTCACATCCATACATGACTACTGGAAAAACCATAGCTTTGACTCAATGGACCTTTGTTGGAAAAGTAATGTCTGCTTTTTAATGTGCTGTCTAAATTGGTCATAGCTTTTCTTCCAAGGAGGAAGCGTCTTTTAATTTAATGGCTACAGGCACCAACTGCAGTGATTTTGGGGCCCAAGAAAATAAAATCTCTCACTGTTTCATTGTTTCCCCATCTATTTGCCATGAAGTGATGGGACTGGATTGCAAGATCTTAGTTTTCTGAATGTTGTATTTTAAGACAGCTTTATCACTCTCCTCTTTCACTTTCATTAAGAGGCTCTTTAGTTCCTCTTCAAATTCTGTGAGTCAAATGGTATCATCTGCATATCTGAGGTTATTAATATTTCTCCCAGCAATCTTGATTTCAGCTTAGGCTTCATCCAGCCTGCATTTGCATGATGTACTCTGTATGTAAGTTAAATAAGCAGGGTAACAATATACAGCCTGAAATACTACTTTCCCAAATTGGTACCACTCCATTTTTCCATGTCCTGTTCTCACTGTTGCTTCCTGATCTACATACAGGTTTCTCAGAAGGCAGGTAACGTGGTCTGGTATTCCCATCTCTTTAAGAATTTTCCACAGTTTGTTGAGATTTACACGGTCAAAGTCTTTACAGTAGTCAATAATGGAGAAGCAGACTTTGTTTTTAGAAGAAATAGAGTAGCCATCTTAGTCAGCAAGAGTCTGAAATGCAGTATTTGGATGCAATCTCAATTCAATAACGTGGTAATCCAAACCTATGCTCCGACCAGTAATGCTAAAGAAGCTGAAGTTGAACTGTTGATGAAGACGTACAAGACCTTCTAGAACTAAGACCCAAAAAAGATGTCCTTTCATTATAGGGGACTGGAATGCAAAAGTAGGAAGTCAAGAAACATCTGGAGTAACAGGCAAATTTGGCCTTGGATTACAGAATGAAGCAGGGCAAAGGCTAATAGAGTTTTGCCAAGAGAACGCACTGGTCATAGTAAGCACCCTCTTCCAACAACACAAGGGAAGACTCTACACATGGTCATCACAGATGGTCAACACTGAAGTCAGATTAATTATATCCTTTGCAGCCAAAGATGGAGAAGCTCTATACAGTCAGCAAAAACAAGATCAGAAGCTGACTGTGGCTCAGATCATGAACTCCTTATTGCCAAATTCAGGCTATAAATTGAAGAAAGTGGGGAAAACTACTAGACCATTCAGGTATGACCTAAATCAAATCCCTTATGTCTATATACTGGAAGTGGGAAATAGATTTAAGAAACTGTATCTGATAGAGTGCCTGATGAACTATGGATGGAGGTTTGTGACATTGTACAGGAGACAGGGAACAAGACCATCCCCAAGAAAAAGAAATGCAAAAAGGCAAAATGGCTGTCTGAGGAGGCCTTACAAATAGTTGTGAAAAGGTGAGGTGAAAGGCAAAGGAGAAAAGGAAAGTTATAACCATTTGAATGCAGAGTTCCAAAGAATAGCAAGGAGAGATAAGAAAGTCTTCCTCAGCTATCAATGCAAAGAAATAGAGGAACAGAATAGAATGGGAAAGACTAGAGATCTCTTCAAGAAAATTAGAGATACCAAGGGAACATTTCATGCAAAGATGGGCTCGATATAAGACAGGAATCGTATGGATCTAACAAAAGCAGAAGATATTAAGAGGTGGCAAGAATACACACACAGAAGAACTGTTCAGAAAAGATTTTGACCAAGATAATCATGAAGATGTGATCACTCCCACTCACCTAGTCCCGGACCTCCTGGAATGTGAAGTCAGGTGGGCCTTAGGAAGCATCATTACGAGCAAAGCTAGTGGAGATGATGGGATTCCAGTTGAGCTATTTCAAATCCTAAAAGATGATGCTGTGAAAGTGCTGCACTCAATATGCCAACAAATTTGGAAAACTCAGCCATGGCCTCAGGACTGGAAAAGGTCAGTTTTCATTCCAATCCCAAAGAAAGGCAATGCCAAAAAATGCTTAAACTACTACATAGTTGCACTCATCTCACATGCTAGTAAAGTAATGCTCAAAATTCTCCAAGCCAGGCTTCAGCAATACATGAACTGTGAACTTCCAGATGTTCAAGCTGGTTTAAAAAAGGCAGAGGAACCAGAGATCAAATTGCCAACATCTGCTGGATCATCGAAAAAGCAAGAGAGTTCCAGAAAACCATCTATTTCTGCTTTATTGACTATGCCAAAGCCTTTGACTATGTGGATCACAATAAACTGTGGAAAATTCTGAAAGATATGTGGAATACCGGACCACCTGACCTGCCTCTTGAGAAACCTGTATGCAGGTCAGGAAGCAATAGTTAGAACTGGACATGGAACAAAACACTGGTTCCAAATAGGAAAAGAGTCCATCAAGGCTGTATATTGTCACCCTAGTTATTTAACTTATATGCAGAGTACATCATGAGAAACACTGGGCTGGAGGAAGAACAAGCTGAAATCAAGATTGCTAGGAGAAATACCAATAACCTCAGATATGCAGATGACACCACCATTATGGCAGAAAGTGAAGAACTAAAGAGCCTCTTGATGAAAGTGAAAGAGGACAGTGCAAATGTTGGCTTAAAGCTCAATATTCAGAAAACTAAGATCATGGCATCTGGTCCCATCACTTCATGGGAAATAGATGGGGAAACAGTGGAAACAGTGGCTAACTTTATTTTTCTGGGATCCCAAATCACTGCAGATGGTGATTGCAGCCATGAAATTAAAAGACACTTACTCCTTGGAAGAAATGTTATGACCAACCTAGACAGCATATTAAACAGCAGAGATATTACTTTGCCAACTAAGATCTGTCTAGTCAAGGCTATGGTTTTTCCAGTGGTCGTATATGGATGTGAGAGTTGGACTATAATGGAAGGTGAGCGCTGAAGAACTGATGCTTTTGAACTGTGGTGTTGGAGAAGACTCTTGAGAGTCCCTTGGACTGTGAGGAGATCCAACCAGTCCATCCTAAAGGAGATCAGTCCTGGGTGTTCATTGGAAGGACTGATGTTGAAGCCGAAACTCCAATACTTTGGCCACCTGATTGAAGAGCTGACTCATTTGAAAAGACCCTCATGCTGGGGAAGATTGAGGACAGGAGGAGAAGGGGACAACAGAGAGTGATATGGTTGGATGGCATCACCAACACAATGGACATGGGTTTGGGTGGACTCCAGGAGTTGGTGATGGACAGGGAGGCCTGGCGTGCTACGGTTCATGAGGTTGCAAAGAGTCGGACATGACTGAGCAGCTGAACTGAACTGATACGTTTTTCTGGAATTCTCTTGCTTTTTCTGTGATCCCATGGATGTTGGCAGTTTTGATCTCTGGCTCCTCAGATTTTTCTAAATACATCTTGTACATATGAAATTTCTTGGTTCACACACTGTTGAAGCCTGAACTGGAGAATTTGGAGCATTTCTTTACTAGCGTGGAGATTAGTGCAATTGTGTGGTAGTCTGAACATTCTTTGGCATTGCCTTTCTTTGGGATTGGAATAAAAACTGACATTTCTAGGCCTATGGCCACTGCTGAGTTTCCAAATTTGCTGGCATATTGAGTGCAGCACTTTCATAGCATCATCTTTATGATTTGAAATAGCTCAACTGGAATTCCATCACCTCCACTAGCTTTGCTCGTAGTGATGATTCCTGTGACCCACTTGACTTCACACTGGAAGATGTCTGGCTCTGAGTGAGTGATCATACCATCATGGTTATCTAGGTCATTAAGATCTTTTATTTACAGTTCTTCTGTTTATTCTTGTCATGCCTTCTTAAAATTATCTGCTTTTGTTATGTCCATACCTTTTCTGTCCTTTTTTTGCTCATCCTTGCATGAAATATTCCCCTGTTATCTCTAAGTTTCTTGAAGAGTTCTCTAGTCTTTCCCATTCTATTGTTTTCCTCTATTTCTTGGTATTGTTCATTTAGGAATGCTTTCATATCTCTCCTTGCTATTCTTTAGAACTCTGCATTCAGATGAGTATATCTGAATGAATGTTCCTAGGTGTTAATAGCAATTCTGTAGCTTGAAAGTCTGTAGAACCTTAGATTCAATAAATAGAATGCAGTGTCTTAGCTAAAAAGCTTCCTAAAAACTTTAATATGTAAATGAGCATCATAAGTGTTTTCGGTGGGGGCTTGCGTCTACAATAGTCTCTCCATATCTTGGGGAATATGTTGCAAGATCCCTAAAGATACCTGAAAGTTATATATATTCTTTTCTCCTATATATACACATTATAGTTGTTAGTCTCTTATGATGTCTTATTTATAAATTATACCATAGGTATAATTTCCTACTGTAGATCTTAGCAACCTCACCATACATATATTTTCCCTTTCTTTAGGAAGTCAAAAATTTTTATTAATACCTTTGCATGTAAAGGAAGCACTTTACCATATAATTTATATATAAATTATATGACAAATATAAATATACCTATGGTGTAATTTATAAATAATACATTATAAGAGACTAACAAGAATAAATAATAATAAAATATGACAAAGCAATATATTGTAAAACAATATGTTGTAATAAAAGTCATGAGAATGAGATCTTTCTCACAAAGTATCTCATTGTCCAAATTTAATTCCTTTTCTCTTTTAACTATGCAATGACCAAGCACTGTGGCTATTACTTTTGCATTGTTATAGCAAAATTAGCAAAGATTTGTTTTTCCTTGTTCACAATATCACAGGTAGCAGATATCTTCCTTAAACCTGAAACTGTTAGTCACTCAGTCGTGTCCAACTCTTTGTGACCCCCATAAACTGTAGCCGGCCAGGCTCCTCTGTCCATAGGTTTCCCAGGCAAGAATACAGGAGTGGATTGACATTTCCTTCTCCAGGGGATCATCCCAACCCAGGGAGAGAATCTAGGTCTCCTGCACTGTAGGCAGATTCTTTACCATCTGAGCCACCAAGGCAGCCCTTAAAGATACTAGATTCTGTGATAGAAAGGGACTTGCTATTGGGAGCTCTGATGGTGATGATAGGACAGGGATGACAGCCAGGTGGAGAAGCAGCAATTGATAAGTTGCCTGATACATTATCATAATTAATATTGGAAGGAGCCTGAGATTTTACCAAATGAAAGTTAATATTAATTAAGCAGAAAGGAAAACAACCGGGAATTTTTGAGACAAATAGTTTGTGATTCCTCTCTGCTAGCTGCCATGTTGATTTTTCACTAAAGTTGTGATTGACCTCCTGGTAAGTGAATTGGAATTTGCAGGCCTTCTTTGTTAGGTATGTCAAAGAGCTTGAAATTCAACACATGCTGATTTTCAAGGTGTGATCTTTGACCAGCCTTCCACTTATGGGCTGTAGTCTAGCTGGGAAAGTTTCTCTGTCCCTATTAAATTAGACCAAAAACTTCTTTTCAATGAAGCCAATGTAATTCTGGGAAATATCATTTACATATTATTTTGGTGAATGTGAAATTTTCTCATAAATGTGTAGGGAATAAAGCTATTTCTGGAAATAGGAATTGAGAGTTTATTTGTTCCTGACTCTCTTATTGCCCTCACCCAAACCACAAAAAATAGCTTTTGCCAGTTACTGTTGCTTTGGGTTGAAGATATAAAAGATTTTTAAATGATCCGATGTTCATAATACATGCAAAAAATGATCATTTAACAGATTTCCCCTAAGGATACGAGTGATGGGCTCCTTAGGAAATTCAGCTTTTAATTTTTGTTTTATGTTTGGCAAAGTAGTTGAATTTTTGTTTCAAGGCAAATTAACCATAGATAACTTGATTCTAAAGATATTATTGTTTGCAAACCTCTAGGATTTCTTTCTTTCTCACTCTGAATCCCCCAGGTTATACCAGTGGGGGCAGGTGCCCTGGCTGAGGGCTTGGCAGCTGGCAGCCCATTTGTCTCCATACTGAGACCCCTCAGGGCTCACTCTGAGGGAAACTGTAGTGAATTGATGGTGGTGACATTCTTTGTTATGGCAGGCAACAGTTTTCATTTACAGATCTTATAGTGATCACTCAATTATTCTGGATGATTAAAGGATGACATCAAAGCACTAGATTATAAAGACAGGGTGTAGGTAGAAGAAGGGTAAGGAGGGAGTCCATTGTCCTCTCTGATGCCAGGTGCTAGAGAACATGAACCTCCAAATCTCAGGAACTTGACTCTACATGTGTTGTTTACAAAATGCCCCAGATGGTGGGTTGTTCTTTTCAGGCCAAGACTTACAGACCCAGGATTCTTACATGTTATAGCTCATCACCTTCAAATAGAGACTTCCAGTTTACCCTGCTAGGCTGCAGCAGGCCAAAAGGGAAAGGAACATGGAGGATCACCAATGGAAGTTGGTTGTGAGCACACACTTTAGGTCTTATTCCACTAGTGAGAGGTCGGTCACTTGACCACATCTTCCCTCTGGAATATGTACCCCACGGGGATTCCTAAAAGAGGAAATGCAGCTATGTTTGCCTCAACTCTCTCTGGATGTTTGCTTTTTTGTATTTTTTCATGGTGTTGAAATTAATTTGAGTCATGAAAAGGAGTTAGTTATCTAGAAAGGAAATAAAACATACACATTAATTATGCATTTAAAATTCAGCCTAATAATTAATATATACCATTTTAAATAATTTCCTAAATAAGTTTTTTTCAAATTGCTTCAAAGATTTTTTTTTTTTTTTTTTGCATTCCTGGTGAGGCAAATTTTATTGAGCAAAGGATCTAGTTTCAATTTACAAACAAATAACCAGCTCATTTTTATATCCCTTACATCAGACTGAGTAGCTGAGCATCACACCTGGCTAGAGAATGGATTTTGACAGCCCAGCCTTGTTATGATCATTCAAACAGCTACCATTAGCAGGAAGATCCCGCCACCTGCCATATCTCCAGTGTGCTAATGGAAGTAAAGACCTACACAAGCACCCTGGCCTCCTTTCTGAAATAGAAAATGATGTCATGTAATTGGTTTTGTCTGGACTTCCCAGTGGCTGAAAATGTGATTCTGAGGAGTTAAGGCATGATGTCATTATTCCCAAAGCAGATTCTCAGGGAGACTGGGCACTCAGCAGCCTGATTGTTGGAGCCAGAAGCAGTACATAAACCTGGTGAAGAACTTTAATCTCTTTTGTACAATGTAGTGACTTTTTTCTCAAACGGAAATGTTACCAAATCCACGGTTTGTTGGCTCACCACATGACTGGCCAATAATCAGACGAGGTGTTGAGGCAAGGAATAGTAACTTTATTTGGAAAGTCAGATATCCTAGAAGATGATGGAATCGTGGCCTAGGGCACCCTCTTACTGGGCTCTGGATGACAGTTTGTTTCATAGACAGAGAGAGTGAGGAGGTGAGACTATTAAGTAAAAAGGCCATAAATCTTGCAAAACATCTCCTGGCTTGGCTAGCATTGGGGGAGGGGGTATGCTGAGTTCTTCTTTTCTGCAGCCATTCACAGGTGAGCAGGGTCAGAATGTCTCCCTGTAAGCTGGACAAAGGCACTTTAGCTTAACATTCAGGCAGAGGGCAGAGTTCCTGAGGCATGCCATTATATGCTTACAGCTATAGACAGAATCCTTTTGGTGACTGTGTTAACAAAAGCAATGAAAAGCAAAGGTTAAAGTAAAGGAAACAGATACAACATGTAGTCAGATTTTGTTCCTCCCTATTACAGAAACACGGTGGGTTATTTTTAAACACAGGAAATGTGCTCCAGAGCACCACTGATGCCTCTAAGAGAATTTGTTGGATTGAAAAATTATGTTATGATGCTGACTCTGGTCAGTGTCTCACCTGAGCACATATTGAAGACTAGGTAGGCACATCATGACAGCCTTCCTCTCATTCCAATCCCAAGTGGCAAAGAAGGACAGAATATGGAGATGGTTTTTAGTTACATATTTAGCAATACTGATCACCTGCTATGTGTCTGATAGTAACCTAAGTGCTGGAGATTTAGCAGTGAATAAAATAAAATATCTCTTCTTATGGATAATAAGCAAATAAAGCTGTTGTCTAATGCCAGGTCAGAGGTACATGACAGGAATAAAAAGTGGTCTGAGTGTATGACATTGAAGCAGAGAGAGAAGCAAGGAAGTGAGGGGAAAATTATGTGGAAATCTAGGGGGAGAAGGTTGCAGGTGGTGGGAACAGCTGGAAGACAACTCCGTGGGCTGTCAGTGTGCTTGACAAGTTCGTAGAGCAGCAACAGGGAAGGAGAGGGAGAGGGGTCGGGAGTCTGCTTGGGTGAGGCGGGACACAAAAAAAAGCCTGTAGCTGCTGCTGTTGACCACCGTAAAGATCCACAGTGCTACCCCACTGACGCTTCTCTTTGATGATATTTTGTGCTGACATGGCTGAGGACTGCAGTTTGTCATTTCTGGGCCTTAGGTGATTGGAGAAGGTGGAGAGGGATTGGGTTCAGGCAATAAGGACATACATGATCCATGAAGAATTTAAAACAATTATAAGTGGTCTTAGAGTTGGTCTACTCTTTATTATCATAATGCTTGAACAATTTCAGGGATAAAATACTCTTCCCCTCATGGCCAGACTGCCAGGAGCCAGCACGGGAGATCCCACCCATGACAAGGTCATGTGGAGGAGACCTGACAGGCAAGGCGGATCAGGACTCGAGGGACTCCCTGGACCTGCTCAAGCATCTCCCCCAAACCAAAATCTGTCTGTCTACTACATTATGCCTTTCACCAACTCTTCTGACATTAACAGGGGGCTATCTCCGACCACCTTTCTCTGGAGAAAATCAGCTTTAGGGCTCTAGTTGATAAGTCTCCTGGGCATGAAAGGAGCATTTCAATTCAAACCCCCCTGTTAGAATTCTAGCTTGCTTGGCAGGTTTATCCAGACTCTTGCAACTACACATATGATTATTCACAACATCCCAACCATGACCAGGAAGCCTAAGTATTCTAAAAATACAGAGCCCTTCGAGGGGTGAAAACGTTTTATTAAAATAATACTGGTAAAGAGTTTCATTGTTGAGCCAATGCTTGCTGCCAAGTTCCTATATCCCTTATCCATTGTGTGCCCGGGAGTGCGTTAGTTAATATAATTGGAATGTAAGAAAAACAAGTAGTAGCCTTGGTATTAACCACATCAGACCTTTGAGCTAATAAGTTCTTTCTTTTTGTTATACCCCACTGCACCTTTGCTCCATGAGAATGTAACTCTGTTTAGTACTTTCTGAGGCTGACACAGATTAGAGGTATAAAGAAAAAACACTTCGAGGAAAAACAAGTTTTCTGGTTGATCAACCTTTATTAAAAAAAAAGGGGGGGGGGGTCATAAAATGTCAACAGGCCTCCAAGGCTAGAAGATAATGTACACAACATAAGAACCTTGTTTATGGGAAAGGTATGCAGAAAAAATCCTGGTTTTGATAAGGGCAAAACTGCTGGAATGTTTGAGCTGACTCTGCATGACCTTGCATCTTTCATTTTCCTCTACGTACAAGTCAGGGTATAAAAGCTATTTTTGAAAATAGAGTTACAGGCCTCCCTCACTGAAGCTTGGTCTCCCCGTGTCATTCTTTCACCAATGGTATTCATCCTGAGGGTATCCCTGGACTCTGTTGACGCTGGACCTCAGCACAAGACCACGGCCATCTCCCCACATCCTTTGGTATATCACTGCTTTCTCCTGAAGATTCCTGTCATAATCAAACATTGACTAAACAAAAGCCTCCATACATCTAACAACAATATATAGTTGTTTAAAAAAAGAAGACTATATGCACATGCACATATACACACAAACACATAAATATATATTCTTTACCATATGTAGCAAGGACAAATCCTGAAGTATTAATATAGAAATTTAAAATGAAATTTAAAATATTTGAAATCAAAAGATCTTACATGGAAGATATGAAATTATTAAGATAAACTAATATTTACTCAGTACTTAGGATGTGCTAGGCAGGCTTTTTCCTTACATTTTGATTTGTTCAAGAACCATTTTGTGAACTGTGGACATGGGGAGAGGGGAGGAGGGAGAGGGTGTGATGTATGGAGAGAGCAGCGTAGGAACTTGCAATCCCACTTGTGAAATAGACAGCTGACAGGGAACTTGCTATATGGCTCAGGGAACACATGCATGGCCTCTGTGACCATCCAGAAGGTGGGACGGGAAGGCAGGTGGGAGGGAGGTTCAGGAAGGAGGGGACATGGGTGTAACTATGGCTGATTCTTGCTGATATTTGACTGAAAACCACAAAATTCTGTAAAGCAATTATTCTTCAATTAAAAAAACAAAGTGGTGGAAAAGGAAACCATTTTGTGGAACTTACCTGAGTTTCTGAAGAAATAAAGAACAAAAGCAAGTTGCTTGTATCACACCACAAAGTATGGCTTATCTATTCCAAATTTACAAATGAGGAAACTGAGATTTGGAGGACTTCAATCTGTACTCAATCCACAGAGCTAATAATGAAGAGTTGCAACTCAAATGCCATTTTTTCTACATATTTTCTTCTGAAAACAAAACAAAACAAAACAAAAACAAAACAAAGTTCCGATACTTGCACTAATTGCACTAATTTAATTTTTTTAGATAATTGGCATTGTGAAATATCACTATCCATATGGAATGGGTGTATATTTGGGTGGGTGTATAACATCTAAGAAGATATAATTAACATGCGTTTGGGAGCATTGTTTTTATGCAGTATAAAAACATACAGGATAATCCAATACAAGTAAAATCAGCTCACACAGAATTAATTAATACTGGGATATATGGCAAAGCATACATGATTTTCTTCTTTAAGAACAAGTCTTCATCCCCCTGTGATAGCTTCTATTAATTCTGTGACTCACAATCATACATATGGCTGCTTCACCACACCTCTACCTGGATAGTATCTAACACTGTATCATGTACCACTGCTTCTCAAATTTTAAGTTATTTATGACTCTCTTAGGGATCTTGTTAAACTGCAGATTCTGATTTGCAGGACTAGGCTGGGGCCTGAGATTCTGAATTTCTAACAAGCTCCCAGGTGACACAGACGCAATGGTCTGGACACTTTGAGCTTAAGGTGGTTACAATCATTTCTGGCACCAACTAGAAGCGGTATCTGGGTCCCCATCTCCTCCACTGGTTACTTTTTCAAGAGTGTTTACTGGGAAGACTGTCCAGTAGAGTAACTTCTGAAATTTCAAAAGAGTATAGAATAATGGGAAAGGGTTAAAAGAAAAGGTGTAAGTGTACAAAAGGAAGCTGGACCTCACTCCTGAAGGAACCACACCCCGGTCATTTACCCCTTGTTATGAGAGTCAGCACTGCCAATCTGAAGACATATGCCCTTAGGTAGAAAAGCTGTATGTAACCTTGAGGAATGAATATTCTGCTCTTTGCTGTCACCTCAGTTTTATTTTGCTGAGGCAAGACAAGAAGAAGCCAACAGTGCATTCCTCGTATTACTCATTCTGGCTGGATGCTAAAGTTAATTTTCTTAAGTGCTTTGGTCCCTATATTAAAATCATCCCATTTGTGAAATTAATTAATGTGAATCATTTGAAAACATGCAGGAGAATTTCTTCATTTGAGCACTGTTTATGAAATTTTAATGAGCAAACCTATCACCTTAGAATCTGATTAAAAATATAAATTTTGATTCATTGGGTTTGAGGTGGAGACTGAAATCTTGCATTTCTTAGAAGCTCCTTGGTAAGGCTAATACTGTAGACCCTTGGGTCACTATGAGTAGAGAGGTCTTATTTGACCTTGTCTTGCATTAAAATGGCTCATGTATCTATATATGTGTATGTGTGAGGTAGTCAAAGTGGTGAGGAAGTTATATACTGTCAAAGAGTTTGAAATGTTAGAAGGGAGGCATCCTCCTTATGACACAGAGAAGTGATCAAAAGTTTCACAATCACAATATTTTCTTACCATGAAGGACTATTCAAATACCAGTGTTACAAAAAAAGATTTTTGTTAGTAAGATGAGTGTTAGGGACCAAACGACGGTCTCTAGGACCTGAGTCATGTTTACCAGAAGGAGACAGGATATGCGCTCATCCTGCCTGGCCAATCATGTAACGCCAGCTACTCCTGTAACTGAGACAAAGAACTGCCTGTATATAAGCCGCCATACTTCTTTGTTCGCGGCTCTTGTCGGATTCCCTTGTGTGGAATGAGACTTGAGCCCTAGCGCGCTAGAGATAAACTCCCTTCTTGTTTTTGCATTACTGTGGTGGACTTGCTCTCTCGGTCGGTTTGGAGATACGGGCTCGGAGCATAACATCTAGGGGCTCGTCCGGGATCTCCGTCCTGCCGGGGAGGACAGCTCTCCTGGTAAAAGGGAGTAACCTCGTTAGGAGATAAGAGCTCTGAGCACCGGTGCTAACGTTGCAGAAGCCCAGATTAAGTCCGAGGCCTAGTATCTTACTGAAGAGGCAGCTGGCTCTGATACTGGATTAAGTCAGCATAAGGTCGGGGCCTAGTTTCGTGCTGGGGAGGCAGCTGGCTCTGTAAACATCCTGCAGGTAAGATTGAGTGCATTGTCGGTGGCCACCTTGTGTTTGTTATCTGTTTGTCTATTTGTGGTGTCTGCGCTGCTCTTTGTGTGCTCTGTTGGCTCCCAGTGTACTTTTCTGTGATCATGGGGCAAACAACTTCTACTCCTTTATCTCTTATGATTAACCACTTCTCTGATTTCAAGTCTAGAGCTCAGAATCTTTCATTACGGGTAAAGAAGAGCAAACTGGCGACTTTCTGTTCTGCCAAGTGGCCCACCTTTGACGTCGGATGGTCACAAACGGGAACCTTCAATCCCCAAATTATCCAGGCAGTTAAAGAGAGGGTGCTTACTCCTAGTCCTGCCGGGCACCCAGATCAGACTCCCTACATTCTGGTCTGGCAGGATCTAGTGAGAAACCCGCTAGAATGGCTTAAACCCTTTGTTCTCACTCCTCCTAGACCTCCCCGTCCCTCTTCTCCAACTCCAACCTCACCAAGCCCACAGGTGTTAGTAATGAAGGCTTCCAAAAAAAAAAAAAAAAAAGACAAAAATCGACCAAAGCCGGTATTCCAGGAATCTTCTCTATATCCTAATCTGATAGATCTCCTTCTTGTTTTTGGATTACTGTGGTGGACTTGCTCTCTCGGTCGGTTCGTAGATACGGGCTCGGAGCATAACAATGAGAATGCATTCAGTTTTTCTCAGTTCAAGATCTTCTTTTGATCACTCAGCATGTTCTAAGAGCATAGACACTCAGGGCCCCCCTGAGACCTCTAACTCAGAATTTTTGGGCCTGGATCTAAGAAGTCATCTCTAGACCCGCAGCAGTGGCACCTGCAAGCTTATCACACATAGAGACTCTCACACCCCATCCAGATCTACTGAACATGAATCTATAGTTCAAACAGTCCCCCAAGCATTCTAATCCATGTTCAATTTCCAGAGACACTACTGAGTGGGAGGCAAACCTGGATAGTTGCCACAGCAACATAATTGTAAGGTATTAAATGCCTCCTTTCCTGTCTGATAGTTTGGGCCTCTGCCTGATACTAAGACTAAAAGAAGACAGACAGACATAATGGTACTTTGACCTAAGCTGAAGCTTCTGGGATGGTGTAAAATAATAGGAAAAAGATATGGAAAGTGCACCCAGGTCACTGTAACTAGTGCTTTATATCAGCAATCCATCTCTTTTTAGCTCTTGTTTTTCATGATTTTTCCTCAACTTTTTCATAAACATTTTCATCACTTGCTTTCAGCTTCAAATTTACTGAGTAGAAGGTAATCTGAAGGAAACTGAATAGACAGTTGAAGTCTGGAATTTCTTGGCGTAAAGACAGCTATGCTCATATTCTTGCTACTTTGCAGGGGGGCAGTTCCTGTCACTGGGCTAAAACCCAGGAGAGGCAAGGAGCAATTTGGTGAGCATTTGCTGAGGAACTACTTTATGCCTGGCCTCATGCTAAAGATGATGGAGATGAATGGGAATAGTAGCCTGCTTGAAACTTGTTGAAGTCATGAGTGTTTAACTAACAAATAATGTGTAAATAGTGCATTATTAAGTTCTGGAGTAGTGAAAAGCATCAAGGAAAGGCTTAACAGCAGAGTATAGATAGTCTGAGCAAAAAAATAAAATAAATTAGAGAAAGACCATGTCATGTTCTTTTGTTTTTGTTTTAAATACCTGCAGTATTTTTCACAGAACTAGAACAAATAATTTCACAATTTGTATGGAAATACAAAAAACCTTGAATAGCCAAAGAAATCTTGAGAAAGAAGAATAGAACTGGAGGAATCAATCTGCCTGACTTCAGGCTATACTACAAAGCCACAGTCATCAAGACAGTATGGGACTGGCACAAAGACAGAAATATAGATCAATGGAACAAAATAGAAAGCCCAGAGATAAATCCACATACCTATGGACATCTTATCTTCGACAAAGGAGGCAAGAATATACAATGGAGAAAAGACAATCTCTTTAACAAGTGGTGCTGGGAAAACTGGTCGACCACTTGTAAAAGAATGAAACTAGAACACTTTCTAACACCATACACAAAAATAAACTCAAAATGGATTAAAGATCTAAACGTGAGACCAGAAACTATAAAACTCCTAGAGGAGAACATAGACAAAACACTCTCCGACATAAATCACAGCAGGATCCTCTATGATCCACCTCCCAGAATACTGGAAATAAAAGCAAAAATAAACAAATGGGATCTAATTAATTAAAAGCTTCTGTACAACAAAGGAAACTAGAAGCAAGGTGAAAAGACAGCCTTCAGAATGGGAGAAAATAATAGCAAATGAAGCAACTGACAAACAACTAATCTCAAAAATATACAAGCAACTCCTGCAGTTCAATTCCAGAAAAATAAATGACCCAGTCAGAAAATGAGCCAAGGAACTAAATAGACATCTCTCCAAAGAAGACATACAGATGGCTAACAAACACATGAAAAGATGCTCAACATCACTCATTATCAGAGAAATGCAAATCAAGACCACAACGAGATACCATTTCACACCAGTTAGAATGGTTGCAATCCAAAAGTCTATAAGCAATCAATGCTGGAGAGGGTGTGGAGAAAAGGGAACCCTGTTACACTGTTGGTGGGAATGCAAACTAGTACAGCCACTATGGAGAACAGTGTGGAGATTCCTTAAAAAACTGGAAATTGAACTGCCTTATGACCCAGCAATCCCACTGCTGGGCACACACACCGAGGAAACCAGAATTGAAAGAGTCACATGTACCCCAGTGTTCATCGCAGCACTGTTTATAATAGCCAGGACATGGAAGCAACCTAGATGTCCATCAGCAGATGAATGGATAAGAAAGCTGTGGTACATATACACAATGGAGTATTACTCAGCCATTAAAAAGAATACATTTGAATCAGTTCTAATGAGGTGGATGAAACTGGAGCCGATTATACAGAGTGAAGTAAGCCAGAAAGAAAAACACCAATACAGATGGTAATGATAACCCTGTATGTGAGACAGCAAAAGAGACACAGATGTATAGAAAGGTCTTTTGGACTCTGTGGGAGAGGGCAAGGGTGGAATGATTTGGGAGAATGACATTGAAACATGTATACTATCATGTAAGAAACGTATCACCAGTCTAGGTTTGATACAGGATACAGGATGCTTGGGGCTGGTGCACTGGGATGACCCAGAGAGATGATATGAGGAGAGAGATTGGGGTGGGGGGAAGGGCGGTTCAGGATTGGGAACTCATGTACACCCATGGTGGATTCATGTCAATGTATGGCAAAACCAATACAGTATTGTAAAGTAAAATAATTAATAAATAAGTAAATTTTTTAAAAATGAAAAGAAAAAAATAATAAATTTTTTGTCTGCTTTGAGTCTGTTCATAGCAGTGACTTGTCTCTTGTTGCCAAGTACAGGCTCCAGGGTGCATGGGCTCAGCAGTTGTGGCTCAACTGCCCATGTGTAATCTTCCAGGGGCCCTGGATCAAACCTGTGCCCCCTGTATTGGCAGACAGATTTTTAACCATTGGACCACTAGGGAAGTCCAGGGCAATGTCAGTTTAAGCTGAGCTGGTGGGCCTTGACTTGAGTAGATACAGGGTGGAGGACATTCCATTTAGAGGCAACAGTTTTAACAAAGGCAAAAGAATTAAGCAGCACATGATGACAGGGAACAAATAGTATGATAAATTACTCTTAAACATGTAACATTAATTTAGCGCTCACATTTTTAATTGTGGGTGCAGAATTTTACACATATTGGGAAAATTGTAGCTGTTTTTCTAATTCTTATTAAGGAAGGGAGTTACTTCTGAAATTAAATATATTTTCAATAGTTATCACTTTCGTTATTTTTTCCTCAAGAGTATGGATTATGGTGTTTCCTGGTAATTTTTGCTAACTTCAAAATGGAAAGTATAAAGATTCAATGAAATATTAAATTTTTAAAAAAGTTTTCGTCTAGTAATGATCTAAAAAAACTGCAAATGTTAATTTAAGCAGGTTCTTTATATAAATTAAAATTGCTCAAGATTGCATGGATGTTATGGGCTGATATTTCATGAACTTCATTCTGTTATACTTGTAAAATCTTCACTATGTGGTTTATAGAGGCAGTTTTGCAGTCTGGCAGTTATGCCTAATTCTTTAAATAAATGCTATTTGAAATCTCTGTTGTCGTCAACTCTTCTATGTAGAGAATGGGATTTATAATTCCAATATAAATAACTGTTCTCTATTTTGGGGTAATAATGTGTTAATAATAGTATTCAAAATAGTACAGAATGATATGATGAATAAATTCACATTTTTTTATATCTTTACTTTTTTATTATCAACTGTACTTATTTTACCTTATCTACGTTAGAATGCTAACAGTAACAAAGTATACTGTTTATAGAATAGATGTAGACCACCAAATTGTGTATTTATATGCAAACATTTTATTTAGGCTGTAGAAAAATGCAGTGTGGAGAAGGAAATGTCAGCTCACTCCAGTATTCTTGCCTGGAGAATCCCACGGACAGAGGAGCCTGGTGGGCTGCAGTCCATAGGGTTGCGCATTGTCAGACACGACAAATGACAGCACTCACGCAAATGCAGTGTATTCTCAACAATAAGAGTGCTGGAACGTATTTCAGGAGATACAGGATTACTAAAACACACAAGAACTTGTAAAATACTGGCTTACATGAAATAATTTCTGTGTTTGATCTTTGATCAAATAGCTTTTTTTGTTACTTTATTTTACTTTACAATACTGTATTGGTTTTGCCATACATTGACATAAATCCACCACGGGTATACATGCGTTCCCAAACATGAGCCCCCCTCCCACCTCCCTCCCCATAACATCTCTCTGGGTCATCCCTGTGCACCAGCCCCAAGCATCCTGTATCCTGCATCGGACATAGACTGGCGATTCGTTTCTTACATGATAGTATACATGTTTCAATGCCATTCTCCCAAATCATCCCACCCTCTCCCTCTCCCTCTGAGTCCAAAAGTCTGCTCTACACGTTTGATCTTATAAAAATCTGTGACTATAAACTGGCAGTGGAAAGTTGTGGGAGAAAAATGGTTGTGTGCTGTATTTCTGCCTCCACTAACAGAAGATGCTACAGAATGCACACGGTGGCTCACTAGATTGCAGGCTTGCTTAGAACAGACTTGTTTGTATGGTTCTTACTCTCACAGCTTGAACACCCATGTAGACAACATCATGAGTTCGCAATTCTTTTGCTCCCCATCTTTGCTATGGTTGGGTGGGTGGAATAAACAGTAGTGGATCCCACCATAGTACAGGTCCTGCAGACACCAGTCTGTACACAAAAAGCACCTGTATGCTGTCATAGTTCTGGGATTTCTGTGAACGGGCATCCTCTAAGCTGAGCTCTAGCATGTGATGCTGGTAGGGAAATAGCCAAATATTGGTTTCTAGAGGTTTTATGCATAGTGAGACAGTAGCCAAGAAACAGAGGAGAAATCAACCAGGCCAGCAGCCTTCCCCATCTCTGGGGCTCCTAAGTACTCAGTGATACAAAGGGAAAACATCGGGGTCAAGCACTTGCTAAGGGAAGATTCCACAGCTGTGAATTGGTGCCTGAGTGGGTGGGAAGTCAGAGTCCCTGTCCAATGCCCAAGCTGGGCCAAGGATAAAAACTCAGGGATGAGATCAAGCTCATATTCAGCAGTGCAAAATGAACAGGAAACTACCAATATAAGTTTAGCTGACAATTGATAGTTCAAGTGATAAGGAACAAACTTGAAGCACTGGGAAAAGGTTAGTCCAGAAACTGGAGGTGGAGGAGGTGGAGAGGGGCTGTTCCGAAGGAGATTACTGAGAAAGGCATGTTTATCCTCGAAGGAGTCCTCTGGGGCCTCCCTGCGATTTTACAGTAGTTTCGGTGTGGACAGATTACAGTCTTTGTGTACAACCTCTGTCACAAGTGGAAAGGGGAATGTTTAAAAAATTAAATTATAATGTATTAAGGTTTTGTACATGTTATCACCAGGCAGACAACAAAAATATTCACACATATTGCTTTCAAAGAGTCTTGTGGCATCTTCTGATATTAATTGCTAACAAATTCCTAGTGAAATTGAACTAATTTGAAAATACTAAATACTGTGAATTTTTGGATGACTTCTGATAAGTATATTTTAGTTTGAAAGTATTATTTTCTTTCCTTTGTTAGTGTTAATAATACTAACACTCAATATTCATCTTATCTTTCATTTGTAGCTGATTAGTGCATGCTGTTTGCCTTGTACTTAAAAGGTAATGCTTTAGGAAGTCCTAATTAGTTTCTGCTAACAGGGGTTGCGTTTAGTCTGACGAAATTGAATCCTTAGTAAGCATTTCACATTGTTCTTTCTAGGCTGTGCAATGAATTTAGTGCATTTTTGTTAAATTTTTGAAATGGAATCATAGACTACTTTACATGTGCATGCATGTGAAGTCTCTTCAGTCGTGTCTGACTCTTTGCAACCCTGTGAACTGTAGCCTTCCAGGCTACTCTGTCCAGGGGATTTCTCCAGGCAAGAATACTGGAGTGGTTTGCTATGCCCTCCTCCAGGGATTAAACCCATGTCTCTTACTTCTCCTACATTGACAGACACATTCTTTACCACTAGCAACACTGGGAAGCCCACCTTATATGTAATAGTCCTTAATTACTATTTTGGATGGAACTATTTTTTATTCTATTTGTTTTTGCCCCCACTAGATTCTGTCTTATTTGTCCTTTTTCATCCTTTAGTTTGATAATATTACTTTGAATGTAGTAGGCAGTAAACAAATAATTTGAATTGGTTCCTTGATCTGAAATTCATAGATAATAAAAACAATTGAAAGCCAGTGCTTCTGTGAATAATATTTTACTTTAAGAAAGTAAAAGTTGGTGTCTATTATATACCCTTCTCTTAGGAAAGAGGAAAAATTAAATATCAGGAAATCTTTCTGGCTTAGAAATAAAAGAAAAAATAAAGCTTAATAGTGATATTAAGTGATATTAATTTTCATGAATGGCCACAGCTAAGAAATTGTTTGAGTATGTCGTTTATTCACAGTTCAGTAAAAACTATGTTTTTCTGCAGCTCAATTTATTTTGTGCTTGAAGGAAATGATTTTAAAACTGTGATTCTGTAAGCCTAGGGTGAAATGTGTGTCTTTTGTCAAGCTTCACAAAGCAGTATGCCCATTAACCTATAGCAGTGAATTTTAAAAGGTTATTTCTTAATATATTTGTATAACATTCAATAAATCCCCCTAATTGAAAGTGATAAGAGCAGTATTTTCAAAATTATTTAGCTCTCCAGTCAACCACATATAGTCTTGATTGTAGAGAAACGTTTGAGAATACCACCTGCAGATCTCATTTATACTCAGAAAACCAGAAAGCAATTTAATTACAAAGGGCTTGATTTTATATATTGGGATATATATATTTATTTATTGGAATATATTTATATATATATATATGTGTGTGTGTGTGTGTGTGTGTGTGTGTGTGTGTGTGTGTGTGTGTAGCTGCTTGCCAAATGGGACTGTACATAATAAAGTGGGTTTTGAAAAATTATGTTCAAAACATAATCAGAAAGTGACAGAGTGTGAAACTGCTATAAAAGGCAAATAGATAATTTGCCGATGGAAACAGAGCAGGATGTTTAACTTTCTTTTTTACCACTTTTTCAAAAGGTTCTCTACTGAGTGAGTTATCTAGGCTGAGGAAATGGTGGTGGAAGGAGTGTGGGAGAAGCTTTCTCTCCACTTGTCTGAAGCCTATCAGTTCAGTCAGTTCAGTCACTCAGTCATATCCGACTCTCTGCGACCCCATGAATCACAGCACACCAGGCCTACCTGTACAACACCAACTCCCAGGGTTCACTCAGACTCATGTCCATTGAGTCAGCGATGCCATCCAGCCATCTCATCCTCTGGCGTCCCCTTATTCTCCTGCCCCCAATCCCTCCCAGCATCAGAGTCTTTTCCAGTGAGTCAACTCTTCGCATGAGGTGGCCAAAGTACTGGAGTTTCAGCTTTAGCATCAGTCCTTCCAATGAATACCCAGGACTGATCTCCTTTAGAATGGACTAGTTGGATCTCCTTGCACTCCAAAAGACTCTCAAGTCTTCTCCAACACCACAATTTACTTATTTTCTTCTTATTATTATTATTTTTATTTTACAATATTGTATTGGTTTTGCCACACATCAACATGAATCCGCCACAGGTGTACACATGTTCCTAATCCTGAAACCCCCCTCTCACCTCGCCCCACAACACCATCCCTCCAGGTCATCCCAGTAAACCAGCCCCAAGCATCCCGCACCCTGCATCAAACCTAGACTGGTGATTCATTTCTTATATGATATTACACACGTTTCAATGCCATTCTCCCAAATCATCCCACCTCTCCCTCTCCCACAGAGTCCAAAAGACCTTTCTATACATCTGTGTCTCTTTTGCTGTCTCACATACAGGGTTATCATTACCATCTTTCTAAATTCCATATATATGCGTTAGTATACTGTATTGGTGTTTTTCTTTCTGGCTTACTTCACTCTGTATAATCGGCTCCAGTTTCATCCACCTCATTAGAACTGATTCAAATGTATTCTTTTTAACAGCTGAGTAATACTCCATTGTGTATATGTACCACAGCTTTCTTATCCATTCATCTGCTGATGGACATCTAGGTTGCTTCCATGTCCTGGCTATTATAAACAGTGCTGCGATGAATATTGGGGTACACGTGTCTCTTTCAATTCTGGTTTCCTCAGTGTGTGTGCCCAGCAGTGGGATTGCTGTGTCATAAGGCAGTTCAATTTCCAGTTTTTTAAGGAATCACCACACTGTTCTCCATAGTGGCTGTACTAGTTTGCATTCCCACCAACAGTGTAACAGGGTTCCCTTTTCTCCACACCCTCTCCAGCATTGATTGCTTATAGACTTTTGGATTGCAACCATTCTAACTGGTGTGAAATGGTATCTCGTTGTGGTCTTGATTTGCATTTCTCTGATAATGAGTGATGTTGAGCATCTTTTCATGTGTTTGTTAGCCATCTGTATGTCTTCTTTGGAGAAATGTCTATTTAGTTCCTTGGCCCATTTTTTGACTGGGTCATTTATTTTTCTGGAATTGAGTTGCAGGAGTTGCTTGTATATTTTTGAGATTAGTTGTTTGTCAGTTGCTTCATTTGCTATTATGTTCTCCCATTCTGAAGGCTGTCTTTTCACCTTGCTTCTAGTTTCCTTTGTTGTACAGAAGCTTTTAATTAATTAGGTCCCATTTGTTTATTTTTGTTTTAATTTCCAGTATTCTGGGAGATGGGTCATAGAGGATCCTGCTGTGATTTATGTCGGAGAGTGTTTTGCCTATGTTCTCCTCTAGGAGTTTTATAGTTTCTGGTCTCACGTTTAGATCTTTAATCCATTTTGAGTTTATTTTTGTGTATGGTGTTAGAAAGTGTTCTAGTTTCATTCTTTTACAAGTGGTTGACCAGTTTTCCCAGCACCACTTGTTAAAGAGATTGTCTTTTCTCCATTGTATATTCTTGCTTCCTTTGTCGAAGATAAGATGTCCATAGGTATGTGGATTTATCTCTGGGCTTTCTATTTTGCTCCACTGATCTATATTTGTGTCTTTGTACCAATACCATACTGTCTTGATGACTGTGGCTTTGCAGTATAGCCTGAAGTCAGGCAGGTTGATTCCTCCAGTTCTATTCTTCTTTCTCAAGATTTCTTTGGCTATTCGAGGTTTTTTGTATTTCCATACAAATTGTGAAATTATTTGTTCTAGCTTTGTGAAAAAATACTGCTGGTAGCTTGATAGGGATTGCGTTGAATCCATAGATTGCATTGGGTAGTATACTCATTTTCACTATGTTGATTCTTCCAATCCATGAACATGGTATATTTCTCCATCTATTAGTGTCCTCTTTGATTTCTTTCACCAGTGTTTTATAGTTTTCTATATATAGCTCTTTAGTTTCTTTAGGTAGATATATTCCTAAGTATTTTATTCTTTTCATTGCAATGGTGAATGGAATTGTTTCCTTAATTTCTTTTTTCTACTTTCTCATTATTAGTGTACAAGAATGCAAGGGATTTCTGTGTGTTGATTTTATATCCTGTAACTTTACTATATTCATTGATTAGCTCTAGTAATTTTCTGGTAGAGTCTTTAGGGTTTTCTATGTAGAGAATCATGTCATCTTTACACAGTGAGAGTTTTACTTCTTATTTTCCAATTTGGATTCCTTGTATTTCTTTTTCTGCTCTGATTGCTGTGGCCAAACCTTCCAGAACTATGTTGAATAGTAGCGATGAAAGTGGGCACCCTTGTCTTCTTCCTGACTTTAGGGGAAATGCTTTCAATTTTTCACCATTGAGGATAATGTTTGCTGTGGGTTTGTCATATATAGCTTTTATTATGTTGAGGTATGTTCCTTCTATTCCTGCTTTCCAGAGAGTCTTTATCATAAATGGATGTTGAATTTTGTCAAAGGCTTTCTCTGCATCTATTGAGATAATCATATGGCTTTTATTTTTCAGTTTGTTAATGTGATGTATTACATTGATTGATTTGCGGATATTGAAGAATCCTTGCATCCCTGGGATAAAGCCCACTTGGTCATGGTGTATGATCTTTTTAATGTGTTGTTGGATTCGGATTGCTAGAATTTTGTTAAGGATTTTTGCATCTATGTTCATCAGTGATATTGGCCTGTAGTTTTCTTTTTTTGTGGCATCTTTGTCAGGTTTTGGTATTAGGTTGATGGTTGCCTCATAGAATGAGTTTGAAGTTTACCTTTCTCTGCAATTTTATGGAGTAGTTTGAGTAGGATAGGTGTTAGCCCTTCTCTAAATTTTTGGAAGAATTCAACTCTGAAGCCATCTGGACCTGGGCTTTTGTTTGCTGGAATATTTCTGATTACAGTTTCAATTTCCATGCTTGTGATGGGTCTGTTAGAAATGGATGTGATGGGTCTTTCTATTTCTTCCTGGTTTAGTTTTGGAAAGTTGTACTTTTCTAAGAATTTGTCCATTTCTTCCACATTGTCCATTTTATTGGCATATAATTGCTGATAGTAGTCTCTTATGATCCTTTGTATTTCTGTGTTGTCTGTTGTGATCTCTCCATTTTCAACACTACAGTTTAAAAGCATCAATTCTTTGGTGCTAAGCTTTCTTCACAGTCCAACTTTCACATCCATACATGATCACTGGAAAACCCATAGCCTTGACTAGACGGACCTTTGTTGGCAAAGTAATGTCTCTGCTTTTTAATATGCTATCTAGGTTGGTCAAAACTTTCCTTCCAAAGAGTAAGCGTTTTTTAATGTCATGGCTGCAGTCACCATCTGCAGTGATTTTGGAGCCCCCCAAATTAAAATTTGACACTGTTTCCCCGTCTATTTCCCATGAAGTGATGGGACCAGATGCCATGATCTTAGTTTGCTGAATGTTGAGCTTTAAGCCAACTTTTTCACTCTCCACTTTGACTTTCACCAAGAGGCTTTTTGGTTCCTCTTCACTTTCTGCCATAAGGGTGGTGTCATCTGCATATCTGAGGTTATTGATATTTCTCTCGGAAATCGTGATTCCAGCTTGTGCTTCTTCCAGCCCAGCAATTCTCATGATGTACTCTGCATATAATTTAAATAAGCAGGGTGACAATATACAGCCTTGACATACTCCTTTTCCTATTTGAAATCAGTCTGTTGTTCCATGTCCTGTTCTAACTGTTGCTTCCTGACCTGCATACAGTTTTCTCAAGAGGCAGGTCAGGTGGTCTGGTATTCCCATCTCTTGAAGAATTTTCCACAGTGTATTGTGATCCACACAGTCAAAGGCTTTGGCATAGTCAATAAAGCAGAAATAGATGTTTTTCTGGAACTTTCTTGCTTTTTCCATGATCCAGCAGATGTTGGCAATTTGATCTCTGGTTCCTCTGCCTTTCTAAAACCAGCTTGAACATCTGGAAGTTCACAGTTCATGTATTGCTGAAGCCTGGCTTGGAGAATTTTGAGCATTATTTTACTAGCGTGTGAGATGAATGCAATTGTGTGGTAGTTTGAGCATTCTTTGGCATTGCCTTTCTTTGCGATTGGAATGAAAACTGACCTTTTCCAGTCCTGTGGCCAATGCTGAGTTTTCCAAATTTGCTAGCATATTGAGTGCAGCACTTTCACAGCATCATCTTTCAGGATTTGAAATAGCTCAACTGGAATTCCATCACCTCCACTAGCTTTGTTCATAGTGGTGCTTTCTAAGGCTCACTTGACTTCACATTCCAGGATGTCTGGCTCTAGGTGAGTGATCACACCTTCGTGATTATCTGGGTCATGAAACTCTTTTTTGTACAGTTCTTCTGTGTGTTCTTGCCACCTCTTCTTAATATCTTCTGCTTCTCTTATGTCCATACCATTTCTGTCCTTTACTGAGCCCATCTCTGCATGAAATGTTCTCTTGGTATCTCTAATTTTCTTAAAGAGATCTCTAGTCTTTCCCATTCTGTTGTTTTCCTCTATTTCTTTGCATTGATCACTGAGGAAAGCTTTCTTATCTCTCCTTGCTATTCTTTGGAACTCTGCATTCAGTGGTTATATCTTTCCTTTTCTTCTTTACTTTTTGCTTCTCTTCTTTTCACAGCTATTTGTAAGGCCTCCTCAGAGAGCCATTTTGCTTTTTTGCATTTCTTTTCCATGGGGATGGTCTTGATCCCTGTCTCCTGTACAATGTCACGAACCTCCATCCATAGTTCATCAGGCACTCTATCTATCAGATCTAGTCCCTTAAATCTATTTCTCATTTCCACTGTATAATCAGAAGGGAATTTTTTAGGTCATACCTGAATGTTATAGTGGTTTTCCCTACTTTCTTCAATTTAAGTCTGATTTTGGCAATAAGGAGTTCATGTTCTAAGCCACAGACAGCTCCCAGGCTTGTTTTTGTTGACTCTATAGCGCTTCTCCATCATTGGCTGCAAAGAATATAATCAACCTGATTTTGGTGTTGATCATCTGGTGATGTCCATGTGTAGTCTTCTCTTGTGTTGTTGGAAGAGGGTGTTTGCTATGACCGGTGCGTTCTCCTGGCAAAACTCTATTAGCCTTTGCCCTGCTTCATTCCATACTCCAAGGCCAAATTTGCCTGTTACTTCAGGAGTTTCTTGACTTCCTACATTTGCATTCAATTTCCGTATAATGAAAAGGTCATATTTTGGGGATGTTAGTTCTATGAGATCTTGTACGTCTTCATAGAACCATTCAACTTCAGCTTCTTCAGCCTTCTGTTTGGGGCATAGGCTTGGATTACCATGATATTGAATGGTTTGCCTTGGAAATGAACACACTTTTCATCTACACAAACAAAGATAAATGAGACTGGCTAAATCAAACTTTAGTTGATTAACCAGACCAGTAGTCTTTGAGAGTACAATCTTCTGCACCAGCCCTCTTTTTTCATCTAATATATGTTAAATTCGAACACATTAAAGCATGCTTGCTCTCTTTCTAATTCTGCTGTAAGCTCAAGATAAAAAGTCTTCTACTTTGTCCTCTTGACCAACAGCTGATACAATATTTTATCCAGAGAAGATCCTCCAGAAATACTTTCTGCTAAGATTATTGATCTTACTCTTCCTAAATGTGTACCTCTGAGCATTTAACCAGCCTCCCACCTCAGTCTGTTCAACTGTACAATGAGGATAATAAATTTCACCTGCAGTTAGCATTGCAGATAATGGGTGCAAAGTACCTGGTGTATAGTAGGGCTTTATGAATGACTGATGGACCCTCTGTCTCAGCATAAAGTTTCCTGATTATTCTTGTTCCATCCTTTCCTGCTGTTTCATCTTCCCTGCTCCATAATGTGGCACACAAACATTATGTAAATATACATAAAATTTATTTTTTAAAATTGTATTGTATCAAAGTATAGTTGATTTACAATGTTGTGTTGATTTCTCCTGTATAGCAATATTGTGTTATTTGATGCTTTATTAACAAAGTGATTCAGTTATATATATTCACACACACATTCTTTCCCATGTTCTTTACCTTTATATATTATAAAAGGATATTGACTATAATTCCCTGTGCTATACAGTAGGATCTTGTTTATCCATCCTATATATAATAGTTTGTATCTGCTAATCCCAAACTCCCAATCCATCCATTCCTCCAACCTTTTCCCTTTAGTAACCATAAGTTTGTTTTCTGTATCTCTGAGTCTATTTCTGTTTCCAAGATAAGTTCACTCATGTCATATTTTAGAATCCACACATGAGTGATATCTTACTCATATGTTTTCATAGTTTCATTAATTACATGTGACATGCTAATATACTAGCTTAAATTGTTTCATCAAATTGTTAAAGTTAACATTAGTGATATGAAGTTGGTCCTCAAAAATGTGGAACACATTTTTCCCAGTGATTTGCTGTTCAAGATTATCCTTCTAAATTCCTGCCAAGTGATTCACCTGATCAAACCTTCTCTGCTTCTGATCAAAGCACTTGAACAAATAGTTCTTTGAGGTCTTTCTGATTAAAATTATGGAGTTAGTACCTTAAATTTATAAGCAACTTTGGGCCATTTGATTTGAATAAGGTTACAATAATACTGCACTTCATGGGAAATAG
The DNA here is from genome assembly GCF_023091745.1 of Budorcas taxicolor. Taxonomy (NCBI): domain Eukaryota; kingdom Metazoa; phylum Chordata; class Mammalia; order Artiodactyla; family Bovidae; genus Budorcas; species Budorcas taxicolor. Next base: position 1,588,509 of record NC_068922.1, read on the forward strand.
ATGGGGAATCAGTGGAAACAGTGTCAGACTTTATTTTGGGGGGCTCCAAAATGACTGCAGATGGTGATTGCAGCCATGAAATTAAAAGATGCTTACTCCTTGGAAAGAAAGTCATGACCAACCTAGATAGCATATTAAAAAAGCAGAGATATTACTTTGCCAACAAAGGTTTTTCCAGTGGTCATGAATGGATGTGAGAGTTGGACTGTGAAGCAAGCTGAGTGCCGAAGAATTGATGCTTTTGAACTGTGGCGTTGGAGAAGACTCTTGAGAATCCCTTGGACTTGAAGGAGATCCAACCAGTCCATCCTAAAGGAGACCAGTCCTGGGTGTTCATTGGAAGGACTGATGCTGAGGCTGAAACTCCAATACTTTGGCTACCTCCTGCGAAGAGTTGACTCACTGGAAAAGACTCTGATACTGGGAGAGACTAGGGGCAGGAGGAGACGGGGCAACAGAGGATGAGATGGCTGGATAGCATTACTGACTCGATGCACATGAGTTTGAGTGAACTCCGGGAGTTGGTGATGGACAAGGAGGCCTGGTGTGCTGCGATTCATGGGGTCACAAAGAGTCAGACACGACTGAGCGACTGAACTTCACTGAAAATAATACTGTCCAATAGAAATTCGGTGCCAACCACACATTCAAGTTAAAATATTCTAGGCATACAATGTTGCAGAAAAAGTAGTAGGGCTTTGAACAAAGAATTGTGTCTTGTTAAAACCATTTAACTCCTTTAGCAATCTTTCTTCATTCTATAAAGGATCAAAGACAACTGAGGGAAAGTATATGCAATAAAATAACTATAAAGCAAGAATTAGAGCCCCTCCAAAAATAAATTAGGAAACCGAAAGCAAGGCAAACAAAACCCAGATACACAGACCTAACATCCACGCTGGCTCACCTCTCAGAGCCTTTCCTCTTTCCTGTTCTGGGATCAGTCAGTTTCCCAGATCTTTTGATCACTCCTTTATGTGCTGTGGGTCTTTTCTGAGATATCAGTTTTTCAGAGATGGTCTCACTGACCACCTTGTCCGTATAAGCTTTTCAGTCACCTCTGTCACCTCCCTTTGCTTTATGTTCTTTGGCACAGTCATCAAAATCAAGTAATTTTTTGTTCACATATGTGTTTATGTGTTGTTGTCATTCTTCCACAATTGAAATACCAGTTCCAGGAGAGCAAGGGCCTTGCTCACTCCAACTTTGAAAAATGTGCCCAGGGCAAGAGGATTCTTTATAAATAATGTTAAGTGAAGGAATGTTCTTATGAAGCTGTCATGTGGCCCTAAACTTTCTGGAAGTCAAAACTGAGAGAAGGATGCTTCCCAGAGCTCCTACTGCATGGGACCCCATTCAAGGGGAACTGACTGAAGCAGTTAGATTCCTACAGTAAACGTGGAAACAGAAGCCTCCCAGCTATTTCTTAAGGTTTCTTCAAATAAAAAATAAAAGGAATGTGAAAGGCATAACTGTCACATAGAATGTTGCCTTGGAGACAAATTTACATATCTGCATCTGAAACTTTCTGCTAAGTTGGCTTTGTCTGAACAAAGAACTTGGATTAAAGGAGTAAATAATCCATAAATCTCATTTCTCACCTCTGCAATTGTGACAGGAGCTGGAGAAAAAGCAAACAATAACAACTGAAACAAAAGAAAAGCTATTCAATATTTAACTTTTTGAAGTTTCCTTTTCTTCTTGCATTCATGATTCATTTTAATGCCTCAAATAAATTGTAGGCTGAGTAAGGGCAGAAACTATATCATATTTTATATTTCTTCTTATTCCTAGAACATAAAATAGTCCCTATACTTGACCAGTATTAGTTGAGAATCAAGGTTTGCTTTAGCTATTATATGCATTTATTAATCACATAGAAATCCATTATATGCATAAGCAAATTTTATCATCTGTACCTTTTCAAGCCAAGTTCTAAGAAACAACATGAGCCAGAGTTGGGCACAGAACTTCAGAGCCAGAGGGCTTCAGCCAATGGATTTGGACCTGAACAAGCGCAACTAGCTATTGACAGAGGCTCATTCTGCTATGCCAGTGTTAACAGACAACATGGAACATATTTAAAAAGTTAAGATTTTATGAGCAAAAATCAATTTGAACCAGCAGCATCAACTGAAAATGGTTAGGAGTACTCTACTAACAGGGGCTGGGGCAAGGACTTTTATTGAGAAGACATGGAAGGAAAGTGAGGAAATTATTTGATTGGCTGTAGTGTGAGTGGTTGCCTTCTTTGGGAAAGTCTATTTGGTGTTTGTCATGGGTTGTAATTAGGTTTCAGTTTCCTAACTTTGAGGCATTACAGGCTTAGGTTTTTGGTTTGCTGGTAAGGCATTAAGGTCACTTCAATCTAATACCCTTATTGTTTAATTAACTTAATACCAGTGATTCTCCAAAGTTAACATACATCTAAGTTACGGGAGGAAAGCATTAAAAATGTAGATGTCTGGACTCTACTCCATATTCACAGATGCAGGATGTGCAGAGATAGCCTTTAAATTCTCTCCAGATCTTGGCAGGATGCACTGCAATTCAAGGGAAATAGATAAAATATCTAGGAAATGTAGAGACGCTTAGCTAGAAGGATCTAATTAGCTACTGCACATAAAAAACTACTCCAAAACTTAAAGACTTGAAACAACTGTTTTATTATTGTTATTACCATGGCTGTGGGCAGAGTACTGTGGGTAGAGACTTGTCATAGCTCCACAGTGTTTGTTCCATCCTGAGCCAGAGTGGAAACAGCTGGGAATGGTTAGCATCACTGTTTTCCTGGAGAAAGAAATGGCAACCCACTCCAGTATTCTTGCCTGGAGAATCCTGTGGACAGGGGAGACTGGTGGGCTGCCATCCATGGGGTCGCACAGAGTCAGACATGACTGAAGCGACTTAGCATGCATGCATACACTGGAGAAGGAAATGGCAACCCACTCCAGTGCTCTTGCCTGGAGAATCCAAGGGACGGAGGAGCCTGGTGGGCTGCCATCCATGGGGTCGCACAGAGCCAGACACGACTGAAGTGACTTAGCAGCAGCAGCAGCAAGACCTCTCTAGATGTTTCTCAGGTGACACTCCCTTCCTAGCATGGCAACTGCAGATAGTCTGGCTTCCCTTGGCTCAGGGTGTTCTGAGACAGGAGGAGGAAGATGTCAGTCTCCGAGGAAGCTCGGTCTCAGAAACTAGTGCAATATCACTCCCACTGCATTCTGTTGGTCACAGCAGAGGCCACTGAGAACTGTGGGTGGGAGGGAGAAGAAACACCTCCCCTCCTTGGGGGTGGTGTCAGAGGTTTCCTGATCTTCAGTCTACCACAGATACCTTAAACAAGTACAACTTTGGGAAACCTTAGTCCGACTTCACAGTTTTAACAGGACATTTGTTTTTCCACCTCACTGAATCAAGAGCAGGAGCTGAAAAGTTTTCTAACAATACAAAATAGTGCTTTTACACCATAAACCTTAAAATATGTGGGACTGCAGACACTGTTAAAATTAGACTTAAAACGTGTGTTAAATTTTTTGGACTGTATATAACATAGGATTAGTAGGATAATTAGTCCTGTTTTCATTTATTATAGATTAGGTTTTTATTTGACTTGGTAACACAGAAAGAACCGTTTAAATGATAGATAAAATGTTTCAGTGTTGTGTTAGGAAATAGAGGTTTTGTTAAAGTAGCTATTTTAGGAGGTTTTTTCTGTTTTTTGTTTTTTTTTTTTTTCAGTTGTTGTTCAAGCCCAAAAAATGTTACATTGTTATGAGGAAAGAAAATATAAAAATTAAACTTTACTGAATTGAATGCAAATGTCAACACATGCAGTGTTTATAGTATAAGTGTCAAGTGGAAAAATAATCTGGGTGGAGTTAGAAAATTTAATTTCAGTGTAGGCATAAAAACTCTGGAATGTTTTATGCTCAAAATAAAATGCCAAAACATTTCAAGGCCAATGAGAATGTTAGTGTTGCTTGCCTGTGTTTTCTGTCCTACCCAGTCCCCTCCCTGTCCCTTAAACCTATACACTCAGAGTTTTCACAGGCATGAATAATCATTTATTGTCTTAAACTTGCAGGATACTTTTAACTCAGCAAGATGTTTTAGTAGGGGTGGTTTCCCTGGCCATTGCACTTTAGGTAACTAAAAATTAGTCCACTTTCTCACACTTTAATCTCTTATCAGATTAGTCATCTATAACGGGAGATTTTGCTTTGATTTTTGGTGATGATATTTCATCTCTTTCATTAAGAACATGTTTTAGAGCACCCTTAAATTCCCAATTAAGTGCCTGACTCACTGCTTTCATACCTCTCCTGTCTTTAACTGTAGGTGACTGTTATGGTGCATGGTTGTTTTGTTTTGTTTTGAATAATGATGGTTTTGTAACTGGCAGAGGCTCCCTGTGTGGTTTTGAGATTAGAATGAGATTAAAAAAACGCTGAAGTAGATTATTTATATGAGTTAGACAAAAACAATCATTGCTTCTACTGAAAATGCAATATTTGTAGACTTTTATGAGAAGTTTCTGTGTACTGTTTAAAAGTGGCTACACACTATTTCCAAATTCTCATCATTTGGAAATAAATGACGTGCTACTTGGTAATACAGATGGCTTTTTAAATGAGGACATATGACTTGGATTTAGGAAGAGTCAGTGTGAACTGACTCACTGTGCAATAATAGATGCCAAATACAGTAAGATCTTGATTGTTCCCTATTGGAGCTCAAATTATTGCTATTTTCTGAACACATTCATTTTCTCTAACTGGCTTCCCCATTTTATCCAAAATCTTTTGCATCGTATATTTCCCATCAGTTACTTTGTAATAACCAAGTAAACAGTTATTATTCACCCTTATGGCGTAAACTAAACATGTTCTTAAAAGATGTACTATTTTCCCAGATAGTAACAGATGGAGATCACGTATAATTTGCTTATCAAACCATACCATGAGCTCTTAATAGTCAATCAGATTATGATTAAGACCTTACCTCTAAAACATTAAAGGAACTATAGGCTTTTAGTTCTAGAGTTTGTTATTAGTGGCATATTTAGAAGGATCTTTCTTTTGATGACTAATAAAAGATTAATTTCCATAGGAATCAATAAAAGAGAAGTAGCTTGATGTTGTCTATATACCCATTACTTTGAGTTTCTGAATATTTTCTGGGAACACAGGAATTTGTTATGAAATTAAATAAATAGTCAAACCTGTTTTGAACAAGCCACTGCACGTACATTCCAGAAAAGCAGGATGGCCGGGAGCAGTGTGTTTCCACTGTGGCATCTCCAGAACCTAAACAAACGCCTAGCATGTAAGTGTCCGCTATCTGTTGGATGAATGACACTTAATGTCCTGGCAGTGGCAAAATCTGGGTGTTCCTATTCTAACTCTATAATTTAGCTACGATATGAGGAGGCACATTAGTTGATCAAGCTGTTCTTGTCCACTAATTTAAAAGAATCTTAATCTTTTCAGGAAAGATAAAGCAGAGAAAAGGCAAACTCCAACTGAGTATCTCAGATATCTATGATTCTAATCCATCCAAATCTATACCTTTGTTCAATGCGATAGTTACTTTCCTAGTTTAGACTTTCAAGGTTAAAAAAGAATTGAGATTCAGTAAGATACAATAGCCATATAGCAAACTCATTTTTCATTTTTTCCTCTCAATTGTTTCTATTCTAAAATCTCCAGAGTTGCTGACACCTGTGAAGGCATATGTTAATAAAAGAGAAATGGTATCTGTTTATGAACATTCTCTTTCAGAGTGCTGTCTAGAGCACTTTTGTCATTGTGATATGAACAGTAGAAATAGATCATTGCATCCTCGTCAGGACTGAATGCAAGTGACTTTGGGTTTGCTATTTCAGATAATTCTTGCCGTCTAAACTCTACATGGAAACAAATCTTGTTGCATTTGCAGCAGTAGACATCTTTACAGAAATGTGAGCATTTCAAATGCTTTATGTTCACAAGTCCTTCCTAACACTTCTCTTTCATATTAAAAAATGACCCATGTGACTTTGTATGCATGTGGATACATTTGCATGTGCACACATGTGTGTGAATTCAAAATCTTATCCAGTTACAAGATATTAATAGAATCAGAAGATGGAGTCTTTGCTATTCTCAGGGTTTTTTTCTTTATTCATAAATATTTTTAAAATTTAAGTAGAAATACTTATGCAGCACATGTTAGAGATGTTTTGTGACTGCTGCTGCTGCTAAGTCGCTACAGTCACGTCCGACTCTGTGCGACCCCATAGACGGCAGCCCACCAGACTCCACCGTTCCTGGGATTCTCCAGGCAAGAACACTGGAGTGGGTTGCCATTGACTAAATCCCCCAAATTGCAAAATAGGTCCAGCATGACATTTTTTTCCCCCCTTAGGGTACTGGTTTGGCCATATCTGATTGCATTTCTGGAAGAAAGGAGTGGAGGATTGCAGCTACACCTTTATCAGTGCTTCCAGAAGACATAGCAAAGACTCCAGATACTCTTGTACTGGATTTCTCCAGGAGATCAGGACTTGCCCTGCATCGTCTGTGGTGATGACCCAGATTTATTCAGAAGGGTTTGAAGAACTACTTTGTAAGATGAGATGGGCTGTCTCCTACTTCCCCTGGGGTGACTGGCATTTTTCAACATAGGACAGGCACCAAGTCTTTCTGAAGAGGTTTGATCAGATGCAGGGGGATGAGCAGACATATGGGACTTCCAAGCCAGAGCTCTTCTTACATTGCTGCAGCAACCCATGGCCCGTCTCTTTGGACAAAGGAGACACGTTGATGAAATTATCTGTTTCAATAGATGACCCATTTCAGAGGTTGGCCTGGAAAAGTGAAGTGGTTTTTAAAGATAACCATTTTTTTTTTTTACAAGCTTTCTTAAGGTATAATTTATTTATTTACTTTAATATAAATTTATTTAATTGGAGGTTAATTACTTTACAATATTATATTGGTTTTGTCATACGTCAACATGAATCTGCCACGGGTGTATATGTGTTCCCCATCCTGAACCCCCCTCCCACCTCCCACCTCCCTCCCCATACCATCCCTCTGGGTCATCCCAGTGCACCAGCCCCAAGCATCCAGTATCATGCATTGAACCTGGACTGGTGATTCGTTTCATATATGAAATTATACATGTTTCAATGCCATTCTCCCAAATCATCCCAGCCTCTCCCTCTCCCACAGAGTCCAAAAGACTGTTCTATACATCTGTGTCTCTTTTGCTGTCTCACATGCAGGGTTATCATTACCATCTTTCTAAATTCCATATATATGCATTAGTATACTGTATTGGTGTTTTTCTTTCTGGCTTATTTCACTCTGTATAATAGGCTCCAGTTTCATCCACCTCATTAGAACTGATAATTTAGAAACATTTTTGTAAAAACATTTGAGGAGTGAAGACAAAGGACCTATTCATTATAGAAAATTTGAAAAGTACAAACAAATACAAATGCACAATTTTCAGATAATACCCTCTTAAAAATTTTATTTATTAACACCACTTTTTTTCTCTATCAAACTGTATGTGTGTGTGTATACACACACACACATTAATAGTTATTGGGATAGCATTTTGTATAGATTTTTGTAATCTGAGTTTTCATGTAAAACATGGAATTTAGAAAGATGGTAATAATAACCCTGTATGCAAGATAGCAAAAGAGACACAGATGTATAGAACAGTCTTTTGGACTCTGTGGGAGAGGGAGAGGCTGGGATGATTTGGGAGAATGGCATTGAAACATGTATAATATAATATAAGAAATGAATCGCTAGTCTAGGTTCGATGCAGGATACAGGATGCTTGGGGCTGGTGCACTGGGATGACCCAGAGAGACGGTATGGGGAGGGAAGTGGGAGGGGGGTTCAGGATTGGGAACACGTGTACACCCATGGCAGATTCATGTTGATGTATGGCAAAACCAATACAGTATTGTAAAGTAAAATAAAATAAAATAAAAATAAATAAATAACCTGTTATTTGAATAAAAAATAATAAAGTTTAACAGTTCATCATAAATTCTTCAAAAATCTTGCATTAATGTTTATGATGAAAACATTCAGCTTGACATTTTCTTCAGATTAATCAGAGAAGGGGAGTGAGGCCAATGAAACAGGTCGAGAGAAAACAGGCTAGCACTTGCTTGATATTTGTTGAGTGCAACTATTTATGGGATCTTTATGTGCTTGTTCTGTACACGTGTGGGCTTCCCTGGTGACTCAGATGGCAAAGAATCTGCCTGGTTTCAGCTCATGGGTTGGGAAGATCCCCTGGAGAAGGGAATGGCTACCCACTCCAGTATTCTTGCCTGGAGAATCTCATGGACAGAGGAGCCTGGTGGGCTATGGTCCATGGGGCTGCAAAGGGTCGGACAAGACTGAGCAACTAACACTTTCACCTTTCTGTACATTTGCATAAGTTTGATATTTTCTATAATAAAACAATGTAAAGCCTTGTTTTGAGTAGCTATGCTATACTGCAATTTGGATGTTTATTAGAGATTTAGATTGTTGATAGTTCCTTACTATTGAAAACATCACTATCATAAACAGACAAGTTTTTTTAAAAGCAGCAAATGTGTTAGTGTCCAGCCCACATCCCTTTCACTAGGCTGATGTTCCCTGCTCTCAGTTAGACCCCTCAGATCTTTTAAAACTTCATGGTTCTATAAGTAACCAATGAACATTTTTACAGTTTTTCTGTCTTCTCATCATAACATAGTGTCAAAATTTATTGAACTGCATTTGGTAACTATATTTTTGGTGTTAAACACAGTAAACCTCCAAATAAAGGAATTCAGTGAATCTATGTAAATTTCCTAGATTTAATGACTCTGTTTTAAACAGTGTTGTCATTGATATGAAAGTTTAATTGATAGCTCATATAATGAAAAATGCAACACAACCAAGACTCATAGTCCTGTTTAATCTCAGCAGTGGCATGTTAAGAAGACAGATGGAGATTAGGAAAAATTTTCCTAAATAAAATACCTCATTTTACATGGTTCTGATAAGCAGTGTTTACAACATTAAATAATTTAGTGCTCATATATTTATTGAATACCTTAAAAGTATGTACACTCTGGTAAGGTCTGGGGGAAACCAGAAAAAGTAGAATATGGATCTTACTCCCAAGAAAAAATGCACAGTCTGTTGGGGGAGAGTAGGGGGGTGATTGAGGGTGATCTCAGATCTGTAAATAATTTATAAGTAAACATCTGTACATCAGACCTGTCAACAGCATGGCAAAACAGAGAATCTGAGCAAAGTGCAAAAGGAACTCAGAGGGAAGTTCTGCTATGAACTAAATATTCTTTTTCTCAAGATCAGTATTACATAACTAAAATATTTCAGCTGAATGACCTAGAAAGATAAATAGTCATGGGAAATGAAAATGTCTTCATATCTTTATATAGCTGCTCATTTTGTAAAACACATAACTTGGCACACCTTTTCTATTTACCCTCTTCCTCCAATAAATTCTTGGAGTTCAAAAGCTATCTTTGATTTAGTAGGTTTTTCAAAATGTTTATATTGTATCAAGTTATGGATTGGATCAGGGAGGTGGTAAAAACCATAACTGCCTCCAGAAATCATGTGGGCCCTAGCCGTGGACTGGTGGGGTTCTGGGTGAACTGAGGTTGTCCAGAGCACAGATGCAAGGCCGCAGATCATATTAACAGCACCAGGGTATCTCCAAAAAGCTCTTGCTTTGGGGAAGTACTGATTTGAAGAGAATTTTGTAGTGTTATCATGTTTTCCCTGGAACCTTCCATATCTGAATCTAAAGAGGAGCCCTTTCTTCTTTGCAGATTTGGGACTCTCAGATGAGGCTGCAGGAGTTCCACTGGGGTAATTCAGTTCAGTTCAGTTCAGTTCAGTAGCTCAGTCATGTCCGACTCTTTGCGATCCCATGAACCGCAGCATGCCAGGCCTCCCTGTCCATCACCAACTCCCGGAGTTTCCCCAAACTCATGTCCATTGAGTTGGTGATGCCATCTAACCATCTCATCCTCTGTCATCCCCTTCTCCTGCCCTCAATCTTTCCCAGCATCAGGGTCTTTTCAAATGAGTCAGCTCAAATGAGTCTATCCCAATGGTGCTGCTACCACTGGGGAAGATGTTTGGCTTATTTGATTAAGAGTCTTGCCTCCTTGCTGGCATCCGAGGACTCATTCACAGTGATCCAGTCACCTCTGGAGGTAAAATAGAAGGAATCCAGGGAGAACACTATGGAAAATGCCTTGAACGAGGCAAGAGAGGATTCCAGTACTGTGGTGAGTTAAATTATTGTCAGATATTTGCTGCTCCTTCCATCTGCCTTCCCTGTTGAGTCCCTCCATTCTAAATGACTATTCTCCATGCCCCATTGCTGTAAGGCTGGGACGCATGTCTTGCTTTGAACTCTGATATGTAGGAGAAGCAATGTAAACCATTTTCTCACAAAAATTTTAAGAGACAATTAGTGATTCAGCTGTGCAGTTTCGTTGGTCATGGATTTTGATTGGGATTGTGCTAACTATATAGATGAATTTAGAGAAAATTTACAATTTAAAAAATATTGAGTTACCTGACCCGTGAACATGGTATGTCTTTCCATTTATTTAGTTCTTCTTTTTCAGAAAATTCTCTATTTACTTTTGGCTGTGCTGGATTTGTTGCTGCACTAACTTTTTTCCAGTTGCAGAAAGCGGGGACTACTCTGGCTGCAGTGTGCAGGCCTCTCTTTGCGGTGGCCTTTCTTACTGTAGGGCACTGACTCTCTAGGGATCGCAGTAGTTGATGCCTGTTGGCTCAGGCTCCAGACAGAGGCTCAGTAGTTGTGGCGCCCTGGCTTGGTTGCTCCGCGGCATGCGGGATCTTCCCGGATGGGGGATTGAAAGCTGGTCTCTTGCATTGGCAGGTGGATTCTTTGCCATTGAATCACTAGGGAAGTTCCTATTTCGTTTTTCTTTAATTTTTTCAATGATTTTTTTTCTCAGTATACACATTTTTTGCACCCTTTTTTTTCCCAAGTTAGTGCTGAAAATTCCATGCTTTTATGCTTTTGCTTTTTTCATTTCAATTATATGTTCTCATATACAGAAAAAAAAATTATAGACATAAAATTGATTTTTATATCGGTTGTGAGTACTCCAATTATGCTAAACTTATTTGTTTCTTATAATAGTTTTTAATAGATTCCAGTAAATTTTCTACAATCTTGTCATTCTTTCTTTCTAATCCAATTGCCTTGCTTTCTTGCACTGGCTAGAATGTCCAAGACAATGCTAAATAGTAGTGGCAAGAATGGCGATGTTCATCTTGTTCTTGTTCTTAAAGGGAGAGTATTTAGATTTTCATGATTAAATATTGCTAATTACGTGTAGATGCCTTTTATTTAAGAGATAAAAATCCCTATTTTGCTGAGGGTTTTTTTTTTTTCTAATCAAGAATGTATGTTGGATTTTATCAATTTTTTGCATCCACGAGGTGAGCATATGATTTTTCTTTTTAGTTTGTTTTTATGATTAATTGCATTGATTAATAAGTCTACTTTTGCACTCCTAGAATAAAGCCCTCATTTGATCATTTAGTATTGTTTTTTGCATATATTATTAGATTCAATTTGCTAATATTTTGCTTCCAAATTGGCATCTGTACTGATAAAGCATATTGAAATGTGATTTTCTTTTCTCATGATTTTGTCTGATTTAAGCACTCAGGTAAAGCTGGCCTATGAAATGAGTTGGGGGTGTTCAATTTTATTTTAATGTTCTATAAGAGTTTGTAAATTATCAGTATTATTCATTTTTTGAATACTTGATAGAATTCACCAGTAAAGACATCTGGGCTTCAAGTGTCATTTGTAAGAAGATTTTTCATCTCACATAGTGTAATTTTGTTTCTAGAAGTTTTTTTCTAATTTATATATTTTTAAATTGAAGGATAATTCCTTTACAGAATTTTGTTGTTTTCTGTCAAACCTCAGCATGAATCAGCCATAGGTATACATATATCCCCTCCGTTTTGAATCTCCCTCCCATCTCCCGCCCCATCCCACCCCTCTAGGTTGATACAGAGCCCCTGTTTGAGTTTCCTAAGCCATGCAGCAAGTTCCTGTTGGCTATCTAGTTTACATATGGTAATGTAAGTTTCCAGGTTACTCTCTCCATACATTCACCCTCTCCTCCCCTCTCCCTGTGTCCATAAGTCTGTTCTCTATGTCTGTTTCTCCATTGCTGCCCTGTTAATAAATTCTTCAGTACCACCTTTCTAAATCCATGTATATGCATTAGTATACAATATTTATCTTTCTCTTTCTGGCTTATTTTAGTCTGTATAATAGGTTCTATGTTCATGCACCTCTTTATGACTGACTCAAATGCATTATTTTTTATGGCTGAGTAATATTGCATTGTGTATATGTAACACAACTCCTTTATCCATTCATCTGTCGGTGGATATCTAGGTTGTTTCCCTGTTCTAGCTATTGTAAATAGGGCTACAATGAACAATGGGATACATACGTGTTTTCCAGTTTTGGTTTCCTCAAGGTATATGCCTAGGAGTGGGATTATGCTGAGTCATATAGTGGTTTTATTCCTAGGTTTTTTTCAAGGAATCTCCATACCATCTTCCATAGTGACTGTATCAATTTACATTCCCACTAAGAGTGCAAGAGTATTCCCTTTTCTCCACACCCTCTCCAGCATTTATTGTTTGTGGACTTTGATGATGGCCATTCTGACCGGTGTGAGGTGATATTTCATTGTAGTTTTGATTTGCATTTCTCTAATAATAAACAATGTTGAGCACCTTTTCATGTGTTTGTTAGCCATCTGTATGTCTTCCTTGAAGAAATGTCTGTTTAGGTCTTTCTCCCACGTTTTGATGGGGTTGTTTCTTTTCCTGCTATTGAGTTGTATGAGATGTTTGTATATTTTGGAAATTAATCCTTCATCAGTTGTTTCGTTTGCTATTATTTTCTCCCATTCTGAGGGATGTCTTTTTTTCACCTTGCTTATAGTTTCCTTTGCTGTGCAAAAGCTTTTAAGTTTAATTGGGTCCCACTTGTTGACTTTTACTTTTATTTCCTTTACTCTGGGAGGTGGGTCATAGAAGATATTGCTTTGATTTATGTCATCGAGTATTCTGCCTATGTTTTCTTCTAAGAGTTTTATATTTTCTGGTCTTCCATTTATGTCTTTAATCCATTTTGGGTTTATCTTTGTGTATGATGTTGTATATGGGTCTTTTTAAATATCTTCCATGTCTCTACTTGAGTGGCTCAATGGTAAGGAATTTACCTGCAAAGCAGGAGACACAGGTTCGATTGCTGGGTCAGAAAGATTCCCTGGAGAAGGAAATGGCAACCCACTGCAGTATTATTTTAGCCTGGGAAATCCCATGGACAGAGGAACCTGGCAGGATACAGTTCATGGGGTTACAAAAGAGTTGGACACAACTTAGCGACTCAGCAATATGTCTCTACTTAACATTTTGCACATGTGTGATATAGTCATGAACACTGTTTAATATGTCATTGTATGCTAATTCTAACATTTGTATGTGGTCTGGGTCAGTTTCAGTTGCTTGACTTTTCTCCTCTTTGGGTATTTTATATTTCTACTTATTTGAAAATCTGTCCAGGTTTAGCTGGATTTCAGACATTGTGAATTTTACATTGTTAGCTGCCAGAAATTTTTCTATTCCAATGGCCATGACTTTGTTCTAGACACAATTAAGTTACTAAGAAACTATTTAGCCCTTGCGGGTCTTGCATTTAAGATTTTTTAGACCACAGGAGTATTCATCTGTTGGATATTCATCTGTATTCTACTGTTGGATATTTCTTATTATCAAGACAAAAACCTTTTTGCTTTGCTTCTCTCTACAGCTCTCCTTTCTCCAGTCCTCTTGACTTAGTCTGCCTATTTACTCAGCTCTGCGTCCTCAATTCAGAGAATCCCCAGAATGTGCGTAGGTCCCTTCTCCTTGCACCACAGACGGCCAGCTCTCTCTAGACAATAGCTGGGTTATAATAAGACTCACCTCGTTTGTTTACCATCACCCAGATACCACTGTTCTTTATTTGATTTTCTGTGTCTTAAAAAGAGAGTGGCTTCATGCATTTTGACTGTTGTTGTTTCAAGTAGGATTATTCAGATCTCTGTTACTCCATTCTGCTTAGAAGTAGAAATAACTAAATTGATTTAGAAATCAGTACATAGTCTTTATTTTATTTTTTAACACCAAAAATATTTTGTATTGGTGTATTGCCAATTAACAATGTTGTGATAGTTTCAGATGAACAGTGAAGGGACTCAGCCATACATATACATGTATGATGGATGAAAGATAGGTCCAAATTGTATTATTTATCTTAGCCACACCATTTACTAGCAAGCCTTCTCATTTTTAATGAATAATTCCTTTGCCAACCATTTTTATCCAACCAGCACCTTAAACTTGTTGCCCACTTTCTGTTGACTTACATAGAGCTCCATTATTTAGAATTCTGAAAATAGCCTTTCTGTCATGTGACTGTGTGTGTGAGTTGCTCACTTTTGTGTAGTTTGGATAGTCAACTGCATCTTCCAAATGGTGATTCCAAATGGAATTCTGATTATGTTGATAAACTGTTCAAATAAATCTTTTTAAAGTTTGCATCAAAGAAAGTTTTATGGATGTGTTTGGCCTAACTGTCTTTTCTTGCCTTTTAAAAAATAGCATGGCATAACAGTAAGTAATTTAAGCAGGAAGTTTTTTTTTAGTCAGATTTCCTCCTGTACCAGTGTTAAGGAATAATTTTGGCAGCGTATAGTTTCAGTGTGATAAAAAGGAGGAAAATGATGCATTTCCTCTGGGCTCAAATTATAACGTAGACATAAGTCAGGATCTAAGAATATCTGCTTTGGAATACATAATAGGATTAAATTTAAGCACAGATATTCCCAGAAGTAGATTTTTTTCATGTAATGATTTAGTCTAAGTTGGGACTTTGTTTTGATGCCTTAATTTCCATAAAACAAAGGTTATTTTATATGTGCTCTCATTTTTCTGTTTATTTCTTGAATTACATTTTTGACTACATATGTACATGAGTAATAATAGCATTCTCATTGTAAAAAAGTCAAAAAATTCAGATAAAATAAAATGTATTTTCTTATCTCCAATATCCTTGTATTATCTTATCTCCAATATCTTTCTTTCCCAGGAAGTCATCATTGAAATGAGTTTGCTGTGAATGACTCCCAGTGGTAGTCCCCAAATCCCATTCTTCATCCATACCTGCCACCTTTGAGGTGTGAATTCTCATAGGCAGCTCTCTTCTTTTGTAAAAGTCTGTTCCTGCATTATGGTTTTTTGTTTCAGTCAGTTCTATATGTCATTCATCTTTCACTGATTTCTTGATGTTTCTGATCATCATCTGTTCTATTGCTTGGAAGAGACAGTAGCAAAAAAGGAACACAAACTTGGATTATTACAAAAGCAAGTTTTGAATTTAGAATGAAAGTAAATATATCATTGATTAAATCTTCTCTTTAAGTTGTACAATGAATTAAATTAAATTAAAATTAAATTTTTATCTAATCCAAAGATTATGCATCATTAGAGTTTAATTAATGTCTTGATTTTATGGCAGTTTCCAATTGTGGCACAGTTTAGGATAGATGGAGGACTCTGGTTTATTCTAGGTGTCTGGATAAGTTCTTAAATCTCTGAATGATTTTCAGGACCTAGCAAATAGGTAGCTTTTGATAGTTCATTTCTCTTACAGTTTTCAGAGTTCTACGTGTTTTGGCATGATTAAAAGGTGAACATCAGGTAGTCCTTACCTTGATCTGCCTTTCTACTTTAGAAGATTTTGAAAATGAATTAACAATGATTTGAGCATTTGATACACTGGACAATTAATAGCGTTTCAGAAAACTGTTTTCCTTCTACTTTTTAAATGTTTCTATTTTGTTTTCTCTAGATTTTTCAGTATATATTCAGGAGTATTTTGGTTTGAATTATTGTATGTTCAAGGAATTCTAAGATGATAATTATCAGGAAATTAAATAATATAAGAATGCATTCGAGACAGGATAGGTCTTGTATTGTTGTAATGGGGGAAATGCCAGGATCCATCCTGACATTTTAAAATTAGTAATGTATTTTAAGTACTTGAATATTTTCTTTCATCTCAGACGCTAGCTTGCTCTTAAATCAGAAAACAAAGGCCAGCTGCCAGAGTGAAGGAAGTATTAGGCACTAAGGGAGGAGGTAAAATAGACCATTCTCAGGCTGTGATTCCGGGAGTTGTTTCAACGTGTCACAATGCTCCCCTTGCCGACTTTTTACATAAGTTTCTACTTCTTTCTTTATTAGGCAGCGTTCAATAATGCTTTTCCCCCAGGACAATTGGCTTCCACCCTTTGGCTTTCTGGCCCTCCCTTCCTCCTGTCTCCCTCCGTCTCTCTCTCTCTTTCCTCCCTTCCCTCCCACATTTCTTTCATTGTTTCTCTTTCCTTCCTTCATGCCTGCCTTCCTTCCTTCCCTACCTCCTGTGGTTTACAGACCAGCTCTACTACTAGGTTCTTTTGGAGCTTGAACAATAACTTAACTTTTCACTTTCAGCCTCCTGATCTGTAAAATGCAGATGATACTTTTCTATGTCAGAAATTTCTTGTGATAATGATTGAGCCACAACAAGTGAGAAAGCCCACCATGATATTTAGTGCCTAGTCCATTCTGAAGGAGATCAGCTCTGGGATTTCTGGAAGGAATGATGCTAAAGCTGAAACTCCAGTACTTTGGCCACCTCATGCAAAGAGTTGACTCATTGGAAAAGACTTTGATGCTGGGAGGGATTGGGGCAGGAGGAGAAGGGGACGACCGAGGATGAGATGGCTGGATGGCATCGCTGACTCTATGGACGTGAGTCTGAGTGAACTGCGGGAGATGGTGATGGACAGGGAGGCCTGGTGTGCTGCGATTCATGGGGTTGCAAAGAGTCAGACACGACTGAGCGACTGAACTGAACTGAACTGAACTGAACTCAATAAATATTGTTTTTACTTTTCCTTTCTCTTTTTTTTAACTCTGCGATTTTTTTCCCCTCATCCCAGATTTAGTTCAAAATCTTAAAAAAAATGTTATGGAGAAGAGGAGGTATGAAACCATGAACAGAAGGAAAAGAAAAGCACCAGCCACTGAGAATTGAACACTGACACACCATTTTAAGCCCTTCACTTGCATAAATTTGTTTTATCATTGTCTGTTTTATACTGAAGGAAACAAGATCTTAGAGAGGGTAAGCCAGCAATTAGTGGAGTCAAATGTGGCATTTTGGTTTCAGACCCTCCAGTCTCAGTGCAGCTGAGCTCGGGTAGTACTGATATCTCCATAATGTGCTTTTGCTCTCCTCATCAGGCCTTACCTGCCTCTCCTGACAGTCATGCCACTGACCTGCACTGGCCTCAAAATCCAACTTCTTTCCTACCTCAGAGCTTTTGTATATATTTGATTCTCACCACAAATTTTCCAGATCTTTGCAGCTCAGCAAAATATTATTTTCCCAAAACACCTTCTGTGATCACTCTCTTCAGAGTAATAGAGTCTCTTCCCACCAACCACTCTTATGCATGGTTTGCTTTATTCAGAATACTTATCACAGTAAGATATTATTGTCTGTATTTACTAGATTTTCTTCCTTGTCTTCTGTCTGCCATCTGAAGGAGGGTGTTACAGAGTTTGGACATTGCTTTTTTGCTTCCTGATTTCTTTTCAGTGCCAAGTATTGTCCCTGTCATATAATAAATATCTGCTGCTGCTGCTAAGTCATGTCCAACTCTGTGCGACCCCGTAGATGGCAGCCCACCAGGCTCCTCTGTCCCTGGGATTCTCCAGGCAAGAACACTGGAGTGGGTTGCCAATTCCTTCTCCAATGCATGAAAGTGAAAAGTGAAAATGAAGTCACTCAGTCATGTCTGACTCTACTATGAATGAAAAACTGAGAGGCTTGTATTTTACATTGCAGTGATGATTTGTCCTAGACTTAAAGCATTTAAGGAGAATTTACTCTTAAAAATATGGGGTCATTTATACATATCACAACTTTGCCATAATTAATAACTAGAGATTGTCCTCAGTTCTGTCTTTCTTCTGGGCCTTTTGAAGAGAAGCTGATGAACAGTGTCAACAGACACCTTAAGGCCACTTATGGAAGTAGATTTTCTTCCAGGGTTAATTTTTGGCACAGAGTTGGCTAATGACATTTTCAAATGCTATCTACATTGATGTAACTTGGAAACTGGTCAATGACAGCCTGTGGTAGAGTGGACCCTAAGTAAAAGAATGAACCCCGCAACATATAGTCTTTTGTTCATACCAAGCCTTCATACTCAAATGGATGCCTCAAAAATTATCCTTCATTTTTGAGAATAATACTAAAGGTTAGGCTAGAGATTGAAGAGATTGAAGACAAAAGGGGAATGGGGCAGCAGAGGATGAGACGGTTAGACAGAATCACTGACTCAATGGACATGAATCTGAAAACACTTTTGGAGATAGTGGAGAACAGAGGAGCCTGGTGTACTGCAGTCCGTGGGGCTGCACAGAGCCAGGCACAACTTAGAGACGAAGCAACAATTTAGAGACACAGTGTAGAGAACAGAAGTGTGGACACGGCAGGGTGAGAGGGTGGGTGAACTGAGAGACTGAGATTGACGCATGTTCTCAGCCAGATGTGAAACAATATATAGTTGGTGGGAACCTACTGTAGAGGGCAAGAAGCTCAGCTCAGTGCTCTGTGATGACCTGGATGGTTGGGATCGGGGGTTTGGGGAGGGAGGCTCACGAGGGAGGGGATATATGGATACATATAGCTGACTGACTTTGTTGTACAGCAGAAACTAATACAACATTTTAAAAGCAACCGTACCCCAGGTGGAAAAAGAACAGTGCCAGGCACAAAACAAAAGGTACATAAATGTTAGCTCTTTAAAAAAAAAAAAAAAAATGCTAGCCTGTTTGAGATCTCTGTGTACTTGGTCTGAACTATTTTGAAGATATTAGAAGCTTGCTTGACATAAGGTTGTAAAGGACCATTCTATTTCCAGGGATATTATATATATGTAATATATATGTCTCTGAGGAATCTGATACCTATTTATACATTAGATGTGCTAATGAATGTAATTGCTTGGAAAAAGGAAAGGTCTACAAAATTTTTATTTAAGCTCATGCATTTTATGTAGAAAAAACATTTAATTTTGGAAAGCAAATAGAAAATCTGCATATTACTTTGTATATACCTTCTGCTCACTTGTTAATAGCAAAATATTTTAATTTATTCAATGCATTATCAGATATTTGAAATACCCATATATTTGTTACTGAACTTAAAAATGATATGTAAGGATTAATGTAAATACTGTCTGTCCAAAAGTAATTTTGGAAAGTAATTTAGAAGATAATATTTTGAATACAGTTCTGGCAACAGTTACTAAATATGTTTTGAGGAGAAATTACTATCCAAATTATCCATCTTATCCTTGGCCTTTTCTGAAAAGCAAGGCAATTTTTTTTTTTTTTCCATTTTGGAAGGCTGCTCACAGCAGTAACAAGCCAATTAATTATAAATGATTCAACCATGCGCTTGACCGTAGAATGGATTGGTTGTGACTGCTGGATTATACTTTTAGATGATTTTATGAAGATCCAAGCATTACTTTGACTTCTGATGAGTACAATGATTATCTGTGCGTGCCTACTCAGTCACTAAGTTGTGTCCAACTCTTTGTGACCCCAGGGACTGTAGCCCACAAGGCTCTTCTGTCCATGGGATTTTTCAGGCAAGAATACTTGAATGGGCTGCTTTTTCCTTCTCCAGGGTATCTTCCTGACAGAAGGATCAAACCTGCGTCTCCTGCATTGACAGGCAAAGTCCTTACCACTGAGCCACCTGGGAAGCCCAATTATCTGTATAAATGATAAAAAAAACTCAATAATATTAATAAGATATTTTTCCTGGTAAACAAACTATGTTTGAATAAATAAAGTTAAATAAATAAGGCATGGAAAATATCTAGGCTTCTTATGAATTTTTAAAATTAGTTAATAAATAGTAAACAGGTGAGAAGATCATTACAGACATTTAGTCTTATTTCTTAGGGAGTGTTTCTCTTTAATCACTACATTCATTTGTTCATCTAGGGCGGTATATTTTTCACAAACATGCAAGTTCTGTCTGCATTTGTCTTTTTATGTGATGGTGACTGTCGTGTGTGTGTGTGTGTGTGTGTGTGTGTGTGTTTCCCCTTGGTCACTAATTATCTTTTAGGAAGATCATGAAGTCTATACAAAAATATATTCTTATAGTAAGCTAAATGCCAAGAATTGAAATGTTCATATTATAGGTTATTTCATTTAACCTTCAAAATAATTGTATGAAACAGATTCATTTTTTTCACTCCACAAATGCTTATTGAGCTACTAATAATTATAAACTCTTTTGAGACTTTGAGGCACATGGTAAAATAAGGTTGCCAAAGGCCCCTGCCCTCTTAGAAATTACATTCTGAAGGGAAGAAACATCCAGAAGGAAGAGAGTTAGGACATATGACCGTGTAATAGTGACCAATGCAGTTATGCCTTACTGCGTGACAAGCTGTCTCAAAATTTAGTGACTTAGGACAGCTCTTCATTTAGGCTCATTTTCAGCTGGTTGCAGTGTGGCTAGGCTTAGCTGTCTGGCTTTGCTGATCGAGGCTGGGCTAAGTTGATCTCGGAGCAACTTCTGAAAGTGCTCTCAGCTTCCAGATCAGCTGGAGACTGGCCAAGAGTATCTTCAACTGAAACAGTTCATGTGTGCTTCTGATGGTCTCTCCTGTTAGATTTTTCACATTATGGTGGTTAAAGGGGTTTCAGCTACAGCAGAGATCCTTGGGGAAAATAACATTCTTGCCTCAGTTTCATTCTTCTGAGTGTATGCTGAATAAAAGTGATCATATTATCCACAAATCTTCCTGTTTCATTTGTCAGGGTTGAAAACCCATGAGAAAAACAAGACTCATTCTGCTGAGGGAGTGGTAGAAGTAAACTTTTGAAATCTACCCTTGTGCCAAGATGTATATTTGTTGAACTTCAAACCAGTTATGTGATTCTCATTTAGAGAAAAACTATTTTACTATGACCACTCTAATGAGTCAAGTCTATAATAATGGACTTATGTGATATTCCAGGTAAGGGTAAAAAAAATAATTTGGGGGGAAATACAGATACTGCTTTTTTATAATATTCTCCTACATATTTCTCTTACACTTGTCTCAGTGAGATGCTTTCTCATCTATCCACCTGGCCTGTCAAACACTAATACAATATTAAAAAGATAACGCTGAGCAGGACTTACATTGGGAGAAGTAAAAAAACTATGCAATTTTTATTATCATAGGGAAGCAAGAAAGATATACAGATATCCTTAGAGATACTACAGATTTGCTTCCAGACCACCACAATAAAGCAAATTCAAAATAAAGTGAATCACATAAAAATTTTGGTTTCCCAGTGCATGTTAAAGTTATGCTTAGACTACACTGTAGTCTGTTAAGTGTACAATATCATTATATCCAGAAAACAATCTACCTAACTTAATTTTAAAATATTCTAGGCCAAAATATGATAACTGTCTTCCTGAGCTTTCAGTGAGTCATAATTATTTTACAATGGTAACATCAGAGATCACTGATCACAAATCATTATAACATATATAACCAAAATGAAAAATTTAGAATAATGGTGGGAATTACCAAAGTGCAGCACAGAGACATAAGGTGAACAAATGCTGTTGAAAGATAGTACTGATAGAAATTGCTTGACAGAAGGCCATCACAAACTTTCAATGTGTAAAAAGGCAGTAAATTGAGATACAAGGAGGTATACCTATACAGAATCAGCGCCAGACCCTTCATATAAGGTGTTCAGTGAAGAGAAGGTACAGAAGATCATCATATAGGGAAGAATCATATATACACTCTAGAAAATTTAGAGTTATTTTGGTCCTTATTTTAAAGTGTTTTAAAATAAAATATTTTGTTGTGTGGAAATGCTATAATGTAGAAAATACTATAACGTTACATTGGAATTAGAAGTATCAATATTCACTCATGTACAACAAAATTACTTCTTTGTTCTGTTGAATAATCATCATATTCCAGCAACAGCATCATGCCTAGCACCCAGATCATGGTTTCTCATATTAGCCACTTGGAAATCTTCCATTGTGAAATGTCTGCTCAAATCTTTTCCCTGTTTTTATTAGATTGTTCCTGTTTCTTGTGATGGAGTTTAAGGACCTCTTTCTGTATTCTAGGTAAGGGTTCATTATCACATTTGTGTTTGAGGAATTAATAATTCTTAATTATGATGAAGTCCAGTGTACTTTTTAAAAATTTTCTTTGTTGTTCAGGTGCTAAGTAATGTCCGACTCTTTGAGACCCCATGAACTTCAGCACCCAGGCTTCCCTGTCCTTCACAATCTCCAGAAGCCTGCTCAAACTCATGTCCCTTGAGCCAGTGACATCATCCAGCTGTCTCATACTCTGTTGCCCTCTTTTCCTCTTGCCCTCCATCTTTCCCAGAATCAGAGTCTTTTCTAGTGAGCTGGCTCTTCACATAAGGTGGTCAAAGTATTGGAGCTTCAGCTTGAGCTTCAACATCACTCCTGCAATGAATATTCAGGGTTGATTTCCTTTAAGATTGACTGGTTTGACCTCCTTGCTGTCCAAGGAATTCTCAAGAGTCTTCTCCAACACCACAGTTCAAAAGCATTAGTTCTTTGGCATTCAGACTTCTTTATATTTTAATACTCACATTTATACATGACTACTGGGAAAACCATGGCTTTGACTATATGAATCTTTATCAGCAAAATGTCTCTGCTTTTTAATTTGCTGTCTAGGTTTGTCATAGCTTTTCTTACAAGGAGCCAGTGTCTTTTAATTTTGTGGCTACAGTCACCACCACAATGATTTTGGAACTCAAGAAAATAAAATTTGTCACTACTTCCACTTTTTCCCCTTCTATTTGCCATGAAGTGATGGGACCAGATGCCATGATCTTAGTTTTCTGAATGCTGAATTTTAAGCCAGCTTTTTCACTTTCTTCTTTCATGCTCATCAAGAGGCTCTTTAGTTCCTCTTCACTTTCTGCAATTAGAGTGGTATCATTTGTATATCCGTGGCTGTTGATAATTCTCCCAGCAGTCTTGATTCCAGCTTGTGATTCATTCAGCCTGGCATTTTGCATGATGTACTCTGCGTATAAGTTAAATAAGCGGGATGACAATATACAGGCCTGGTGTACTCTTTTCCCAGTTTTGAATCAGTCCATTGTTCTTTGTCTATTTCTAACTGTTGCTTCGTGAGCTGCATACAGTTTCTCAGGAGACAGGTAAGGTCTGGTATCAACATCTTTAAAAAATTTTTCCATATTTTGTTGTGATCCACACAGTCAAAGGCTTTGGCATAGTCAATGAAGCAGAAGTAGATATTTTTCCTGGGATTCCTTCACATTTTCTATGACTGGTGAATGTTGGCCATTTGATTTCTGGTTTCTCTGTCTTTCTAAACCCAACTTGTATATCTGGAAGTTCTTGGTTCATTACTACTGATGTCTAGCTTGGAGGATTTTGACCATTACCTTGCTCAATGTGAAGTAAGTGCAGTTATACCATAGTTTGAACATTCTTTGCCATTTCCTTTCTTTGAAATTGGAATAATAACTGACCTTTTCCAGTCCTGTGGCCACTGCTGAGTTTTCTGAATTTGCTGGCATATTGAGTGCAGCACTGTAACAGCATCATCTTTTAGGATTTGAGATAGATCACCTTGGATGCCATCACCTCCACTAGCTTTGTTTCTTGTAATGCTTCCTAAGGCCTACCTGACTTCACACTCCAGGATATCTGGCTTTGGGTCTGTGACCACACTATCATGGCTTTCTGGGTCATTAAGACCTATTTTGTACAGTTTTTCTGTGTATTCTTGCCACCTCATCTTAATCTCTTCTGTTCCTATTAGGTCCATACCATTTCTGTCCTTTATCATGTCCATCCTTGCATGAACTGTTCCTTTCATATCTCCAGTTTTCCTGAGGAGATCTCTAGTCCTTCCCATTCTATTGTTTTTCTCTATTTCTTTCCATTGTTCATTTAAAAAGGCCTTCTTATCACTCCTTGCTATTCTCTGAAACTGCATTCAGTCGAGTATATCTTTCCCTTTCTCACTTGCCTTTCACAGCTCTTCTTTTTGCAGCTGTTTGTAAAGCCTCTTCAGATAACCATTTTGCCTTCTGGCATTTCCTTTTCTTTGGCTTTATTTTGGTCACTGCCTGTTGTATAGTGTTATGAACTTTAGGCCATAGTTCTTCATGCACTCAGTCTATCAGATGTAATCCCTTGAATCTATTTGTCACCTCCACTGTATAATCATAGAATTTGCTTTAGGTCCTCCCTGAATGGTCTAGTGGTTTTCCCTACTTTCTTCAATTTAAGTGTGAATTTGGCAATAAGGAGTTCATGATCTGAGCCACAGTCAGCTCCTGGTCTTGTTTTTGCTGACTGTATAGAGCTTCTCCATCTTCAGCTGCAAAAAATATAATCAATCTGATTTCACTGTTGACCATCTGGTGATGTCCATGTGTAGAGTCTTCTCTTGTGTTGTTGGAAGAGGGTATTTGCTATGACCAGTGCATTCTCTTGGCAAAACTCTGTTAGCCTTTGCCCTGCTTCATTCTGTACTCCAAGGCTGAACTTGCCTGGTTGCTCCATGATCTCTTGACTTCCTACTTTTGAATTCCAACCCCCTCTGATGAAAAAGACATTTTTTAGGTGTTAGTTCTAGAAGGTCTTGTAGGTGTTCACAGAACTGGTCAACATCAGCTTCTTCAGCTTTCGTGGTGGCAGTTCTCGAGGCAAGAATACCGGAGTGATTTGCCATTTCCTCCTGCAGAGGACTACATTTTGTCAGAACTCTCCACCATGACCCATCCATCTTGGGTAGCCCTGCATGGCATGCCTCATAATTTCATTGAGTTATGCAAGCCCCTTTGCCATGACAAGGCTATAGTCCATGAAGGGTGTCCTTTTATAGTTATTGCCTTTCTGTCTTCTGCACAAAAATCTTTGCCTACCAGTAGGTTACAGATATTCTTCTTATGTTTTCTTCTAAAAGCTTTATAGTTTTTCTTTCATGTACAAGTTTAAAGTCTATCTAAAATAAACTTTGAATGTATTTCTTTTATTAAATACCATGAAGTGCTTAATAAAAAAACTTAATAAATTCATATAATCTTGTTTTCTTGGTATGTGTTCCACCATCTGTCCTTTAAAGTCGACTGTATTAAAGTATTTCAAAGAATGTATACAACTACCCTATACTTGTAATAACTGAATAATTATATAAATTTGCTGTGTTTTAACAAATAGAAATGCACATAAAAGTAAACATTTGTGGAGATTTTTATGTGATTCACAAAGATTTTCTCTTTACTGATATTTTTCATTAAGTCTCTCAACAAATAGGTGGTAAATGTTTATTATATACTTAGCATTGTTTTAGGTGCTAGAGACACTTGAAAAATCAGGCAGAAAATGTTCCTGCTCCCCTTAGATTTCAGTTCAGTTCAGTTAGTTCAGTTCAGTCACTCAGTTGTGTCCGACTCTTTGCAACCCCATGAACTGCAGCACGCCAGGCCTGCCTCTCCATTACCAACTCCCAGAGTCCACCGAAACCCACGTCCATCGAGTCGGTATTGCCATCCAATGATCTCATCCTCTGTCGTCCCCTTCTCCTCCTGCCTTCAGTCTTTCCCAGCATCAGGGTCTTTTCAAATGAGTCAGCTCTTAACATCAGGTAGCCAAAGTATTGGAGTTTCAGCTTCAACATCAGTCCTTCCAATGAACACCCAGGACTGATCTTTAGGATGGACTGGTTGGATCTCCTTGCAGACCAAGGGACTCCCAAGAGTCTTCTCCAACACCACAGTTCAAAAGCATCAGTTCTTCAGTGCTAACCTTCCTTTATAGTCCAACTCTCACATCCATACATGACCACAGGAAAAACCATAGCCCTGACTAGATGGACCTTTGTTGGCAAAGTAATGTCTCTGCTTTTTAATATGCTGTCTAGGTTGGTCATAACTTTCCTTCCAAGGAGTAAGCGTCTTTTAATTTCATGGCTGCAATCACCATCTGAAGGCATTTTGGAGCCCCCAAAAATAAAGTCAGCCACTGTTTCCACTGTTTCCCTATCTATTTGCCATGAGGTGATGGGACCAGATGCCATGATCTTAGTTTTCTGAATGTTGAGCTTTAAGCCAACTTTTTCACTCTCCTCTTTCAGTTTCATCAAGAGGCTCTTTAGTTCTTCTTCACTTTCTGCCATAAGGGTGGTGTCATCTGCATATCTGAGGTTATTAATGTTTCTCCCGGCAATCTAGATTCCAGCTTTTTCTTCCTCCAGCCCAGTGTTACTCATGATGTACTCTGCATATAAGTTAAATAAGCAGGGTGACAATATACAGCCTTGACGTGCTCCTTTTCCTATTTGGAACAGGTCATTGTTCCATATCCAGTTCTAACTGTTGCTTCCTGACCTGCATACAGGTTTCTCAAGAGGCAGGTTAGGTGGTCTGGTATTCCACATCCTTTTCAGAATTTTCCACAGTTTATTGTGATCCACACAGTCAAAGGCTTTGGCATAGTCAATAAAGCAGAAATATATGTTTTTCTGCAACTCTCTTTTTTTTTGATGATCCAGCAGATGTTGGCAATTTGATCTCTGTTTCCTCTTCCTTTCTAAAACCAGCTTGAACATCTGGAAGTTCATGGTTCACATATTACTGAAGCCTGATTTGGGGAATTTTAAGACTTACTTTACTAGCATGTGAGATGAGTGCAATGTGCGGTAGTTTGAGCATTCTTTGGCATTGCCTTTCTTTGCGATTGGAATGAAAACTGACCTTTTCCAGTCCTGTGGCCACTGCTGAGTTTTCCAAATTTGCTGGCATATTGAGTGCAGCACTTTCACATCATCATCGTTCAGGATTTGAAATAGCTCAACTGGAATTCATTCCATCACTTCGACTAGTTTTGTTCATGGTGCTGCTTCCTAAGGCCCACTTGACTTCACATTCCAGGATGTTGGCTCTAGGTGGGTGATCACAGCATTGTGATTATCTGGGTCATGAAGATCTTTTCTGTACAGTTCTTCTGTGTATTCTTGCCACCTCTTCTTAATATCTTCTGCTTCTGTTAGGTCCATACCATTTCTGTCATTTATTGAGCCCATCTTTGCATGAAATGTTCCATTGGTATCTCTAATTTTCTTGAAGAGATCTCTAGTCTTTCCCATTCTGTTGTTTTCCTCGATTTCTTTGCATTGATCACTGAGGAAGGCTTTCTTATCTCCCCTTGCTATTCTTTGGAACTCTGCATTCAAATGGGTATATCTTTCCTTTTCTCCTTTGCTTTTCACTTTCCTTCTTTTCACAGCTATTTTTAAGGCCTCCTCAGACAGCTATTTTGCTTTTTTGCATTTCTTTTTCTTAGGGATGATCTTGATTCCTGTCTCCTGTACAGTGTCACAAACCTCCGTCCATAGTTCATCAGGCACACTGTCTATCAGATCTAGTCCCTTAAGTCTATTTTTCACTTCCACTGTGAAGGGATTTGACTGTGTAAGGGATTTGATTTAGGTCATACCTGAATAGTCTAGTGGTTTTCTCCACTGTCTTCAGTATCAGTCTGAATTTGGCAATAAGGAGTTCATGATCTGAGCCACTGTCAGCTCCTGGTCTTGTTTTTGCTGACTGTATAGAGCTTCTCCATCTTTGGCTGCAAAGAATATAATTTGGTGATGTCCATGTGTAGAGTCTTCTCTTGTGTTTTTGGAAGAGGGTGTTTGCTATGACCAGTGCATTCTCTTGGCAGAACTCTATTAGCCTTTGCCCTGCTTCATTCCATACTCCAAGGCCAAATTCGCCAGTTACTCCAGGTGTTTCTTGACTTCCTACTTTTGCATTCCAGTCCCCTATAATGAAAAGGAAAACTTTTTTGGGTGTTATTTCTAGAATGTCTTGTAGGTCTTCATAGAACTGTTCAACTTGAACTTCTTCAGCGTTACTGGTTGGGGCATAGACTCGGATTGCTGTCGTATTGAACAGTTTGCCTATGAACAGAAATCATTCTATTGTTTTTGAGATCCAAATAGTGCATTTCAGACTTTTTTGTTGACTGTGATGGCTACTCCATTTTGTCTAAGCAATTCCTGCCCATAGTAGTAGATATAATGCTCATCTGAGTTAAATTCACCCCTTCCAGTCCATCTTAGTTCACTGATTCCTAGAATGTTGATGTTCACTCTTGTCATCTCTTGTTTGACCACTTTGAATTTGCCTTGATTCATGGACCTAAAATTCCAGGTCCATGCAATATTGCTCTTTACAGCATCGAACTTTGCATCTATCACCAATCCATTCACAGCTTACCGTTAGTTGGATATTAAGTGGATGACTCAGATTTTCTACTTTTTAAAAACAAGGTACTGATAACTTTTTTAACAAAAATCCTCATATAAGAAATTTACCAGGGAATTGCATGACAGTTGAGCTAGACCAAGTATTCCAGTGCTTTTTAAAAAGTAGTTTACTCATTTAGGAAAAGGTCACTTTGATCTGAAACATTTATTAAAATCAGGCCATGAGCTATAAAGAAGCTAGGGAAAAAGAAGCAGAGTCTAAGCATTTACACAGAACATGTAAGAAATTGTTCAGTTTTTTTTCTTGTCATACAGATTGTTCTCTCGAGAGTTCAAAAATTCAGATATCTTAACCACCAATACAGCCAATGTTTGGGTATAGGTTCTATATACTCTTCTAGGCTTTAGGATTTAAAGACGTTTAAGATATATAAAAGACCAGTCCTTGCTGACATCTAGAGCTTTGTATGATCCCTTGTCCCATGGGTAGTAGTGGTAGCTGCATGCCAAGTCACTCAGTCATGTCTGACCCTTTGCGACCCGATGCACTGTAGGCCGCCAGGCCCCTCTGTCCATGGATTTTCCAGGAAAGAATACTGGAGTGGGTTGCCATGCCCTCCTCCAGAGGGATCTTTTGGACTCAAGGATTGAACCCATGTTTTATGTCTCTTGCATTGGCTGGAGGGTTCTTTGCCACTAGCCCCACTGGGGAAGCCCGAGGAGTGATGGTAGAAATGACAAAATGACAGGGATCATGGAAGTCGTAGTTAGAATTCACTATGTGCACAATATGGAGAAGGAAATGGCAACCCACTCCAGTGTTCTTGCCTGGAGAATCCCAGGGACGGGGGAGCCTGGTGGGCTGCCGTCTATGGGGTCACACAGAGTCGGACATGACTGAAGCGACTTAGCAGCATGTGCACAAAGAGTTCATAGTCTTTAAGTATTGGTTTTTCTGTCAATTTAGGAAAGTAAACTTTCACCAAATCCTTTATTCCTTTATTATAGATCTCTTATTAGTGATTACAAGCCCATATGCAGATCAGATGGGATTTTTTTTGCCTGAATCCAAGTTTTGGAGTCATTTTTACTATTATTACCACTGTGGACAAGTGGCTTAACCTCCCTAAGACTTAGCTTTCTCCTCTGTAACATGGAATTCTTAGGGTTGACTCTAACTTGCTGGTAGAGTGAATTTGAGGCTTAAAGGAGATCATGCCTAAAATAGTTTACAACAGGGCCAGGAGCATCACAAGCTAAAACTAACACAACTTCGTAAATTAACTATATCTCAGTTTTAAAAATTCCAAGATATCCTAACCTTCAGGTCCAGACAACAAATTGATACCTAGAGCTGATCCCGGGCCCTCCTCTTCTCTCTCTCACACTGCCAGCTGCTCTGAGAGAAATGTAACGTGGACCAACCAGACAGAGGGCATATTCCCTTCAGGGCCTGGGACAGATAATGCCTTTTCCATGGCAAAGACCAACCTCTGCCAAACCAAATCACTTGGCACAATTTCCAACTCAAAATTCACTTCTTCATCGATTTGCTCAGGAACTCCCTTCTCGACAGACAGCCTGGGAGAGACAGTGAACGTGCTTTGTACACAGCAGGTGCCTAGTAGAGGCCCTCAGTGTGCTGCTAAGAAACCAAGACAAAGGGCACTCTATAGTCAGATACAGTGTGCTCATCCAGGCCACCTCCACTGTGCCCCTGCGAGGGCTTCTGGATGCTGCCCGCCTTCGGGGCTTGCTCTGCAGAGAAGGCCCTGCCCGCCTGCTGCACAGCCTCTCCTACACTGTGGGGCATCAACCCCAGCCCCACAAGATTTTCAGGCTGAGGCAAGTGGAGTGCCCGTCTGTGGTCATGTCCCTGCTGCGGTCCTAGGCGGCTCTGTGAGTCTTCTGTGGAGTTGAGCTTCCCCTACACGAGTGCTTTTTGCTTGGTAGTGGACATGCTTACGGTCTTAACAAGTATTTCCAGACTGTCTCCTCTCTAAAAGATATTAAAAAGTACTGCAGTGTTTATCATATGCTACTATTTGTGGGACAAGTTACATATATATATATATATATATATATATATATATATATATATATATATCTCCTTTGGGTTTCTCTTCCTTCTATAATGCCTGTGTTTTACCTCTTGTAAGGTTGGCACTTTCTTCTAGGGCATGAAGAATACAATTCAAAGATAAATAAATAATCAAATATAAAAGGATATAAAATTTATAATCAATGACTTCCCTTCCTTTGTTGAATGAATTTAACAGTTATCTTCTTTATTACTGACTGCTCTCTATTTTTAATATATATAATGACTACTGCATAAAAATACCGCTATATAAACTGAAATTAACAATGCTTCTGCTAAAGATAGCGTAACTATGAATATATCTATATATTTAAAGTATTCCAAAAAGGAAAAATACTTGACATGAACTGTTCTGACATTTAAATCTTTTCTTACTCCCGTCAGCTCTGTCACAATGAATGACAAAGGTAGTATTAATAGCCATACATTTTTCTGAAAATTAATTTCCTAACATATTTCTAACATTTTCTAATTTTCTAACATTGACAAGGCAGATGTATATGTTTACACTTTAAAAATCTTTAATTTACAGTTAAATATCATATTTTACATGCATATGTGTCCTTATTTAGAGGAAATAAAATGTTTATTTATTTTTTGACCCACTGATTTGAATTTAATTTAGTTTTTCCATATCTAAGTGCATTTATCCACTGAACATTTTCAAGTTCCTGTTACTCTTTGAATAACTGCATTCTCATAGATTATAAAATTTGCAAAGTTTCGGTTAATACTAACTCTGTTGTTTTGGTGAGTAGTTTTTCAAGTGCTACTCTCCGGACCTTGGAGAAAATATTTTGTTCTGTGTGCATTTAGCAAAATTCCTGGACTATTTCTTGGTGAATGTGTACAGATCCCAATCCAAGACAATATTTTTCCATTTTGTTGGTAAATCTTAGAATACGTTCACAAAACTAATTTTATTTTATTACCATGTCTCATGTTTTCCTATTTCCTTTCTCCAAGTTATAGAAAATCCATAAACGTTGGGCATATTCAATGTCCTCTGCAACTCAATGTCAGTCAGTCTCTATACTTCCACAGTCCCGGGCAGGGCTAAACAGGAAGGAGTGTGTGACCCTCTACTGACCAACTATGTGCTGGGAAATCTTGGAACCTGAGTTGACCGTTATCTGAACAATGACAAAATGAGATCCACCGTAGAGCTTAATATGAAGATCAAATTAGTTAATAGAGAAGAGGATACATTGGACACTTAACCATGAAACCCACCAGTAGTAAAGGAATACTAAGAAGTAATCTTTCCAATCTCCAATTGATGCAATGTCTCCTTCAACACGCCTCCAATCATACAATGTGTCAAGACTCCTAGAACAACATCCAACTCTCTAACCGTGGTGGTAGCTGCTCATATCAGCTATTTCTTTTATTTCTTCTAAGATGCTACCTTTCCCTGGGACACATGCAATTAAAACTATGCCTTTGAAGTAAAGCTTTAGTTTTACTAAAAACTATAGCCGCTTCCTTTTCCTGGGATTCCTGGCAAGATGCTTCTGTCCAACTCCTACATGTAGTTCAATCCCAACCCCTCCTTGACAGCACTTCTTCCCTCCAACTCCGTTAATTTCTGTCTTACCTGAAGGGTCAGTAGACACTCCATCTGCTACATCAATATACATGAAAAATACTCCATAGACCAAATCTTAAGAATATCGGTTTTTATCCCTTGTCTTTTCTTACCTAATGGACAACTTTTTGGATGAATATGGAGAGAAAAGAAAGTTACTTAATTTCTTATCTCATAAACTTTTAATCAAACTCTATTGGTTTATTTTCCTTTTTTCCTCATAAATTGCAATGGTTTAGATTGCTTATTTACAAATAGTCTCTCTTTAAAAAAGATATTTAATATGACATTGTGTGGGCATTGAAGGCTGATTCTTTACCTTCTGCACTCTCAGGGAAACCCTGATACTACCACAGACATAAAAAGTAAAAGTCTCTGGAAGGAAACATGTGTATATTTAAAACAAACAAATGAACAAGGACTTCCCTGGTGGTTAAGACTTCAGTTTCCAAGGAAGGAGACGTAGATTTGATGCCTAATTGGGAAACTAAGATCCCACATGCCGCTTGACCAAAAACCAAAACATAAAACAGAAGCAATACTGTAACAAATTCAATAAAGATTTTAAAAAGAAATAAAAAGGAATTGAGGGTTAGGATTGGGCTGATAGAATCAAGGCTTGGAGACAGACTTCACTGTTTACATTTTTTTAATTTTGAATCATGGGAGTATATTTCTCATTTAAATATTAAATAACAAACATTTAACATAAAATTTTAAAAGTCCAGGGGAGTCTAATATGAAACTCATTCATCAAAAAGCCTGTAAACTCGTAAGTTTGCAGGAGAGAAAACAATGTAGCTGGTTTTGTCCCTGTTTACACCCTTGTCTATTTTTCCTACATTACGCAGGATGACACTCTTGACATCTCTGAAGGGCTGGAGCTGGGACAAGGAGAGAAAGAAGGGACATGAGGCTTTACTTCAAAGGCATAGTTTTAATTGCGTGTTTGGCAGAAGAGTTTATTTTTATTTTTTTTCCTTTATTTTAATTTACAATACTGTAATGGTTTTGCCATACATTGACATGAATCCACCACGGGTGTACATGCGTTCCCAAACATGAACCCCCCCCCTCCCTCCCCATAACATCTCTCTGGGTCATCACCGTGCACCAGCCCCAAGCATGCTGTATCCTGCATCGGACATAGACTGGCGATTCGATTCTTACATGATAGTATACATGTTACAATGCCATTCTCCCAAATCATCCCACCCTCTCCCTCTCCCTCCGAGTCCAAAAGTCCGTTATACACATCTGTGTCTTTTTTGCGGTCTTGCATACAGGGTCGTCATTGCCATCTTTCTAAATTCCATATATATGCGTTAGTATACTGTATTGGTGTTTTTCTTTCTGGCTTACTTCACTCTGTATAATCCCAGTCCAGCTGCACTGCAGTCGGGTTCTGCCTGTGCACAGGCAGGCGCTGTGCTCCGCGTCACGTTCACTCTGAGGACCCTGGGATGGAGCAGCCCCCATCTGTTGCATCCAGTCACTCTGCCAGTTACTGTAGCAGAAGGAAAGGACCAGTGACAAATCATGTCGTAGTTCTTGAAAGTGTCCACTCAGAAGTCACCCTGGCCACTCCAGGTGACATACCCTGGGTGGAGACTTGCAGTTCTTCCATGTGTCCAAAAATATCAAATTGATGACAAACGCACTGATAAATATTTTCTGAGGAATATCAGTCAAAAGCAGAAGTCCTTTTAAGTTTTAATTTGGTTGTTTCCTGAGCCCCAATATTTTGAGGGTTTCATATGAAATTCACATAACTAAAAAATAATACGCCTGTGCCTCAGCCCCTGCTCCAGACTTTCTCCTCTGCCTCTCTCCTTGTTCTCTTTCTTTTGAGTTTCTCTTATCTTTTTCTTTGACCTCACCCTGAAAACAGTTTTTCCCATAAGTCACCAGGAAAACAGAAAACAACATAAAATGGTACTATCTGGAGGCCCCCTAAAGTCTGAATTGTCCAGTATTGCCAGAACAGCACTGAGACCTGAGCAGCTCTGCTCTTCTGTAGCTTTTCTCTCCAGAAGGAGCTTACAGGGTAGTTCTTGCTACGAAGATGAAACTACAAGCCCTTACTCAAGGAGGACCGGTGGCAATTATTTTTGCCCTATGCTTTCTTCCAGGGTCATTTCTTCCTCTTGTGTCTGTTGCCTCTTCTCTAAGTCAGGAGAAGACACTCTTGAGACTCAGTAACTTGCACTGTGTCAACCCGCTGTGACTATGAGGGAAACATGGGCTGGGATGTATGGAATAGATATTGATTTTAGTTATACCACCAGAGACATTTTGAATTAATGCAGTTGGTGAATAAAACAGAAATCAAATGTTTATGTCCTTTTCCAGTTAGTGGGAGAAAGAAGTAGAAAGAACAAAGAAATAGAACCTTGGTGTCTGTCTGGTGTGTTTCAGATATAAATTTAAAAGCCTATAAAGTCTTTACAATGCCAAATTTCTCATTGCTGGGATATCAAGTGAAATGCTCTGTAAAATATATCCTGTTTTGCTAGATTTGATGGAGACAATTTTCTGAAACTGTCAAATTGCTCAGTGAGATTAACTCTTCTCCAAGAAACCATGGAAATTTTAGCATCTAAAAAAGAGAGGAGGGGAAATACAGTGGGCTCAGCTGAGAAGCAATCTTGGAGCTGGTAATTATGTCACATCTGTCTGGAGATACAAGTTGGCCTTTAAGGGAGTGAATGGGATAACAACTTAATTAAAGATGGGTTAGATTACATGCAAATTACTTGCTATTATTACTGGAGAAATCTGCTAAAACAGACAACTGGGAAAGCACTGTTTTTCATTTTTCTTGAGGGAATAACTCGACACAGCAGGAGAATTTAACTAGCTTTTCTGGATATAAGTTTTAGTTCTGATGTGTGGATGGATATCATCTGCATATCTGATGTTGTTGATATTTCTCCTGGCAGTCTTGATTCCAGTTAGTATTTCATCCAGCCTGGCATTTCACATGATGTACTCTACATGTAAGTTAGAAGAACAGGATAACAACATACAGCTTTGTCGTAACCCTTTCCCAATTTTGAACCAGTCGGTTGTTCCTTGAAGGTCTTTAACCTTTGCTTACAGTTTCCTAGGAGACAGGTAAGGTGGTCTGGTATTCCCATCTCTAAGAATTTTCCACAGTTTATTGTGATGCTTTCACATAGTTGATGCTTTCACATAGTCAAAGGCTTTCACATAGTTAATGAAGCAGATGTTTTACTGGAATTCCCTTGCTTTTTCTATGATCCAACAAATATTGGCAATTTGATCTCTGGTTCCTCTGCCTTTTCTGAGTCCAGCTTGTACATCTGGAAGTTCCCAATTCATGTACTGCTGAAGCCTAGTTTGAAGGATTTTTAGCATAACCTTACTAGCCTGTGAAATGAGCTAGTAAGATAGTTTGAACATTCTTTGTCATTGCCCTTCTTTGGTATTGGAATAAAAACTGACCTTTTCCAATACTGTGGTCACTGCTGAGTTTTCTAAATTTGCTGACATGTGAGTGCAGCACTTTAACAGCATCATTTTAAATATGATGTTATTATTGAAATTTATCTTTAAAATATCTTCAATACAGCTGTTATATATGGCTATTAATATAATAAATCCTGCTCCTTAGTCAAAATCCTGTTAGTCTCACAAGTGTTATGATTTCAACCATAAATTATAAGATCATGGTCATACTAGGTAGGAATTTGTTGACCTCAGTAAATCTGAGGTTACTTCATGGCTGATCTGAGAAAGTAACAGTAATACGTTGCAAACCCTTTGGGATAGTGAAAATGTTAGGGAGTATGTTTTCCCACATGCTGCAATCCATAGTAAGCAATTATTAAAGTCAAGGTAGAATGAGAATATATAGTTAAATAAATATTATGATCACATTATGGAACACTATTCACCATCATTTGTGGCTATGATTATAAATTCTGACCCACAGTTGAGAACTGCATAATGCTTTATTTGATTGACTAATTAATGTAGATCTCATGGCCAACAAGGGGCAAAGAGTCTGAGAAGATTATCTAGGAATGTAAAAGTCATCATTTTGTCATCATTTTGTTGAGACCCAAACAAATAATTATATATATAGAGAGAGAATTGTATTTCATATGTGTCTTATGAAAATTCAGTAGGAAGCTCAGCAATTGTTTGAGCCAACAGACTTTTCTTTTGTGGGAGAAGGGAGGAGGTAAGAGGGAAGTATTTTATCACTGACTTTGTTAAGAATTGCCAGGAAAGGATGACAGTAATAATAAAAAACTTGTAGTTATAGATGTTTAGAAATTCTTTCAGATAATCCACTCCTCAGTTATCTGCTCCTGGGGCAGACAACTTCCTCCAATTCACCCTTGTCTACATGACTGCCTAAATATTTATATTTTAGTATTTTCTTTTAGTGTCTATTAAAAATTACAATTAATTGACTACCAAAGTTTTGCACTTTTTCAGTAGTAGCAATTCAGGGTTTAAACTTCACTGGTTATTACTAACGTTTGGGGTCTTCATGCTATATTGTAGCAGAAACATCATATGAATCCTCTGCCTGGGTCTGGGTAGACAACAACAATGGCATCTTGCTTCAGAATGCCTCCAAACATATATTACAAGAACAAACACTAATCCTTGTAAGACAACTGGAAATGAAGTCATCACTTTGAGCTGAAAGCAGGGAGGTTATTAAATGCATTTTCCATGTGCTTTGTAAATAAACACAAGTTCAAATGAAAAATCCTTCAGTGAGGTCTAATCAAAGGCAGTTGATGGTTACCATTTTGCTTATATTCTAACAGAAAGCTAGTTAATGCTATTCATTGAACTATATTATTCTTTCTGCTTATAAAATATAATGAAGAAAAAATGACAGTAGCTGTAGAGTTAATTAACATTAAGTTGGTTTAGTTTTTAGACAGTGGCACCCTCTACTAAAGACACTGGCATGAGAAAAACCATTAAAAATACTAGATGTCAGTAAAAAAAAAAAAAAAGAAAGAAAAGTTGTTTTGTCAGTATTTAGACTGTTGAGGTGACTTCAGTCTAGCTTTGCTTCTGAAGACCCAGTAGTAAATGTACATTTTCAGGTGAATGCTTGGTACACCATTGCTCCATTAAGCCACTTAAGGG
Organism: Budorcas taxicolor; assembly: GCF_023091745.1. Taxonomy (NCBI): domain Eukaryota; kingdom Metazoa; phylum Chordata; class Mammalia; order Artiodactyla; family Bovidae; genus Budorcas; species Budorcas taxicolor. The sequence continues at coordinate 1,625,880 of NC_068922.1, forward strand.
CGGGTGGAGGCATGAAAAAGCATTGCCATCTGCTTTGTTGCTCATCTCTTTGTTTATATTTATGCTTTCTTTTGAGGAACTACATTAGGGAACACTTACTCACCATTATTTCTGGCAGTGACTATAATTTTATGATCCACAGTGCAGGACTGAATAATATTTGACTAATTGATTAATACAGATTTTGTGGATAATAAGGGACAAAGAGCCTGAGAAGATATTCTCAGACATCATCATTTTGTCTACTGTGTCTGAGCCCTAAAGATTTTGTGATATTAGAGGGAGTTTAGTGTCGAGTATGATGAGGATCTTGTTTGTTCTAGTAACCAAATGACTTCAGAACTGGGACAGGTTGCTTCCAAGTGAGAAATTTTCACTAGTCAAAATGAATCCTCTATATTCATAACAAAATTAATTGTCTGAATTGTATTTTGGGGGATAATACTGATCTTTTTAATCTGTAATTTTTAAATTTACTCTTCTCACAGAAGAAGTGAATTAATTTTTAATTACTGTTCTGCAGAAGTTAATTAAACCTCAGCTGGACTACTTCTAAAGGAGAGGATTTTTACCATGTATGCACCTAAATTTTTTTAGATAGAACAACCATTATTTTAAGTAGAAGCAGAAAAAATGTTTTGTATTCTAAAATTTCAGTCCATATGACTTAAATTTTATTGGATTTGTGGTTAAGTGATCGATTATTTTGGAATTAAAAGAATGATGAAGTTCTAATCACAAAACTATAAAGTGTGCAATCACCACTTTTAAACTATTTCTTATTCGTTAAGATAGTGTGAGCATTTACAGAAAAATATGTAAATAAACTATAAATAAGTTACTGTTTCATAACAAAAATCACAATTTAGACACGGGTGATATAGTTTCAGTTTGTTGTTTATTCAGTTGCCGCGTCATGTCCAACTCTTTGCTACTCCACGGACTGCAGCCGGGCCTCCCTGTCCTTCACCATCTCTCAGAATATGCCCAAGTTCATATCCATTACATCGGTGATGCAAGCCAACGATCTCATGCTCTGTCGCCTTCTTCTTCTGCCTTCAATCTCCCAGCATCCGGGTCTTTTTAAGTTATTTTAATCATTTCATAGAAGTTAGTGTTACTAAATAGTTTCTTTTCTTCGCTGTGATTGTGTTTGGGGAACGTATTGAAGCTGTGTGAATATAAACCGACTACAACTTCTCTAAAATATTCTTTAAATGAGTTGGTTTAGATTTTTGAAGAATTTATATCAACTTCTCTCCCCTTTTTTATTTTGTGGCTTCTTTCTTTAAATGTTGGAACAAAAGGGTTTAATATTTCAATCTGACATAAACAAGTCCATATGTCACAGCTGTGGTTTTTCCATTAGTCATGTATAGATGTGAAAGTTGGACCATAAAGGCGGCTGAGCACTGAAGAATTGATGCTTTCGAACTGTGGTGTTGGAGAAGACTCTTGGGAGTCCCTTGGACTGCAAGGAGATCAAACCAGTCAATCCTAAAGGAAATTGACCCCGAATATTCATTGGAAAAACTGATGCTGAAACTGAAGCTCATATACCTTGGCCACCTGATGAGAAGAGCCAAATCATTGGAAAACACCCTGATGCTGGGAAATGTTTAAGTCAGGAAGAGAAGGGGATGACAGAGGATGACATGGTCGGATGGCATCACTAACTCAAGGGACATGAGTCTGAGCAAGCTCCGGGAGATGGTGAAGGACACAGAAGCCTGGCGTGCTGCAGTGCATGAGGTCACAGAGCCAAACACAACTGAGTGACTGAAATGAACTGAACTGTATTATTCTATGTATGTGATGGACAAGAACAGGCAAAATTAATCAAAGAGAAGAGACCAGAGATATTTTTTCATCTAAGAGAAAGTCACATGAGCTATAGACAGGGACAAATTTCTTAAGCCATGAACTCAGTCAGTATTAGAGTCTGGCAGTAATGAAGGGCATACACGTATACTCACTCATTTACCACAGGAAAAGTAATCTATTAAATGACAATAGGGTACAGAATGCATTTCATGTTAAGTTTCAGTAAGACAAATTACATTTTATAAATATAAACAGTTATCTTTGTTTTAATGCACCAAGTGTGTTAGAATATCCTGAATAATTCAAAATGTTTGAATTGAACTATACTTACAGCAAGTGCTGAAAACAAGAGTTACATCCCCATTAAAGTCTTGTAAAAATTCTGTTTCCTCTACTGCTAGTTGCTGTCATTAAATAGCATAGTGTTTCCTAAAACTTACTGGGTGAGGATAGGGCCAAATTAATAGTTTCAGATGAATGTAAAGGACACAAGAGGTGAAGAAGCAAAATCATTTAAATTTCATTATTAAAAAGAAAGATAATTTCATTATTAAAAAGAAAGATAAAAATAAGAAATCCTATCTCTAAGCAATATTGTGCCTGTTTTCCCATAATGTTGTTTCTGCCCTAACAAAGAAAACTATGGTTAAATATTAAAACAGTAAATTTTAGTTTATTCATGATATAGCCCATATAGTATGGATAAATGAATATTCCTATAGTATTATATTTTGCTTCAGATGTAAAGAAATTCCTTAGAAAAGAAACACAGAGCTCAGCTTCTCAAACCATAATATTCATACAAATCACCTGAGTATCTTATTAAAACTGAGCTTGTTCTACAGTCCTGCAGGGATGGGCTGAAGTGCTAGGTTCCTAACAACTCCCAGGTGATGCTAAAACTGCTGCATAGACCACATTGTTACTATTGACTTTGATTCAATTATATAGAAATAAACCCTGGATTTTACCATGTAATTTTGGACATTAGATTTTAATACATGCTTGTGATAAGGAGCTATTTTTACAGCAGTTTTGCATATTTTAATGTGCATATGAATCTTGCTGTAGTCAGACTCTGGTTCTGCAATTCTGGGTTAGACCTAGAGATCACATAGCTAGGTCTTAGGTTAAAAGATAATTTCAACTTACTGACATGAATTAACTTATAAAAGTCAGGGATGGCGGTGAGGGAGAACCAAAGGCAAATGTTAGTCAAGACAGAAAATGCAGTTGACCTTTGAATAACATGAGTTTGAACTGCTTGGGGCCCACTTATGTGCAGACTTTTTTTCAATGAATGAATAGCCACTACAGCTCCACATCCTTGGTTCCTTGAATCTGTGAATGTAGAAACACAAATGGGTGCCACTAACCCCCACATTGGTCAGGAGTTAACTGTATTGCTACGTAAAAAATGGTAGATGTTTAAATATATTCTGCCCTGGAGAAACAGTCCCACACTCTAACAGTACTACCACTTCTTTAATGTTCCTGTTTTAAGGTGATTGTAATAATAGCCCTTCAATTAAAAAACTGTTTCAGTACTAGCATCTGCTTTATTAGAGCAGTGATTTTATTAAACTAATAACTGTTAGCATGAAGACACCATTACTGTAATTGTGTTTGTAATTATGACAGTAAATATATTCAGGTCATATATAATTATTAGAAATGTTACCCTCATCATTTACCTCTCCCACAACTTTCTTCCTGTCATACACTCTGAATTTGTGTCAATGTTGGCCAGCTTTCAAATGTAGCTATTTTCCTGTGTCCCATAGAGTTATGCAAATTGATGCATGCTCTGTCCAGAAACTTATATCACCCCTTTAAAGAGTAGTTAATTAGAACTTCCTTCCCAATTTCTACTTCCCTCAGTGTGGATCAGGTCAGTGCTTAGGGCCTCAATCAGAAATAATTTGCTGTCTAGCTGGGCATGTCTTTGGCTTTGAGGGAGGCACGATATAAAGAAATGTCTTTATAGAAAATGCACATATTAAGTGTTAATGTGTAACAAACACCCCTAAGTGCAGAGGTGCAAACAACATTTATTCTCACTTCTGTCAGGTGGGGAGACTGAGGGGTCATTTGCTCCTCATGCGCCTCCTCTGAGCCTTGCCCTAGCGATGGCTGCTGCATAGAAGAGGCACATTGCAAGCCTCCTCTGCATCTGCGAGTATTATTATATTGGTCAAAGCCAGGCTCGCAGTTCAGCCCAGTGTTTAACCCCTCTGCTCCTGATGAGGTTAAACCAAGTCACATGACCAAGCCCAGATTATATGGAGCAGAGAGATGTCATCCTTTCACGGGTTTGAAGGATAGTGAGTGATCCTTTCAGGACAACAATCTAACCCACCAGGGGCAGTTTTCCTTTTACATGTGTAAGTACAAGTCATGTCTAAAGTCTCTGAGCCAGTTAATTTTATAATATGCCAAATAGCCATAGCTATATTTAGCCAACTTGGAACACTAGGATTGAATTGTTTCTTTAAGAATCTCAGGTTTGTATAGGCAGAAAGAAATCAAGGCCCTAACATCCATTTATGCATTATTTTTTAGTTTAATTTTCTATATTACTAATTACAAATAAGGGTTTTAGATTTCAAAACTCTGGTAACTAAAATCTCAGGCAAGATGGATGTAATAGTCAAGTCATAGTCAAGGTGGCAGGTCATTCATTCAACCAGGAAACCATTCCTCAAAGTTTTTCCATGTCCCCTTTATTATGGCCAGAGAGGAATTCAACACAGTTCCAGGCTTCACAATTCTTACACATGAATGAAGAACACATTCAGTAAAAGGTGACAGGTCCTGTATACTGTGTGTATGCCACTTCTCACAGAGAGTGAGTTTAACCACTGAAGGGTGGGGACTGGATCCAAATCTTGAAAAGGAAGAAAAAAATCCATCAGGAGGTTAGAGGAGTTAGGCAATTTGCATAGAGAAATAGCATCACACTCCATTCAGGATACTGCAAGGAGTGGATCAGGAGTATTTTGTTAGGACTGTTAGTCCCCAGTCTTTTTGGCACCAGGGGCAGGTTTCATGGAAGACGATATTTCCACTGACTAGGGTGGGGTGGGAAGATTGTTTCGGCATGATTCTCATAAGGAGAATGCAGCCTAGATCCATCGCATGCTCGATTCACCGTAGGGTTCAGGCTTCTAAGAGAATCTTGTGAACCCGCTGAGCTCAGCCGGTCATGTGAGTGATAAAGTGGCTGTAAATGGAGATAAAGCATCTCTCCCTGGCCCACCGCTCACCTCCTGCTGTGCGGCCAGGTTCCTAACAGGCCACAGACCTGTACCGGGGGCTGGGGACCCCTGTGATACCTTCTCCCTGGCATCTTGTCCCGAGGGTGTCAGACGTTGAAGGGACCTGTGTCAAAAGCCTGGAGCCTAGGGTTGCCAGAACATGGGAAGACTTGAAACAGAGATAGATCCTCTCAGAGGCATTGTCTAGAACTGAAACCAGTGTCAGGCTGATGAGACCACAGGGTCACCGGTCAGAGCCATGGGGTCTGACAACCAGTGAAAGTTCACCTTTCTATGAGTGGTATTAGTCCAGTTCAGGATGGAGAGCAGTGAAGCCTGTGTTGCAGAAATAGTTTCAGCAGCTCCAGCAGCACTCACATCCTGCCCTCCTCTTCCTAGGCTCACATTAGGCTGCATTTCATGCCTGCCAAGTAGTTATGGTTGTTGTTCAGTCACGATGTCGTGTCCTTTTGTGATCCCATGGACTGCAGTGTGCCAGGCATCACTGCCCTTCACCGTCTCCCAGAGTTTGCTCAAACTCATGCCCACTGAGTCAGAGATGCCATCCAAACATCTCATCCTCTGTCGTCCCCTTCTCCTCCTGCCCTCAATCTTTCCCTGCATCAGGGTTTATTAGAGAGTCAGCTCTTGGTATTAGGAGGCCAAAGTATTGGAGCTTCAGCTTCAGCATCAGTCCTTCCAATGAACACTCAGGACTGATATCCTTTCGGAGGGACTGGTTGGAACTCCTTGCAGTCCAAGGGACTCTCAAGAGTCTTCTCCAACACCACAGTGCAAAAGCATCAATTCTCAGTTCAGCTTTCTTTATGGGCAACTCTCACATCCATACATGACTACTGGAAAAACCATAGCTTTGACTAGATGGACCTTTGTTGGAAAATTCATGTCTCTGCTTTTTAATATGTTGTCTAGGTTAGTCATAGCTTTTCTTCCAAGAAGCAAGCATCTTTTAATTTCATGGCTGTAGTCATCATCTGCAGTGATTTTGGAGCCCAGAAAAATAAAGTCTCTCACTGTTTCCATTGTTTCTCTATTTTGCCATGAAGTGATGGGACCGGATGCCATGATCTTCATTTTTTGAATGTTGTGTTTTAAGGCAACTTTTTCACTCTCCTCTTTCACTTTCATCAAGAGGCTCTTCAGTTCCTCTTTGCTTTCTGCCATAAGGGTGCTGTCATCTGCATACCTGAGGTTATTGATATTTCTCCCGGCAATCTTGATTCCACCTTGTTCTTTATCCAGCCCAGGATTTGACATGATGTACTCTGCTTATAAGTTATATAAGCAGGTGACAGTATACAGCTTTGAACTACTTCTTTCTCAGTTTGGAACCAGTCTGTTGTTCTAGGTCCTGTTCTAACTGTTACTTCTTGTCCTTCATACAGCTTTCTCAAGAGGCAGGTCAGGTGGTCTGGTATTCCCATCTCTTTAAGAATTCTCCACAATTTTGTTGTGATCCGCACAGTCAAAGGCTTTAGCTTAGTCAATGAGGCAGAAATAGATGTTTTTCTGGAACTCTTTTGCTTTGTCTATGATCGAACCGATGTTGGCATACATACGATCTCTGGTTCCTCTGCCTTGTCTAAATATAGCTTGAACATCTGGAAGTTCTCAGTCCACATACTGTGGAAGCCTGGCTTGGAGAATTTTGAGCATTACTTTGCTAGCGTGTGAGATGAGTGCAATTGTGTGTTAGTTTGAATATTCTTTGCCATTGCCTTTCTTTGGGACTGGAATGAAAAGTGACATTTTCTAGGCCTGTGGCCATGGCTGAGTTTTCCAAATTTGCTGGCATATTGAGTGCAGCACTTTCACATCATTATTTAGGATTTGAAATAGCTCATCTAGAATTGCATCACCTCTGCTAATTTTGCTCGTAGTGATGCTTCCTATGGCCTACTGACTTCGTACTCCAGGATGTCTGGCTCTGGGTTAGTGATCATACATCATGATTAATCTCAGACTACTGATTTATATCCCTCCTTCCTTTCCCCTTTGGTAACCATGTTTGTTTTCTATGACTGTGAGTCTGTTTTGCAAATAAGTTCACCTGTATAATTTTTTTTTAGATTCCACACATAAGTGATAGCACACAATATTTGCCTTTTATTTAGTATGATAATGTCTAGGTTTGTTCATATTGCCGAAAATGTCATTATTTCATTCCTTTTTGTTTCTTAGTAGTATTCCAGTGTGTGTGTGTGTGTGTGTGTGTGTGTGTGTGTGTGTGTGTACCACATTTTCTTTATCCATTCATCTGTCAATTAAAGGAATTATTAGAAAAACCAGTTGGGTTCCTCTATTCATTCATATCAATGAAGTTTTACACAGACTTCAAATTTTACTTAAGTATTGGCTGCTTCGTTTTAATTGATGATGTCATGTTTTCTAGGTGCATGCATTTTTATCAAATGTATTCTAACATTTTCTCAGTTTTTTTTTTTTTTTAAACTGGGGCCTTGTTTCTATAATGTAAAACCTATTTGCAATTTCTAATATGTTATACATATTAATATCATCTTACCAGTTGGGATTAGAAAATCTCTTGGTTTATATGGTGCCCTAAGCTTCCAGGTACCTTCACCTCTAAGCCTTAGCTCTGATTTATCTTTGTATCATCCATTCCTGGGTAGTGAACATCTTTATTGTCCTCCAATATGGTAAAATTGTGTGAGAGTTGTCTTTAGTCAAAGTATATTTTTGAATTCATGCTGTTCTTCCAGGATACTCAATTCATTACATTCTGTATAATTTTGTATACTGATGTCTTGGGGGCAATAATTACATTTTAATGAAAAATGGCCCCAGTTAACAGTAATATGATAAGTTGTGTTAACATTCACCCACAGTTTCGGTTTTCTAGTAAAGCTTGTAGTGACTGAGGAAAACAGTTTATTCTGAAAATCGTGCCTGGTAATTACATCTGTCAGTAAATTGGCCTTTGATCCTTCATCTCTGGCACCTTGGCTTTAGCTTTTATTGAAGAGTGGAAAAAAGCAGGGCTAGTGCTAGCATCCTCTGATAATTGTTTAGATTTTTACCTGGTGCTCAAGCGTTTGCAGTTCTAAAGGACTGATCTCAGATAATTGTTAAGCCATGGACAGGGATATTAGAAACAGCTGCTGCTGCGTCGCTTCAGTCGTGTGGGACTCTGTGCAACCCCATAGAAGGCAGCCCATCAGGCTCCCCTGTCCCTGGGATTCTCCCGGCAAAAACACTGGAGTGGGTTGCCATTTCCTTCAACTCATGAAAGTGAAAAGTGAAAGTGAAGTCACTCAGTGGTGTCCAGAAACAGCTAGATGATGTCAAATACACCTGGGTATGCATTCTTGCTGAGTCACATACTAGCCTTGTGAGATGTGCAATCTAGTTTCCACTCAGCCTCAGATTTATTATCAGAAAATGGACATAACTGTCCCTTTCTTATTGGGTTATTGAAAAGATCAAATGAGATTATGGATGTAAATTTCTTAGATAGCACCTGGTATGCAGCTCTGAGCTCCACAAATGATGACCATTATTTTTATGAAATACTAGGTGGTAGCTCATTCCAATCAAATTAAAAATTAAGCTCTACTTTTTCTTTTAAACCTTGCATATGAGAATAAATATGAATAAACATTTGGTTTAACTTATATGAAGTTTAAACAGAAGCACAGTCATTTTACAGGATCAGTGTCAGAGTAGCAGTTGCTTCTGTGAACCCTGGTATAGTCTAGGAGAGATGTAGTTTCTAGGGTGCTAAAAATATTCTTTCTTGATCTAGGCCATAGCTAGTGAATTTTATATTTGTAAAAAATTCATTGAGCTGTATACTTAAGTTCTATCCTTTTTAAAACTCATTAAAATAAAAACAATAGATTTCTCAAAATTTTGAGGCAGTGTAAATTACTGCAGATTTTTGTAAAGTAAAAAGTCATAATAATGCACTAACTCTTCCCCTATTGTCTCAAGTAAATATCCCAACAGCAGATATATTCCAGCCACAGATAAAAATTAATTTCACCAAGGCATTAATTGCAACATTGTCTATTTGTTTTAAGAAAATAGTATTGAAAACAATATAAATTAATTGTCTAACAACATAGAAAAATTACATATTTGATGATGCATCAATTCCAGAATTATGCAGTCATCAAAAATAACTGCAAAATAGTGCTGTAGCCATTTTAGAGGAAGCAGTATTTTGTAAACCTACATTGGACCTATGACCCAACAATGCCACTTCTGGATTTTTACCCAATAGATGTATGAGTGCACACAAAGACTTGCACATGAATGTTCATAGCAATCTCATTTCAACAGTAGCACAAAGCTGGACACAATCCAAATATCTATCCATAGGAGAATGGATAAAGAAATTACAGTATATTCATACCACGTGATACTATTCAGCAATTACTGTAATGTGGATGAATCTCCAAAAAAAGGTAAAGAAGCCAAACATAAAAGATTAGATACTGTGTGATTCCATTCATATGAGATCCAGAAGAGGCCAAGTTGGTCTATAGTAATAGATACTAGAACAGTGATTGCCTGTAACTGGAGAGCACGGAATTGCCTGATGATGCAGATAGTCTTTATCTTGCTTCGCAGGATCTGCAGCAGACATACTGTGACCTTGAGGGTCTGCCCAGTAGAACTGTAAAGATGCCAGTCCTGAAACTGCTAAGCTGATAAACCAATGACAGAATCCGTATACTTTCATACTTCTCGTGTAAAAGAAGATAAGGTCCTATTTGTTTAATCATTGTAGCTGATAACATCTTGTAAGAGAAGACTCAAGGAAATGCTGCTTTGATTTGTGTCAGTGTAAAAAGGAGCTATTAATGAGAGTTGCAGGAATTCTAGAAGCCTCTAGTGGTCACTCTGGCATTATAGAATGATAGGCATAGAAGGGACGTTATCATTTACAGAAAATGACACTAAAACCCAGAGAGGTTATGTGTCTTCCTTGTGGACACATATGGCCAAGATTAGATCATGTAGTATTCAATTCTCAACCTCCCTAATGAGAAAAAAAGGAGATTAAAAACTGTGACAATTCCTATAGAAACTGAAAGGGTATTTCCTATATAACTCTTAAAGATCACAACAGACAAGATAAAAAAGTTTGCGGAGATTCTGCTAAAGTTGTGATGGTTTGACAGTGAAAATAGAGCTCCACACACCAACCTCTTAATGATTTCTCGTTGTGGAGGCACAGGTAGGTCCACATGTAGATATTTGCATGTCCAGTCTCTTCAATAATAGATTTTTATCATGTCTCAAGTGCACATCAGTTCAGTTCAGTCACTCAGTTGTGTCCAACTCTTTGTGACGCCATGAACCACAGCACGCCAGGCCTCCCTGTCCATCACCAACTCCTGGAGCTTACTCAGACTCATGTCTGTTGAGTCAGTGATGCCATCCAACCATCTCATCCTCTGTTGTCCCCTTCTCCTCCCACCTTCAGCCTTTCCCAGCATCAGGGTCTTTTCAAATGAGTCAGCTCTTCACATCAGGTGGCCAAAGTACTGGAGCTTCAGATTCAGCATCATTCCTTCCAAAGAACGTTCAGGTCTGTCTCTCCCCTGAGGAAGCTTCCATAAGCCTTTTACCCTTCTCCATCAGAGGGTAGACAGAATGGAAACCACAATCACAGAAAACTAACCAATCTAATCACATGGACCACAGCCTTGTCTAAGTCAATGAAACTATGAGCCATGCCATGTGGGACCACCCAAGATGGACAGGTCTTGGTGGACATTCTGACAAAATGTGGTCCACTGGAGAAGGGAATGGCAAACCACTTCAGAATTCTTGCCTTGAGAATCCCATGAACAAACTCACATACTTGATGGTTTTACTTTTCACTGATTTATTTTGCCTGTTTGTTTTCGTTCTATTTTAAGAAGTGTTGATAAATTTTAAATTGTGTTCTCATCAAGAAATTTATGAAAATCTTTAGTAATTTCATGACTGTATTTAATTATATCTCCATTTATCATTTTCCAAAAGACTAATATATACACAAATGTGCACCTCTGTGTTCTTTATGGCATTATTAACAGTTTCTTGTATCTCTGAGAAAAAGATAATTTCAATTTTCTGTCCAGTTATTTTAAATATATGTTACTCCTTCTCCAAGACCCTATGAACAACACCACTTCCTGCATAACTTCTGACACATGCCCAGGGAACATTTGTAGGGGTTTTCAGTAACCCTTTTGCTTCTTGTGATTCCATTTCTATGGTATTTGGCTAATCATTGACAGATTTTTTGGTTCAGTCTCTTAACAGAGTCCTAGTGAATGAGAACTGGATGGTTTTATTTTTATTTTTTCATGGTCTTTTATTTTATCGATAGTTCGTATTAGTGATGTATTGCAGTCACCAAATTCAAAAGGGATAAATAAACGAGGATGATAAAAAGCATGAGTCTCTCTCACACCCTTCTCCAGTCCATTCTGTCCTCTTCTCCAGAAATAACATCTTCAAATAGTTCAACATCCCTTTCTTGTCTGAAGCTATCAGAACGCTGTTAATAGGCTATATTCCAATATAAAGTGAAATGTTTTTTACAAAAGGAAAAATGTATAAAATGATGCAGAATAAAAAGCCCACTCTTAGCTGTTTCCCATCCACCCTGTTACTTTCCCTTCGAACAATTATCTTGATTTTTCACATAGTTTAAAATAATTTTAAATTTACAGGTACATAGATTTTTCATCCTATTTTATGCGTATGCTGTTGACATATTATATACAATGCTGTAAATCTTTTGTCAGCAGTGCCTTTGAAGTCTTCATGCACTAAGTCGTAAGGCACTGGAGCGATCTTTTCTTTGGCTCCCTTGTATTTCATTGCATGGCTGAACTGCAGCTGAGTCAACCAGCCCTCTAGGATAGGACTTAGAATGTTTCCAATATTTTACTGTTACAAACAGTGCTGCAGTGAATTACCTTAGATGCACATTACTATGTATGTGTGGGGTTATTTTTGGTACTTAGTTTTATAAGAGTATGTGCTTTGGTGATTTTAGTAGATATTAGCTTGCTCCGTGGGTCGGGAAGATCTCCTGGAGGAGGAAATGACAACCCACTCCAGTGTTCTTGCCCAAGAAACCCCATGGACAGAAGAAACTGGTGGGCTCCAGTCCGTGGGTCACAAAGGGTCGGACACGACTGAATGAGTGCGCGCAGGCGCCATGCTCACTGTAGGGCGATTCTGTGCTATTAGAGAATGTCCCTGGCGCCTGGACAATCCCCGCGGGCCCCTCCAAACCCATCCTGATGCTCCTCCCACCCCAGGAGACAGAGGCACTGTCCTGAACGTTTATTTGTGATCCCCTGTTTTTTCTTTATAATTTTACCACTTCTATATATGTGTATATATTTATAAGTAGCATAGTGTAGTGTTAGTCACTCAGTCGAGTCTGACTCTTTGGGACCCGATGGACTGTAGCCCACCAGGCTTCTCTGTCCATGGAATTCTCCAGGCAGGAATACTGGAGTGGTTTGCCATTCCCTTCTCCAGAACAGGTAGAGTAGGTATACATATATATATACACACACATACATATATAGGTTCCTAAATAAGGTATTATTTTAAAATATAGGTACCTAAATGGAACCATTCAGTATAAATTCTTCTGCAATTTGCTTCTTCCTCAGAACATTGTATTTCTGAGGTCATTCATATTGATGCATGTGAGAGTAGTTCTTTCATCTTTGCTTATACGATATTCCATTGTAAGAACACACTGCAGTTCATTTATCCATTCTAGCAGTAGACGTTTTTATACCAATTAACATTTTTACTATTTCTGTATTGCATTAATCTTCTTGTCAACTGAGTGACTCACACTTTCACTTTTTTAAACACGATGTTATCTTTTCCTCTAAATCGAAATTCAAGATTGTACTTTTAAACAATTCTACATCTTTACTATTAGACCAATTATTAAAAAGTCTTATCTGTCTGTTAGTAGCATAACTGATGCTTCCAGGTTTTATATAAAACATATTTGGTTGTTCTGGATTGATTGTGATATAAAGTGTGAGTTTGAGATCCAACTTTTTCCCCAGATCCTAATAATGACAGTAACTTTTATAATATATGTATTTATACAATAGAAAATATAAATGTATACAAATGCATAGTTATTTAATATATTTATGTATAAATAATACATGTATCTAATATAATAAATACTATTTTATAAAATATATTTATACAGTAGTGGAATAATTCATCATTTCCACTACCTACTTGTTACGTCAACTTTATTATGGACCAAATAATTGCATTTTTGGTTTGCTTGTGGACTTCTATTCTTTTCTACTGATCTATTAGTATAACTATGAATCTTTTTGATTAGATGACAGCAGTAAAAATTAAAACTGAGCTTTGATGGAATGATACACTGAAGGGCTAAGGATGGACAAGTGAAGTAAAGACTTTAGAAAGATAGGTAGGATCATAATCTTTTTGCCTAAAGAGGAGTGAACCTAGAATGGATGAAAATGCAAGTTTCATCAGAGGAAAGTACACACTGTCAGCAATTTATTTAAACTGTATAAAAAGGACTCTGCAATGCTTTCCCCTTTAAAAGGCATGATGTTAGGGAGATAAACATCATACTCAATTACACTTGCAACACATATTTGTGTCTCCAGAGAAACGGTGAATATGGTTAATGCATGTTTTATGCTGTTTTGACTCTAGTCTAAACCAATCAGATTAAAGAAATTTATGAACAAAAATGGCAAGACATAGTAGCTGCAATTAGAATGTTATGTTGAAGTTAGTACCTGTAGTCCTCATTCCTAGAACACACCCGCCTAGTAAATGAGGCCGACATTCCACGTTTGTTTTTATAATCTACTCTCTAGGATGTGTCGGAGAAGGCAATGGCACCCCACTCCAGTACTCTTGCCTGGAAAGTCCCATGGATGGAGGAGCCTGGTGGGCTGCAGTCCATGGAGTCGCGAAGAGTCGGACATGACTGAGCGACTTCCCTTTCACTTTTGACTTTCATCCATTGGAGAAGGAAATGGCAACCCACTCCAGTGTTCTTGCCTGGAGAATCCCAGGGGAGCCTGGTGGGCTGCCGTCTCTGGGGTCGCACAGAGTCGGACACGACTGAAGCGACTTAGCAGCAGTAGCTAGGATGTGTGGAGCTCATGTAAAATTAATGCTCACTTATGTAATTTCATCAATGCTGCTTAAACCTCTGTTTCTCCCCTGATGCATTAAAGAATTCATCCTGACCACCCCAGTAGGGGCTTCCCTGGTGGCTCAGTCGGTAAAGAATCCACCTGCAATGCGAGAGGCCTGGATTCAGTCCCTGGACTGGGAAGAGTCCCTGGAGGAGGTCATGGCATCCCACTCCAGCATTCCTGCCTGGAGAATCCCATGGTCAGAGGAGCCTGGTGGGCTACGGTCCCCAGGGCCGCAGAGAGTCGGACGGGACTGAGCGACTGAGCACACACGTGCAGCGCCCCTGGGTATGGCCGAGTCCCTGCATTGCTCACCTGAAACTAGCGCAGCACCCGAGCAGGCTGTGGAGAGAAGGGAAGGGATAGAAAAAGAGGTCGCCAAGAGTTTACAAAATTTTCTAGACTAAAAAATATGTATCTTGAAAATGTTGTGATGATGTTATATCCAAAGCAAAATCATTACCACTTATCCAAGATTTTAGGACCCATGAAACTGTTAAAGCATAAGCCATTTTTTAAAAAAAGCTTCAGTTTAATTTTATTTGACTTTATTTTTTAAAACTAAAAATTAAAGATAATATATATATTTATATATATATGTGTGTGTGTATATATATATATATATATATATATATATGGCAGTGTTCAAATAATAGTGGATTTTATGGTAAAGTCTGATCTACTGGGCTCTGCTTAACCTGTAAGTTGGGGTATGGAGAGACCCATTACCTTTTCTGAGACATTATTATTTTGTTTCCTTTCTTACTCTAGAAAGTGCCTTATTTGCCAATCTAATATGTTTTGTGAACCAACTTTACATTGCCTGCATTTATTTCTGTTTAAATAAAACAAAATGAGCATCTAAACTGGAAACTTAGTGAGTTCTTCTGAACTATTGGTAATATTAGATTCTTCAGCAAGAAAGCTGTCTTATCAGTATGGCTGGCTGGCATCACGGACTCGATAGACGTGAGTCTGAGTGAGCTCCGGGAGATGGTGATGGACAGGGAGCCCTGGCGTGCTGCAATGCATGGGGTCGCAAAGAGTCGGACACGACTGAGTGACTGAACTGAACTGAACTGAAATACACAGATGCTGTATAATCTCGCCCATTAAAAGGTGGGTGAGGTACAAGCTTTGGTTGCCAGGCATCAGTAGGAGAAGCAGGTCCTCCCAGACCCGTGGCTCACAGGCCGGCCCTTCACACCAGGCTCCCCAAACTGGCCAGAGAGTCTCTAGCGAGGTCCTGGTGTCGCTGCCTTTGTTTGTCATTTCCCTGGCACAGACACACCATTTATGTGTCAGCTTTTGTCAAGGACATTCCTGGGTGAATTTACATGGTAAATTTATATTAACTGATTATGAAGACTCACAGTGAACAGAAATATAACAAAACCATAAAGCCATTTGTGGAATTTGAGAGTATGGATGAGAATATATTAGGATTTAAAGACAATCTATGTTTCACTTCTATTTTCATGAAATTTGGCAAAAAGTCTTCAGAAGGAAAGGAAAAAAATGGGACAGTGAAGGGGAGAGAAGAAAAATAAAGAAAAGAGAGATTTGGGGAAAGAAGAAAGGAAATGCGGGAGGAAGGCAGGGGAGGTGGAAGGACACACCGCCCTGATCAGTCCTGTATGTGAGCGTGGACTGCCGTGGAACGTTCTCACGTGCAGACTTTTATGCCGCTTGTCTGTCTGTACTATGTCAATTCCTTTCTTCAAAACACATTAAAAGCCATTCAGTTTTATGAATAAACATATATTAATTTCCCATATAGTCTAAATAAAGTCTTTCACAGTCCACTGTATGATCCTCAATCAAAATTCAGATCACAGGAATTCAGAATCATTCTTGTTCCTCTGATACAATAATCTGAGAATTGTGAATTTTATGGTTTGCATAACGGAGGCTATTCATTAAGTAAATTTGGAAGTGTACATTAATTTTGTGATCTCTTAGGGAAGGATTACTTATACTTTTCTTGGATATCTGTGAATATGTCTTTATTTCAACAATGTTAACTAATATTTATGACTTCTATCTATTGCTTCTATGAGTATTTGTGAGAAATTTGATGAACAGTCATCTTTTCATCTGAAAAAGTAAATGGCACACTCTTTTAAAATTTAAACAGATCGTCTGTGTGCAGGCTGCAGTCCATAGGGTCACACAGAGTCAGACACAGCTGGTGACTTAGCACGCATGCACGGCCTTACTTTAATACAGAGACTGATTCCTTGAACTCTTACCTAATATTTACCTATAGGAATATTTTAGATCAATGGCGACATCATATCCGCTTAGCTTTTCACCTGACAATCCCACCTATCCAGTGGCTGAGGGCTTTGGCCATTATAGCTGAGCAGGAGTGGAGGGCGAGGCAGGCCTGTGGGAGGCGCTTGTGGCCTCCTCAGAGACAAACCCCACTGGGGCAGGCAGCTCAGAGAGGCGTGCCCTGCTCCTTCAACACTGGGCAACTGGAGTAAAGCAACAGGAGGTAATGTTTCCAACATGTGAGAAAGGGAGTCAGGCTTGAGAGATTTCTGTCAGAGACAGATGTTCACAGCAGGCATCAGAAACAGCAAAAAAGCCATGCTTTAGATTCTCTTCCTGACACATAAAGAGTGAAATCTTTGTTGATCTGTGGGGTTGGGGGTTCAGGGGGACCCCAGAGCTGCAGTTCATTTCATTTTAGCAAACTAATATTTGGATTGAAAATTTTTGAAAGAGAAGATACAAATTATTTTCCACTGAAGATAAGTTTCTCAACCTTAAAAACACTGTCTTTCCATGATTGTGGAGTGCCTGGGAGAGTAGGTGAGGAAGCAGAGCTCGCTAAAGGCCACCTGCATTAGCACTGACTCAATCAAGACTAGTTACTAGTGTTCCTCTTTGCAGGATCACTGGAGATTCACATTATGTGTCTAAATGTATGAGTAAATGGTATTTTGTTTGCATTGGGGATTGATATTCCATGGATTCAGTTAGTCTTACTTGTAATTAATGAGCAAACAGTCAATTAAAATATGTACATGTGGTGAAACAGACAATTTGCAAGTATCAACACAGAAGGACAGACTCAATCCACTTATTAGAAGCATGCTAGTACACCACAAGTAAACCAGCACTGAGCTGTATTTTCGCTTCTTTGTACCATATTTCATGCTACATCTGATATTTTGTTAAAGCTCTCTAACAATCCTGTTTCTTGATATCAAAGGACAGTGCCTCAATTCTGGGACTGTAAGAGAATAAATTTAAAATATCTGACCCTTACCAGTCCCCCATTTCATTTCATGGCTAACTTCTTAACTGCCTCACCCTAAAAAAAGTCATCAAATATTTTCACCATACTCTTAATTCTCACAGATAAAGCAGAAGTACCATTTGCAAAGAACAGACAACCATTTCTTTAGTCAATTTTATGGCAAAAGAAACCATTTAGTAAAGTGCTAGGTCTGATATCATGAAGACTCTAAAGAAATGCTCCTGGGAAAATAATTTAAAATCATATTTCTCTGATTTTTGATGCATTTCAAATAAGCTTGTGAAATATGTTTTCCCAGCCTGTACCATACCAGTTCATGTTCATTTATTCAGGGACCCAGTGAACACATATTTAGGTGCAATGCTGATGCTGAGAATAAACAGCACTAAAGATAAAAAAATTACAATCTCTGCCTTGGAGAACAGGAAAAGACTCACCTGTCTTGTTTGCTGTTATATTGCCAGTGCCTGAGATTATACTTGACTTGACACAGAGCAGATGCTCACAATGGTCTTTTCTCCCTCTCTCTCTTCCTTTCCATCTTTCTCTCTTTCCTTCTGTTTGTCCTATTTTCTTTTTGTTGTTTAACTGAGTGACATTTTAAACACACAAACACCAATGGAAATACACAGAGATAAGAATGTAACAAGCTTATCAGACTGAGAGTTGACCAAATGGTCTTCCGTATCTTAGCAGCCCTGATGGAGTCGAGGTCATGTCAGTCTTATTCCCTACTGAACCTCCAGCATTACTCCAGTGCATTGATAATGAAGTAATCAATTAAAATTGATAGTAAAAGCAATGATTCAATATGTTTTCCATCTAGGACAGCATACTCATGGATGCTCATAGAATGATATTAGTTTATTTTTTTTAATGTTAAGTGCTCTTTACACTCTACTCAAGGCAGAAAAGAAAAAGGTTTACAGATTTTTTCATTCATCTGAAAAATTCGTTTATATTGAAGTCCTTATTTAACTTTGGGGTTCAATGAATGAGCGATTCCTTGATATTCTCTTTCTTCGTCAATAACCATTTCATCCAGAGAGCAGGGTGGGATTTTTCATCTCTCTAGCTTTCTTGATGTGGTGAAGCTTCTGTCAAAACATGTTATCTCACTGGGAACACACGCCACAGTTTGCAGAGGCCCACAGGTGGTTGAAACCTAATCCAGTTGTAAATCACAACATGGAAAAAGTCTTGCATATTTTAGAAGACAGAAAAGGAAATAACTTTTCAGCCAGCAATTAGAAGCACATTGTGTCTCAGAAAGCCTGTGCCTTGTACCTGTCAGGCTAAATGGCTCCTTTCACACAAACTTTCCTCCTGATTCATTTGGAACCTCCAAACAACTCCCTCCCTCTCATCTCTCAAGTTACCCCCTCAAGCCTTAATGACCCCACAAGCCTGTTTTCCTTTAAAATGTTTCCAAACCACTGGAGCGTACCTGGTCATAAACCCCCATTGATGAAAAGTGGAATGGAGGTTGTGTCAGATACTCTATGACTGGAATTATTCCCACCTTCTCCACATTGTTGACAGAGAGTGAATAAAGGCAGCATTGTTACACCTTCAATTGAGCTATTGAAGTTAGTACTTGTTTTTGGCTCATGAAAATACCACTTTTTTCCAGGGTTATTACAAGCCAATGATTTAGAACCCTGATTCCTTGTATTTATTTGTTTTTTTAATAATTCTCCTGCTCATGCAGTGAGGCATACTATTATCACTTGGACTGCCTGGCCTGGGCAGTGCACGCGTGTCATATGTACAAACACATGACAAGAAAAGGCATGACAGACCCCGCGTTCAAACTGAAAAGGAAAGTACAGCAACATTGCTTTTGTTCTGTCTGTTCTATTTGAAGTAATGAGGTTCTTGCCTCAGTCGTGTAATCGCTCAGTTGTGTTTGACCCTTTCTGACCCCATGGACTGTAGCCCGCCAGGATGTCTGTCTCTGTCCGTGGAATTCTTCAGGCAAGAATGTAGGAGTGGGTTGCCATTCCCTTCTCCAGGGAATCTTCCTGACCCAGAGATCAAACCCACATCTCCCACGTTACACGCAGATTCTTTACCATCTGAGCCACTTTAATGGACCCCTTATCTCAGTTAAGCACTTCTAGAGTAAACACAGATTGTATGATAAGCTGTATGATTAGAAATTACTTGTTAAGGCTTTAGAACCAACCCCATGAGGGATAGTATCTGGGCGCCATCATTTAGTAGTAATATGACTTCTGGCAAACTGCTAACTCTCTTCAAACCTTGAGGGAGGTTTTGAAGGTCATTCCAAGATGTTTAGACTTTCTTGAGAGCTGAGCCTTTGGTGGTCATGGGACAGAAGAGTAACATGCTAAGAGCGAAGACTTGCAATGACCTGCAAAGGGGAGATGTCAATGCCAGGGGTCACTAAGCCCCACTCTTCTGGACACACAAGTGTGCTCTATTTCTGGCACTATTGTTCTCCTCATTTTATAAACAAACAAATAAAAAGTGCTGTAAATGATTGTGATGATTGAATAATAATCAACAAATCCAAGTGAAGAAATAAAGATGATGAAATGGGGGTGTGTACTGATGAGCATTCAGGACAAGGCCTATAATCTACTGTTCTTTTGGATGATTTATATTTGTTTTTTGAGAAGTAGCTGAGTAAAAACATAATTTGCTCCATGCCTCATGTAATGGTTTAATAATCCAGTACTGAATCAACACTGACCTTTAAGCAGGGTCTCAAATCCAGAAGCCACAAAGACTTCTGAGATGTAATTTTCCCTTCAAATTTCCCTCCCTTTATATTTGCATAAGATTTTGAAATAGCAGTACAGTTCAGATCAGATAAATAGGAATGAGGTGGTTTCAGCTAGCTACTGAACACAGATGTGACTTTGTTACCCAGCTGTGAGTAATTTTCCTCCCAATCAGAGGTAGAATTTTAAATAGACTGAAAGCACGTTCTGTAGTAGAGCACTGCACACAAGATGCCCTGTCAATGCAGGCACTCGTTTATTTCACTCATATAGTAGTCTCAGACGGCCCCCCTTCCTCTTCTTTCTGCCATGCTGAACATGCATATGAATGGCCAGGTCAACATTTCAGAAGTGAGTGGTCTCCAGGCTTCTATGTTTGCATGACATTTTCTAGACAAGAATTTTTCCATGTAACAATCCATTTGTGCCGCAGGTATTCACCTAATCTTTGCCAAAATGGAAAGGGTATATTTCTTAAACCCCAGCATGTAAAACACAAAAGCAAGCGTCAGTGGGAATACTGACAGTGAGCTAGTGAAAGTGGCAGCCACATTGGATCGTTCTGAGCACAATAGGTGTGTTCTTCCCACATTCTCCACGTTAATGGATCACTTTTGTCAAATGTCTCAGTGGGTATTACGTAGATTCGCCTAAGTATCCTTGTGGCTGTGAATATGGTCTAGGACCTTTTTCTTTTTATAATCTTCAACAGACACCTGTTCTGAAATCACATGATGGAAGCTTCTGACCAGAAATGGTGGAGTGCAGGGGAAAGAACAACAGAATAGAAGGACTTCAGTAACATGAGCAAACTTGCCTTTCTTTCTGATTTGGTTGGAAAATTATTTTTCAAATTCTAGGGAGTTATTGTTCTCATATACTTCATATAATAACATACTTCGAATCAAAAAGGTCCTTAGAGGTGATGTTCAGTGTCTTTTGTACAAATCAGTACATTGAGACCCAAGGCTAATTGACCTGCCCTACAGTTACAAATGCAAAGCACAGCTTCAAAGGTTAGGTAGACAGAGAGCGGATCAGTAGTGGCCTGGAAATGGGGCACGGGCTACAAAGGGTGATGGAAATAGTCTATATCTTGACTGTGGTAGAAACACACATATTCATTTATCAAAATCCATCTATGCATCCATAAAATGAATGCATTCTATGAAAATTATCCCCAAAAGTTAAAAATAAAAAAGTGTCAGGCACATCCTACCAAGGATAAATTTAAATAATGTAAAATAAAGCAGTGAGATAAAACCTTTTATGAAGTGTTACAGTTGAAGCCACACTTCCCTCCAAACTTGGGGAGAAACAGCGCGTGTGGCATGTGTAAGATTGTAGGCTGCAAAAAAAGTCATTCCTGGATCCCCAAAAGCTCAGGAGCTGGCAGAGTAAAAGAAGAGAGAATCCAATGAGATACTGAAATGAAGAAACACCTAATCAGCATCTAGAAGACAGATTCTATTTCTGTTTCCGCTTCTACTATTTCACAGCTTTGTGACCTTGGGTGAGTCACCTCTCCTTGGGAAGATACTTTCTTCTCTCTCAAGTAGTGATCAGAACCCCTGTTCCCACGTTACTCTTAAGGGTCAAGTGCAGCATCAGAGCTGGGAAAGTGCTTTGAAAGTTCAAAGTGACCATATACATGTGAGTGGTTACTAATATTTCCATCCCTGTTTACATTCATGTCAGTGAGACCAAGAAGCTGGAAATGACTCCAAATATAGGGTACTAGTGACAGTGACAATTTCAGGATGTGGTCAGTTTTTATTGATGTTCATGTACATGTGCCAACCCACTTCTAATACATATTTTAGGTAGATTCTTCTCAATAAAAGAAAAAAATAGTGAAAGGCAAAAATGTGTTTAGTAAAGAAAGGACACATGTAACAAATTTGAAAGTCACAAAGTAAATTTGAAATAGATATTTACATTCATGTATTCAATGACATTTTTTGAGAGTCTAGCATGAGCAAGGCCTGGAATTACATGCAAAGATAAATAAAACACAGTCAAGGAAAAGATAAAACACAAATTCAGTATCATCTGGAACCATGGATCATATATGTCTAAAAGTAATTAGAGTGCAAAACCATATGTGGAAAATATCATGAGAAAAAGTGTAGCACAATGGTGTTAGAAAAGGGATAAACACTTGTTTCTTGGAAGACTTCATGAGAGAGGTAGTGTTTGAAGTGAGCATTCAAGAGTGAGTAGGGATCCCCTGAGAACAGGAAAGGAAGCTCTGGTGGAAGAGTAGATTGAGATAGGTCATGGAGTCTAAGAAATACAGGGCATTTTAGTATGGTGTTCAGGGCACCAGTGCAGAAGACCAGGCTGACGAAGGGGAATTGAGGACAGGACCCTGGAAGGCTTTATGCGCCAGCCTTTCTTGGCTGGAAATGAGAAACCACTGGAGATTTCTGAGCAGAAGTATGACTTGAAGTGTGCCAGTGGAAAATGAATTTGGCAACTTGGCTGTGTGTGCACTCGTGTTGGGAGAGACCAGTGCTAGGGAGGCCAGCTAGGAAACTAATGCAATGATCAAGGGGCTAGGAAGTGAAGCTTTGAACTAGTGCAGTAGGTAGGGAGAGGAAGGTAAGTGCTGCAGGAAACTGAGGTGCCAGAGGAGGGTCAAGTCCCAGGTCGCAGGTGAGTCCCTGGGATGGGCCACCACATAAGGGGCCTTGGTCTAGTGCAGGAAAGAATTCAAGAGTGAGTTATAACAAAGTGAAAGCAAGTTTATTCAGGAAGATACATACTCCACAGACAGAGTGGGGGTCATCTCAGCAGGAGAGAATGGTCCCGAGGTGAAGGGTGATTGGATTGTATGGGCTGGGTTGTTTCACAGGCTAAAGAGTGGGAGGAATATTCCAACTGCTATGGGGAAAGGGTGAGGATTTCTAGGAGTTGGACCACCATCCACTTTTTTGGCCTTTATGATTAGCCTCAGAATAATCATGGCCCCTGTGGGTATGTCGTTTAGATTCTAATGTATTACAGTGAGTATATAATGAGGCCAAGGTCTCCTGGAAATCAAATCTTCTGCCATCTTGGGCCTAGTAGGTTGTAACTGGTTTTTGTGGTATTCTGTTTTTCTTAGTGGTTGTATAATATTTTTTAATGGTTGTGCCCTGCGCATTTCCTGTCTCATAAGCACAAATACAAATAACATTGATATTAAAAAGGGGCTGGACTTTAAACCTCCTGGGGGTGGGAGGTAAACAAGAAGTATCAGAGAAGATGTTCAGATTTCCAGCCAAAATGAAAATCCTTGGAAGAATGCTTTGGATGAAAGATTGTATATTTATTTTGAACACATACCAAGTTAGTTGTGCCAGTGGGACAGCTAATATTATTGGGTATTTTTTCTATACTGAATACATATGCATCTGTTATCCTATTTAATCTTCAAGATGGCTTTGTGAGAAGAGTAAGGTCATGTCAGTTTTACAGGTAGAGGGATTTAAGCTCAAGAGTTAAAGTAACCTACCTAAGGTGGCAAAATTATCAAAAAAAGAAATCTAAATGTTGCATTCTTTGTATATCACCATCGCAGAAAATCTAGCAGACAGCTGTATGTGGAATCCACACGGTGGCTTTACTGGAAATTATTGAGAAAATGCAGTTTTCTCCTTCCTGACACAGTGCAGAACACTAGAAAATCTATTCAATAGATCTGCGTAGTCTTACACAATCTAGAGTGTAGAGATGATTTCCTGGTCCAGTGATCACTTTGGATGGATATCAAAGATCATTCCAGTGCACTTCTCAGTTCTATTTTGTTAACATATGATACATTCACAAATTAGTTCCTAAACTGTGTTTTGAGAGAACACTGTGATTCAGAACATTCTTATAATGCCAAGAATGCCTCTCTGATTATACACACAAACTCATATCATACACTTAAGATGTGGGAGAAAGAGAATATAATGCAAACTGTGTATCAAAGCTCAATCACCCCCTAAACAGACCTTACTACAAAAATAAGTATATTCAGAACATGGATGACAAATCTCAGATCTGTGGCTGAAATTAGCAGTTGATGATATTTTAATAAACATCATTACCATTGTTGTGGGCTGGCTGCTTCTTGTTCAAGTGGTGTGTTTGTAGGAAATAACTAGTACCATAAAGCTTCCTGACAAAAATCACATTTCTATTTTGCAAATAAGAGGTTTTTATTTTTTTAATGTCGCAGCAAATGAGTTCTTTGGAATTTGGCTGTGCTTTTCTTAATATTATCTGCTGGCAGTGGCTTTGTATACTTCACTGTTTCCACAGAACATATTTTGCTATATGTATCTGAAGCTGTATAATTGCACCTCCTGGTTGTAAACCAAGAGTTGGCATTAATTAACAGTTAGTGCTGTAATGCCCCACTGATAAAACAAATGTACTCATTTCTTCTCTGAAGAATCAGAAGTGGCAGGCTGTCACTTTGCAGAACTTTCTCATTTCCCTAAACCTGTAGCAAAGCCAGCCTCATTGTCTCTTCCGGCGACTCAGTCAGCACCCAGCAGTTTGTGTTCTGTGCTCATTCTGTGTCTACTCCCGCTCTTCTGTTTGCTGAAGCTCTATAGCTGACTTCAGGATCACTTTTTAAAAATAAACAATGACAGTGCTTTCGAATTTTGGGTCTTACCCAAAAGAGGATCTAATTACCCATCACAGATTTGGACCAGACAGTTATTCCTTATGAAGCCTAAGATTGATTCAAAGGAAATTATTCCTGCATGGGGAAATGTGTCAAGTGCATTATAACAGCGCCACCTCCTTGGTTTATATGGTGTCCCCTCCTTCCATCCGGTTTTGTAGGCTGGGGATTTAAGTGTCATCTTTTATACTTTGTCCTTCCAGTCCATTTCCAGACCGTTCAGTGTTCTTGAATGTTACCTCTGAAATCTATTCTAGCATGTCCTGGATGCACTCATTTTTCTCTTTTCCAACCATCCCCACTTTGTCAGTTAGTGTTTCACAGTGACTTCCTAACTGGTCTACCCGCCATTCACTTGTGCCCTTGTCTAGCATTTTGTCCACATTATAGTCAAAGTGATATTTTCAGATTAACTAGTATATCAAGTGAGCCCCAGATTTAAACCCCTTCAATAGCTTTCATTGCTCTAAGTACCAAGACCAAAGTCTTGCTCTAAACCCACTTACTTCTCCAGACAATCTGTTACTATTCTCCTCTCCTCTGCAGAAGGAGAGCCCCTCCATCAAGCCCGCATTTTCTCTCCCATCTCTTCTCTAGGTTCCTTCTTTTCCTTCACCTTTATATCTCAAGTGCCAGTTCCTCAGAGAAGTCTGTGTAACCACCGAGACTCTGCCTCTAGGATCAATCTTTATCTGTGTGTCTGTCTATTTATCTATCCCCTATTTATCCTATATGCGCATGTTCAATGGACTGACTCATTGTGCTTCAGAGCCTTTATTTCCATTTGTAAATTTATGTGTATTTGTGTCCACAATCTCCACTACTAGACTGTAAATTCCATAAGAACATTGGTTGTATCTATTTAACTTGATATATTCAATATCTAATTCAATATCTGGCCCAGGTGGGTTCTCATGAATATTTGTAGAACAAGTTAAAGTGTTTTGCTGTGCTTTGAATGTTGATCAAGAAGACTTAACCACTGGAAAATTATTGGATTCCAAGAAAGTAAAGTATTTTACCATTTCTCAACAAATAGTCTTCAGTGATGCAGAAAGGAAAAGGAAGACATATTTCTTAAAGATCAAAAGAAATTAAAAGGGATATGAAGAGATAAACTAAGCACATAAAAATGAAACCCTTCCTTCAGCTACTCTCATATTTGAGAGAAAGTGGAATTAAAGAAGAAAATCTAGGCCCAGTTGTCAGTGGTTGCTTTTATGTATTCTTATTTTTTTAAGCCAATTAGTAATTAAAAACAGTTTAGGAGCAGTTCAGGATGCACTGGGAAGACCAGATGGCAAAGTGACATTTGACTTTTTAAATTTATTTTATTGAAGTATAATTGATTTACAATGTTGTGTTAATTGTGTAATCTGTGTAAAGCAAAGTGATTCCATTATACATACCATTTAGCTCTGATTACTAAAGTAAGCCCTAGCTCAGACTCTTTCCAAACCTCCCTTCATTCTCTGGACCATCACAGTGCCTTGAGTTATTCTTTAAATAACTTTAAACTTTAAAGTGTCAAACTTTAAACCAATGCTTTGCTTTTAAGTTTTTTCTATGGTTTCTTGCACATCTTACATGAAATTCATGATGTATAATGAATTAAAAGAATAACCCTGAGCAGTTAAGATGTTGGAGAATCCCAGCTTACAGCTTATCCATTCTTTCTTCCTCTCTTTCTTTCTCTGAATGATGAAATTTTTACCAGGACCAGACTAAGAGCTTTACCAATTTAGATTCTAAAACAGAGAAGTGGGGTGGACAAAGAACAGACATTTAGACTTTGCATTAAATAAGATCTGGGCTGATTAAGAGGAATAATTTGAATTGAGTGTAATATCAAAATTGTCTTGAATGTAAAATATTAGTGACTGCATTTCACCACAAATCACTCATAAATTCCTTCCTTGCTAAATTGGGATTTTTTAGTTTTATATTACTGAAGGGTAGAAATTTTACCTTTAAGTTGGCTCTAACAAATGCTACCAAAAAAAAATCTTTATATGAGAAGAGATCTACTGTAATATTTTTTTATGAGTAGATCAGAGCAGTAAATAAATATCTGCTTTAAAGAGAGTAAATATCCTCAGACTTTTATTCTAATTTATGAGAATCATTTTTTGTATTTCTAAACACTTGGTCACTTTTCTTGGTTCCAACTAAAATGTGTACTCAGCTTTCCTCTTTCATGGGCCTCATGTCTTCTAAAGGCCTAATGGAGGTGTTCTGGGTGGTGGTGACCTTTCCTGTCTGTCCTGCACTCCCTGCTGTCTCCCACCTCGTAACTGGATGTTTTTTCCCAGGGCTTTCTCTGATGGGCAGTCCATTTGGGCGCTGAGGGTGAGCACTCCCAGAAGCAGCCTGCAGGCCGTGCTGTCCGGGGGTTAACACTCGGTCCCTCTGCCCCAGCTGGCCACGGCGTCCACAGCGGGCCCCAGCGACGGAGGCCCGTCGTCCAAGTGCCCACTGCTGCGCACCGCCGCCTCACTGGCCCCCTTCCCTTCTCACTTCCGTTGCCCACCAGCATTTTCTGAATAAATTACTTGTCTTAGAATCTTTGTCTCGGGCTTTAGATTTTTCTGTCAGAGGGAATGACTTTGGATTTCTGTAAGACGGTCTACTTCTGAATCAACAGTCCAAACTGAGAGAGAGGGCTTGGTATTCTTGAAAAGCTGAGATTAAATTGAGATTTGAGGCTTACGGTTAGGCTTATCAGACTCTTATGTCCAACTAATTGTTAAAATATTGAAGTACTTTTATATCAGTTAGTAAAGAGCTGCTTCTCCAAAGTCTCTAGAGGACTTGGCCACTGCCCTGGTACCAGTTCCTACCCATGATTCCACAAATGAGGGTCAACAAAGGCCACAACAGGAGATTCCAAGACCCTCGTCTGGTGTTACAGACACCAACTGTTCTAGATGATATGTATGCCTGTCGTGTGGGTTACCAAATATTTTAATATTATTTGTGATTAATTTGGCACCTGCCCAACCCAGATTCAAAGTACATTTCTTCTGAGGACTTTCCTCATGGTACAGTGAGTGGCTCCGACTCTGTGGTGCCAATGCAGGATTGCCAGGAACTCAATCCCCACCTGTCACAACTGAGTCCTCATGCTGCAACTAAAAAATAAATACAGAAATAAAATCCCACATGTCTCAGGGAAGATCCTGTGTGCCATGCCAGAGACCTGGTGCAACCAAATAAGTAAATAATCAATAAAATAACTATTAAAAATGTAAATGCGGTTTAGAAAAAATAAAGGTAGATTTCTTCCTTTGCTTACTGTGTAGAGAAGACTTTGAAGTTCTGTTTCCCTAACTCAATATTTATTACTCCTCTCAACAGACATCCTTGGCTCTTGGTGTTCCACCATATTTGCTAGATTTTTTAGGAATGTGGATAGAGGAGAGAAATAGGAGAATGAAGGATGGGGAAAACAATCAATACCTGATTAACTTCTGGGAAATTGTGTCAGCATTTCAGGTTGAACTACCCTTACGAAAAATAGGATTCTGACTAGAATATAATAGATTGGACTTTGCTGGGATTACATTTCTGCCTCTGCTTTGTTTTCTAAATTAAAAAAGTTCCTGGGGAAAGAAATGTAAGGCCAACTCCCCCCACCACACACATACATATACAATTCCATAGTGAATACTTGCTCTTTGACCAGATGAGTGTGGTGGACTAAGTTCCAGGTGCATAGCCAGACGCCACTCCCCGCATTGCCACCCCCAGGCAGCAGATATTTCACATGTGGCCCAGCACTCCCAGTTCCCCATCCAGGTTGTAAGTTTTATACCTGGAAAAACATTTTCAAGCTGATTTCATAGTGATTATGTGTTAATCACCTTGGGGAGTTGCTAAGAATCCAGGATAATCTTGGGTTGGTAAGCAAGGAGCATGTGTCTAAAGAAAGCTCTTCCTGAGCTGCACACTCATAGATACAAAGCTGAACAAAGCTGAGCTTTGTTCCCAGTTCCCAAGTGTAGGCCATAGTTATGTCAGATATCAGGACCAGGGTGATTTTATAACCTGTGGGCATTCAATAGTTTCCCATGACACACACAGTAATCACAAAACTCTAAAGGTACACTCGTTACAAGTACAAAAAAGGCAATTTCAGGGTTCCTTTGGGTTTTTGCTGTAAGACAGAATGTGGACAGCTTCTCACTGTTTAGATTTGCCATTGAAGTTTTAGTGGAATGCCAAAAATCTCAGTTAGCGAATGTTGGCAAATGAGGGCAACACAACTACAAGTTCAAAGTGAAATAACTTCCTGAAATAAAACAAGAATTTGATGCCTAGAAATCGTTTTAAGATCCACAGAGTTCTCAATCTTTGAATGCTTTTTATTAAAATAACAAAACAACCGGACTTCCCTAGTGACTCTACTCTCCCACTACAGGTAATGCAGGTTCAATCCCTGGTCTGGGAACTAGGGTCTTGCATGCCTGGAGATGCAGCCAAAAAAGAAAAACAAAAAATCAACCCCCCCCCCCCGAAAAAAAATAATGCCAGATTCTTATACATATACAGGTATACACCATGTGCCTGTTTCTGATATTTGTACACATAAACAATGTCATGTTTGTTTTTCTAATCTTGTGTGCATAATGTTTTTCTTATTCTTGTGTGCAACTGTTGATAGCATTTGGGAATGTGGAAATGTTTTAAAAAACAAAAAAAAACAAGCAAATGAATCTAGAGAAAAATAGGAGCCTTAATAAAATCATTTATTAACCCCCTCAAAAAAACACTGTTCTAGAAATATATATTCACTAAAGTGGCTTAAATTTTTAAAGATACTAACAAGATTCAGTTCAGTTGCTCAGTCTTGTCTGACTCTTTGTGACCCCATGAACCATAGCACACCAGGCCTCCCTGTCCATCACCAACTCCCGGAGTTTCCCCAAACCCATGTCCATCGAGTCGGTGATGCCATCCAGCAATCTCAACCTCTGTTGTCCCCTTCTCCTCCTGCCTTCAATCTTTCCCAGCATCAGGGTCTTTTCAAATGAGTCAGCTCTTCAATCAGGTGGCCAAATTATTGGAGTTTCAGCTTCAACATCAGTCCTTCCAATGAATATTCAGGACTGATCTCCTTCAGGATGGACTGGTTGGACCTCCTTGCAGTCCAAGGGGCTCTCAAGAGTCTTCTCCAACACCACAGTTCAAAAGCATCAATTCTTCTGTGCTCAGCTTTCTTTATAATCCAACTCTCACATCCATACATGACCAATGGAAAAACCATAGCCTTGCCTAGACGGACCTTTGTTGACAAAGTAATGTCTCTGCTTTTGAATATGCTGTCTAGGTTGGTCATAACTTTCCTTCCAAGGAGTAAGTGTCTTTTAATTTCATGGCTGCAGTCACCATCTGCAGTGATTTTGGATTGCCCAAAAATAAAGTCAGCCACTGTTTCCACTGTTTCCCCATCTATTTGCCATGAAGTGATGGGACCAGATGCCATGATCTTCATTTTTTGAATGTTGAGTTTTAAGCCATTTCTTTCACTCTCCTCTTTCACTTTCATCAAGAGGCTCTTTAGTTCTTCTTCACTTTCTGCCATAAGTGTGATGTCATCTGCCTATCTGAGGTTATTGATATTTCTCCCGGCAATTTTGATTCCAGCTTGTGCTTCATCCAGCCCCATGTTTCTCATGATGTACTCTGCATATAAGTTAAATAAGCAGGGTGACAATATACAGCCTTGAAATACTCCTTTCCCAATTATTCCATGCCCAGTTCTAACTGTTGCTTCTTGACCTGCCTACAGAATTCTCAGGAGGCAAGTAAGGTGGTCTGGTATTCCCATCTCTTGAAGAAATTTCCACAGTTTGTTGTGATCTACACAGTACATTATCTGTATATCAATCACATCTCAATAAAGGAATGTTAACATTAACTAAAGATATTGCCCAGCTTCTTAGTTCCTGGTTGACAATACTGATATTATCTGTTTTGTTTTTTGTTTTTTTTCTAGTTTAGCTTTTGGAGGCTAAATTCAAGTTCAGCCTATGGTGTGATCTAATTCATGTGAAATTACTGGGATCAGTACTGTTCCATTTAAGGAAACTCTCCAGAAAATTGACACTTTCCCTGTCAATGGCCAAGTTTAAAAAAAAAGTAATCAGTTTCTTGGTAAAATCTGTGATTGCTTTTGTTTTGTTCCCCTTTAAAATAAGGCCTCATATTAAATATCTAAAGTTGCATTGAGAAAAAGTTTCCCACATTTTAATATCCTTCAAAGTAGCCAGACGAGTAAGTTCTACACACTAAGACATTTCATACATCAGAAAGATTGTTAATATGTGGAAAATACCACATTTCCCTTTACTTGTGTCTTTCTCTAGTCCTATTGTCCTATTGCTTGATATTAATGAATAGGCAGAATTGTTTGTGATTTGAAAAAAGCAGAATGATTAAACTGGGAGAAGAGAGATGGGTGTGATCACAGGGTCAGGTTGAAGGAATCTGATAGACACCCAAAAGATTAGACACATTACTAAAAGAATTTGTCTTTTTTTTTCTTTCAAAAAAAATAAACCTTATTGAAGTATATTTGATTTATAATGTAGTGTTAATTTCAAGGGTATAGCAAAATGATTCACGTTTTTATATGCACATATCTAGTCATTTTTAGACTCTTCTCCCATATAGGCCATTACAGAGTGTTGGGTAGAGTTCCCTGTGCCTTAATTAGGTCCTTGCATGCGTGCCTGCTAACTTCCTTCAGTTGTTAACCCCACTCTTTGTAACCCTATGGTCTGTAGCCCACCAGGCTTCTCTGTCCATGGGACTCTGCAGGCAGGAATACTGGAGTGGGTTGCCATGCCCTCCTGCAGAGGACTTTTCCAGACTCAGGATCGAACCTGAGTCTCCTGCACTTCCTGCATTGCAGGCAGATTCTTGAGCCACCGGGGAAGCCCAGCACACCCTTACTAGTTATGTCTTATATATAGTAGTGTGTATAAGCCAATCCCAGTCTTCCCAGTTTTCCCTCTCCTGTTTACCTCCTGTAACCATAAGTTTGTTTTCTACATCTGTAACTCTATTTCTGTTTTGTAGATATGTTCACTTGTACTCTTTTCTTAGATTCCACATATAAGCAATATTATGTGATATTTATCTTTTTCTGTCTGACATACTTCACTCAGTATGAAAACCTCTAGGACCATTCATGTTACTACAAATGGCATTACTTTGTTCTTTTTTATGGCTGAGTATATGTGTACCAAATCTTCATCCATCCCTCAGTTGCTTTAGGTTGCTTCCATATCCTGGCTATTGTAAATACAGCTGCAATGAACATTGGGGTGCATGTACCTTTTCCAATTATACTTTTCTCCAGATACATGCCCAGAATTGGATTGCTGGATCATATGGTAGCTCTATTTTTGGTTTTTTAAGTAACATCTATACTGTTCTCCATAGTGGCTGTACTGGTTTACGTTCCAAGCAACAATGTAGGAAGGTTACCTTTTCTCTACACCCCTCCAGCATTTATTGTTTGTAGATTTTTTGATGATGGTCATTCTGACCAGTGTGAGGTGATACCTCACGTACTTTAGATTTGCATTTCTCTAATAGCATCTTTTCATGTGGTTTTTAGCCATCTGTATGTCTTCTTTGGATAAATGTCTATTTAGATCTTCTGCCCGGTTTTGATTCATTTGTTTGTTTTTTAATATTGAGCTGCATGAGCTATTTATATGTATTGGAAATTAATCCCTTTTTGGTTGCGTTGTTTGCAAATATTTTCTCCCATTCAGAGGGTTGTCTTTTCATTTTATCATTTCCTTTGCTGTGCAAAAGCTTTTACATTTAATTGGGTCCCATTTGTTTTTACTTTTATTTTCATTAACAGTCTCTTCAATACGTGGTGCTGGGTAAACTAGACAGCTACATGTAAAAGAATGAAATTTACTCCCTACCACACACACACAAAAGCTCAAAATAGATCAAAGACCTAAATGTAAGGCCAGACACTATAAAACTCTTAGAGGAAAACATAGGCAGAACACTCTTTGACATAAATCACAGAAAGACCTTTAATTCAAAGAATTTTTCAATCATAACGTTAACCTAGATGTTTTGGTTATTATCAAATAGACCTTTGATCATGCAGAGATGGGGTGCTCAGCGTATCCACAGACACTCATGGTCACTGATAAATTTCTCTTTAAAATTCATTCTTATGACTGACTCACTGTTCTTTCATGTAATTTTAGTCGGGTCTAGAAATTACTCAAAAATTCTTTCTGAAAATAATATGCTAATTTTTGATGGAATAGAGAAAGTTGGATTTATCTTTATTGGTAAGAATTGTCTGAGTTGTCAGTAACTGATTATTTGAGGCAGACATGGAAATTATAGTCTATTCCCCTCCAACTTAAGCAATTTCCTGATGCTTGTAATGAAGCCCTGATAACCAATAGCTCCTGTAGCATTTATGATGATAGCACGTGCTATAACCTACCCTAATATACACACGGGATCCAAACTTACCATTAAAGCAAATTGTTTCCACTTGCTTTTTACTTATCAGATTTCAAAGAAACACTTAAGAATTAAAATACAGCCAGAAATTTATAGAAAATGCAAGTGTGTGACCTTGCCAGAGAAGTCTTAAGACCAACTAGGAGGGAAAAAGTATGTCTTAGAAGTACTTACATCATAAAAGCTGCCTAAAACAGTGCAAGCTAAGTTCTTACATTCAGTGAGGTGCCACCCTCCAGGTGGTAGTGGATGGTCTTAGACTGTGTGTTGGTGTTTACCCCATGCTTCTGAATTATATGATGTAAGCTGAGAGGAAGGGGGAAAAGGAGGGGATGTGTGTCCAGACTGTATCAGAACTGCCTCTTTTACGTCAGAGCTCATATCACTGGCTTGACATCATGATCCTTTGCTTGACCTGCCATGTGAGTCCGATTCAACCCTACTAAAAAGGTTAAAACTCACTGGAAAAGGTCAGTTTTCATTTCAATCCCAAAGAAAGTGAAGTGAAGTCGTTCAGTCTCTCAGGACAGAAAAGAAGATATACAGGGGACATTCCTCAGAAATACTGAAAGGAAAATGAACAAGCTGCCACCACCAGGGGCAGCTGGGAATTCAGTTGGGGAAAACAGTAGCCATGCCTAAAGCCTGGGAGGAAACCATGCAGAGAGAGTTACTCTGAGGAATAATAGTTTTAAAAATACCCCAATATAACAAGAAATCTAAAAAGCCATGAAGATACCCAGGGTAGGATGCATGCTCAGAAAAGATTCAAGAAGATTCCATAACTTTCACCTCCAACTGATCTTTAGGTTTCATGCCAGCAGGAAGTCATAGCTGAGATAGAGTTGTATTTAGCGATCCAAATATTGAAAAAGTGTCTCAAAGGACTTGAACAGAACTTTCTCAAGAAGAAAATATGCAAATGGCCCATAGGCACATAAAAAGATGTTCAACATCACTTACGTGATGGTACCTCACTTATGTGAAAATCCCATCCATGGGATTTTCCAGGCAAGAGTACAGGAGTGGGGTGCCATTGCCTTCTCCTGTAGTCAAACAGAAAGAGAAAATAACAGGTGTTGCTAAAGATGTAGATACATGGAAACCCTTGCACATTGCTGGTAAAAATGTAAAATGTTGCAGTCACTATAGAAACAGCATAGATGTTTTGGAAAAAGATAAACATAGAATCACCATATGATCCACCATTTCACCTTCTGGCATATACCCCAAAGTGCTGAAAGTTGAAACTATAACAGTTGTAACTTTGTACAGTCGTGTACATGTGTACAGTCATGTTTATAGCACCATTATTCACAGTAGTCAAAGGTGGAAATAACCCAAGTGTCCAATGATAGATGAATGGATAAACAAAATGTTGTGTGTAAATACAATGGAATATTATTCAACATAAAAAGGAAGGAAATTTTGACTTGCTACAACATGAACCATTATGCTATGTGAAATTAGCCAGACACAAATTCCACTTATATGAGGCAACTATAGTCAAATTCATAGAGGCTGTGAACTTAAAAAATATTCACAACCCAGAAGCTGAGAATTATATTTTCTTCAGTGGGAATTTTTAGGACTTCAAGCCTAGGAGACAGCATCTCAAGTAACCCTGAGAGAACTGCTCCAAGGAGGCAAGGGGGGAAGCCAGATTTTATAGAACTTTTACAACAAAGGACAGATAGTCCGAACTTCAAAAGGTTATTGTTAATTAAAGAAAACCAGATATCCCAAATTAAGGAATTTAGCACTTTCCTATGTATGGGAAGATGCAAGAGTCTGGGCTCACTGAAATCATTCCCGTGATCTGCACCTCTGCTCTCTGGGGCCAGTGTCCTGTGTTTCCACATCCTGAGTTTCCTCGGGGCTCACCCTAGGGAGTGGCTGCAGTCTGATGGCCGCTGGATGGCAGGTGTTCTTTCCTTCCTGTTCCCTCAGGGCTCACCAACTCACCATCTGCAATGGATGAAATTGCTGATAACTGTGCCATCTTTGGTTTACTGATACGGCAGGCAATATTCCATTTCTCAAGGCAAAAAGTAAAGTGGTAGTTTCCATGGGCTGTCGAGGAGAATGAGGAGTTATTGCTTAATGAGGACAGAGTTTTGGTTTGCTAAAATAAAAAAGTTCTGGAGATGATGATAGTGATGATAGCACAGAACAACAATATGAGTTCACTTAATGCCACTGGACCATATACTTTAAAATGGTTAAAATGGGAAATTTTACCACAATAAAATGGTATATTTTACCACAAAACAAATGGTTTATGAAATTCACTAAACAAAGGAACAATTCCACCCATAACATGCAGCAACAATGAATACTGAAAAGGGGAAAGAATCTGATTTTCAGAGTCATCACATAATAATATTCAAAAATGTTTAGTTTTCAACAAAGAGTCATGAGGGAGGCATGCAAAGAAACGAGAACATCTGACCATTCACAGGAAAAAAAGAAATTACCTGAAATTCTTCTCAAGGAAGAGCAGATATTGAACTTATTAGAAAAAGACTTTAAATCAACTCTTAAATATGCTCAAAAATATAAACGCAACCATGGTCAAAAAAAGAGCTGACTAATCATACACTTTTTCCCATCCAATGTTTGGCCATATGCTTATGTTTTATCCAGATCATACGTGTTGAAGTTTCAAATTCTGCAAGAATATCTTTAAGTAAGCCACAGGATGGTCTTTTTTTCACTATGTTCATTGAGGAATGACAATAAGAATAAACTCTCGTAACAGCAGGATAATTAGGGTTTTTCACTAGAAAGAGGGAGAAGGCAATGGCAACCCACTCCAGCACTCTTGCCTGGAAAATCCAATGGGCGGAGGAGGAGCCTGGTAGGCTGTGGTCCATGGGGTCGCTAAGAATCAGACATGATTGAGCAGCTTCACCTTCACTTTTCACTTTCATGCATTGGAGAAGGAAATGGCAACCCACTCCAGTGTTCTTACCTGGAGAATCCCAGGGCCAGGGGAGCCTGGTAGGCTGCCGTCTACGGGGTCTCACAGAGTCAGACACGACTGAAGCGACTTAGCAGCAGCAGCAGCACTAAAAAGAGCTTAATGGTCAGTAGAGTTAAGCTGTCCAAGAGATGAATGTGCTGATTAATCAAGTTATGGAAGACATGAGCAGAGTCCTGTCTAAGAGGCCAAGTAATGGGGACATTGCCATGGAGAGATGATCTGGGATTTGTCAAGGATGGTTTCATGTAGAGTGTTAAACACTATGGGTAGAAATTACTTGCCTATTCATATATCTTTTAGTTAGATAGACTTCTGTGTATGCTTTCCCATCTTGTTGTGGTGTGTGACTATATCTTCTAGCCTAAAGTAATGGAACTAGATTTACATTTTCTATTATAAAATTTGGTATCTTTAACATAGAACATAATATAATTATGACTCATGTAAATAAGATTTGTACTGAGCAGTGGAATGATGTATAATTCTGGACCCTCATTCTTAGTCTGTACTTCTAAGACAGTTGGGACATAAGCAGTTTGAAAATATGTCTATTAGTTAGCTCAAGTTGGCACCAAGCCCCCAAAACACTGGAAACTAGAAATCTAATAGGTTTGACATTTCAGGTAGATGTCCAAAAACATTTTCTGTTCTGTCATGTTAAAATAACTGCTAAGGCTTAATTCTGTCAATAAAAGTAAAGTGTTCTTTTTTTTTTTTTAACTTTTTTCCTCTACTCATTACCTTTCATCGTTTGTGTTCATAAACTTGTTTCAGTGCCTCAATTTGCACAAAGATTAACTTTCATTAACAGATGCAATTTAGAATAAATATGCTTTATATCATAACCAAATTGACATCAAGATCATCAATGCCATTGATAAAAAATCCCTTAAAGAAAGTCCAGTCTACAGTTAATGGAATTTTTGGTATAAAATGAAGAACGTTCACTACAATCAACACACATGAACTAATATGTCACCCTCCCACACATACTGCATCACTTGAAATTATAGAGCCAAGTCAATTTGGTATCCTTGCAGCAAGAAATTCTCCCTGGTACGAGATTAAAACAAAGTCTTCAGCATGCTTTCTGATTTCCTTTTAACAGATTTTCCCCTGGGTGAGGAAAGATGGAGGGGAGGGAGAGATCTTTGCTCAGTTAGCTCTTAGCCTGTTTAACCACACTCCATCATAGCTAAGTAAGGAAGGGCTGCCTGAGTGGGATGCATAAATTAAACCCACATTCTACACACATCCTGAACCTTGTCCTTTTATAGCAGTGGTGCTCAACCATGGCTGCACATTGGAATCAGCTTGGGTGCCTTAAAAGTTTTAATGTCCAGCCCCACTCCAGGAACTTGACGTACTTGGGATGGAGTGAAACCCAGGGACTAGGAATCTGAAAGGTTATTCAGTGATCCAAATGTATGGTCGTGTTTGAGAACTTCTACTTTATAGAAAGCAGTGCTTTATCTGTGGCCTGGTAAAGCAAGGGTGTATCTGAGAGTTTGGGAAAGGAAAGGCAGTTGTTTCAGTAAGAGCAAAAAAGCAGACTAAGTGTCCCTGCTCATTGGAATAGTTTTTGCTTTTGGTGCCTATTTAAGTAAAGACCGTGCCAAAGCAATCTCGTTTGCTCTGGCTGCGTTAATTTGTATGAAGCCAACTCTCCCAACAGAATGGTATGCAGTCTTTTAGCCAAATGGTACACCGACTCCTCTGTGGACAGGAAGTATCTCTTCAAAGAAATGGGTGGCATTTTTAATAAGCGTAACATGGATTTAAATTAGGCAACATTGGGGGTAATCTTAATATTAAAAACCCCTGAAATGAAGTAATTTCTAAAATATTTCTAATCTCAGATGACTACGTTTGGATGGCACTCTATTTTTACTTACTAGAATAAATTCTAAATCAGGAAAAGTGCGTCATGGAGAGCTGGATTGTTAAAGTAAACATCCTTTCACCTTTAAGAGAGACACATTGCTGGCCAATCTGTGGCCCATTAATGACATTACCTCTCCCACTTGCCTAAAACTGCACCTTCCTGGTGGCATATAATGTAGACCTCTGAGGCTGACAGCCGAAAACAAAGGAGTGTACTTAATATATTAAACCATAAGATAGGAAAGCAGATAATTTGTAAATGATTTTCAGTTGTAACAGTCCTTCTGTGAATTGGAAAATAAGACTTTCATTCACTCAATGAATTGAAATTTTACTTAAGAATTAGAAAACAACTACTTGATTTTCTTAAAATAGTATGGGGAGGGATGGTATAACTTTATCAAAGGAAGAAGACAAATCAAGTTAAAAGATCTCATTTGAAGAATAACGAATTTCCATCTGTAAGGGTTTGAACTTAGCTTGAATAGGAGGAATAAAGGCTCTTTCATTTCCCTCCCCCAACTTTCAGTCTCCCATTGGGGTGTCTCATTGTCCAAACTCAAAGGGAAGCCAGAGAGTGAAGGTTGGTGGGTATACTTCATTGATGTCTCTCTCCTGGAGCCCATAGCAGGATGAGGAAGACTGGCAAGCAGGTCTGAATGGGCACACATATATACACAAATATACAGTGTATTTGCTCAGCCAATATCCTTTCCCTCCTTTTTTTCAGTAACCTTCATGGTGGCAATGTAATCAGCTGAAAGACTGGGTTTGGTTGTGTGACTAATTTATGATCAACGTGATGTAGGCAAAAGCATAAGGTGGGACTTTAAAGTTTTTTCCAAGAGGGTATGTCTACCAAGGCCAGGGTGTGCCCTTTGTCCTCCCTGCCTTTGTTTTTCCTGATGCCCGTAGGACAGAGATAAAGGTTGAAGCTCCAACTGCCATTTTGGACCATGAAGTGACTTTGCAGTCAGAAGTCATTGCTAAGGATGGTAGAGCCAAATTTACAAGGGATCTGCATGCCTACTGAATGAAGCCACCACATCAGCCTGAAGCCCAACTCTGGGTTTGCTGCATAAGAAGGAAAATTAATTATTATATATTAAAAGAAAACAAAAACAAACTCAACAGTTCCAAAGTTTCACCTCATTTTTTGCTATCAACTACATAACTTAAGTAATCAGCCTGCAAGGCAGGAGACGCCAGAGACATGCGTTTGATCCCTGGGTTAGGAAGATCCCCTGGAGAAGGTTATGGCAACCCATTCTAGTATTCTTGCTGGGAAAATCCCATGGACAGAGGAGCCTTTCAGGTTAAGGTCCATGGGGTTGCAAAAGAGTCGGACACAATTGAAGTGACTTAGCACACACACACATAATTAAAATATGACATAGATATTTTTAAATAATTCTTTTTAAATTTTTATATTAGTTTTCAACCTCCGAATTGTTTCTAATATTACGTATTATATTTGACAACCTTACAATAGCCACTGTCTACTCTTGAGCTTTATTTCTTTGAGATGAAGCCTGTACCTCATTAATAGATGGAGACATCATTATATATAAAGAACGTTTGGAAAGGGTGGGATGATTTGAGAGAATAGCATTGAAATATATATATTACCATATATAAAATAGATGACCAGTGTGAGTTCCCTGCAAAATACAGGGCATCCAAAGCTGGTGCTGTGGGACGCCCTAGAGGGATAGAGTGGAAAGGAGGGAGGTTCAGGACACATGTGTACCTGTGGCCAATTCATGTTGATGCATGGCAAAAACCATCACAATATTGTAAGTTATCCTCCAATTACAATAAGTGAGTTAAAAAAATACATGCCAAGTGGATGGGTGAACCCACACTTACAGTTTTTTTAGTCTATGAATCAAGTGCATACTTCACCTAAAAGTTGCTTTTTACTAATAAACAGGACAACAGATATCCCAGCACCTTCAAAGTCAAACAGGGCTGAGAAATAATGGAATAATGTGTGGTTTATCCTTGGAAATGTGAAACATAACGTTTCTCCAGAATCATGTGACTATGAGTGAGATGATGATCATTATTTAAATATCACCAAATAAATATAACATTTCCGTTGGCTACCTTTTAAGCAGTTGAAGTTCCCATAGAATCTATTTTAGCTTTGTTGTGCTTGCTTGAAAATCATAGCATGAAATTTAATAAACAGGCATTATTGAGTTTCCTTGGACTATTCCCAGGGATGTAACATAAATTTAGTGCACAATTAGCTATGATACATGACTATGTAGTACTTCAGGGTGCTGGAGCCTGTTTTAGAGTTTCTGGACCTCAGGTATCTAGCTTGAGCTATCTTGAGAGTATAGTTCACTTCTGATTTTTAAAAACCACACATTCAGAAAACATAGCATCTCTATAGAAGATCCTTTCTGTGATCCAGTCAGAATATGCTGATACTCCAGTTTTGATAGTGTCATTTGTACTTGGGGATTCCTCAGGTTACTCTGCAATAGACAGTTTCGATTTGTCAGGAGAGCTGGAGCAGGAACAACGGCACTTGTGACTCTGGCTCTGCATCGGGCAACTTGATCAGACTACATCCAGTTTTTCACAATGAAGATATTATTGGTATTTGGAGCCATTATGTGATATGGACCTAGGAATTTGCTTCGTAAACATTGGAAGGGAGTAGACTTTTCAGCCAGCTACGCTGCTATAGGTTTCCAGGAAGCCTCTTGATTGATGTGTTCTGAATCTTGAGCTCTGATTAGGATGGGGCAAACCTGGGATCAAGTATTGCAGTTACAAGATAAAGAGAAGGACTGTTAAAACAGCGGCTCTGGTGGAGGTCTGTGGCGATTTCATTCAGTCTCCCCCCTCTCACTTGAAGCCTTTCACTCAATTATACTAACAGCGTTTAGCTTAAATTATGCAGACATTCCAATCTTCACACCTCATTTTGGCCTTGTAGAAAACCCGAGCCCTGAACACATGATGTTTATAAGTGCAATATTCTACAAAAATGTTCAGATCTGGAGGGAACATCTCTCCAAATTATAATTCAAAATCTTTCTTACAGGTTTCATACATTATGAGTGTATATTGTGATGTCTATAAGCCTGTAACTTCACTAGTGTACATCAGAAACAATTTCATTATGCTTTGAAATAAGTTAATCAATAATCATTATTAGTAGGTGGTACATGCTCCTATTCGCCTCAAAAGCAACAAGTGTTGAAATGCCCATTAAAGTTGTAAAAATTTCTTTAAAAATATTTTTTATAAGTTGTGGGTTAGCAATCAAAGACATGACTTTGAAGTCAATGTGTACTTTAAAGGGAATTTAAGATCAGTTGAATTATGGATCTCATACTGAAATATCCAAAGAAGTTAGAAGTTCTAAAATGCAGTATTTGGAAAGGATACACATGTATAGCTGTGATATTGTCTTAGCAACAAACTATCTTTTGAAAGGAGAATTTCTTTTTATGTTAGGAATCCTTAGAACAGTAGGTCATATATACCTGGATAACAGACTCTTCATAAAATCTGTAAAACACCATCTAAATTCCAGATGAACTTCAAATAGGACAAACCAAATATATTCTGGAAATAAGTGTATTGTGGTTGTTGGAAAACGTTAAAATATGAAAAGTTCCCATTACTCTTGCTATTTTACCTCTGAGAATTTCCTAGCCAAAGGTCTATTTGAACTGAGGTCAAAAATCAGTTACTATGAGGGCTTTTCTTACAGGATAAATTTAATGAAAGGGCCTACTTATTGCAACAGATGCTGCCTTCATTTCAAACGATTTCCTTAAAGCATGATGATTAAAGCCTAGGGAGAAAGAAATTTGTACTTATCAAAGACTCTAAGAATTCCCCCAGAGGGGGAATACAAACAAACAACTAAATCCCAAAGCTGCTGCTGCTGCTACTGCTGCTAAGTCGCTTCAGTCGTGTCCGACTCTGTGCGACCCCATACATAGATGGTAGCCCACCAGGCTACCCTGTTCCTGGGATTCTCTAGGCAAGAACATTGGAGTGGGTTGCCATTTCCTTCTCCAATGCATGAAAATGAAAGGTGACAGTGAAGTCGCTCAGTCGTGTCCGACTGTTTGCGACCCCGTGGACTGCAGCTACCAGGCTCCTCCGTCCATGGGATTTTCCAGGCAAGAGGACTGGAGTGGGGTGCCATTGCCTTCTCCTAAATATTCCTTTTAGATGAAAAATCATGACAAATCATTAGCTATTTTTACTTCTTTTTTCTTGAATGTATTTTAAGAATTTTAAATAGCCAATGTCCATTGTACAAGTACTTCTGTTTATTTTAAAGAAAAGTGAACTGCTTCATTTTAAACTTGTGGAGTTCTAATGTAGAGTAGGGAAGATTTCATATTCTCTATAAGTATTAAGTTATTATACCACAGTAAATCTCACCTGATGTATGTCTTAAGTTGCATACCCTGGAGAGAGACAGACTGGGAGAAGGTTTTGAGCACAGAATTTATTTGGAAGTTGATGTCAATAAGCACCAATATAGGAGTGAGAAATGACGCAGGAAAGGGAAGGCAGCCAACATGATGTGAATCGTCAACAAACTAACAATATAGACAGCTGGAACTCAGTCCCACTGGGGTGCTCTGAGCGAGAATGTAGACTTGGCCTCACTGTTTTCCACATGAAGGAGAGGAAGCTGGGGTAGTTATATGCCAGCTCCTATCAGATTTTGAATGATGGATGCTTCTGCTTTGTGTAAGGGCACTTGCGCTTCATGCTCGTCCCATTCTTGGATCAAGTGAGCACCAGCAACAAATCTCTTAAGCAAAGAGCTTCTGTTGTTTTCTGTGAAAGTCATTTATCTGGGTACATGGGAGTGATGAGAACTCAGAAGATATTGCTAGGATACTGATAGCACTGGCCACAGGGAGTCTGAAAAGTTGACTATAAATTCCAACTACAAAGTGACAAAATGTTTCCCAAAGGAATAAATATCAATGATAAAATATATATGAGAAATTATCCAAATACTAATAATCAGAGAAAATGCAAATTAAAGTGTACAAGAAATCAAATATTAAATGCATTCAAATTTTTGTAAAAGGTAAAATTGTGACAAAGTCCAATACAAGCAGAATGCTGATGGTATTAAATATTTAAATCATTTTTTAAAGCAATTTGACATTGTCTTTCAAGAGGAAAACCAATTTTCATACATTATGACCTAATAATTAAATTTCTGAGAAAAAAGCATTAAGAAATTAAATTCAGTTCAGTCACTCAGTCATGTCTGACTCTTTGCAACCCCATGGACTGCAGCATGCCAGGCTTCCCTGTGCATCACTAACTTCCAGAGCTTACTCAAACCCATGTCCATTGAGTCAGAGATGCCATCCAACCATCTCATCCTCTGTCATCCCCTTTTCCTCCCACCTTCAATCTTTCCCAGCATCAGAGTCTTTTCCAATGAGTCAACTCTTCGCATCAGGTGTCCAAAGTATTGGAGTTTCAGCTTCAGCATCAGTCCTTCCAGTGAATATTCAGGACTGATTTCCTTTAGGAGCGACTGGTTGGATCTGCTTGCAGTCCAAGGGACTCT
This sequence comes from Budorcas taxicolor, assembly GCF_023091745.1. NCBI lineage: Eukaryota > Metazoa > Chordata > Mammalia > Artiodactyla > Bovidae > Budorcas > Budorcas taxicolor. Next base: position 1,669,840 of record NC_068922.1, read on the forward strand.
CAAGAGTCTTCTCCAACACCACAGTTCAAAAGCATCAAATCTTTCAGCACTCAGCTTTCTTTATAGTTCAACTCTCACATCCATACATGACTGCTGGAAAAACCATAGCCCTGACTAGACGGGCCTTTGTTGGCAAAGTAATGTCTCTGCTTTTCAATATGCTGTCTAGGTTGGTCATAGCTTTTCTTCCAAGGAGCAAGCATCTTTTAATTTCATGGCTGTAGTCACCATCTGCAGTGATTTTGGAGCTCAAAAAGAGTAGTCTCTCACTGTTTCCACTGTTTTCTCATCTATTTGCTATGAAGTGATGGGACCAGAAGCTGTGATCTTAGTTTTTGGAATGTTGAGTTTTAGTCCACCTTTTTCACTCTCCTCTTTCACTTTCATCAATAGGCTCTTTTGTTCCTCTTTGCTTTCTGCCATAATGGTGGTGTCATCTGCATATCTGAGGTTATTGATATTACTCCCAGCAATCTTGATTCCAGCTTGTGCTTCATCCAGCCCAGTATTTCACATGATGTACTCTGCATAGACATTAAATAAGCAGGGTGACAGTGTACAGCCTTGACATATCCCTTTCCTGATCTTGAACCAGTTTGTTTTTCCATGTCCAGTTCTAATTATTGCTTCTTGACCTGCATACAGATTTCTCAGGAGGCAGTTCAGGTGGCCTGATGTTCCCATCTTTTTAAGAGTTTTTCACAGTTTGTTGTGATTCACACAAAGTCTTTGGCATAGTCATAAAGCAAAAGTAGATGTTTTTTTCTGGAACTCTCTTGCTTTTTCGATGATCCAGCAGATGTTGGCAATTTGATCTCTGGTTCCTCTGCCTTTTATAAATCCAGCTTGAACATCTGCAAGTTCATGGTTTATGTACTGTTGAAGCCTGGCTTGGAGAATTTTGAGAAGAAATTAAAGCATAAGTGATAATACCCCTTGTGTCTGAAAAATGAACAAATGGTTAAGTTATAGTAAATGCAATCAGTGGATATTTATATAACCAACAAAATTATGGTTGTGAAGATAAGAATTAGCATGAAAGTCAATACCTATGCTGTAACAATAATTAGAAGAAAATTATGCAAAGCTATATGTGCATTCTGGTTACAACTATCTTACCTTTTAACAGCTTTAAAATTTATTGGAAGAAAATACACCCAAAATACTAATGGTAATTAGAATTTAGTGCCATTGTCAAGTACAGTGTTTTATTTGCAAGTAATAGAAAATTCACTTTGTACTTGCTTCAGCAGTGAATGAATGAATCCAATGCCCTGGGTAACTGGAAAGCCCATGGTTGGGCTTCAGGCTTGATCCAGCACGTCAGTAAGTTTGTTGAATCTAGTTGGTTACTTTCTCTTCACTCTGCCTTCCAGAATGTCTGCTTCACATGCAAGCAGGCTCTTCTCTTGGTTGTCACTCTGATACCAGCAGAAACTAGAACTAGATGCTGCTTTGGTCATGCTGAGTCTCAGAACAGGACTTCTCTTCCTCAAGCATTGAACAAAATCCCAAAGTTCTGAGTTATATGCCCACCACTGAGTTATATGTGAGAGTTGGACCATAAAGAAGGCTGAGCATCAAAGAATTGATGCTTTCAAGCTGTAGTGTTGGAGAATACTCTTGGGAGTCCCTTGGACTACAAGGAAATCCAACCAGTCCATCCTAAAGGAAATAAACCCTGAATATTCATTGGAAGGGCTGATGCTAAACCTGAAACTTCAATACTTTGGCCACCTCATGCAAAGAGTCGACTCATTGGAAAAGACCCTGATGCTAGGAAAGACTGAGTGCAGGAGGAGAAGGGGACGACAGAGGATGAGATGGTTGGATGGCATTACCGACTCAAATGGACATGAGTTTGAGCAAACTCTGGGAGATGGTGAAGGACAGGGAAGCCTGCTGTGCTACAGTCCATGGTGTTGCAAAGAGTCAGACAGCACTGAGTGACTGAACAACAACATGGCCATCACTGAATCAAAAGTATGGCCAGATGATAAGACTGACTTTAAGGCAATCAGGACACTGCTCTACAAGTGTAGATGGGTTGATTCCATTCTAAATTGGTGGCTATTAGACAGTGAGCATAAGTGCTGAGGAGACAATGCCAATACCTACGATGGTATGCAAATATACATGTATACATGTAGGTACATATATGCACAGATATAGACACACATACACACCCATCTCCAGAGGAAGCACAACTGAGCCACCAAGCTGATTCATTTGTTCATACACATTTAGTATATACATATTCACTATGTACCGATCTGATTGCCGATACTATTCTAGATACTACATACACAGCATTAGGTAAGACAAGTAAGGTCCCTGATCTCATGGAGCTGATATCTCCATGGAAGAAAACCAACAATAAACAAATAAATGTATAAACAAGACACACAATGTGGAGGAATTAAAGAAAGATGCCTGTTAGAGTAACAAGATGAATTTCTTCTGTTTGGAGAGGTTGGTTAAAGGACTCTTGAGGAGAAAACGTTTAAGTTGAGATCTGCATGAAGAGAAGAGCTTTCCAGGCAAACATCTTGATCATGGTATAGATCAAGAAGGTCCATTGGTATTTTTTTTTAATCTTTTTATTTGTATTGGGGTATAGACGATTAACAATGTTGTGATAGTTTCAGGTGCACAGCAAAGCCACTCAGCCATACATATACCTGTATTCATTCTCCCCCAAACTCCCCACCCATCCAGGCTGCCACATAACATTTTGCCAAGTTCCCTTTGCACAGAGACTTTGTTGGTTATCCATTTTAAATATAGCAGTGTAAGAAGGTCTATTAGCATAAGAGGCCTTCCCTGGTGGCTCAGATGGTTGCAGTAGAGAATCTATCTGCAATGCAGGAGACCCTGAGTTCAAACCCTGGGTTGGGAAGGGATCCCCTGGAGAAGGGGATGGCTGCTCTTTCCAGTGTTCTTGCATGGAGAATCCCATGGAGAAAGGAGCCTGGCAAGCTACAGTCCGTGGAGACGCAAAGTGCTGAACACAGCTGAGCAACCATATCTTATCTGACCTCTTATCTTAAAGTTCAAAAGAATCACAAATGTAAAGAACAGACTTTTGGACTCTGTGGGAGAAGGTGAGGGTGGGATGAATTGAGAGACTAGCACTGAAACATGCATATTTCCATACGTGAAATAGATCACCAGTCCAGGTTCGATGCATGAGACAGGGTGCTCAGGGCTGGTGCACTGCGATGACCCAGAGGGATGGGATGGGGAGGGAGATGGGAGGGGGCTTCAGGATCGGGAACACATGTACACCCGTGGCTAATTCATGTCAATGTATGGCAAAACCATTACAATATTGTAATTACCCTCCAATTAAAAAAATTTTTTTAAATGCAAAGGATCCTGAGTTTCTGGAGAAACAACAGTCCTGTGAAACAAAGATACGGGGTATGAAAAAGAGTGTGGGCTGAGAAGAGTTTGGAGCAGTTCATAGATACCAGGTTATGTAGAACTTTGGAAACCATAGTAATTTCATCTGAGTTTCATGCAAAGAACAATGAGACATACTGGATTATATAAATATAATTGCAGGGAAGGGCAAATCTCTGTGTATGTCTTTAAAAGATCTCTTGAAACTACTGCAAATTTTATATATCTTTTCTAAACCATTGGACATTTAGACTATTTCTAAATATAATTTTTTCTATTTTAAATCAAATATATGTATGGATGCTTACATATACATCTGTGTTTCAAAGTGGTTGTACCAGTTTACACTTCCATCAGTAACAAAAAGAATTCCCAATTACTTACATTCTAATTCATGAGTGTTAGGCTCTGGCCACGTAATCCTTATGATCCCTCTGTAAAAAGATCAACATTTATATGGTTTCACTTTGAGCTTCATGTCAATCTCTGCTAATCAAGCCTTGCTCCTAGCTCCCAAAATCATGAGTTCTTTTTTTCTTTTTTTTTTTTTTAATTTTTGTTTATTGTTTCTGTCTGAGTGGAACTCTGGAGTATCAGTGGGTGATTACAGCAATATTTGCTGTCACGACTTTCAGGGAATGATCAAAGGGAGACAAGGCAAAAGGCCAAGAATTCCACTCCTTTTTAAGCCTGTTTTTTCATGATTATTGAGCACTTACACTTTGTTGTCTGTAGTTGATGATCATCATTTAGTGGGCAAAAGAAGAGTAAGATAAATGTGGATCTTTTAAAATTTCCTCTAAGAATTTGTTTTTATAGTCTGACTCATGTTTGAAGCATGTATTAATAGATCTCAGAAATTAATAGCAATCAGTGTACACAGCAAATGCTAAGGTTAAGACTAGGGAATCTTCAGATCATAGAAAATAGAAAAATAAACATTTATGATTCTGAATTATTTTTCACTGCAAAACACTTAGTAGTGGAAAGTATCTTAGTTTGTTGTAGGTGCTAAGTCAAGGATTTGAAAGGAAATAGTTTATTCTGAAGGAATTCTCAAGAAATAGCACTGGAGGTTTGGAAAAGTGAGACAGGGAAGTGAAATAGGGAAGGAATATAGTCAATAAAGGATGTGTTATTGAGCTAGTTACCACCATGGGCAACCAGAATCAATCCCACTGGAAACTGGGAGCTGGGGTTGAGTACAAAGCTCAGGTTTCCCACCTGAGATGCAAGGGAGCTAGAGTATTTATCCACCAACTTCCTTCAGTCACTGGTTGAGGGTGTTTCTAGGGGATATTAATTCTGTGACACTCCCAGGCTGCTAGAAACGAAGCAGTCTCTGGACACAGAAAAATCACTCCAGCCAAAAAGATACAAAGGCTGGCAGTTGAGGTCAAGTCTAAACACACAATAAAATGGTAACGGGAGAATGATCAGGATGCCAGCAGAGGTTTGGTGGAAGGAGACACGTGGAAGTTAAAACAGAGTTCCTCCAGTGCTTGTTGCGAATAGTCCAGATGAGGCCTCCCACGGCCCCATTGTAAATCAGCCACTGAGGGACTTCCTTGAGGGTACAGTGGCTAAGATTCCACCTGCCAGTGCAGGGGACACAGGTTCAATCCTTGGTCATGGAACAGGATCCTTCATGCCACAAGGCAACCAGGCCTGTGCACTACAAATGGAGAGCCCATACCACAGCTACTGAGCCCACAGGTTACAACTAGGGAAGCCCATGCACCACAACGAGAGAGAGCTCACACACTGCAATGAAGACCCAGTACAGGGGAAAAAAATCAGCCATTGAGTCTAAATCACTGATCGACATATAGAGGTCATAGTGACACTTAGTGACTTTCTCCAAGATGCACAGATGTGACAGAGAAATCAGACATCCTGATTTTTAATATATGAGTCTTATGGAAATCAGTGAATTATGCATCTTCAAATATTTAGAGAGGAAGAAATTAGCTGTCTTGGACTTTCAAGTGAAGCATTCAACGTGGGAACTGCTTAACTTATATTTATTCCCAACCAGAGTGAGAAGCAGACACGGAGACCTGAGTAGACAGCATCAGGACCCCATGGGGAGTTCTCAGTTGTCCTCTTACCGTGACAGCTGATTATTGTGCCCACAGCATGTGTCTGGGGATAGACAGATTTCCTGTGACTGCCATGTTTTTGTTCTTGACTCTGACATAAATTGGGCAAAGAAAAGTCATAAGAAGTGGGGCTAACATTCCTTTTGTCCTTTGAACTAGACCTGGACCAAGTGGTGACCCCATCTTGGCACTTTATCTGGAAATAAATTCTCCTGGATTGGTGTTTTGGTCATCACTTTGGTGGACGGAATTGATTGACCATAAGTAGGGAAACTCTTGGTTGTTTCTCAGCTCACCTGAGTGCTCACAGAGGGGCTCATGTTCATCTGCGCATGAGGATTTCAGTTTGAAATTTTGAAATTACAAAGTAAGGCTGGATTTCAGGTGGAATTCTGACCTGTATTCATCTTGGTTTGATTTGCCTTTTCCCCAATATTATTTAAGAGTTGATATTCAACCCACCTTCAGAAATGGTCCATGCTATGTTTTATCTCTTTATTTTACACCAATGACAAGTTTAGAGATGTGCGTCAAGCACCATTTGAAACTGATTGATCAGACTGAGTGGGGACCAAATCTTCCTGCTTCATGGGGGATACCCATAATTCAAATATGTGCATATTAACTAGGTCATTAACAGACGACTAATTTTTACAATACAATAAAAATATCATCCCAGTTAAAATCACACATGCTCACATATATTCAGGGGCAGAATGCTTTTTTTAAAAAAAAAATTGTTTAAGAAATATAATTTCTTTAATTTTATAAATGACTTCACAATTGTAATATTTGAAAAACATCTGATTGTTGGTGGGGATTTCTATGTAATTTTCATGAAAGGCAAGTAGCTTAGCTTGTCCTCCTGAAGCACTTAACCTGATTTCATGTCTTAATTTTTTAAAATGCTATTTAGGAGTTCAAAGACGTGCCAGACTGTTAAAGGCATTCCTATGAGCCTATCTTCATTATTGATGCAATTCCTCCAGTCTGGAATGAGCAGAGTATAAAGCAATAAGTAAGATATGAAGGAGAATAAAAGAACTCTCTCTGAGTAGATATTCTTAATTTTAAAACAGAGATTAAGAATCTCTTTTCTCAGTTTTAGCAAAAGGTTTGGAAGCAACGTAACACTGACATACCTTCAAACAGTATTTCCGGACAATATTTAAATGTATGGTTTCCCAGTTTTTCATGTAAGTACATGTATGTTTATTTTCATAAGTATATATGTATATACATGGACACATAATGTATATACATATATATACACACTTAAATAATGGAAACTCATTTTAGAAATTTGTATAACATGGATCTATAAGGCTCAGAAAGAATTCATTACTCATTTTTCCTGGTAATATTTTTAGGCAGTCACTCATTTTTAACTTTATCTAGCCAAACTAAAATTGAATGTGGGATCATGTTTCCTGCCATTTCTTGTTTTAATTTTTTAAGTGTTAGTCATCAATGAACTACATAATATTCTATACACCTCCTAAATTTCTGAGATTTTAAAAGCTATGTGTGATGGTGAATGATACCTCTAGTTGAGATGAAGACCAAACAGAGGTCACTATAGGAAGTAAATAATATTGCAGAATTTATCTTAATTCTATAAGACCAAGTCATGGAAAGAAAGTAGAGAACCCTAACAGAGGAGATGGGGATAAAGAATGAATGGTAAAATAAATTCTGTTAAGGAAATACCAGCAATCAAATCATGTATTATATGTAGATGTATCACAGATAAATATTTTACAGTCTTGAAGGCATAAGACAGTTTCACATATTCTTTGATGATCTTCTAGCAAAAGAAAAAATTAATTAAAATTATCTTATGATATAGTGTCCTAGTTTAGTATTTAAAGAGAATGAAGAGAGCTGGTATTAAAAAAATGCTTAAAAATAAATTTAAAAGACTAAAAGTAAATGCATATACAGAAAACCATGTTAATTCTCTTCTCTAAACTAATTTATAGGTTATGAATTACTTTTGGCTTTTTCCCTATGTTGTCTTTGTTTGATTTTGTTTTCAAAGTTAAAATGCCAAGGAGCTCATTATTGCTAACTGTATTTAACTGCCCTGTGAAAACCACTAGTGCTTTTATATATACCAGATTCTCATTACAACTGGGTCCATGCAGTGTGGGCTGTGGGGCCTCTGCCTTTGCAATCACTTCTTAAAAATTTGTTCCAGCAACTAGTAAACCTGGTCCTTTAGGCCATAGAGAGTTCTTTCATCTCTTTGTTCTAATAAAACTTACTAACACTATAATCTTAACCTTTGTAAGCCTTTGTAATTTACTTTAGTGTACTCATTTCTTTGTCTTCACTGATGAATAGCTTAGTCAGGGCAAGGACAATGCCAACATTGTGCATGTATGTGCTGTGTTTTCCAGAGGCCAGTCCAGTGCTTGGTATATATATTGGTTATATTATATCTGCCATTAATATTTTTGCTGAATGAACCAACTTTCTTTGGATGGACTTGAGACAGTCACTTCTATATGATACCTTTTTTCTCCAGGATGATTAAAGCTATATTTCGGTGAAGGTTATACACGATCAGAACTGAACAGTCTTCAGTCTGTTGAAGCACAGTGAGTGAAGGGAACAAAGATATTGACCCATAAAAATTAATTAACAAGAAATACCTTCTCCTAAATAAACAATGGAAAACAAAGGATGTGTTGACTGGTCAAAAGGACCATGATTAGAAGTTATGATAGAGAACATATCTAAGTTATTTGTAAGAGGAGTAAATATATTACAAAGTTGTATGCAAATTTGTTCCAACCAGTATTGTTTAAAGGACTATCCAGAGTGTAGAAATGAGATTAAATTCTTAGGTAAAATAGCCCTTTCTTACTCTTCAGTTTTCTCTAGGTTTTTAAACAATACACTTTTCTTCTATGTCCATTACCAGTCAGGGTCATCAAAAAAAGAACTCAACTGTGACCTTCTGAGAAATAAATCACAATTTCATGCAATGAAGCTCTTGATTCAAACTGTTCTTTAAGCAATGATTCAAGCTCTCTTTAAGCCTCTCATATATAATCACAAGTGAGTAGATCAATAATAAAATGGAGCAGTCACAACATCTTGATAGGAATAAATATTAGTTCAGTGGAATTAATTTAATAAACATATGTCTGCATTCCCAAGCATTCGTGACAGATGGTAGAATATTAATCTAGTTTGTTTTCAGAGCACCTGTTTTCCTTTAGATATTCTTGCTGCTGTTTGCTTTGTTGGGAGATTGATTGCTTTCCTGGCCCCAGCTCTTCACTGCCATGCGCTCCCTCCCCCTGCAGCCATGCCCTTAGACATGTAACTTTATAACTGCCTTCTGCTCTGACTTCCAGCTCAACCAATGTGATACATAGTGGCAAGTGAAATGCTGGCTAATGTGAAATTCACAGACATGAATTCATAGTGCAGTCAGGCTTACTCTTAGAGTTGCCCTAGGATGCCATAAGAACTTGCCCAGGCTAACCTGCTCGAAGAGGAAACATGTGGAGCAGAGCTGGTAGCCACAGCTGTCTCAGCCAAAGCCAGCCTAAGTCAGCTGACAGCACTGCTACCTGCAGGCACATGGGCATGCCGGGTCAGGGCCAGCAGAACCACACAACCCACCCGCAGAAGTAAGAGCCAAAGAGCTGCCTGTTGTTTTAAGCTGTTCTTTGTTGCGGCAGTTCATTCCATGGCATTAATATGATAATTCCTACTGGATACAATTTGATTTCTCAATATGCAAATATATAATTAATTGTCACTTGTTAATTATAAGTATAAAAGCACCTGGGCAATGAACAGAAATTCTTCAAATATGTGCATGATTCTATTTTAAGGATATGGTATCAAATTAAAGTAAAAAAATGCAATAGATTTTTGTTTAAGTTCTGAGACTGTTCAAATTATGATCTCTTCATTTTTTTCCCATAACAAGAATTGAGCAACTACAGAGGAATCCACCTGGCCTGACTCTTTAATTCTCTAAAATTATATGAAGTTTTTCCATTTGCTAGTATGACAATAGACTTCAGTAATGCTCTGGAAGGCAGTCTCCTCGGCTGCATGGAATAGAATGGGACAATAAATACTTATTATTTCTCACTATTCTACAGGTTGACTAGGCAGATCTAATCTGAGCTAGCATCTTGCCAGTTGGTAATGACCTCACTCACATGTCTAGGCTCTCAACTAGCATAGGTGAGGCCTCTTGCCAAGAAATCTTTTGTCTCCCAGTGGGCCACCTTGAGTTTGTTCAGATGGTACCAGAAGCATTCCCAGCAGCAAGGGAGGGTTTTAAAACCTCTGTTAGCTGTCCCATTGGCCAAACACAGAGTTAGTCTTTGGGGTGGGAGAGACATGAGGGAAGGGAAGCTTGCATTGTTACAGAGAGCAGACTCATGACAGCCATTTTGCAGATAATCTACTTCTTATATCACGCCTGTATCTTCTTGATGGGGGACTAGAACCCTACATGCCCTACATGCCTATATGTCCTTCCTACATTCTGGCCCATGGAAGATGATCCCACCCCTGTTTTACAATGTAGGTTTTACTATTCATAGTTATGGTGAGACAAACAGATCAAAAGACAGCTGCCACTGGAAAGACAGTTTGCTACTCATAGTGCCTGAAAGGAGGGCACGCACCATGGCACAGTGGGTCTTATGGAGAAGCAGCAGGGTCAGTCAGGAGGAGAAAGCAGAAAAGGGAAAATGTAGACAAGAGCCATTACTGTGGCTTGTGCTGGAAGGAATCAGCGAGGTAGGGTCAGCAGGCCAAGGATTGGCTGGTTTGAATAATTTCAGTGGGAGCTGGGGTGTAAGTGTTATAGCCCTGGGTGGTCAGGGCAGGGAGTAGAAGGGCCCAACAGAGGAAGTGGGGTGGGCTTGGGTTGGGGGTGTGGAGGGGGTGGCTCTGAGTTGGTTGGTTTGTATATGAACCTTCAGCATGAACTGTTTACTCTTCTTGGTAAACTCTACTGGCCTGGAAGAGGCCAGGAAGTTAGGCCGGGATGTTAGCCCTGGAAGGGGGACTCCCTTCAGTGCCATCAAGGCCTGAGGAGATGTCAAACATCAGAAAAGTAGAAAATAAAAAAGGCATGGTTAATACAACCCCCACTTGAAAATTATATTCCTAAAGCAAAAATATATTACTGTTCTGAGAGAGTTCAGTAAGTCTCAATTTTATTTCATAAAATCATGTAAACTGGCCCCCTGGTGATACAATGACCACAGCATTCTCAAAATATTTTTAAAGTATTTCTCAGTCCCATTTGACTTCTGGCTATCCTCTTTTTTCTGGGATTTTTTTTTTTTTTCCAGTGTTCAACATTAACACAGGACCATCTTAGCATTCTGCTAAAAACGTGTGAAAAATATATGACACACTCTCTGAATGGACAAAAATGTTTTCAGGGGAAGCTATCTCAGATAAGTAGAAGGCAGTGTCAGCTAAATACACTTTAATGATGATTTATTTAGTACCTGCTATGTGCCAGGCACTACGATAAATGCTGTAGGATTTTAATCAAATGGCACTTAGACTCTCAAGGGGCTCACAATTTACTGAGCACAAATTATAGGGAAACAAATGATTGAGCTACAGTTAGAAGTCAACTCTGTTGAAATGAGTCACAAACAGCTTCAGATAGATCTTCAAGATGGACCTTCAAGGATGAATTTGACGCTTGGGTGTGGGTAACATCTCAGGCAGTGGAAACTATATATTCAAAGGCACAGATGTAGAAATGAGCTAGTCATAAGGAGCTAAAAACACTTTCTGTATGACCAGAACCTGGGATGCCTATGGAAAAGTGGTGAGAAATTAGGCTAAGCAGGAGGTTCATGATCAAGGAGGGTCTTAGATGCTGTACTAAGGAATTTACCCCACCAACAGTAAGGGACAATTTATGAGTTTTAATCAGAAAAAATAATGTGAAAAAGCTTCATTTTTTAAAGGTTTTGGGGGCTCTACTATAGAGGATCCTGTACTCACTTAGGGTAGGGATTCTATCTGTCTATTTCACATCTGTTCCCCAGCACCTAATGAAGTGCCTGGTCCTTAGTACACATTCATGCAGTTGAGACCACTGTGCTAATTACACATCCCACATGCTTTCCTGCATTTCCCAGTTTTCCTTGCAGTTAAATTGGAGCCTTGTAATTAGCTCTGGCCAATGACTGTTAACAGAAGTGATTTGGTGACCATTTGGATATGGAAGGCGAAGATGAGAGATGAACCTAGAATGACTCTCAAAATCTTGCTTGGATCATTCAGAAATGATTATAAGGAATAAGTTTGGGATAAAGATAGTTGGCTCCATTTTGGATATCTTGAGTTCAAATAACTATGAGATGAACTTTTCATCAGAAGAGAGCTAAATGTTGCAATGCATAATATAGACAACTACTATGGGCAATGAGAAAGAACAATATTAGAACATATAGCCCTTTATGGGGAATGCTAGCGTGGCCCACCAGCCAAGGTTGCCTGTCCAGGACTGAGGAGTTTCCCTGGGATGCAAGAGAAAATTTCTGTGCCAAAATTGAGACAGCCCAGGTAAACAAGGATGGCTGGTCACCCTTAGGTCTGCTTTGCTATACCACCTGAATTCAGAAATCTGGATTAGAGAGATCCAGACTCTTCCAAACTTCTGTATCTCAGCTACCATTCAGTTCCAAAGACCATGGATCTTGATTTGGCAGGATAAGGAAGAAAATGTGAATGCTGTAAGCCAGAGTCATGCTGGTACCAACTCGCATCAGCTCACCAGAGCGAATTCTGCTCATTTCTTCCCAAGTCCATATGTAGGGAGTCAGGCTGGTAGGTCAGAATTGGCTATGCTGGTAGAATTCCTATGCTAGAAATTGGCAAATAGTACTACAAATCAGGGCCACCCCAGAACTGGGTTTTAAATGTTTACAAGCACACCACTGCCCAAAGCTGAGTTGAAAAAGTGTGGCAGACATTGCATCATGGGCTCGGTCATTGGAGGTGCAGCTGGTGCTCCACACCATCCCTTTCCTAAGGCAGTGCACCTATCCTCCAGATGCTGTGTGTCCTGGCTGCCAACAACTCTTAGCCACCCTCTTCATCAGTCCTTCATCTGAGAACTGTCCTCAGCTGTCGGGAGCTGCCTTGCCTGGAAATGCATGGATGGTAATATCCTGCACCCAGTGGTGGCCTGTAGCCAAAGACTGACTCATAGGCATAGCATCCAAGGTCAGCCCTCCTGCCACAAGCTGGGACAACTCTGTGGTACCCTGTGTGTGCCAGTACTCCCTCAGGGATCATGCTGAGACTAGTCAGAGATGGAATCACATCCTTGCCCACTTGCTTCCCCTTCCCCATCTTGCTTCTCTTATTTCCTTATGTGTTTTTTCCCAAGAGTCTCTTTTAAAAAATCACTGACTTAAGAGTTCCCATCTTGACCTGGAGATTTTCGTATTCAGTGAAGTAAGCCAGACTGGGAAAGACAAATATCACTTATATATATAAAATCTTTGAAAAAGGATACAGATGAACCCATTTACAAAACAAAAAAGAGCCACAGACATAGAAAACAAACTTATGGTTACCAAAGGGGAAAAAAGCAGGGAATAAATTAGGAGTCTGGGATTAACATAGGTAACTCCTATATATAAAACAGAGAACCATTAAGGACCTACTGTATAGCACAGGGAGCTCTAATCAATATTTTGTAATAACCTATAAGGGAAAAGAATCTGAAAAACAGCATAAGAGACTCCCCATTTTAGGCTCTGCTTTTAGGGAACATGACTTATCATACCCAGTCCAGAGGAACCTCCATTGAATGAACATATGATCCCTGGTATATCTCATGTGCTAATTAATGAATTGTCGAGAGAACTTTTGATCTTCATCCTTCCTTTGAGCAAAAAGCATCCCTTAGATTCTTGAGCTTTCTGGAATCTCATCTGTAATTCTCCCTCCTTCTTTGTACATATCTAGTAGTAACCTCAAAATGTTTTTGAGGGGAATTTTCAATTTTGCACTTTGAACTTTGGATCCTCCTTTGTTTAACTAAGTTGAGAAAGGAGAAATGAAACTCCAGTGTATTCGCATGACATTTAAGGTAGAGCAATTCAGTGGCAATAGGCAATCACATGGAGCAGCCATTAAGGCCTGAATTATACCATCTGTAGCTATTTAACATGCTGAACCATTCCTCTCCGTCTGGAAAAATCATAAAAAGGGGCCTGTCAGCACTCTGAGTCACTGCTAAGAAGCTTATGCATCCTCACACCTGCATTTAAATGAGTGTTTCCGGGGCAAAATACAAAGACCCTAGAGAAATGAAATGAAGCACTTTAGCAGTGAAAAATAATATTAGCTTCCATCTGCATTTGTAAATTAACTGCAGGAAGAACACTTCTGGAATTAGTTTATTAATAAGAATCATTTTGAATAACTTTCTAAAAAATAACATGTATTTTAAAAACATGAATAGATCATATAAGGATTATAAACAAGTGGCAAAATTTGATGATATCCAAAATACGAAGGAATAGTAACTGGTAGGATGCCTTGCTCCATTCCAAATAGGAATTCTATAAATATGGAAATACATAAATCATATCAACAGTAGGATTCAGAACCAGTAATTGTGAATATCTCATCTTTAGTTTCCTCTTTCTTAAATTTTGGGTGGAGGAACCTGGTAGGCAACAGTCCATGGGGTTGCAAAGAGTTGGACACAACTGAGCAACTTCACCTTCTTAAATTTTATATTTTATCAGGGTATAACTTACATTGAGTATAGTGACTAAATCTTAGTGGTATGTCTTGATAAATTTATAGACACATACACACACACACACACACAATCATCACTTATATAGAGATAGAACATTTCTAGTACTCCAGAAAGCTCCTTCAATTATCTCCCCACCAAAAGTAACCACCATCTGACCTTACACTGCAGATTTTCCTAGATTGTCATTTATCTGTGGAATAATTGTTTCCCTTAATACTATGACTACTAAGTCATAGTAACCATTCATTGCCTATTTCAAGCATCTCTTTCATCCACCATTATCTCACGACTCATTAGCCTTTTGCTTCGTGGAAGAGCTCACCCTCTCATCATCCCCACTGGGCACCCTTACCCATGTGATAGTCACAGTCATAAGGTGATCCTTGGAGATTTTGCCCACTTTCTGGAGCAAAACATCCCAGACTCTTGGCACTTCTGTTCTGGATGCATATCTCAAATTGTAGGACCCAAATCTAGATCCTTTCAGGATCTCTTAGCTGCCAGAGGTAAGTCACACCTCAAGCTAGTGCTACCATACCATCATATGAGCAAGGGCCATAAGGGATAGACGCCATTGCCACTCCTCAAGTTTACTGACTTATATACGCACACCTCAGAAGACATCACTGTTTGACTCATCCTTAAACCAGCCACTTGCAGAATTGTTCAGGATGAGATGGAGTGGGAAAAAACTACAACCTCTTCTCTTTGCATGGTGCTGTATACACATTTTACTCCGTTACAACCCAGCAGTTTCTAATTTCTGGTATACCATGTTGGTTCATGTCTCCACACCTTTAATCATTTTGTACTTCTTTTTAGAACTACCAAGTTTTTACCTTTCTTGACTTCAGTTCTTTTCCTTTCCCTCAAGTCTTGGGTGAATTGTCACAACCTAGAATGCCAAGTTTTTGCCTTTTCATACTGTTCCTGGGGTTCTCAAGGCAAGAATACTGAAATGGTGTACCGTTCCCTTCTCCAGTGGACCACATTTTGTCAGAACTCTCTACCATGACCTCTCCATTTTGGGTGGCCCTACATGGCATGGCTCATAGTTTCATTGAATTAGACAAGGCTGTGGTCCATGTGATCAGATTGGTTAGTTTCCTATGATTGTGGTCTTCAGTCTGTCTGCCCTCTGATGGAGAAGGATAAGAGGCTTCTGGAAGCTTCCTGATGGGAGAGACTGACTGAGAGGGAAACTGGGTGTTGTTCTGATGGGCGGGGTCATGTTCAGTAAATCTTTAATTCAATTTTCTATTGATGAATGGGGCTGTGTTCCCTCTCTGTTGCTTGACCTGAGGCCAAACTATGGTGGAGGTAATGAAGATAATGACAACCTCCTTCAAAAGGTCCCATGCACGCACTGCTGCGCTCAGTGCCCCTGACCCTGCAGCAGGCACTGCCAACCCACGCCTCTTCCAGAGACTCCTGGACACTCATGGGCAAGTCTGGGTCAGTCTCTTGTGTGGTCCCTGCTCCTTTCTCCTGGGTCCTGCTGTGCACAAGGTTTTGTTTGTGCCCTCTAAGAGTCTAGTTCCCCAGTCCTGTGTAAGTTCTGGTGGCTCTATGGTGGGGTTAATAGCAACCTCCTCCAAGAGAGCTTATAGCACACCCTTGCAGGTCTGTTGCCCCCGGAGCCCCTGCAGCCATCCACTGCTGACCCATACCTCCACAGGAGGCACACACTTCTGGCTCAGTCTCTGTGGGTTGAGCTTGCATTTTGTGGCTTCCCAGCTCTGAGCAGCTCAGACGACCAGGTGCTTGGCAAGTGCACTGTTCCTGGTGGGCCGTGTGTCTTAATCACTTCCCTGGTCCTGGCTTCTCAGTTTCCTGGTGGGCTGCAAGAGCACCATCTCAGATGTACTGTGTGTCTCCTCTGGGGAGCTGATCTCAGGCTGCTATCCTCCTGGAGGATATCAACCATTCAGGATCTGAGGAATATGTGGTCAGCAGCTGGGAGCCTGCTCACAGTTTGGTGGAAGATGCCATCTCTGGGGCTGAGATTGTAGCAGTCCCTTGCCTTCTGACTCTGGCTGTCATAAGCCTGCATCTCTGTGGGCAGGGGCCAGTACCAGCTGGCTAGCTCTCCTTTGGGAGTCACTCAGTCCTTTGTTCTGTGAGTGGGCCAGGCTGCCCATTAGGTTGTTAGGTTAGAGTCTTTCATGGGAAATTTCTCTTTTCTACAGTTGTGGTTAGCTGTGTATTATGTTGGTTTTTTGTTTTTTTCTTCCAGTTATGTTGCCTTCTGAGATTCCAAAACTCCCCACAGACCTGCCTGTTAGAGGGTTTCCTACTGTGTGGAAACTTCTTCACAACTCCCTCCCCAGGACAGGTTTCCATCTCTAACTCTTTTGTCTGTCTTTCTGTCTTTTATATTTTGTCCTACCTCCTTTCGCTGGAGAAGGCAATGGCACCCCACCGCAGTACTCTTGCCTGGAAAATACCATGGATGGAGGAGCCTGGTAGGCTGCAGTCCATGGAGTCGCTGGGAGTTGGACACGACTGAGTGACTTCACTTTCACTTTTCACTTTCATGCATTGGAGAAGGAAATGGAAACCCACTCCAGTGTTCTTGCCTGGAGAATCCCGGGGACGGGGGAGCCTGGTGGGCTGCCGTCTCTGGGGTTGCACAGAGTCGGACACGACTGAAGCGACTCAGCAGCAGCAACAGCAGCCTACCTCCTTTTGAAGAGAATGGGCTGCCTTTCTAGGTGCCTGGTATACTCTGTAAGTGTTCAGAAGTTGTTTTGTGGAAGTTGCTCAGCATTCAGATGATCTTTTGATGAATTTGTGGAGGAGAAATTAGTCTCCCCATCTTATTCCTCCACCATCTTGGCATGAAAAGGTAAAAAGGTTTGACACTGAAAGATGAACTCCCTTGGCCTGTAGGGGCTCAATATACTACTGGAGAAGAGTGGAGAAATAACTCCAAAAAGAATGAAAATAAGGGGCAGAAGCAAAAACAACACCCAGTTGTGGATGTGACAGGTGATGGAAGTAAAGTCCGATGTTGTAAAGAGCAATACTGAATAGGAACCTGGAATGTTAAGTCCATGAATCAAGGCAAATTGGAAGTGGTCAAAAGGAGATGGCAAGAGTGAACGTCAACATTCTAGGAATCAGCTAACTAAAATGGACTGGAATGGGTGAACTGAACTCAGATGACCATTATATCTTCTACTGTGGGCAGGAATCCCTTAGAAGAAAGGGAGTAGCCATCCTAGTCAACAAAAGAATCCAAAACACAATACTTGGATGAAATCTCAAAAATGACAGAATGATCTCTGTTCATTTCCAAGGCAAACCATTCAATATCTCACTAATCCAAGTCTATACTCTAACCTGTAATGCTGAAGAAGCTGAAGCTGAATGGTTCTATGAAGATTTACAAAACCTTCTAGAATATTCATACTACCACACAGTTGCATTCATCTCACATGCTAGTAAACAAATGCTCAAAATTCTCCAAGCCAGGCTTCAACAGTACATGAACCGTGAACTTCCAGATGTCCAAGCTGGATTAGAAAAGGCAGAGGAACCAGAGATCAAATTGCCAACATCTGCTGGATCATCGGAAAAGCAAGAGAGTTCCAGAAAAATATCTACTTCTGCTTTATTGACCATGCCAAAGCCTTTGGCTGTGTGGATCACAGCAATCTGTGGAAAATTCTTCAAGAGATGGGAATACCAGACCACTTGACTTGCCTCTTGAGAAATCTTATGCAGGTCAAGAAGCAACAGTTAGAACTGGACATGGAACAACGGACTGGTTCCAAATCAGGAAAGGAGTACGTCAAGGTAGTATACTGTCACCATGATTATTTGACTTATATGCAGAGTACATCATGAGAAACGCTGGGCTGGATGAAGCACGAACTGTTATCAGGATTGCCAGGAGAAATATCAATAACCTAAGATATGCAGATGACATCACCCTTATGGCAGAAAGTGAAGAACTAAAGAGCCTCTTGATGAAAGTGAAAGAGGAGAGTGAAAAAGTTGGCTTAAATCTCAACATTGAGAAAACTAAGATCACGGCATCCAGCCCCATCACTTCATGGCAAATAGACAGTGAAACAGTGGAAACAGTGACAGACTTTATTTTCTTGGGCTCCAAAATCACTGCAGATGGTGACTGCAGTGGTGAAATTAAAAGATGCTTGCTCCTTGGAAGAAAAGCTATGACCAACCTAGACAGCATATTAAAAAGCAGAGACATTACTCTACCAACAAAGGTCCATCTAGTCAAAGCTATGATTTTTCCAGTAGTCATGTATGATGTAAGAGTTGGACTATTAATAAAGCTGAGCACCAATGAATCGATGCATTTGAACTTCGAGTTGGAGAAGACTTTTGATAGTCCCTTGGACTACAAAGATATCCAACCAGTCACTCCTAAAGGAAATCAGTCCTGAATATTCATTGGAAGGACAGATGCTGTAGCTGAAACTCTAATACTTTGGCCACCTGATGCAAAGAACTGACTCATTGAAAGAGATCCTGATGCTGGGAAAGATTGAAGCTAGGAGGAGAAGGGACAACAGAGAATGAGATTGTTGGATGGCATCATTGACTAGATGGACATGAGTTTGAGTAAGCTCCAGGAGTTGGTGATGGACAGGGAGGCCTGTCTTGCTGCAGTCTATGGGGTCGCAAAAAGTCAGACACAAGTGAGCAAGTGGACTGAACTGACCTGAGAATGCCATGTTAAGTCTTTAGCCTCTGAGTCCTCATGCTATTTTTTTTTTTTTTTTAAGTATTACTTCCACTGTTTCCCAAACTTGAGGCAACCCTGCTCCTTAACATCTCCTGCTCCTTGGCAGCTCCATGTGTTCAATATTCTCCATTCTTTAAATTCAATTTTGGACACTACCTCTTATTTCCAGTTCCTATCGAATCAAATTTATTGCTTCCTCTCTATGCAAATTTGACAGTTTGTTAATACCTCTTCATGGTTTTCACATTTTATATTTCCTGCCAAATTGTAAAAACTCCTTGAGATAAGGAACCATGTCTTATTCAACATTGTATTTAAATCCACTCTAGCACCCAGCTCAGCACCCCCAGATTCAATTAACACCCCCTGAATGCATGCAGACCTAGTGAATAAACATGACTCATTGATTAATCACCTCAATTAAACTGGGTCAAAGACATTTTATGATATTGTTTCCACTGTCTGAGTTTAGAAAAGCAGTATGACTTACAGAATTGCCATGACCTTGATATCATAGAAGATGTGTCTTAAGAGTCAGCTTTCTGGATCATTTCACCAATCTCAGTCTTTGTCTTTTATTCTAGGCACATTTTTCACAAAGAAAACATGTTAAACAACTAAATGTAACAATGGAATATTTCTTGTCAACATGAAACAGAGTAGAAAAGGAAATTTGCCTTTAAAAGCAGATGATGTTTTCTTGGTGTGTATGCCAAGCAGTGGGATTGCTGGGTCATAAGGCAGTTCTATTTCCAGTTTTTTAAGGAATCTCCACACTGTTCTCCGTAGTGGCTGTACTGGTTTGCATTCCCACCAACAGTGTAAGAGGGTTCCCTTTTCTCCACACCCTCTCCAGCATTTATTGCTTGTAGACTTTTAGACTGCAGCCATTGTGACTGGTGTGAAATGGTACCTCATTGTGGTCTTGATTTGCATTTCTCTGATAATGAGTGATGTTGAGCATCTTTTCATGTGTTTTTTAGCCATCTGTATGTCTTCTTTTGAGAAATGTCTATTTAGTTCTTTGGCCCATTTTTTGACTGGGTCATTTATTTTTCTGGAATTGAGCTGCAGGAAACTAGAACTGAAAGAGACACGAGTACCCCAATGTTCATCACAGCACTGTTTATAATAGCCAGGACATGGAAGCAGCCTAGATGTCCATCAGCAGATGAATGGATAAGAAAGCTGTGGTACATATACACAATGGAGTATTACTCAGCTATCAAAAAGAATACATTTGAATCAGTTCTAATGAGGTGGATGAAACTGGAGCCGATTATACAGAGTGAAATAAGCCAGAAAGAAAAACACCAATACAGTATACTAAAGCATATATATGGAATTTAGAAAGATGGTAATGATAACCCTGTATGTGAGACAGCAAAAGAGGTGCAGATGTACAGAACAGATTTTTTGACTGTGGGAGAGAGAGAGGGCAGGATGATTTGGGAGAATGGCATTGAAACATGTATAATATCATATAAGAAATGAATCGCCAGTCTAGGTTCGATGCAGGATACAGGATGCTTGGGGCTGGTGCACTGGGATAACCCAGAGGGATGGTATGGGGAGGGAGGTGGGAGGGGGGTTCAGGAGTGGGAACTTATGTACACCCGTGGCAGATTCATGTTGATGTATGGCAAAACCAATACAGTATTGTAAAGCAAAAAAATAAAATAAAATAAAATTAGAAAAAAAAAAAAAAAAAGCAGATGATGTACCAGTGGCTAGGCCAGGCTTGCTAATCTCCCTACTCCCTGATGGCCTGTATAGTCTAATACTCACCATGACAAATCCCAATGTGCCATAGACCCTAGTGATCACTCTCAAATAGGAAAAGCTTGTGATATTAAATTTGCAGGTTCAACAGGTCTCCTTTTCACATTTGTTGCAATGTTTGTTTTGATGAAAATTAGATTAAGAGCAACTTAAGTTTTCCTCTATACCTTTTAAGCAAATAGCATTCAAAAATTTAATTTGTGAGTCCAGAAATCCAGAACCATGATATTAACTCAAAAGTCTGAGCTATAAAAACAGAGACCCTTATATAAACACACTGTGGAATCTTTGAGACATATGTCTTCAGCATCACATGGTTTGTTTTAGTTTACGAGTTCATAAAAGTGTAGAAGATGAGCTTTCAGAAGTTATATAATGATGATATTTTTATTCAATTTGCAAGCCTAAAAATATCTTTTAGTAGATGAAAGTATTTTTACTTAGCAAAAGCATTATACAGTTTGTAAAACTGTGCCAGAATTTTAAGAACAAAAAGTGATCTGCTTTCTTTTCTATTTTAGAAGACTAATGTCAAAGCTAATATAAAAACTGTTGGGAACTCTGAAAGGGGAATGATGAAGGATCCACTTAGCTCTGAGCATTACCGATAGAGAATTCTCCTAGGGCTTATACTAAATGAGTTGGGTTATTATTAATTGGTAGAATCTAAAACAATTATCTGACCATGCACAGCACTGTTCTTACTATATACCCTGCCAGGGACTCTCTCAAGAGGGCATGTGGTAGTTTAATTCTATTCTTTCTTATGTAATAATATCATTATGGTTCAAGTAAGGGGGAATTCCAACAAGAATATATCCCAGGGATTTCCCTGAAGATCCAATGATTAAGACTCCACACTTCCAATATAGGGGGTACGGATTTGATTCCTGGTTGGGGAAATAAGATCCTGTGTGACTGAAAAAATATGTATATTCCAGCCCATCCAAGGGAGAACTCCATGGCATTCCAAGGAGTTAGAAAAAGCCAAACATGAAGTAACAAAACAAACCTGAGAGCAGAGACACCCCTTATTGAAGACCTCAGGAGTCTTTTGT
The DNA here is from genome assembly GCF_023091745.1 of Budorcas taxicolor. Lineage (NCBI taxonomy): Eukaryota > Metazoa > Chordata > Mammalia > Artiodactyla > Bovidae > Budorcas > Budorcas taxicolor. Next base: position 1,691,701 of record NC_068922.1, read on the forward strand.
TTCTCTATTTTCTAATTTTTCTTTCTGCTTGCATGGGGGAGAAATAACATAGTTGTGCATTTTCACCATTGTGTCCCATGGCGTGCTGCAGTCCATGGGGTTGCGAAGAGTTGAACACAACTGGGCGACTGAACAACGACATTTGCAACTACTGTGTCCCAGTTAATAACACTCTTGCCTGAGGTTGTAAGTTTTTCAAATTAGTGGAGCAGTAATACAGAATTGCTTATACTGGCATCTGTGTATGTAACATAATAATTAAAACCCAAGGAACAAGTTGCACATGAAGCCAGAGGTCCTGAGTTCTAGTTTTCCCGAGCAGAGTGGCCATGGACTAATTATTAAACATTTCTGAATGTTCCAGTCCATAACTGTAAAACAGAAATGTTGAATCAGGTGACTTTTCAAGTCACTTTTGAAACTGTAAGGTTTCACATAACCACTTCAATCTCCACCAAAATAATTTCAAAAAAAAAAAAAAAGATCAAAACTGAATTTGCTTGTCCTTTTAAACAAATTTCCTTCTAGTCAAAGCTATGGTTTTTCCAGTAGTCAAGTATGGGTGTGAGAGTTGGACCATAATGAAGGCTAAGTACCAAAGAATTGATGATGCTTTTAAACTGTGGTATTGGAGAAGACTCCTGAGACTCTCTTGGACAGCAAAGAGATCCAACCAGTCTATCCTAAAGGAACTCAATCCTGAATATTCATTAGAAGGACTGATGCTGAAGCTGAAGCTCCAATACTTTGGCCATTTGATGTGAAGAACTGACTCATTGGAAAAGACCCTGATGCTGGAAAAGATTGAAGGCAGGAGGAGAAGGGGATGACAGAGGTCAAGATGGTTGGATGGCATCAGCGACTCAATGGACAGGAGTTTGAGCTAGCTCCAGGAGATGGTGAAGGACAGGGAAGCCTGGTGTGCTACATTCTCTGGGGTCAAAAAGTGTCAGACACGACTGAGCAACTGAAAAACAACAACAATGGGGCAAAGCCAAACTCACCCAGGGTGTCATTTCTAAACCAGATGACTCTGAGCTAATTTCCTATGTATCAGAGTAAAGTGGAGGCATCCATATTTGTTGGAAAGCTTTTAGATGTTGATGGAGAGCCAAGTTTGAAATGACAAGTCTTCTAAACCTCCTTATGCTAACTGGTGTGATCTCCCCTTACTTTGAGACAAGGTTTGTTCTGAAAAACTTGTTACTTTAATGGTTCTATTTATGTCTCTCACCCTCCTTCCCTTTTTCCAGATCTACCACCATTGCCACTACTATTTAATCTCCTACAACTGTATGAGTTCAACTTTAAGGAGACCTGAAGTTCATCTAATTTCACATTCTTAAAAACACATTTTAGGGACTTCCCTGCCAGTCCAGTGGTTAAGACGTTCCCTTCTAATGCAAGGTGGATGTGTTCATTCCCTCGTCAAGGAGCAAGGTGGATGTGTTCATCCCCTGGTCAAGGAACTAAGATCCCATATGCCTCACAGCCAAAACAAATAACAAGAAAAAATAGAAGCAATGTTGTAATAAATTCAATGAACATTTTAAAAATGGTCCACATAAAAATTTTTTTTAAATTGTAAACACATTTTCAAGTGGAGCATCACATTTTCTAAGATAAAAATTCAATTTGTCTGATGAAACTGGTTTGGAAACTGATCATAAAAGACAAAGCACAGTTTTCTAATATCCATATGGATGTTCTATTAAAGGACAGTGTTTGACACCAAGTTTTGAGGCTTTTTTTTTTTTTTTAATTAGACAAAGGCAAGTTTGACTGTCAAATCCCAGAAGAAAGCTTCTTAAAACAGACCTTAAACACCCTTAAGTTAAAGCTGCTGCTGCTGCTAAGTCGTTTCAGTGGTATCCGACTCTGTGCGACCCCATAGACGGCAGCCCACCAGGCTCCCCCGTCCCTGGGCTTCTCCAGGCAAGAACACTGGAGTGGGTTGACATTTCCTTCTCCAATGCATGAAAGTGAAAAGTGAAAGTGAAGTCGCTCAGCTGTGTCCGACTCTCAGCGACCCCATGGACTGCAGCCTACCAGGCTCCTCTGTCCATGGGATTTTCCAGGCAAGAGTATTGGAGTGGGGTGCCATTGCCTTCTGGTATATAAACTACAAAATGGCATTTAAAGAGGGTTGGAGATACTAATTAAAATAGGTTTACTGAAATGCCAGGAATATCATCGCTTCTAAAAATTGAATTAAACACTGAATGTCAATGGTGAATTAACATGAATAGACTTATCTATCCCTGTCCAAAAGTATTTTATCCACAAAATGTGTAATACACAACCATTAATCAGAGATCATGGATTCTGGCTGAAACCAAATCAAAATTTTTAGAATTCTAATAGAGGAATGCATTCAGGTCAAAGAATATTAACAGAAAAGCATCCATTGCTGAAAGGGCAAACAGAGAGAGTCTTTAAAGAATCTTAGAAATTATGCTTAATTGTTCTCTTGATCTATTGTTCTCGATGATTTAGAAAACCTGTGTGCTGTGAGTTACACTCCATTAATTACAGTAGTGTCAAATATGTAGGCCTTTCTTTTTAAAAAAAAAGAGCTTAATTTCTATGGCTTCTAAAAGTGAACTGAACAGTTTAAAGCTGGTATCTCAGTTGAGATCTTTCCTTGCTCTTCCCAAGCAATAGAAATTTTCTAAAGGCTTGCCTATTGGAGAACCAGGCTCCAAAAGCAGTTAAATCCCCCGTTAGAGGTCCAGCATATGGCTTTTGTTTTGTTTTTTGTCCATAGCACACCTTGGCTTCAAACACCCCAGATATATAAAACTCAACTGTTAAAGCACTACATTGTTTGTATTGTAGGATCATTTGAACTGTATTAAGAACCCTGAACCCATAAAGAATGAAAGATTTATTGTCTATGGAAAACAGGATAAGTGCTCTAGCAAGAACCCACTCCAGTGTTCTTGCCTGGAGACTCCCAGGGACGGAGGAGCCTGCCGTCTATGGGGTCACACAGAGTCAGACACGACTGAAGTGACTTAGCAGCAGCAGCAGCAGCTCTAGCAAGAAAGAAATTTTGATTTTCACTTATTTTGGAAAACTGAAATATTCCAGATGCTTTTGTTTATTTTTTATTATTTTTGCTCATTGACTTAACTCACTACGAAAGGAACTTGTCACTAAAAATACATTTCAAGAATCAAGTGCCCTTTTTCTGGTATACATTCCTCTAAATCTATGATTAAGCCCAGTGTTTAAGGTTTTCAAAGTGGCTCTAATCCAAAGTCAAGTTAACATTTGCACTTTCCCTGAAGTGGAACTCCCAAGATAGCTTTTTGAGCTATCCCTGATGGTGGATTTTAGCATCACCAACTGGCTCCAACTGGGCCATTTGCTCTCTCTACGAAGAGGAGGGAGTCTTAAACACTGAAACAAGAGTCAAAGTTTGTCAGTTCAACTGTTTCTGAATTCATAGATCAGTGGTTATCAAATTTTGGTCCCAAGACCAGCATCCTCTAGGAACTTCTTAGAAATGCAACATCTCAGGTCTCACCTTATTGAATCACACGCCTGGGATGGGGATCAGCAATGTGTATTAACAAACCCTGTAAGTGATTCTGATGCACATATAAGTTTGAGAGCCACTTTTGCACTAATAGATACTTGAGTTTCAACTTGATACTAACCAATAATTCCATCGTTTAGAATTAGCAGCTTTCACTTTTGCTTTTTCTTTATTTTATTTAACCTGGCATATACAAAATATCATTTCAGCATGTAACTACTTCTCAAATAATTAGTGGGTATTTTATATTCTTTGTTATAGTGTTTTCAAAATCCATTGTGTATTTTTTTTAATTTATTTTTTATTGAAGGATAGTTGCTTTACAGAATTTTGCTGTTTTCTGTCAAACCTCAGCAAGAATCAGCTGTAGGTATACATATATCCCCTCCCTTTTGAACCTTCCTCCCATCTCCCTCCCCATACAGAGCCCCTGTTTGAGTTTCCTGAGCCATATGGCAAATTCCCATTGGCTATCTAGTTTACATGTGGTAATGTAAGTGTCCATGTTCTCTCTCCATACATCTCACCCTCTCCTCCCCTCTCCCCATGTCCAGAAGTCTATTCTCTATGTCTGTTTCTCCACTGCTGCCCTGTAGATAAATTCTTCAGTACCATTTTTCTAGATTCCATATATATGAGCTAGAATATGATATTTATCTGACCCTCCTTCTGATACTATAAAGCAATTATATAAACATCTATATATATTCTGTGAGTAGAGTTTTATTCCTTATGGAATCTACTTTTTTAAATTCTAATACTCTTTTCCATAGTGAGTGATCACAGCATGCTGAATATAGTTCACTCACTGTGCTGTAGAGTAGGGCCTTGTTGTTTGTTGTTTTTAAGGACTCTAATATAGATGTTACCTTTTATGATATGCTCTCAGAGTGTGCCCTGCAGTTATGCATCACAAAATTCTTGAAGTATTGTCTTTTGTGGGTAAAGGATTTGTTAGCTACTGAACAATATCAGTTTCATTAGGAGATTTTTTTCAGTAAATAGAAAAAATCTTATGAAGATTCACTTAAAGTGAAAAACAAAGATTAAGTTTTAAATTAACATTTTATTATATAAACTTCCCAACTATTTATTTATCTATCTCTAATATATTTTATATTAGAAATATTATAATTTATATGTTAGAAATATTATAGAGACAAATTTAAAAAAATAGAAAACAATTTTTCTGAATCTTCACAACTAAGAAATAACATCCACTATATCTTGTGAGCACAGAGCACACGTGCACAGAGTACAGTTAATAATGCACAACATATTCCAATTTGAAACCTGTTTTGCCCTTAGCATATCTTATTTCCCTTGACAGGAAGTGTTCTTCCATATTATCAGTACCACTTTAAAGGCTGCCTAGTATTCCAGCCTACAGATTTAATGTACTAGATTAATTGATTAATTCTCCACAAATGAATATAATCCTTAGTTGTCGTTGTTCAGTTGCTAAGTCGTTGCCAACTCTTTGTGACCCCCACAGGCTACAGCATGCCAATCTGCTATGTCCTCCACTATCTCCCGGAATTTGTTCAAATTCACGTACATTGAGTCAGTTAAGTTATCTAACCATCTCTTTGTCTGCCACCACTTTCTCCTTCTGCCCTCAGTCTTTCCCAGCATCAGGGTCTTTTCCAGTGAGTCAGCTTTTCACATCAGGTGGCCAAAGTGTTGGAGCTTCAGCTTCAGCAATAGTTCTTCCAGTGACTATTCAGAGTTGATTTCCTTTAGGACTGACTGGTTTGATCTCCTTGCTGTCCAAGGGACTCTCAAGATTCTTCTCCAGCACCACACTTCAGAAGCATCATTTCTTTGGCACTCAGCCTTGTTTATGGTCCAGCTCTAATATCCATACATGACTACTGGAAAAACCATCGCTTTGACTATAAGGACCTTTGTAGGCAAAGTGATGTGTCTGCTTTTTAACACAGTGTCTAGCTGTCTAGGTTTGTCATAGCATCCTTATACCTAAGTTTTTGTGCTTTTACTGATTGTTTTTCCACTATATTGATATGTAAGGTCTCTGTTTACACTAAAAATATCAACCTTTCTCTTTATCTGTCAAATATTTTTTCCAATATTCTTTTTAATATTGTCTTCCTATCTGAATATTATATGAAAATATGTCTGATGCAGAATAAACACTTGATCAGCATTAGATTACCACTACTGAAATGAGAAGTAATATTTAATTATTATTGCCCTCTCCAGCTCAAAATGCTACTATTCTTTCTAAGATATATATATATATATATATATATATATATATATTCAGAAGTCAGTGGTCTGTTTTTTGTTTATGTTAGCTTTGTCAGGCTTTTAATAAGGAACTGGTAATTTCATTTTTATTTCTAATTATTAATGTAAAGTTGATTTTACATTACATTTGACAGAATTCCTCTCAAACTTGTATGAGCCCTGAAACTTTCTTTAAGAAGTTGAAAACCATTTCAGAGTTTTCTTTGATTTGGAGATCTGTTAAAAATTTTATTTTCTTTTAGATCAGCTTTGGTAAGTAAGATTTTTGTCTAGAATGAGTTGCTAGAAACATGCTCAAAGGTAGACATCACTAAGGAAGTTTTTCTAACAGTCTATTCAGGCGATATTGGTTCTGTCTCCTAAATTCATCCCTTTTTTGTAATCTCAGTCTCAGTAAATGGCAACACCTTCATCCCTATTAGAAGGCTCCCTGGAAACCTCCCTAATTCCTTCCTTTCTTCAGCACCACCTGCCACTGTGACTATATCCCTCAATAATGCCTGTTGCCCCTTGTCCAGATCACATCCAAAATGACTCCACTGCCATCCCTATTGATTCCATGTTAATCCAACCACCATGAAATAGACTGAAATAGCTTCCTAATTGGCCCTCCTGTTTCCAGCTTTTCACATGGCAAAGTGAATTTCCAAAATTGTAAATCAAATCATGTCAACCCCCTGCATTAAGCTTAACAGCTTTCCTGTGTTCCATACAAATGGACTTCCATACAAATCCAAACTCCATCCTGACAAGAGCCCACATGATGGTCTAGCCCAGTTAACCTCACCATAGGTCACTGTGCCCTTCTCCTGCTGTGTTCCAGCCTTTTTGACCTTTATGTTCCTTGCATAAGCCAGTGCTTTCCCACTTCAGAGCACTGCCACTGCCTGGAACATCCTTTTCCAGACTTCTGTGTGGCTGCTTCTTCTGCAGTCTGGGCTTTGCTATGGATCCCTCACTTGTCACTCCATCTAAAATTGGCCCTGTAACCTCAATCTACTCTCTATTTCACCTTGTCTCACTTTATTTTCTTCATACAGTTATCTCTTTCTGGAATTTTCTTATTCATTGTGGTTGTTTGTCCATTGCTCGTCTATCTATAAACATTATATGTGTTGTTTACATGTCTCTGGCACATGTTTGCCTTCAATAATATGCACTGAATGAATGACTGAATGAATGAATGCAGTCAGGATGATAAAACATGAGTAAATTTGAGAGACTGAAGAATGAGAATATTTTTAAAATAGATATAAATGTGACTAGAAAATAGGTACATCAAGCTGTAGACTTAAAATCAATGCACTCTGTACTCTTTAATGTGCGCAGGTTATCTCTTAAAATAAATTCATGAATATTTCCTTAAAATAGTTAGAGAAAGCACAAAGTGTAAGCAACAAGCCTAACTCAGAAGATTCCATTTTCACATACTCTAAGACCTAATACCCTCCTGTACAATGTCACGAACCTCTTTCCGTAGTTCTTCGGGCACTCTATCAGATCTAATCCCTTGAATCTATTTGTCACTTCCACTGTAAGGGATTTGATTTAGGTCATACCTGAATGGTCTGGTGGTTTTCCCTACTTTCTTCAATTTAAGCCTGAATTTGGCAATAAGGAGTTCATGATCTGAACCACAGTCAGCTCCTGGTTTTGTTTTTGCTGACTATATAGAGCTTCTCCATCTTTAGCTGCAAAGAATTTCATCAGTTGGATTTTGGTATCAACCATCTGGTGATGCCCATAGTTGAGTCTTTTTTTGTGTTGTTGGAGGACGGTGTTTGCTATGACCAGTGTGTTCTCTTAGCAAAACTCTATTAGCCTTTGCCCTGCTTCTTTCTGTACTCCAAGGCCAAACTCGCCTGTTATTCCAGGTAGCTCTTGACTTCCTACATTTGCATTCCATTCCCCTATAATGAAAAGGACATCTTTTGGAGGTATTGTTTCTAGGTCTTTTAGGTCCTCATAGAACTGTTCAACTTAAGCTTCTTCAGCATTATTGGTAGAGGCATAGACTTGGATTACTGTGATATTGAATAGTTTGCCTTGGAAATGAACAGAGATCATTCTGTCACTTTTGAGACTGCACACAAGTACTGCATTTCGGACTTTTTTGTTAACAATGATGGCTACTCCATTTCTTCCTAAGGGATTCTGGCCCACAGTAGTAGATATAATGGTCATCTGAGCTAAATTCACCCATTCCAGTCCATTTGGGTTCACTGATTCCTAAAATGCAAATGTTCACTCTTGCCATCTCCTATTTGACCACTTCCAATTTATCTTGATTCATGGACCTAACATTTCAGGTTCCTATGCAACATTGCTCTTTACAGCCTTGGACTTTATTTCCATCACCAGTCGCATCAACACTGGGTGTTTTTTAACTTTGGCTCTGTCTCTTCATTCTCTCAGGATTTTTCAGACCATCCCCAAGGTAAAGAAATGCTAAAGGGCAAAATGGTTGTCTGATGAAGCATTACAAATAGCTGAGGAAAGAAGAGAAGCTAAAGGCAAAGGAGAAAAGAAAGATATACCCAACTGAATGCAGAGTTCCAAATAATAGCAGAGAGAGATACAAAATGTTGCTCAGTGATCAGTGAAAAGAAATAGAGGAAAACAATAGGATGGGAAAGACTAGAGGTCTCTTCAAGACAATTAGAGATACCAAGGGAATATTTCATGCAAAGATGGGCACAATAAAAGACAGAAATAGTATGGACCTAACGGAAGCAGAAGATACTAAGAAGAGCTGGCAAGAAGACACAGGAGAACTATGCAAAAAACATCTTCATGAACCAGATAATCACAATGATGTGGTCACTCACCTAGAGTCAGATATCCTGGAATGCGAAGTCAAGTGGGCCTTAGGAAATATCGCTAAGAACAAAGCTAGTAGAAGTGATGGAATTCCAGTTGAGCTATTTCAAATCCTAAAGGATGATGCTGTGAAAGTGCTACACACTCAAGATGCCAGCAAATCTGGAATGCTCAACTGTGGCCACAGGACTGGAAAAGGTCAGTATTCATTCCAATCGCAAAGAAAGGCAATGCCAAAGAATGCTCAAACTACCGCACAAGTGCACTCATCTCACACTCTAGCAAAGTAATACTCAACATTTTCCATGCCAAGCTTCAACAGTACATGAACTGTGAACTTCCAGATGTTGAGCCAGATTTATAAAAGGCAGAGGAACCAGAGATCAAATTGCCAACATCCACTGGATCATTGAAAGAGCAAGAGAATGCCAGAAAAACATCTACTTCTGCTAAAGCCTTTGACTGTGTGGTTCACAACAAATGGTGGAAAATTCTTCAAGAGATGGGAATACCAGACCACCTGATGTGCGTCCTGAGAAATCTGTATGCAAGTCAGGAAGCATCAGTTAGAACCAGACATGGAACAACAGACTGGTTCCAAATTGGGAAAGCAGTATGTCAAGGCTGTATATTGTCACCCTGCTTATTTAACTTATATGCAGAATACATCATGTGAAATGCCGGGCTGGATGAAGCACAAGCTGGAATCAAGATTGCAGAGAGTAAGTAATATCAATAACCAACCTTGGATTTGCAGATGTCACCACCCTTATGGCAGAAAGTGAAGAGGAACTAAAGAGCCTCTTGATGAAAGTGAAAGAGGAGAGGGAAAAAGTTGGCTTAAAGCTCAACATTTGGAAAACTAGATCATGCCGTCCAGTCCCATCACTTCATGGCAAGTAGATGGGGAGACTTCGGAAACAGTGAGAGATTTTATTTGAGTGGGCTCCAAAATCACTGCAGATAGTGACAGATCCATGAAATTAAAAGACGCTTGTTCCTTGGAAGAAAAGCTATGATCAACCTAGATGGCATATTAAAAAGCAGAGACACTGCTTTGCCAACAAAGGTCCATCTAGTCAAAGCTATGGTTTTTCCAGTGGTCATGTATGGATGTGAAAGTTGGACTATAAAGAAAGCTGAGCGCCAAAAATTGATGTTTTTGAACTGTGGTGTTGAAGAAGGCTCTTGAGAGTCCCTTGGACTGCAAGGATTTCCAAGCAGTCAATCCTAAAGGGTATCACTTCTGAATATTCATTGGAAAGACTGATGCTGAAGTTGAAACTCCAATATTTGGCCACCTGATATGCAGAACTGACTCACTGGAAGATACCCTGATGGTGGGAATGATTGAAGGTGGGAGGAGAAGGGGACCACAGAGAATGAGATGGTTGGGTGGCATCACCAACTCAATGGACATGAGTCTGAGTAAGCTCCAGGAGTTGATGATGGACTGGGAAGACTGACGTGCTGCAGTTCATGGGGTCACAAAGAGTCAGACACTACTGAGTGACTGAACTGTACTGAAGACCTGATAGCACATGCAAATTAACTATTTCTTTGAGAATAAGCTTGTGGATTTTGTGAACATTTGGGGTTCTACCATAGGGTTGATATACAAAATTCCTCACCTTATTCAAGGTAGTAAATGGGCCTCAAAATGTAATCATGTCTAGCTTAAAATAAAAGGATGTACCCACAGGACAAACTTGTTTCAGCCCCAAAAGGGCTTTATCATGCTCACCTTAAATTAGATAGCTCTACATTACCATGTGACATTTGCTAAATATCCAAGTGAAATATTTTTCTGATGTTTAGAAAATGATACTTTGATTTAGTAGAGTGGTTTGTTGCATGAGACACTGATGCTTTTCATATGTCATTTCAAAAACATTTTATAAAAACATAAATATGAGTCATTTGGCATAGGGAAATGCACACTGTAGAAACTCAAATATTTTCTGAATAAATAAGTAAATGAGGGTAAAAATTTTTTAAACTTGAGGTAGTTATTTGGGGTTCCTAACAAAGCTTTGTTTTATTTAAAGATTCAAATATTTGAATGAATTCAATTTTCACTTAATCATAATTGGAAGACTGCCACAATTGTTGATCAATTGTACAAGAGTGGTGAACTGTGTACTATAGTATATTTGTTCCTAAAATATTTTGAAACATAAATAGACACCCTAATCTTTAAATATACCTTAAAGAACTGACCTCAGCATTCAGTGGACTTTTAAGTTTAGGGAAAGTTAAATACATTTCTCTGATTCCCTTCTCAATGAGAGAAACTTTATTGGCTGGTAAGTGTTCTTTTCCTCCAACTTTTTTGCATTTTTCCATTCATTTACAGAGCAGGCCGGGCAGTAAAACAAAAACAATGTTGGTTACTGGGGATTAGATTCCCAGTAGATAGACATAGGCTGTGACTATATATTTCCCAAAGAAGTTAGTCCTAGTTTGAGCATTTTTACCTGTGGCTTAGAGCTTAAGAATGAGGAGATTGACAGTTTAGAAGCTTCTCAGTTCAGTTCAGTTCAGTTGCTCAATCGTGTCCGACTTTTTGCAGCCCCATGAATTGCAGCATGCCAGGCCTCCCTGTCCATCACCAACTCCCGAAGTTCACTCAAACTCATGTCCGTCGAGTCAGTGATGCTATCCAGCCATCTCATCCTCTGTCGTCCCCTTTTCCTCCTGCCCCCAACCCCTCCCAGCATCAGTCTTTTCCAACTCTTCGCATGAGGTGGCCAAAGTACTGGAGTTTCAGCTTTAGCATCATTCCTTCCAATGAACACCCAGGACTGATCTCCTTTAGAATGGACTGGTCGCATCTCCTTGCAGTCCAAGGGACTCTCAAGAGTCTTCTCCAACACCACAGTTCAAAAGCATCAATTCTTCCTTAGCATTTGGAAAAAAAAGTGGGAATGGTGAAGATTAGCCTGAGTTGTCATTGAGCCAGGCTAACAGTATCCATCAAAATTGTAAAGTAATTAGCCTCCAATTAAAATAGATAAATTTATATTTTAAAAAATAAAATAAATTAATTTTTTTTAAAAAGCTGTGGTTGTTATAAATGCTGACCCCAAGGCATCTTCCTAGTTAGCCTCCATTGTTTTAAGCATCTTCTTTCCCTTCAATTCACTATCAGTCCAAGAAAACTCTTCACTTACCAAGAATAACAATATTTTGACACCTTCTCCAAAAACACTAAATTCCATATTTACTCATGTCTTCTGTCTGAGACATAGAGCCGATTTTTTCACAGCATTGTGGAGGTACACAGATACTTTAGGGGGCACCTGGGTGAACATTTGTATTCTCACACCAATTAATTCACCCCAAGAATATTCTGATCATTATAAAAAGAAATTCTGTGCTGATGAACAATCGCACCCTTTCTTGCCTCCAACCAGACCCTGATAATTATTAATCTACTTTCTTTCACTATAGATTTGACTATTCTAGAGATTTAATGTAAACGGAATCATACAATACATGGTCTTTCATGACCCGATTCTTTAGCTTAGCTTATTTTCAAGATTCACCCATGCTGTGCTGTGTGAAATACTTTGTTGCTGTTCATAGCAGTATACTATTTCACTGTGGAGACAGACCACGTTTTACCAGCAGATGGACATTTACTTTGTTTCTAATTCTTAGCTGTTTTGAATGATGCTACTATGAGCTTTTATGTACAAGATTTTGTTTGTACATGTTTTTATTTCACTTGCATAAGTACATAGGAGTGGAATTGCAGGATCACGTGATCATGTTATGTTTAGCAACTTGAGGAACTGCAAAGCTGTTTTCAAAAGTGATTGCAGGATTTTCCATGGCCCCCAGAAGTGTATCTATTAAATTTCTTTTCATATAGCATTGACAAATATTTTCTCTCCATCTATCAGTTATCTTTTTACTTTTATATAGTGTTCTTTGAAGGACAAAGTTTTCAGTTCTGATGAAATCCAAATTATCTCTTTTTTCTTTTGTTGCTTGTGCTCTCAGTGTCTAAGAAACCAGTGCTGAATCAAGGATCACATAGATTTTTCTTCTAAGATTTTTGTAACTTTATCTTTTACATTTCAGTCCAGTTCAGTCACTCAGCCATGTCCAACTCTTTGCGAACCCATGGACTGCAGCACACCATGCTTCCTTGTCCATCACCAACTCCTACAGCTTACTCAACCTCATGTCCATTGAGTCGGTGATGCCATCCAACCATCTCATCCTCTGTCCTCCTCTTCTCCTCCTGCCTTCAGTCTTTCCCAGACTCATTGAGTCTTTTCCAGTGAGTCAGTTCTTCACATTAGGTGGCCAAAGTATTGGAGTTTCAGCTACAGCATCAATCCTTCCAGTGAATATTCAGGACTGATTTCCTTTAAGGTGGACTGGTTGGATCTCCTTGGGACTCTCAAGAGTCTTTTCCAACACCACAGAGTCCCTTGGACTTTTGAAGGGACTCTCAAGAGTCTTCTCCAACACCACAGTTCAAAAGCATCAATTCTTTGGCCCTCATCTTTCTTTATAGTCCAACTCTCACTTCCATACATGACTACAGGAAAGACCATAGCTTGGACTAGATGCACCTTTGTTGGCAAAGTAATGTCTCTGTTTTTTAGTATGCTGTCTAGGTTGATCATAGCTTTTTTTCCAAGAAGCAAGTGTCTTTTAAATTCATGGCTGCAGTCACCGTCTGCAGTGATTTTGTATTTAGTGATTTTACATTTAGATCTCTGAGTTATTTTGAGTTAATATTTTTGTATATAGTGTAAGTTTTAGGTACAACTTCATTATGAGCATGATAATAAGTTTTATTTTAAAATACTGTATTTAAGAAATTTGACAACCAATTAAAAAAAAAACCTTAAATGAAAGCTAAACTATAAGCATCTAAGAAATATATCATATTTTTTTAAGCTTTATAGAAAAATCAATCTTTTTTTCATATTACTGAGGGAATTTATACTTAAATTTTTACTTTATTTTAATTTTAATTTATAAAGCGCTATGGCAGAATATAACCCTCTATATTCTTGAGAAACCTGTATGCAGGTCAGGAAGCTACAGTTAGAACTGGACATGGAACAACAGACTGGTTCCAAATAGGAAAAGGAGTACGTCAAGGCTGTATATTGGCACCCTGCTTATTTAACATACATGCAGAGTACATCATGAGAAACGCTGGGCTGGAAGAAGCACAAGCTGGAATCAAGATTGCTGGGAGAAATATCAATAACCTCAGATATGCAGATGACACCACCCTTATGGCAGAAAGTGAAGAACTAAAGAGCCTCTTGATGAAAGTGCAAGAGGAGAGTGAAAAAGTTGGCCTAAAGCTCAACATTCAGAAAACTAAGATCATGGCATCTGGTCCCATCACTTCATGGGAAATAAATGGGGAAACAGTGGAAACAGTGTCAGACTTTATTTTGGGGGGCTCCAAAATCACTGCAGATGGTAACTGCAGCCATGAAATTAGAAGACATTTACTTCTTAGAAGGGAAGTTATGACCAACCTAGATAGCATATTAAAAACAGAGACATTACTTTGCCAACAAAGGTCCGTCTAGTCTAGGCTATGGTTTTTCCAGTGATCATGTATGGATGTGAGAGTTGGACTGTGAAGAAAGCTGAGCACCAAAGAATTGATGCTTTTGAACTGTGGTGCTGGAGAAGACTCTTGAGAGTCCCTTGGACTGCAAGGAGATCCAACCAGTCCACTCTAAAGGAGATCAGCCCTGGGTGTTCTTTGGAAGGACTGATGGTAAAGCTGAAACTCCAATAATTTGGCCACCTCATGCAAAATGTTGACTCATTGGAAAAGACTCTGATGCTGGGAGGGATTGGAGGCAGGAGGAGAAGGAGACGACAGAGAATGAGATGGCTGGATGCATCACTGACTCGATGGACATGAGTTTGAGTGAACTCTGCGGTTGGTGATGGACAGGGAGGCCTGGCGTGCTGCGATTCATGGGGTCACAAAGAGTCGGACACGACTGAGTGACTGAACTGAACTGATGGTGGAATAGAGAAGTATATATACACATATGTGTGTGTGTGTGTGTGTGTGTGTGTGTGAAGTCTGTATTAGTGCATAATTTTATTTAAAAATAAAAGCCCTTGTGTTTTAAAGGTTAGGAGAACATGTATGCAAGATGGCCTCATCAGGCTCTATCTTCTTGAGTTATTAGTTATGAAATAAAGAAAGAGTTCCATGTACTCATTTCATTCACGTCAAGTTACCTTGTTGTCTATCTGAAAATGTTAGAAGCCTCTATGAAAGCTTTATTTTAATGATAAATAAAATTATGAGTTCCTTAATTCCTAAAAGCATGATTTCCATGTTTTTCACTTGTAGAAGCTATTAAAAACAACTTTTTAATGAGGACTTAGGATTACCTTGAGAGCTAATAACATGAACTGGAAGTAATTTTATTGGTCAAATACAGCTTAAGGAGTTTTATTGGCTGAGTGTGCAGAAAGCACTGACACTTTGATCAGCATTCCAAGTATTTCTACTGGTGTTTTCAGAACAGTTACTTAGCATTATTTATGTGTCTGCAAACTCTTAAGAGCTATAGTCTTGAGACAACATTTTTTCTGTTGATAAACCAACCAGCTTTATACATGTGGAATCTAGAAAAAAATGGCATACATGATCTGATTTGCAAAACACAATTAGAGACACTGATGTAGAGAACAAGTATATGGATACCAAGGGAGAAATAGGGGGGATGGGAGGAGTTGGGGGGTTGGGATTGACACATATACACTACTACGGATAAAATAGACATGAGAACCGACTGTACAGCCCGAGGACGCTGCTCAGTGCGCTGCAGTGACCTGAATAGGACAGAAGTCCAAAGGGAGGGGTGTGTGTATACACAGTTGATTCATTTTGCTGAATAGAAATGAATGCAACACTGTAAAGTGACTGCACTCCAATAAAAATTAATTTAAAAAGAAGAAAAACCAACCAGTTTTAAAGCTGATTTTAATTTCCTTAAATACAGTCAGTGGCCTTCTTCAGTGCTCCCAAAACTTTTCTCCCATTACATGCTAAGCGTCTATGTACGTTTCTCCTCTACCTGATTATCAGAACCTTGAGAGCAAAGAGTATGCTGTGATACTAACATAACACTGCTGCTGCCAAGTCACTTCAGTTGCGTCCGACTCTGTGTGACCCCATAGACAGCAGCCCACCAGGCTCCGCTGTCCCTGGGATTCTCCAGGCAAGAACACTGGAGTAGGTTGCCATTTCCTTCTGCAATGCATGAAAGTGAAAAGTGAAAGTGAAGTTGCTCAGTCCTTAGCGACCCCATGGACTGCAGCCTACCAGGCTCCTCTGTCCATGGGATTTTCGAGGCAAGAGTACTGGAGTGGGGTGCCACTGCCTTCTCTGAACACTAAGACAGAGCAAACTCCAGGCGATAGTGAAGGAAGGGAAGCCTAAGTGCTGCAGTCCGTGGGGTTGCAAAGAGCTGGACAGGACTGAGTGACTGAACGACAAAAGTATAGAGAAGGAAAATAGACGCGTAAAGTTTGTTAAATTAATGGTGGGAGTACAACTGAAAGAATACCTCAAAAAAAGCATTTTTGTGATTATTCTAAAGCTCTCAGAATATTGATTTGTACATAGGTGAATCAACTCTTATACTAAAGATCACCAGAAGTAAATATTCACAGGTTTCCTAGGATTCTGTGATATAAAGATACAAAAAGCGGTTTGGAAGAAGGCTAACCAGAAGGCCTCATCTTTGTTGCTCATTGGATGGGCACAGTAGAGAAAAGGTGGTGGGTAAGCCAAAGCTAGCTGACCCTCCTCAACCCAGTACCCTATACATTCCAGGTCCTGTCTTCTTGTGGCCTTATTTTCCTGTAGCCGAGAGCCCTGTCCTCTACCATGACCGAGCAGAGTTCTAGAGTTGCAGGAGGCCCATCACCTTCTGCTTATAGATCCTGGAGGCATTACATGGAGCACCCTGTGTTCCCTGAGTGCCCTGGGATATCGCGGACCCACTGAATATGGCAGCTCTGCAGGTTACCACTGACTCCTCTGCCCCAGTTGCAGCTGGGTCTCAGCATCTGTGGACCCCCATAGCCTGCCCTGTGAGCTTTAAGCCCCTTCCTGGCAGAGCTTCATTATGCAAAAATGAAACTACCAACTGAATTAATGAAAAAGCCACCCTTCCTTCTGAACAAAGGGCATTTTCTGAGACGATCTGGAGAAAGTTACCTTCTGTTAAAGACCTTCCAGGAAGAATGTGTGGGTCCTACATGGGTGGTGCAAGTGTGTCAGCCAGACAGGTTAGGGCTTCACAGAGAAATCAAGTAGAAGTGAGTCTGGATGTGAGGCGGGTGCCTGCAAGGCCATTCTAATTGCTTTCTTTTTAACCATAAAGCAATGAAGCTTGAAACTGTGAATACTGGCTCTACTGTATGTATTAAATGTCCAAATATGAGTCTCTTTATTTCTCTAAAAGAAAAAAGATCTTTAAAGGTCTTCAAGTTATGTCTAATACTATGTTATATTTGTAATTTCCCCTGTACATTATAAAGCTGTGTGCCACACACATAGGAAAACCAGCAGTCATGTAAAATGACCACTATCAAGTATTTTTTTTTTCAGCATCCCATCTAATGCTTAAAAGCTCTGTATATGCATACATGTATATACTTCAAGTACTCAGATATTAGAGCATGATCGTTGCAGAGCCATTTCAAGGACTTCTAGAAGTGATATATTCAACAATGATGACATTTGGGTACTGACTTCAGGGACATTAGCTGTATTCATTAAGCAACCCTAAGAGTATTGCAACAACCTCAAAGGGGAAACTCAGAATGTATGTTCACAGACTGCTCCCTTCTATACTAATATGTAACCTTCAGTCAATAGCAAGATTCTCTTACAAAGTCTAACATTTGTAAAACCCCATCTATCAATGGAAAAGAAAATGGTAGCACAAGTTCCCATTTAAAAGAAAACTTGATTTTTAGTTTTTTTTAAAAGTGTTTTCCTCATTATATTTTTCTTGTTATTTCAATAATGTATTAAGAATGCATGATTCTTATAAACATTTTCAAATTACAGAAAGGATAGAGAAAAAACAAATTCTTATAAACTGATTATTTCTGTAATATCACACATAATAATACATCAGAAAATAAATGAAAAGACTGAAAGATATGAATATCAGAATCTGAAAATTTTCCATCAAAGAAAAATGCATCATGACAAGCATTTATGACAAATGGCACATTTGGAAAAAGAATATTGCAACATATATACCAGGCAAAGTGTCAATAAAAGCAAAATTCTTATAAATTAACCAGAAAGAGAAGTATCCTACTAGAATGAGATAACGGCCTGGACAAACAGTTCATACTATAAAAGACATCTGAATAGCCAATAAATAGATAGATACTTATCTTCACAAGTAATTTTTAAAAACAAAACAATAACAATATATTTTTCCAGTAAACTATCAAAGATGAAATTGCCAACAACCTGTGTTTGAGACCTCATCAGGCATTTATGGAGTTATAAGCTAGTAAAAACTTTAGAGGGCATCTAGCAATATGCATCCCAGTACAGATCATGTATTGCAGATACCTGTAACCCTACCTCAAGCAGATCTTCAGTCAAGTACAGGATAATGTAGATACAAAGATGTTTGTTAAAGTATTGTTTATAAAAGTAAAACCTATCCAGTGATGAAAGATATACTAAATAAATTATGGTACATTTATATAATGGAATATCGTGGGGTCACTTCCTCAGTGGCTCACTGATAACGAGCCCACCTGCAATGCAGGAATTCTAGAATTGTCCAGGCAAGAATTCTAGAGTGGGTTCCCATACCCTCTTCCTGGGGATCTTCCCAACCCAGGGATCAAATCCAGGTTTCCTGCATTGCAGGCAGATTCTTTAGTGACCACCAGGGAAGCCCCAAGTATTCAGTGCTTGAATACTAATTGTGGCTAATGGCAACGCTACTGGACAGCAGAGACACATAACAGTGCCATCAACACAGAAAGTTCTATTAGGCAACACTGACCTAGAAAGGTGCTTTCTGACATATTTTTAGTGGTTACTTCAGGCTGGTGGAATTTACAGTTAATTTAGTTTTATTACCCTTTTCTGAATTACTTGACTTTTTATGAGTATGCAACATCTTCACATTCAAAATTTATTTTCATCTGAAAAAAAATAGCATCTCACAATGTAGGCATGAGCACTGCTAACACTGGGTTTGCCAAAAAGGTCATTAGAGTTTTTCTGTAACACCTGATGGAAAAGCCCAAACAAACTTCTTGGTGAACCCAATCAGTTCAGTTCAGTTCAGTTGCTCAGTCATGTCCGACTCTTTGCAACCCCATGAACTGCAGCACGCCAGGCCTCCCTGTCCATCACCAACTCCTGGAGTTCACTCAAACCCATGTCCGTTGAGTCAGTGATGCCATCCAACCATCTCATTCTCTGTGGTCCCCTTCTCCTCCCGCCATCAGTCTTTCTTAGAATCGGGGTCTTGTCAAATGAGTCAGCTCTTCACATCAGGTGGCCAAAGTATTGGGGTTTCAGCTTTACCATCAGACCTTCCAAGAACACGCAGGACTGATCTCCTGTAAAATGGACTGGTTGCATCTCCTTGCAGTCCAAGGGACTCTCAAGAGTCTTCTCCAACACCACAGTTCAAAAGCATCAATTCTTCTGTGCTCAGCTTTCTTTATAGTCCAACTCTCACATGCATACATGACCACAGGAAAAACCATAGCCTTGACTAGACGGACCTTTGTTGGCAAAGTAATGTCTCTGCTTTTCAATATGCTGTCTAGGTTGGTCATAACTTTCCTTCCAAGGAGTAAGTGTCTTTTAATTTCATGGCTGCAGTCACCATCTGCAGTGATTTTGGAACCCAGAAAAATAAAGTCAGCCACCATTTCCACTGTTTCCCCATCTATTTCCCATGAAGTGATGGGATCAGATGCCATGATCTTAGTTTTCTGAATGTTGAGCTTTCGGCCAACTTCTTCACTCTCCACTTTCACTTTCATCAAGAGGCTTTTTAGTTCCTCTTCACTTTCTGCCATAAGGGTGGTGTCATCTGCATATCTGAGATTATTGATATTTCTCTCAGCAATCTTAATTCCAGCTTGTGATTCCTTCAGCCCAGCGTTTCTCATGATATACTCTGCATAGAAGTTAAATAAGCAGGGTGCCAATATACAGCCTTGACATACTCCTTTTCCTATTGGAACCAATCTGTTGTTCCATGTCCAGTTCTAACAGTTGCTTCCTGACCTACATACAAATTTCTCAAGAGGCAAGTCAGGTGGTCTGGTAGTCCCATCTCTTCCAGAATTTCACACAGTTTATTGTGATCCACACAGTCAAAGGCTTTGGCATAGTCAATAAAGCAGAAATAGATGTTTTTCTGGAACTCTCTTGCTTTTTCCATGATCCAGTGGATGTTGGCAATTTGATCTCTGGTTCCTCTGCCTTTTCTAAAACCAGCTTGAACATCTAGAAGTTCCAGTTCACATATTGTGGAAGCCTGGCTTGGAGAATTTTAAGCATTACTTTACTAGCGTGTGAGATGAGTGCAATTGTGTGGTAGTTTGAGCATTCTTTGGCATTGCCTTTCTTTGGGATTGGAATGAAAACTGACCTTTTACATTCCTGTGGTCACTGCTGAGTTTTCCAAATTTGTTGGCATATTGAGTGCAGCACTTTCACAACATCATGTTTCAGGATTTGAAATAGCTCAACTGGAATTCCATCACCTCCACTAGCTTTGTTTGTAGTGATGCTTCCTAAGGCCCACTTAACTTCACATTCCAGGATGTCTGGCTCTAGGTGAGTGATCACACCTTCATGATTATCTGGGTCATGAAGCTCTTTTTTGTACAGTTCTTCCGTGTATTCTTGCCACCTCTTCTTAATATCTTCTTCTTTCGTTAGGTCCCTACCATTTTGTCCTTTATTGAGCCCATCTTTGCATGAAATGTTCCCTTGTATCTCTTAATTTTCTTGAAGAGATCTCTAGTCTTTCCCATTCTATTGTTTTCCTCTATTTCTTTGCATTGATCACTGAGGAAGGCTTTCTTATCTCTCCTTGTTAGTCTTTGGAACTCTGCATTCAAATGGGTATATCTTTCCTTTTGTCCTTTGCTTTTCTCTTCCCTTCTTTTCACAGCTACTTGTAAGGCCTCCTCAGACAGCCATTTTGCTTTTTTCCCTTTCTTTTTCTTGGGGATGGTCTTGTTCCCTGTCTCCTGTACAGTGTCACAAACTTCTGTCCATAGTTCCTCAGGCACTCTATCAGCTCTAGTCCCTTAAATCTATTTCTCACTTCCACTGTATAGTCATAAGGGATTTGATTTAGGTCATACCTGAATGGTCTAGTGGTTTTCTCCACTTTCTTCAATTTAAGTCTGAATTTTTCAATAAGGAAGTGATAATCTGAGCCACAGTCAGCTCCTGGTCTTGTTTTTGCTGACTGTGTAGAGCTTCTCCATCGTTGGCTGCAAAGGATATAATCAATCTGATTTTGGTGTTGATCATCTGGTGATGTCCATGTGTAGAGTCTTCTCTTGTGTTGTTGGAAGAGGGTGTTTACTATGACCAGTGTGTTCTCTTGGCAGAACTCTATTAGCTTTTGCCCTGCTTCATTCTGTACTCCAAGGCCAAATTTGCCTGTTACTCCAGATGTTTCCTGACTTCCTACTTTTGCATTCCAGTCCCCTATAATGAAAAGGACATCTTTTTGGGGTGTTAGTTCTAGAATGTCTTGTAGGTCTTCATAGTACTGTTCAGCTTCAGCTTCTTCAGCGTTACTCGTCGGGGCATAGACTTGGAAATCCATGATATTGAATGGTTTGCCTTGAAAATGAACAGAGATCATTATTAACATCATGTGTATAACTTCTTAGATTTGCTCTTACATATAATATTGAATCATAAATATGACTTCTAAAAGCTGCATAAAATTCCATTCTATGTGCTTAAGTGATTTTTGTTTTATATGTTGACTTGAAATACCACTAAAATACTTAAGAGTTTTGCAGATCACTTGGACTTTGGAAAATCAAATTCATAATAAAGCCACTAATTCATAGTTCTTTTGTTATAGTTACATGAATATATAATATATCACTCTTTGAAGATGCTTTGTTTATTCTAAATCACTATTCAAAATGACCCTCTTAAAATATAATGGCCTTAGAAATCAGTATGTTTGATGAAGTGCTTTATAATTCAATCATCCACTTCCACTAACTAAATGTAACAATGCACAGAAATCTTTGTTAACCTCTGCCTTGTGTGGAGACCTATTCAAAATGTGTCACCTCTCTTTAAGTCATTTAAAAATTGTTCTTTAAATGTATATACTTCATTTGGCTTCCTTAGGCTACATTTTGATAAATATAAAATGCTTTTAATGATATGAACCAAAGGAAAAAAAAACCTATTTGACAGGTTAAAGAACAATGATCTGAAAGCCATGGATGAGGAGAAAGTATAACAAATCCATTTGACATCTTGCTCTGCAGGTTGTTTTGCTGTATTTAGAATCTAATCCAGGGTAAACCTGAAGTCAGGGGCTTGCTTTCTGTAACCATTCTCTGGTAGAGAGGACTCTGGCAATCAGATTCCTTCACAAAGAGGAATGATCTCCAAGGCACCTCAGACTCATGTACTAAAAACCCAGTTCATGACCATACCAGCTACTCCCCCCAGACCTAAATTTATTACTGGTTATTAAACATAGCCATTATCACAAATTTAAAAAGGTGAATTTATAAGCAAAGAAATTATATTAAAAACAAAGGTAATAAATGCTCAAAACATTGCTTTCTATCTATTTTGTTACATTTTATGATTATCTGTGGTCTCGAGGCTGTTTGTAGCTCTTGTATCTGTACAGTGAAATATTATATAATAGTGTGCTGCTTGTTATGCCCAAGTCGCGAAATCTCCCAATGACCACCAGGGAGCCGACATCCGATGCAAAAACAAGAGAGTTTTTATTACCAAGCTCGATCTGGGGCTCCCACCGATACCGACGCAGCAGCTATAGGGAGGAGCCCTGAGCTCTGGGTTACATTGCTTATATAGGGTATTATCGCGCGAAAAATTCGAAAAAACGGGAGTCTCCGGGTCTGATTGGTCACCTTCTGGTGAAGGGTTAGGTGTTGAGTTCTGATTGGTTCTCCTTTCCCGGGCTTGATTCGAATTTCCTGGGCTGGCCAAGGGTTCTGATTGGTTCGCAGGTGGTGGGGTGAGGTCAGGGGATTTCCAAAGGCTCTTTTCCCAGAACCTTACAAAATGGAGTAGCTTTGATTCTTCACTGCTGTACATCTCTTTCCACGTCTGACTTCAATGATGTTATTCAGGCAGCTCACATTTGCTGTGGTGACAGTATTCGCACTATGAAAGGCAGGAAATGCCACAACTCAGGGCTATGGGGGCTTTGTTCTTGTTTTTTTTCTTTTTTACCTTTGAAACCCTTAAATCTGTACCAGCATACCATGAGAGGCGACCAGTTTCTGCATGCGTGTGTGTTATTTCTGTTGTGTCCACTCTTTCCAACCCTATGGACTGTAGCCCACCTGGCTCCTCTGTCTGTGGAATTCTCCAGGCAAGAATACTGGAGTGGGTTGCCATGCCCTACTCCAGGGGATCCTCCCAACCCGGGGATTGAACAAGCATCTCTTATGTCTTCTGCATTGGCAGGGGGGTTCCTTACCACGAGCACCACCTGGGAAGCCCAACCTATTCATGGTTCAGTGTAATTCATTTTTGTCCTTAATTGTTGAAATTTCCAACAATGCTGGGAAATCACTAGACTGAAATGAAACTCTGAAGAAATCTTCCAGTATTGTCTAAAGCATATTTTGCACAAAAAGTAGTGAATGGGAATCATTAAAGAAAAATAAAAAGGAAAGTGCATGAATCAGTCCTCTTGATTCCATTTTATATACTGCTCTATTTTTGAGCCCCCAAGTCAGTTTGTTATGAATTAATCATAAAGCAAATATTTGAATGAATTAATTAGAGAACTCAAGAAGTGGAATAATTTGAGCTAATCCTTGACAATAGGATGATTTCTCTTGATATGAAACTGGGTTACTTTAAAATTCATCCTAAAACAGTCCATGCATTAAATGTTAATCTTCTTAAGATGATGTCAAAACATTTAGTTTGCCAGTTTCCAGAGGATTTAAAAAATCCCCCAGGGCCTACTTTGATAGAGAAGAGAAAAGATGACTGAAAAGAGTAGGAAGGAGCAGAAGAGATGAAAAAGAGGGTAAGTGATATTTGAGAACAAAGTTAAAGTAAATTACTTTAAAATTGATCAAGCGGGGCTGGTAAAACTGGTCAACCACCTGTAAAAGAATGAAACAAACCCTTTCTAACACCATACACAAAAATAAACTCAAAATGTATCAAAAATCTAAATGTAAGACCAGAAACTATAAAACTCCTAGAGGAAAACATAGGCGAAACACTCTCTGACATAAATCACAGCAAGATCCTCTATGACCCACCTCCCAGAGTAATGGAAATAAAAGCAAAAATAAACAAATGGGGCCTAATTAAACTTAAACACTTTTGCACAATGAAGGAAACTATAAACAAGGTAAAAAGACAGCCTTCAGTGTGGGAGAAAATAATAGCAAATGAATCAACCAACAAAGAGTTAATCTCACAAATATACAGGCAGCTTATGCAGCTCAATACAAGAAAAATAAACGACCCAATCAAAAAAAGGGCCAAAGAACTGAACAGACATTTCTCCAAGGAAGACATACAGATGGCTAACAAACACATGAAAAGATGCTCAACATCACTCATTATCAGAGAAATGCAAATCAAAACCACAATGAGGTACTATTTCATGCCAGTCAGAATGGCTGCTATCCAAAAGTCTACAAGCAATAAATGCTGGAGAGGGTGTGGAGAAAAGGGAACCCTCTTACACTGTTGGTGGGAATGCAAACTAGTACAGCCACTATGGAGAACAGTGTGGAGATTCCTTAAAAAACTGGAAATAGAGCTGCCTTATGACCCAGCAATCCCACTGCTGGGCATAAACACCAAGGAAACCAGAATTGAAAGAGACACGTGTATCCCAATGTTCACCACAGCACTGTTTACAATAGCCAGGACGTGGAAGCAACCTAGATGTTCATCTGCAGAGAAATGGATAAGAAAGCTGTAGAACATATACACGATGAACTATTACTCAACCATTAAAAAGAATGCATTTGAATCAGTTCTAATGAGGTGGATGAAACTGGAGCCTATTGTACAGAGTGAAGTAAGCCAGAAAGCAAAACACCAATACAGTATATTAATGCATATATATGGACTTTAGAAAGATGGTAATGATGATGCTGTATGTGAGACAGCAAAAGAGACACAGATGTAAAGAACAGACTTTTGGACTCTGGGGGAAGGTGGGATGATTTGAGAGAATAGCACTGAAACATGTATATTACATATGTGAAATAGATCACCAGTCCAGGTTCAATGCATGAGACAGGGTGCTCAGGGCCGGTGCACTGGGATGACCCTGAGGGATGCGATGGGAAGGTTCAGGATGGGGGACACATGTACACCCATGGCTGATTCATGTCAATGTGTGGCAAAAACCACTACAATATTGTAAAGTAATTAGCCTCCAATTAAAATGAATTAATTAATTTTTAAAAACTGAGTGCATGGACAAGTAAAGTGCAAAAATTGGCTAAAAACGTCCTGGGAATACTTAAGTGCTTTTTTGTACAATTTTTGTAAAGTTTTGAGAGCATCAAACTCATTTAATTCTCTTTTCAATCCTGTTTAGAAATGTACTAACAATCTTGGTGATATCATAATGGCATGGAGATATTATTGACCTGCCTAATATTACTGACTAGAAACATTCAAATAACTCTCAAGATAATTGTTTTCTCTTTGAAAGTTGTAGTCTTAGAGATGACAACTTTGGGCTTCAGGGAAAATGTTGGATTATTTTGAAGGATAGATAGCAAAGAGCTTTAGAAAACATTTTATTACTTTCAAGGAGAAGCATGTACATAAAAAGGCATATTTAATACAGACTTGTTTAGATGCTATTAGTTATTTGTTGTAAAAGTAGTCATCAGACTTCCTCCAGACTTTGAATTATAAAGAGC
This sequence comes from Budorcas taxicolor, assembly GCF_023091745.1. Classification (NCBI taxonomy): domain Eukaryota; kingdom Metazoa; phylum Chordata; class Mammalia; order Artiodactyla; family Bovidae; genus Budorcas; species Budorcas taxicolor. Next base: position 1,717,526 of record NC_068922.1, read on the forward strand.
TCTATAGCTGTATGTTCCTGAATGAATAATACATTATTGATCTTTATTCATTATGGAATATAGTTAATTTATCTAGAATAATGGAAAAGAAAAGAGATATGAATAAAACTAGGTTATAAATCTGAAAATTTGAAATATTTTTAGATTCTTTAATAGACACATATTCCATCTATTGGATTGGCCAAAAAGTTCATTTGCATTTTTTTATAAGGTGCTATGGAAAAATCTAAATAAACATTTTGGCCAACCCAATATATTTGGGTTCTAGATAAATTATCCAATTTGCTTCAAACTCCTTCAGTTTCCTATAACAAATTGACAGGAAAATTTCTCTCCTATAAACTTCTATGCATGCATGCTAAGTCGCTTCAGTCATGTCTGACTCTGTGCTACCCCATGGACTGCAGCCCACCAGGCTCCTCTGTCCATGAGATGCTCCAGGCAAGAATACTGGAGTGGGTTGCCATGCCCTCCTCCAGGGGATCTTCCCAACCCAGGGATCGAACCAGTGTCTTTATGTCTCCTGCACTAGTGCCACCCGGAGAGCCCCTAAGCTTCCTATTGCTTTATAATTTTAATAAGGAGAGATAAGGAGATAAGCAGCTTACAGTCTTTTCACTGCTATTTTTCATGATACTTAAAACAAGTTTATTATGTCAGTCATCACAAGAAATATATAAATTATTTCTTTACATGTGACACAGCACAGTTGCAGATTTAATTTTGATCACCACAGTAATACTTTAAGGTGAGTAGGCATCATTATTGAGTAAAAATTAAGCTGAAGCTCAGAAAAAATAAGTCAAAGCAGGTTATACGTAGGAGTCAGAAATGCAGTAGTTGTAGAAGTGTCTTTTAGCACTGTTTAAATTATGCTTCCTGTGGAAGAGCAAGTTAAGGAAAATATACAAGTTAAGTGTGTGTGTGTTTAAATATAGGTAGAAGCTGTAAATATATAAATGTAAATATAAATATATGTCCTTTTTGGTAAGTCACAAAGTAGGTATATATAAGTATATATATATATATATATATATATATATATATATATATATATCCCATATATAGTAACATGTTCTGGTGCCCTTAAGAAATTAAATTATCCAGTAGATACCCCCATATTGTATTTCATTTTCAGGCTATTGATTTCTTTTTTAAGTATTGGTTTCTTATTATGTGCGGCCCTGAGCACTTAACATATATAGTTATTCATTTATCCCTGTAACGAAGAAACTGAATCACAGAAGGGTTAAGAAAACTCAAGAAGTTGCATTACGTTTAATTGACTCACCCAAAACTCAGTCAGTGAAACAGGATACAATTTCCACGGTCTCCCTCCAACTGTCAGAAGTCCTTAGCATCTATGCTAAGCACCCAGATTTTCCAGAAATGGCAAAGGGAGCATTGTTTGTATTTGTCATTAGTAGGGAATTGTTGGACCTTCTGTTTTTATATGCTTGATTTAAACTTACATTCTGAGGTTTCAGAAACCCCATGGGTGCCCTCTAACTGTGTCAAATACCATGTAAGGAGGCAGATCCCACAACAAAATAGGAAAAAAAAGTCTCACCAATAAAGTACTCATGGCCTAGAGACAACTTAGTAAACGTTATCTGCATTCTTTTAACAAACAGGCCTCATTATTCTAAAACTTAGGCACAGTGGTATTGAAACTTACCTAGAAGCAGCTCACACACACAAAGCTGTAATGCATATCACCTTTCTATGGTGGATTTTAAACAGGAAGGAAGATACCAGGGCTAATTGCCTGATTTGCACAGACCACTAGCCCTCCGGACATGTGGCTCTTCATGCATTGGAGTGAAAATGACTGTGCATATGAATTTAGCTGACAGTTAGGTGGTAGTTGCATATGTCAAAGAAGGCCATGGGGAGAGTTTGAGGAATGAATGACAAGCTATCTATACTTCAGAATTTTTCAGTTTGACAAATACTGACTAGATGAGGTGGAGGAAACTGACTACTTTTCCCACTGACTTTTCAAAAAAAAAAACAACTGCTATATATTTCATGCGTTTGACATTCCATAAAGATGATTGACAGGGAAGCCTGGCGTGCTGCAATTCATGGGGTCGCAAGGAGTCAGACACGACTGAGTGAGTGACTGAACTGAACTGAACTGAAAGATGATTGTGCTAATAATGATTGAACTTTGCTGTTTAGCTTCCATTCTTTCCGAGCAAGGCAAGAGGTGCCATATTTCTTTCCTATTTTAATTTCACATTTGGATTATTTTGTATTTTAAGGAGCTGCCTAAAATATCACTGTGAAACATGACTTGAACGGATGCCAGTTAAGTTTGTTCTGCCATCTAAACTATTTGCTTGGTTTTTATATCAACTCCATCAAATCGTATTTATATTTCAACAGTTTGTTAGTTTTTAGCTCAACAAACTAATATCTGGCATCTTCAAGGCACTTTACTTTGGATGGATATGCATAGCCAGGCCAACTAAACTTTCTCTTTACCACTGAAAGATTTCTTTACTCGTACATGGAAGTCTCCCATATGCAGTGGAGATTGTATGCAACTTCATCACCACTATATCCCAACAAGCATAAGGATTCTTGCTATGATAATGCCTCTGTAAGATAAGAAGCTATCCGCTCTTTTTCTTTCTAGTATTTGCTGATAGTCACTTTCCTTTGCTATAGTCAGTCTATTCTCACCTAACTCTTCCTTCTATCTAAAAGAATAGCTGAAAATATTCAAGCTCCCCCATTGTCACTTACAGGAAAAAATGGATAAACAACATCCACCTTCCCTGGTGGCTCAGAGGTTAAAGCATCTGCCTCCAATGCGGGAGACCGGGGTTCAATCCCTGGGTCGGGAAGATCCCCTGGAGAAGGAAATGGTAACCCACTCCAGTATTCTTGCCTGGAGAATCCTAGGGACAGAGGAGCCTGGGGGTCTACAGTCCATAAGGTTGCAGAGTCTACCACACTGAAGCAACTTGGCACGCACGCACAGCTCGAACATACTCCAAGTCTTCCCCTCTGTGGAGGGGGGTGTTCACGGCACTGCATTTTGGTGTTCAGTCCACACACATGGTTAGTGTTTATCCAAAAAGCCTTGCTGGCTGTGTGAGCTGCCTAAACTACTGGTACATCCTGCAGAAGAGAATGGTATTCCTCATGACATTTGTAAAAAAGAGAGCAAAACCTTACAGTGAAGAATAAGTACTGATTCCAAGGGGATTCATTCATCTATTTTTTTATTTTCCAAAAGTCAAAAATTAAATTCATGACTTTGATGTAAAATCATCCTGGGCATAAGTTCATATCTTTCCTTCACAACAGATTTAAATAAAGCATAAACATACTAACATCACTTTAGTTTAAAAACTAATCCCTCTTTCATTTCCAATTGCTGTGCTGAGTTTTAATAGACTTTTACACACCTGGCTTTTAAGTAAATGATGGATTAAAGTTACATCCATTTAACTGTAATTCAGGTTGAAAACCCTGTGTTAAGTGATAGGAATGAAATTAGCCTAATATGCAAATTGCCTCCATAAGCCTAACATCCAGTCAAGATGTATTTTATGGGGGTAAAAAATGAGTGAGGTACGTTTTCTGCACCAAGAGTGTTTTCTTGTGTCAAAACGAAATCTAAAGGTATTGAAAAGACTTTTTATTTTGTGAATATCTGAACTACAAATAGTTTTTCTTTAAAAGTCATATAAATCAAAGAATGAACATTGAAACTCTTTTAAAAATCATCCTTTAGCTTGTGATGCTCTCTTTTATTAATTTCAACCATGTTGAATGATATAATTATAGTAACACACAGTATCTCAGGTGTAGACTAGTCTTGACTTTTTCAGTTGCCTTTTACCTGGAAATGGGAATCATTAATCTGAGCAATTTAGCTTTCTTTGCAGTAGAACTGAAGTAATTTAATCATGAATCCTGGTGATTGAGAGAAAATGAGTTTATTTGGTCAGTCTCTATTTTATAACTTTTATGGCAACAGAGATGATCCAGCACTTAACTTTAAAAGTACACTTAACTGTCAGGAGTCTTTGTTGGTCTGGCTAATTCCAGCTGTGGAGACACATGGGGGCTGTTCTCTGGGGAGAGTAGGCCTGAGTGACAGATTCCTGAAACTAGAAATTCCAAATTCACCTCACCTGATTTTTTTCTGAGCTATACTCTTTCAGGCTCTGCAACAGAGAAATTTAATATTTTTATAGAGTTGTGGAGATAGCTTGTTTTTTTTTCTTTGTAAAAATTTCAAAGAATGTTTACCATTTCAGGAACCAAGAAATATGTTTGAATCTCATAGTAACCCATGTAGGTAAATCCTTTTCTGAAAACTGGTTAGGAGATTCTACCAATGAGAAGCAAGATATAAATTTCCTTAGTAGAATAGGTTTTGGGGAGGGGTTTTATGCAAATTGTCTGTAGATTTTTGTTACTGTTACAGCATGGTTTTATTTTGTTTGTTTTTGAAATGCAGCGACTCATGTCCCCAGATCTGAAAAACAGTCCCCCAGAGATAACCACAGTTAAGACATGCTTATTTTATTTTTTGTTTGTTTTTATTTGTTTGTTGGCTGTGCTATGTGGATCTTTGTTCCCAGACCAGGGACTGAAACTGGCCGGGCAGTGAAAACACCAGTTCTAGCCACTGGACTGCCAGGGAACCCCCTAGACATGTTTACTTTCAATCCCTTCCACTTACAAGTTTCTGCAAACACTGGGTACCTTTGCTCTTTATTCTTCTAGATAATTTCCCTCTTTTGCCTATTCTCCTAGGATTTCCTCTGTGGAAAACAATAGAGGGCAACTTTTGGTACTTGAAAGGATCAATATCTTTTTTGAGAATACCCTTCACATATCAATCTGCTCAGGAATGAAGAATGAGGCTTGAAGCCACCACGTCAGATTGGGCTGTTGTGTTCAAAATGAGAAAACTTAGAGTTTAGGGAAAAAGAAAAGTGAGGTCATGTCTTCAGGAAGGTATTTCTAATATAACCAAGTTTGGTGTTGATAAAAATGAAATAGATGAAGAAAAGGGTCCATTTTAAAGAGAAATAAAATGATTAAGAATGGAAAAGAAAGATACAGTTCAAAAATTCTGATCCATCACCAAGAAGGGGTATTAGAAAGAAAGTTGCTTCTTATACATTTAAATGATTTCTCTGTTTACTTTCAGAATGACATAACTCTAAACTAGTGTGGTTTCCCTTGAAAAAATAGCTCCAAAATGTCTTGCTTCTCCATGTCATGCTCAGTAATCTTTCTTTAATTTATTGTATAACTGTTAACTGGCTTCCCTGGTGGCTCAGCTGGTAAAGAATACGCCTGCAATACAGGAGACCTGGGTTCCATCCCTGGGTTGGGAAGATCCCCTGGAGAAGGGAATGGCTACCCACTCCAGAATTCTGGCCTGGAGAATTCCATGGAGTGTATAGTCCATGGGGTTGCAAAAAGTCATACATGACTGAGCGACTTTCACTTTCATCTCAGATACATAGAGATATAATAATAAATCCTCAAATAACTACCCCTCATATTCAATCATCACTGTCATTTGCCAGCCTGCATTATCCTCGTAATCCTAGATATCACTTCTAAATACTTCATTATAAAATTTTAGTTACATAAAACCAATACCTTTTTAAAATATATGTGAACAGTCATTAGTGGGAAAACTTATGGAAATTCCACAGAGTCATCTTTCTTATAATTCTGTACCTAACAGTATTGTTAGGGAGAGTGGGAATTCTAGAAGTCTTTTCTAGAATTATTTTCTATTCTGGGCACATTCTCTGGATGCTTTCTACTTGCCTATTTCTCAAGGGAAATTCTGATGAATACATGAATCAATCAACTATTGATTGATTTAATCAATATTCAACTATTGATTTAATAAGTGGGCAAAAGTATTTTTAATGGACGTGTGAATCAGGCAGGAAAGTGTATAGAAGGAAGAGAAAATACTTGAGAGAGGAAAGAGCCAGAAGATGGATAACGTGGCTCTCACTGGAAGGAAGCAACGGTACAAAGTCAGAGCCCTTTCATTTCCCCAAATTGTCCCATTCAATGTAGAAATAAGGATATCAATGAACTCTACAATCACTGATTTAACACTAGAGATTTATAATTACAAGTTTCAGGTGGTTTCTGAGGATTATAATTTTCTTCAAGTACACACAAAAAAATTTAAGTACTGTTCAATGTGCTTTCTCTCAGAACCTTGCCTCAGTGGTGTTCAAAACCTGGGATGCAGTTAATTGTTTCACAGAACAGCTGGTATCATTCTTTAATCAGCCTTCAGAAAAAGTTCATTCTTTCTGAACATTTTTCCTTAATCTTTCATTAATGGTAAAATGATTAAAAATTTCCCTTTTTGCTATGATTGTTTTGTTTAGCATTTTTTTTACTGTATTCCTTTCCTTTTCTAGGTCATGCAAATTATGTTTTTGTGATAGCATTTGATCTTTCACAGAGACCTGATGTTCTTGATAAAATTATCAACGTTTTAGTCAAGTTGAAGTTTCTGTTATATTGAGTGCAGCTTTGAAATGGGATTTTCTCTCTTCGTAACTTACCTGAAAGGGCTCCTCTTCATGCAGCCAAACAGAGGAGAAAGTTTATTAAGTAAAGGGAAAATTAATGTCACCAAATAAAATGACTCAGCTGGAAAGATATCGCTTTCTTCTTTTTTGTTTGTTTGTTTTTCTAGTTTTCTATTTCTTTACAAGGGCCTGTGTATAAAAACCTCAGAAGGGAGATCAGAATAACCAGCCTAAATCATTAAGCTGTGTTGGTCCAGCATGTAGCTAAATAAATAAGAATGTAAGTTATTCCTTGCTCAGAAGCTGGCTGCAAATTTGCTAAGTGATTCATTTGAGGCTAATTTTCTGCATGACCCTCTCATTTTCTTCAGGACCTGTCTTATGAAAGGAAAATAAATTCAGCCAAACCAACAGAGCCTTATGGTAGATTTTATTATGAATTCAGAAACTTTGGAAACATCCTTTTCCCAGCAGGTCTAGGTCTCCAAAAAATACATGCTTCTGATGTCCTAAAGAACATCTGCTCTGCAAAGACTGCAGAATTTCTCTATCTCCAAATCCCAGTATTTGTGAGGCTAGAATAGAGATACCAAGGGAACATTTCATGCAAAGGGCACAAAAAGGACAGAAATGATATGGACCTAACAGAAGCGGAAGATATTAAGAAGGGGTGGCAAGAATACACAGAAGAACTATACAGAAAAGATCTTAATGACCAATATAACCACGATGGTCTGATCACTCACCTAGAGCCAGACATCCTAGAGCGCGAAGTCAAGTGGACCTTAGGAAGCATCACTAAGAACAAAGCCAGTGGAGGTGATGAAATTCCAGCTGAGCTGTTTCAAATCCTAAAAGATGATACTATTAAAGTGCTGCACTCAGTATGCCAGCAAATTTGGAAAACTCAGCAGGGGCCACAGGACTAGAAAATGTCAGTTTTCATTTCAACTCCAAAGAAGGACAATGCCAAAAAATGCTCAAACTGCCACACAATTACATTCATCTCACATGCTAGCAAAGTAATATTCAAAATTCTCCAACCTAAGCTTCAACAGTATGTAAGTCAAGAATGTCCAGTTGTTTGAGCTGGATATAGGAAAAGCAGAGGAACCAGAGATCAAATTGCCAACATCCACTGAATCATCAAAGAAGCAAGAGAATTCCAGAAAAAACATCTACTTCTGCTTAACTGACTATATACTAAAGCCTTTGACTACATGGATCACAACAAGCTGTGAAAAATTCTTAAAGAGTTGGGAATACCAGACCACCTCACCTGCCTCCTGAGAAACCTGTATGCAGGTCATGAAGCAACAGTTAGAACTGGACATGGAACAACAGACTGGTTCCAAATAGGGAAAGGAGTATGTCAAGGCTGTATATTGTCACCCTGCTTATTTAATATATATTCAGAGTACATCATGCAAAATGCTGGGCTAGATATGTACAAGATGGAATTGAGATTGCCAGGGGAAATATCACTAATCTCAGATATGCAGATGATACTACCCTTATGACAGAAAGCAAAGAGGAACTAAAGACCCTCTTGATGAAAGTGAAAGAGAATAGTGAAAAAGCTGGCTTAAAACTCAACATTCAGAAAACTAAGACCATGGCATCCAGTCCCATCACTTCATGGCAAATAGATGGGGAAACAATGGAAACAGTGACAGACTATTTTTGGGGGCTCCAATATCACTGCAGATGGTGACTGAAGCCATGAAATCAAAAGATGCTTGCTCCTTGGAAGAAAAGCTGTGACAAACCTAAAGAGAGTACTAAAAAGTTGGAAGTGAGAGTTGGACCATAAAGTAGCCTGAGAACCGAAGAATTGATGCTTTTGAACTGTGGTGTTGGAGAAGACACTAGAAAGTCCCTTGGACTGCAAGGATATCAAACCAGTCCATCCTACAGGAAATCAGTCCTGAATATTCATTGGAAGGACTGATGCTGAAGCTGAAGCTCCAATACATTGGTCACCTGATGCGAAGAGCTGACTCATTTGAAAAGACCTTGATGCTGGGAAAGATGGAAGGCAGGAGGAGAAGGAGATAACAGAGGATGAGATGGTTGTCTGGTATCACCAACTCAATGGACATGAGTTTGAGCAGGCTCCAGGAGATGGGGAAGGGCAGGGAAGCCTGGCGTGCTGCAGTCCACGGGGTCACAAAGCGTCAGGCAAGACAGAGCAGCTGAACAGCAATGATCGCCTGTGTTCGCAGCCTCGCTTTCACCATTGCTGAACGCTGGAGGCGGCCCGCGCTGCGCCCTCAGCTAGCTTCCTGCCCCCCCAGATGGCAGTGCTGTGCTCTGATTCTGCCAGAACCACCTTTTTCATGTAAAATGTGCTCATGAGGAGAGGGATGAGATTTTCGCATTTCAATTCATGGGTTGATTGGAGGAAATAGATGTGTTACTAAATGACAGTATGATCTTAACTGCAGAGGTCTTTCTTCCAGTTCTATTGAGATATAACTGACATAACCTTGTGGAAGCTTAGGTGCACAGCATGTTGGTTTGTTACACTTATATATTGCCAAATGGTTACCAGCAGAGTGTTAGCTAACACCTCCATCACCTCACATAATTATCACTTCTTTTCTTCTGGTAAGAGCATTTAAGATCTACTTCCCTCCTATTTTTCAAGTATGTAATACAACATTATCAATATCAACTATAATCACATGCTGGACAATAGATGTTCACACCTTATATCTGGAAATTTGTACCCTTTGACCAACATCTTCCCATTTTTTCCCATCCTCCAGTTCCTGGTAACTACCACTCTATAGTCTCTGTTAGTATGATTTCAGAACTTTTAGATTACAGGTAAGTGATATCATCCGTATTTGTCTTTCTCTTTCTGACTTCTTTCACTTACCATGATACAATGAGGATCATAAATCTTGATCCAGAAATACTTTCTCCACAACCTTTGGGCAAGCTATTTCACCTCTCTCGACTTTTCTGGGGTGAGAGACTTCAAGTCATACCAATTTCTGTTAAGAATAAAAGGCAACTTTGTCCTGAGATTATCATTCTAAGTGAAGTAAGCCACACAGAGAAAGACAAATATCATATGATATTGCTTATATGTGGAATCTAAAAATATGATACAAATGAACTTATTTACAACACAGTCGCAGAAAACAAACCTGGTTACCAAAGAAGAAAGGAGGGAGGAAGGATAAATTGGGAGCTTGGGATTAACATATACACACTAAATATTCTGTAATAATCTATGAGGGGAAAAAATCTGGAAAAGAATATATACATATGAAAAGTGAAAGTGTTAGTCGCTCAGTCATATCTGACTGTTTGCAACCCATGGACTGTAGCCCATCAGGCTCCTCTGTCCATGGAATTCTCCAGGCAAGAATACTGGAGTGGGTAGCCATTTCCTTCTTCAAGGGATCTTCCTGACCCGGGGAATGAACCTGGGTCTTCTGCATTGCAGGCAGATTCTTTACTGTCTGAGCCACCAGGGAAGCTAAGCCAAATCACTTTACTATACACCTGAAACTAACACAACATTGTCAATCAACTATACTTCAATAAAAATTTTAAAATTTAAAAAAAAAATCAAAGAATAAAAGGAAACTTTGTTTTGGGCATTCTAGCTCTAATTCTTTTGAAATTATGCTGCCATGTTGGGATCTCTAGCTGACTAATTTTTTCAATCTTTGTTTATTATCCAGGACCCTAAATTACGTGAACTTCTGGATGTGGGGAACATTGGGCGCCTGGAACATCGCATGATAACAGTGGTGTATGGGCCTGACTTAGTGAACATCTCCCACTTGAACCTCGTGGCTTTCCAAGAAGAAGTGGCCAAGGTATGGTGGCCTGAAACCTTTGAAGCTGATCACCTCAATCTGAATTCGTATTATATTATCCTGATTCCTTTGAAAGACTTTGCGTTTTCATCATATTTATCTTGTGTTAAAATTCCATCTAAAAATCAACTCGTTGCCAATTAGAAGTGTGATTCAAATGCTTTCAAATCATGGTGTTAACTTAAAATTATGGATTTTTTCCTTAGAAATTAAGCATTTGATATCATTTCTTTTCAAAAGAAAATACAGATGAAACCACATTCCATTTCATCTAAACATCTTATCCCAACTCATTTTCTCTTAGCCTTACCATCTTCTTTCCATCTGTCTCCTCAAAGGCAGACATTTTCAATACCTATTCAATTTCTTTTACAATGGACAGCACCTAATCTATGATTATATATATAATAACTGCTCAATTAATATGAGAAAGATGAAAAATTCTTAAAAATTTAAATAAAAATTTTAAATAATAAAAAATATTTATTCAGCCATGTACTAGAAAGATGAATTAGATAAGGATTCTTCATTAAAGAGTTGCTAATTTACTAAGATAGTGGGCCTTTTAGACGAATACAGAAACAATCAGAAGAAAGGCAGGATATATCAAACAAGAAGCTACGAACTTCTGGGCAACTTGGACTCTAAAACTGTTCAATTGCCATTAAAAGAGCTTGAAATGAACCTATTGAAAGGGAAGGTTTCTTTTTCCATGATTATAGTTTGTAAGACACTAATCATGGTCCTGGGGCTTTCAGCTGGTAAAAAATCTGCCTGCAATACAGGAGACCCCAAATTGATTCCTGGGTTGGGAAGATCCACTGGGAAGGCATAGGCTATCCACTCCAGTATTCTTGGGCTTCCTTTGTGGCTCAGCTGATAAAGAATCCACCTGCAATGCAGGACACTTGGGTTCAATCCCTGGGTTGGGAAGATCCCCCGGAGAAGGGAAAGGCTACCCACTCCAGTGTTCTGGCCTGGAGAATTCCATGGACCATATATAGTCCATGGGGTCACAAAGAGTTGGACATGACTGAGCGACTTTCACTTTCAGTGTTGATCCTGACCCTACATACAGTTTCTTTCAAGAGGGGACATGGCTGTAACTATGGCTGATTATTGTTGATGTTTGACAGAAAACAACAAAACTCTGCAAAGCAATTATCCTTCAATTATAAAATAAATAAAGTGGCAAAAAAAGTATATGAATCTAAGTAAAAGTTGAAGTCTGCATGTCGTATCTGTGGCCTTATATATCTTCTCACATCGTGGATGACAACTATGGGGTCATGTCAGGCCAGTGTTCATTGTCTGAGCATTACGATCTATAATTTTTTGACCTTCAGTGCTCTGGCATTTTTCTGAGCTACATACACCAAATAATATGTCCTGACCTCTAATTTATTAGTGATTATTTGTTGTTGTTCAGTCACTCAGTCATGTCCTACTCTTTGCAACCTCAACCCCGTGGACTGCAGCATGCCAGGCTTCCCTGTCCTTCACCACCTCCCAGAGTTTGCTCAGGCTAATGTCCACTGAGTCAGTGATGCCATCCAACCGCCTCATCCTTGTCATCCTCTTCTTCTCTGCCTTCAATCTTTCTCAGCATCAGGGTCTTTTCTAATGAGTCAGCTCTTCGCATCAGGTGGCCAAAGTATTGGAGCTTCAGTTTCAATATCAGTCCTTCCAATGAATATTCAGAGTTGATTTCCTTTAGGTTTGATTGTTTTGACCGCCTTGCAGTACAAGGGATTCTCAAGAGTCTCTTCCAACACCACAGTTTTAAAGCATCAATTAGTGATTATGGTAGAGGTTTATTTCCAAAAGTTGCATAATAGCAACTTCAGTTCTTACAATGGAATGAATAAAATACTATCTAGTTTTGATACTCTGAAGTCTTGAGAAGCTATTTTTTAAGGCTGTTTTAAAAACTCAATCTATTTTATATCTTCAAGAACTAAGTCACCCATTTATGTCTGTGGTATAATTTGTGCTTAGAGAGACTTCAATTCAGTGAAACACTGTCTGTGTGGCCGCATTGTACTTGCTTTGCAATCATTCTTATTCCGGCACCAGCTGGTAATCTGTTGAGTGTATACACTTCACTTCTCAGTATATGTATGTATGATTGGATGGGTGAATGAACATAGATAAATAAATACTAAATATTTCTACAATAATTTTAAAATATCACTGCTAGAATACAATCATATTCAGTTCTTAGTAAAATTACCAATTTATGGTATTCATTAACTCTCAATCAGAAGGATTTACTAAATGAGAGTAACTTACAGGGAGGCTTTTACTATGAGTGAATATAGATATCATATTACAAACCAATCTGCATATTTTATGTAACAATAAACCTTTGTGCACTTATGTTCTAAACATTTTAATTTTCTCCTCTCTGTGGTCTTCTGCTCATTAATTTCCTTTAGAGATTGTGATTAGCAAGCCCTGTAGTATTCCCTGTCAGAACTGCATCTATAGACATTTTTCCAGCAGCTACTTGCCTGGTATAATTAATGAAGCTACAGAATATGTTTTGCCTTCCCTGACTGTGATATTCTGTAGGGTATTTTTCCCCCATTGAAATTGCTCATCCAGAAGGTTTAGATTTGAAAACACCATGTGCTCTGAAAACTTAATTTCCACCCTTCTAATTGTCAGTACTGTCTCATAACATCACACCTTCTATTAAGTCTTGGGAGCCAACATACATAGTACCTTGTGTAGTGGCCACACCGAAGGAGACAGTTTACCTCAATGTGTAGAATGCCCAACAGGAACCCGAGCTTCTCCAAAACTCAAATGTCTCCAGAAGAAATTGTTGACAAGGGATTCGGACTCATTCATTCATTCAACACACGTTTGTCAGGTGCCTTCTCTGCGCCAGTGTCAGGGACACAGCATTCTGTAAAAAATAGAGAAATCATGATGATGAAGCACACTGATTGTGGGTCAGATGGAGGCCTGTGTGTGGGGATAAAGCAGAAGAAGAGTGTGTGATGGTGGAGGAAGGGGATTATTTCTTGATGGAGTGCTCAGAGAAGGCAAAAATCTGAAGGAAGTTGCTCAATGGCAACAGTATCATCAATTTCTGAGAAATCTATTCAGTTAATAATTTTTTTTGGCAGAACCAGGACTTCAACTTTCCTAAATATATTTTTCCAGATTTTCATGCTTTCTTTCTTACATAAATCACTTGAGATTGAATTTTTTATTTATTCTTTTAGACAAGTGACTCCTTTCAAAGATGGATTGGGGAGAAAACTGTGTCTTTCAATTTTTCCCTCTGTGGTGGGACTACAAAAGTGGTATCTTTTGTAGTCAAACAACAGTATTCTTGATATGCAGCGCAATTTGCCAACCCTGTGTGTCCTAAGGATCAGATCCCTCTGCTCCCTCAAGAGATACCTCCCTTTAATAGACCTGGAAAATAGGGGGTTTGTTTCACATCTGTCCTCTGAGTCTCACACTTCTTCCTGCATCTCCTACTGCCTTGAGGACCAATGAGCACATCCATGTTTCTTCTCCCTGACTTCAGCACCCCTCTCTGGGATGCCCTGATTCCTCCTCAGAGCTGCAGAGAGATGGAGGGTATCATCATCCTTCCCTTTACCCTCCACTGTTAACTCCCAACAGTCCTCCACACACTCCACACACAGGTGTTAATACAGGACTCCTGGCAAAGTTGGAGGTACCAGCAAAGGAAATTAGCAAAGGCAATAGAAGTTGATTTCTTATTTTGTGGTGTAGGCTTTTGAAGGACTCTGGCTTTTATTTTAAGGGATATAGAAGCCACTGGAGGGTTTGGAGCAGGTGATAGACATGATCTGACAACTCTTCAGTCAGTGATTGACGGCAAGGGAAGAGGCAATAATGGAAGGAGGAAGATCAGTTAAGAAGCTATAGAAATATTTTAATTAGATTGTTAGTGTCGTGAAGGAAAAGGGAGCTTGTAGAGATAAGATAATAGATAATAAGATAATAGCTTGTAGATAATCTGATTATCTATATCTGCATCTACTTAAGTGTATCATGAGCCATTGTGATTGTATGTTGCGTGTAACAGAAAGAGAAGAATTAAGAAGGATGTTAGACTTTTGACCCAACAGACAGAAAGGATGGAAGTACCACGTACTCCATAGGGAGAATTTAAAGTAGAGCACATTTGGTGGTGTACAGCAAGGGTTCAGCTTTGATTATGTTTGGTTTGAGATTATTATTAGATACCCAAGCAGATATGTTGAGTAGGCAATTAAATATATGAGCCTGGCATTGAATGCATCAATTTGGAAGTCATCAGATTATAGATAGTATTTAATGAGCCAGGATGAGATCATCCAGGAAGCAACTGTAGATGGAGAAAATTTTCAAGGCCTGAGTCACTGATACTCCAACTTGAAAAGATTGAGGGGATAAGAGAGACTGAGAAGAAGCAGTCTAACAAGGAGTGGTCAGTGGCCTGGCAGTGAGGCAAGTCCGTGAGTTTGGAAATCAGGGGAAGACAGCATTTCAAGAAGAGAGTGATCAACAGGGCTGGCTGTTGCTTTCACATCAAGTAAGATGAAGGCTGACAACTGACTGTCGGATTCAAGGGTGTGGAGGTCACTGGTGACCTTGATTAGAGCAACTTGGTGGAATAATGGAATCAAAAGTCTATTGGAGTGGGCTATGCAGAAAGAAATGGCAACCCACTCCAGTATTCTTGCCTAGAGAATCCCGTGGACAGAGGAGCCTGGTGGGCTGCCATCTATGGGGTCGCACAGAGTCAGACACGACTGAAGCGACTTGGCAGAAGCAGCAGCAGCTCAGGAATCAGTGGAGAGAAATGAAGAAGACAAAAGAGATTGTTCTTGTGCGAAGTTTTAATGTAAAAGGCAGGGAAAAGATGAGAAGATTGCTGGAAGAGGGAAGCAAGATCAAGAGATAGTTTTAAGATGGGAGAAACCACAACATGCATGTATGCTGGTGGCAATGATCCTGTGGAGGGTAAAGAATATAAGAGAGCTGGAGAACTGCTGGAGCGTGTCCTTAAGTAGGCAAGCATGGCAGGATCTAGTATAGGATTCAAAAAGTATAGCCTGAGGTCAAGCCTGACCTATCACTTGTTTTTATATAGTTTTATTGAAACACAACAAACCCATTTATTTACATATTGTGTATGGCTGCTTTCTCTAGACATAGTTGAGTCATTATGACATAAACCATATAGAGTACAAAGCCTAAAATATTTACTCTCTGGTCCTTTGTTAAAAAAAAAAAATTGTGGAATCTATCTTAGTTCACAAATAGAGGGACTGGGCTCAGACAGGAGCAAGGACACTTAACTGATAAGAGGAGGAAAAGTGGAGTCCATCAGTAGAGGTGCTGGTAGGTGGCCCATGTCGTAGAGGGAATGATAGAGGTTTTCTGGTTGCCTCTGGTTTCTCGGTGACGAAGGGAATAGAAGTCAGTAGCTAAGCATAAGTAAGTTTCCTAAGTAACTTTTAAATCCTCAAGGCTTTTTCTGCACCAGTTGGTGAATTTCTTTAAAGAGCTGGCTGGTGAGGACTTTGCTAGTGGTCCAGTGGTTAAGACTCCATGCTTCGAGTGCAGGGGATCTGGGTTGAATCCATGGTCAGAGAACTAAGATCTCACATCCTGCAGAGTAAGCCCACGGGTCACAACTACTGAGCCTGCACGCGGCAACTAGAGAAGCCAGGTGCTGCCATGAAGACCCAGTGCAGCCAAAATAAATAATTGAAAGAAAATTATATTAAAAAATGATCTTACTGCTAAGGTTAACATGGACTGCAAAAGACAGATCATTTACATCAACCCAAAAATCTATATCATGTGAACAAGTTAATCATTTATCAGGTCCATGCAAATTTTTCCGTTGGTCAAAGAGTCTGAAGACAAAATAATTTTCTTCTTCCTGCCCAGTTTTAGTGCCTCTTTCTAATATTCTGCTTTCCTTTGAGGTGGGAGGTGACGCAGAGGCATCTAATTCTGCTACTTCTTCCTGCGGCCATGCAACCTAAACACCATTGTGTGGGTTGGAAAACAGATTGTTCTGAACCAGGGGCAGGATTCACAGGATTGCAATATGTTGGTGTTTACTATCAAGTCTCAAGGATCCAGTGGGAAACCTCTCTTCATCAAAAAATTTCAATAAGAAATGGAATCTGTCTCATGATTAGTGACGAAGAATCTCTGTGCAAAGGCAGCAGAAGTGAAGCCTTCCCTATTTGGATTAAGATATCTAAAATTATATTCTGCATGTCTTCCTCTGGGTTCAGGTCCCTTTCCATGGCTGGGTCCCTGGACACTCATCCACCTGCCCAGTTCCTATCCGAGATCCTTGTTCAGTGCATTGTAATAGCGAGATAGCCCATCACCCCAAGAGACAGGATTCAGCTTTGGCATGAATACTGGAGTGGGTAACCATTCCCTTCTCCAGGGGATTTTTCTCAACCCAGTGATCAAACCTGGGTCTCCTGCATTACAGGCAGATTCTTTACCATCTGAGCCTCCAGGGAAGCCCAAAGCTTAGATGGATATTGCCAATTTTCCAAACTGTTTGAGTCAGTTTTTTAAATGTTAACTCCCTCGTGCAAAAAAAAAAAAGTTTAATAGAGGCTCTCTGTTAAATTGTTAGCTATTGAAGTAGCTGTCACAAAATAAATGAGCTCTCCAAAAAAAATGATTTATATACTGACATCAGCCTTCAGGGTATATTTTAGAATTTGGGGGTAACATCTGTTACTTCAGCAGGTATGAATATCATAGAGAGTCTAGTTCAGTCATTTGGGAAGTGTCATCTGGAAGCTTGCCTTAACTTCATCCACACCGGTTGGTTCAGTTCAGTTCAGTTCAGTCGCTCAGTCGTGTCCGACTCTTTGCAACCCCATGAATCGCAGCACGCCAGGTCTACCTGTTCATCACCAACTCCCGGAGTTCACTCAGACTCACGTCCGTCGAGTCGTTGATGCCATCCAGCCATCTCATCCTCAGTTGTCCCCTTCTCCTCCTGCCCCCAATCCCTCTCAGCATCAGAGCCTTTTCCAATGAGTCAACTCTTCGCATGAGGTGGCCAAAGTAATGGAGTTTCAGCTTTAGCATCATTCCTTCCAAAGAACACCCAGGGCTGATCTCCTTTGGAATGGACTGGTTGGATCTCCTTGCAGTCCAAGGGACTCTCAAGAGTCTTCTCCAACACCACAGTTCAAAAGCATCAATTCTTTGGTGTTCGGCTTTCTTCACAGTCCAACTCTCACATCCGTACATGACCACTGGAAAAACCATAGCCTTGACTAGACGGACCTTTGTTGGCAAAGTAATGTCTCTGCTTTTCAATATGCTGTCTAGGTTGGTCATAACTTTTCTTCCAAGGAGTAAGTGTCTTTTAATTTCATGGCTGCAGTCACCATCTGCAGTGATTTTGGAGCCCAAAAAAATAAAGTCTGACACTGTTTCCACTGTTTACCCTCTGTCCAAATATGTTGCAAGCTCTCTGAATTTCCTAATTAGCTCCCACCTCTCTTTCCTCATCCTGCTACCCTCTCCCATCTTGTTCAAATCCATGACAGGTCTTCTCTGTAACTACCTTCTACCTCCTTTTCTAGAATTCTCTCCTTTTTCTCCAACTCTGTGTGTCTATCTGCTAGCGATGATCCTTAAAAAGCCTCAAACCTGATCAGACTTCAAATCATTTCTGTGGCATTATTACCTACAAAATGAAGTTTTCTGTCATTTAATTGTCATTCATTTAGTGAGTAAATATTCTTTGAAGGCCTAGTAAGTGCCAAGCACTAGGGAGTTACCAGTGGTGAAAACAAACATAGCCTGTGCCCTTAGGAGCTTCCGAATCACCACCTGGACCCCAGCACCATTCCACCTCAGCAATTCCTAACCACTTGCGATTCCTCCTGCCTTCATAACCTGAGTGCCTTCAGACTTACATGCTTTCCTGGATGTCCTTTCTCCACTCTGTCGGTCAGCAGAATTTCCAAGCCTCCTTTAGGGATTCACCGTATATACAACTCACCTGTCTCCCCTCATGATTTCCATGAATAACTGACAGTTTCTTCCTTTTCTTTGATCATCCAGGCCTATTTTCTATTGCATTTATCACACTATAATTATCTGTCACTATGTCTGACACCCTATCCTGGATTTGTGAGCTTCTCAGTGAGAAAATATAGTTTAGTCATTTGTGTTCCCAAGATCTATTTTAGTCTCAACTGATAATAGATACCCAATAAATGTGTCTTCTGCAGGGGCAGAGGAGGGTGTTTAAAAAAGGAAAGAAGAAAGGAAAACAGGAGAGTTCAGGAATGGAAGGACCAAGAAAGGAAGAGAAAAGCTTATGGGTCCTTGAAAACAGTTAAGAGCTCATGGAATATTATAGAGCTCCAGAGACTTTGAACATCATGTGCTCTAATCCCCTTATTTTTGAGTTGAAAATATTGAGGCCCTTGACTAGTTGTTCCAGATTTCTTGCTCTGAACACGGGCCTTTTCCAAGGTCTGCCAGGATGCCCAGTGGCTTCCACCTTCTTCGTCCTTCCAAGCACAACTCAGAGTCATCGTTATTGTCCCCTTCCTCCTCTGCCCATCAGTTACCACATTTTTCTGAAGAAAAGGAAAAATATCTTCAACTGGCCAAATAAGTTGAGATGGTTCAGGGAAAGGAATAAGAGATTGTGCCACAAAAGGGGCGGTTTTTAAGAAAAAGAAATTATAGTCTACTAAATGAAATAGAAAAGAGAAAGAGGGACTAGTGAATGGTCCTGCCTCAGTCCTCTGACCATCCTGATATAGAACGTGATTCCTCAAAAACTTTCCACTTTTCGTAGACTTCCCTCCAAATTAATAGTATAGATATGTAAAAATAACCTCAAGAGACATGAAGTTCATATATTTTTTTTTATTCTGGGGACATATATGTTGAGATAGAATTTTCAAACACTAACCGATTTTGTACACAATGAAGTCTATCTCACTTTCTTTTTGAATTTAGCACCAACTTATGGTGGATGAGCAGTGGCTATAAGTTTGACTTTTTAAACAAAAAATGATGAAGAAAGAGAGAATAAGGTGCCATATATTCTTTTCAGCAATATACTTTGGAACATAATGGAAAACTGTGCTGATCTCCTTGGAGGTAGAATATACATGCCAAAAATATTACTGTATTGAATATATATTGCTTTTTACACATGTGAAAAGTTAGCCCTCTGGGTTATTGTGTTTCATAAGATCTTCATTCACTGGCATTCTCACCTTCTCATATTAATAAGACATACCTATGTCATCTCAGGATATTCCTCCATCCAGTCATAAATAAGGCCCAGGTTCTTACCAGGTCCATATATTGCTCTGTTAGTGTTAGGGTTTGATAGTCATGGGTGTTCTTTTTTGGAAAATGAGATCCACCCCACATTCTGCACTTGAATTTTGGATGATTATGGGGCAGATAAAGGATATATATTTTAAACTTCTAAATTGTGAAAATGTCACCTGTTTGGAACACACATATAAAGGTTTAAAAGTTCAAAGCCACCTCCTCCCCCCAAAAAAAATTCATTTTAAAAAGGGAGAAAAAAAGGCAATTCAGAAATTAATCTCTTCTTACATCCAGATAAGAACAACCAATTGCTATCCTGTTGACTGTGGCAGAAATCATACCTACCCACCTTCCCCAAGTGGCTTTCCTGATTCCTTAAAGGAGAGCTTCTTTTGAGCCAGGCAGGGTTCAAGGGTGCCACAAAGAGAAATCAATGCCCAACTTAAGGGAGGATATATATTCCAAGACTCAGAAATAATCATGATTTCAGACTGTGGGCTACTGCGTGCAAGTCTGCTTTTCCCCAGGAAAAATTTAGAAACTGATTAAGCAGCAGCATCTTCCCTTTCTTTCCAGTCACCCAATAACACAGAAATACGCTGCCTCCTCATTCCTCTGCCTCTCTGGAAGCTGAAAAAGCCCTAATTGTATTTCCTGTGTATCTAGCCTTAAAGAAGGCACAAAAATACTTTTTAAAAAGCTGTAATTTTTGGAAAGGAGGAAGAAATCTAAGAAAATTTGGCTTCCATGCTTAATTACTGTGGAAAAATACCTGACACCCTTTGAAAGTGGCCGGTTGATCTGTTTCATCTACTGCCTTAATATCAGTTGTTATGTTTCCAGTGCATCAAAATGCTCCCAAGGAATAAGCTGCCCTTAAGAATAATTTTTTTAATTACATATTAATGTATTGGCTATATAATAATAATCATTCACTCATTCACTTAACAGATACTTCATTGCCTACTCTGTACCAGCCACAGTTTTGAATGCTGGGGATAAAATAAACAGACAAAAATGATTGTCTTCATGAAGCTTACTTAATGGTGGGGGAAGGGTGATGATAAACAAAATAAATAAGATGGTAATAGGAGCTAGGAAGGAATAAAGCCGAGAATGGAGATAGGAAGCATTTGGGGGGATACATATTCCAATTTTAAATCAGTTGGTCAGATACAGTCACACCAAGATATGGTGGTCTATGAGGAAGACCTTGCAGATGGTGGAGTGTGTCAAGGGGTCCTCACAGGGGAGAGTGGTGCTGAGGCAAGTGTGACCTGGCACACTGGTGGAGGGAGCAATGAGCAGGGAGAGAGCAGTGGGGGAGGCTGGGTGCGTCGGCAAGTGACCCAGTTAGCGGTAGATGGCCACTGTGAGATGATTTTACTCTTAGTGACACAAGTATTACATTGTTTTGAGCAAGTGATGGATTTGGGCTGACATATTTTGACAGGATTGTTCTAGTTCCTTTGTTGAAAAGCTGTAAGTACGGGTATAGAAACAGAGATAGGCAGAGCAGAGTGCCTGGAATAGAGGTGGTGAGAGATGGTTAGGTTCCTGATACATTTTGAATGTGAAGCCAAAAGATTTACTGAATGAACCAGATACATGACATGAGGGAGAGAGCTAAGGATGATCTCAGAGGTTCTTTTAATTTAATTTACTGAAGTAAAGAACCAGATATTCCTATCTGGGAAGATCAGAAATTTGGTTTTGGACACAAATTTTAATATAGTATTAGCCCAAAACAGCAAAACAAGCACACGTATGACATCTTATCTCTCTTGAGGTACTGTGAAAATAATGATAAAGGAACATAAATACACAATGATGAAGAGGACAAGATAGGTCACTAGGACATGACGTATTTCACTAAGTTTGCAGGGGGTGGAAATGAAGAGATGTCATAGTAGAGAAAACCACAGTCTGGGTTATATAGAGAGTAACAGATGAGAAAGCCCCTGACCTGCTCAGAAACAATCAAGAGATGCTCCAGGCTTGAGTTCTACCAGCCCAGCAGAACATGGAGTAAGATGTGGGAGTGAAAAAAACAGCCTTTCATTCCCTACTCCTGATCCTCATTTAGAATAATCAATAACCAGTTACTTTTTGCATCAAAAATTTGAGTGGTGTGTCTTTTATGAAATTGAATAAATGATTGAAAAGTATCATTGTGGGTAGCACCAAAGTTCAGGATCCAGAGTAAAGGTCTTCTCATTCTAACATTTGTGGATACCACACCATGGTGGCTGGAACCCACATGCTCACTGGAAAAGACGTCTGCTAGCTGGTCAACCCCACTCCCATGCTCAGGGCTCCCAGCCAGCACTTCTGTTGCCCCATCTAAGATGGGAACTAACAAATTCTCCACAAGCTATTGAAAAAAGCTACAATACTGCTTGATAAGGGATGCAAAGATGAACAGAAAATAGAAGTAATAATGAAGTGAAGTCGCTCACTCGTGTCCAACTCTTTGCGACCCCATGGACTTTAGCCTATCAGGCTCCTCAGTCCATGAGATTTTCCAGGCAAGAATACTGGAGTGGGTTGCCATTTCCTTCTCCAGGGGATCCTCCTGACCCAGGGATCGAACCCAGGTCTCCCACATTGTAGGCAGACGCTTTACCGTCTGAGGTACCGGGAAAGTCCCATTAGCATGATTAAGTAAACAGTTTAAAAAAAAAACTAGGAAGTATCTTCAGAGAGAATATATTTTACCCTTAAGAAAAGAACAAGATGCTATGAAAAATGGGTAACAAAAATAAGACATTTCTCTTAGAAATAAAATATAAGATAATGGAACAATAATAAAAATTCTCCTGAACTACTAAAAGAGGAGGTGAAGGAAATCCCTCAGAATGTGGAACCAAGCAAAACAGCAACAATGAAGGCAGCAAGCAAACAACTAGAAAGTGAAAGATAAAAAAAAAAGGGTAAGAAACGTGAAAATATAAGAAATACAGGTATAATCAGTCCAGCTAGGGTGGTAGCCAATGAAAAGAGAAAGCCGAAGAGAGGAAAATATGAAAAACATAATGCAATAAAATAAGTTAGAGCTAAAGGAAGGTGTATTCTTGAGGCTGACATATAAAGTGTAGGATTGGAATAGGTTCAGAAAATATGAGTAGGAAGCTAGAAGATACTGGAGAAGGCAACGGCACCCCACTCCAGTACTCTTGCCCATGGACGGAGGAGCCTGGTGGGCTGCAGTCCATGGGGTCGCTAAGAGTTGGATACAACTGAGCGACTTCACTTTCACTTTCCACTTTCCTGCATTGGACAAGGAAATGGCAACCCACTCCAGTGTTCTTGCCTGGAGAATCCCAGGGACAGGGGAGCCTGGTAGGCTGCCATCTCGGGTTGCACAGAGTCGGACATGACTGAAGTGACTTAGCAGCAACAGCAGCAGCAGCTAGAAGATATAAGATAAATGCAAATGGCTTAAGTTTCTTCTCCCTAAAAGAAAATTAAGGTTGAAAAAGAGATAAATGTATAAGAAATGCATTATTTAAACTCAAGCCATGCTGAAAACATACAGAATTTTCAACAATAGAAGGAGCAGTCAAAAAAGATCCATATTGTCTTGGTATTAAGAATGTTTTCTTTTGAAAGTCATGCAGTTCATGGTGTTATAACTACAGCAAGTAAAATAATAAAAGTCTAATATATGGCCCAACAGAAAAGTATATTTGCTTTTTATACAGTCATGTAAATTTTTATTTTTATTAGTTTTAAACTTTTAGAATCAATCTATATGCAAACTATTAAAGTCAATTATGGATACTGGATGAGACAAACGTATTTCAGCTTTGACGAGTTAGAAAGTAAATTTAAACAAGAATCAGAGGTGAAAAGATTTGCAGGTAAATGTCCTCTGTTCACAAACAGAGAAACCAAATGATACTATCTTTAACTGGTGGATTACGAAGTGGTTTGAGTATGTTGCTTGAAGTTATAGTGATGGGGAAAAAGAAAACTAGTGATAAGAATTCCATCAGGAGGAAGGAGAAAGGGGAGATGGGAGATATGGTAACAGATTTAAAACCTCATCAACCTCATCAGTACAGAGTGTGTAAGTCAAAGAGAGAAAGACAAATACTATATGTGAACACATATATATGGAGTCTAGAAAGGTGATACCAGTGATCCTACATACAGGGCAGCAAAGGAGACATAGATGTAAAGAACAGACTTTTGGGCTCAGTGAGAGAAGGAGAGGGCGAGAATAGCATTGAAATATATACATTGCTGCTAAGTCACTTCAGTGGTGTCCAACTCTGTGTGACCCCATAGACAGCAGCCCACCAGGCTCCCCTGTCCCTGGGATTCTCCAGGTGAGAACACTGGAGTGGGTTACCATTGCCTTCTCTGAATATATACATTACTATACGTGACATAACTGGCCAGTGGGAGTCTGATGCGTGAAGCAGTGCCTCGGGAGCCTGTGCTCCGTGACAGTGTGGGGGATGGGGTGGGGAGGGAGGAGGCTTCAGGGTGGAGGAGACACGCATACCTACCGCTGATTCATCCTGATGCATGGTAAAAATCATCACAGCGTGGTAAATTACCCTCCAATTAAATAAATTAAGAAAACCTCATCAACCAGAGTGAAAATCAATAGTTAAGTTCTAAAACCAGTCAATTAAAAAAAAGTACTGCAAATATATTATTTATAAATATGAAAGAAACCCCACAAAATTTAAGAAGAGGAATGCCTCTGCCACTCCAGCTATTTGTGTCCCCAGCAGCAAGACGACAGGACCCCTACATCAGGAACCACACTTTCCCAGAGCCTCTCAGTAGACTCCTGACGGCATGAGACTCACCATGTGTCACCTTGCCACTCTCACTGCTGGAGACATTGGGAAAAAACAGATTTTTCAGTTATATTTTCTGGCCTGAATAATGTCAGGTTTCACTCAGGACAGAAGGAGAAAATGGAAATTAGGTAGCTCTCAGCAGGGGGTTCCACAAGCATAAACAATATAAGAGTCAATGAGAAACATTAAATAAACAGGTATCAGTAGTATAAATTTAAATCAAAAGACAGGCACAGATTGTGTTTAAGACTCACCCTTCCTTAGCCTTCATAAGCAGTGAGAATTGACCAAAAGTGAGTGAGGCCATCAGAACCAAGGACGAAGACTAGTTATCAGAGAGAAAGGACTAACAGGTGGAGTCAATTACCAAGGGCCAAATACTCCTTCATTAAAAAAAGAAGAATCTGGCTTGAAAAAAGTTTTAAAATAAACGTGGAGGTGGGCATAATTAAGTTTATTTAAAACAAATTGGTTTCCAATTGAGAAAATTATATTTTAAAATTATGTGTACTAAGTTTTAATGAGCAAGTACCTGCGTGTAGTTACTAATCAGTTTCATGGAATGCAGTTTTGATTTTGTCAAACAAATTCCATTTAACGAAAAGCAGCACCACTTAACTCCCAAGAAATTGTGATTGCTCCTCTTTTTCCAGCCTTGATATGCATCTTACTAAAGAAATTAGCTGTTGTTTTTTTTTCTTTGAAATTTTTTTCATTTGGTCTCCTCAAATAGACTTGCTTAAAAAATATAGTATCAATTATAATTTCAGAACCTGGTTACATACATTTTTATTGTCTACAATACATAATATCTTGGTAAATGCAATCACAGTAGCAATTTGCATGGATACTGCTAGGCTTAGGGTTCATAATAGCAAATGTTTCTGTAAAAGTGAGATGAGTGTTTTGGACAGAACCACTACAAGAATATGGTGGAATGACATGAACGCCATGGAAACAGAGCTTTGGAAATTTCATCTGAGGCATTTGATGGACATTTTCTCAGTTATACAAATAAACAATGACTCAGGAACTAGCTGGAGAGAGAGGTGGATGTCTCCTCAGCTAATGCTCAAAAATACATGAGACTCACAGTGATACAACTGAATACCTCTCATCATGAAACATAACCAAACCAAACATTTTTCTCTTTTTCCACTCTGTACCAAGTATGTTGCTCTTTTCCCCCCTTTGAAGAATTCTCTTAAGATTTTTTTCAATTTGCTGCTACCACATTAAGCTTTTCCCATTGCTCAGGAGAATGTCAAAAGTTATAAGAGCAGGATTAGGGATATACTAGACTATTAGGTCTCAAAGTGTGGATTCTTGTATCCATATCTTGAACACTGCACTTGAACACTGAACTCTTCCTTAGACCATCAGGGTACCATTTATTACAGTGTGCTTCACTTATCCAGGGAAAAATAACTGAGCAACAAGTCTTCAGAAAGCAGCCCCAAACAGAACAAAGCCTAAAGCATATCTATGAAGCCAATGCAGATGCTCTAAGCCCTAAAACTAAAGCTTCTGTACTTTATTAATTAGAAATCGCTACACACAGGACTCTGAGTTCTTATAATCTATTCTAGCACAGTCCATGGGGTCGCTAAGAGTTGAACATGACTGAGAAACTTCACTTTCACTTTTCACTTTCATGCACTGGAGAAGGAAATGGCAACCCACTCCAGTGTTCTTGCCTGGAGAATCGCAGGGATAGGGGAGCCTGATGGACTGCCGTCTATGGGGTCGCACAGAGTAGGACACGACTGAAGTGACTTAGCAGTAGCAGTAGCAGCACAGTTCAAATTACAATAGGAAATGCGTGAGCTATTATCCAAAACACCAGAGCAAACCATGGTGATTTAATACTTATAGCAAGGGAGACATAAAAATTAATTTCACAAAGCATAAATTATATAGCATGGATGTAATCCCTTTCGTTTACACATTCATTCACTCATGCAGTCAACTCAGGTCATCAAGTGCATATCTATTTCTTGGGATAGAAATAGAATGGTTACAGAGCTATGAGATCCCGCACAGGTTGTGGGAATACCCATATCCTTTTCCCACCTGCTTTTTCATATACTCCCGTGAATGGCTATAGGCAGTGTTTCCTATACTCTTCATGCTTCTACTCACTGATTCTCGTCCAGGCCCAATGATCTGATTCTCATGGACATCCAAATGGATTGTTCTAGAGGTAGAGGAACCAGTCAGAGACCTTCCCCAGGATTTTTCATACTGGAAGTAGGAAATTAGTCAGACTCTCTAGTGATGAGAGGAGCCATATGTGACAATTCTTGGTGCAGTTGGTGACTATGGAGAAGAAGCTGTTCAATCAGGAAGAAAGTAATGATATCAGGAAGAGAGAGAAGTGAAAAAGCAATGAAGAAAGTCTTTCTGCCATTCAGGCCCCTGGTTCCTTGTGATCTTATAAATACACAATTTTTTGCTGCAGTTTGTCCGATGTTTCCTCCAGTTACAGGAACGATCCAGTGTCCTTGGCAAATTCTCATATTTCCTAGGCTAATTTGAGCTGTGGTTTTGGCAACTATAGACTAAAGATATTTGAATCACATGGTCTGAAAATAACTATGCACTTTTCCTTGATATTATGTCATTTGAGTAATATGATTTTTCTAGTGTCCCAACTCTGATAATATTGGGTTGTTATATGCTCCTTGGTTTTTGTTTTGTTTTGGTAATTATATTTGTATCAGGTAAACATTTTGAATGTAAGATATAGGATCATCAGTGCCACCTAAAACAGGGGAACTGTATCAGAAATTTTGCCAAAATTCTAAATACTCAATATAGACCCATAAACTTGGCTATTACTCAGACAGTCTTTTCTGCTTTTAATGAAAGTCTTTGCAGCTCATATACCATCATTCATGATGAAAACATTCTTTACTGTGCCATTAAGACAAATGCATGGCAAGATGAATTCTGATGCCTGCCAGCAGGTAAGAGAAACATGCTGAGCCAGGCAATGCAACCCTGAATGAGCCATGCATTGTTCTTTCTTACTCAAATCCCAACCTGCTGCCTGCTGATGAGCAGAAGTAATGGAAATGACACCATTATCAATTATGGCAATAGGAGTTTGCCAACAAACTAAAAAATAATGGAAAGCTATTAAAATTGTTAGGACTTTCATATATCTCACAAATATTAAAATATTCCACTTTAAATTATTATTTATTCCAAGAATCTTTTATTTAAAAAAATAGGTTGACATTTCCAAATAAGGTACTTTGAAAATACTTGCTTTTAGATTATCATTTGTGAGCCCTTTTATTTCATTAGGGTAACCATTGGCTCGTAATTGGTTATATTCAATATATACAGAGAGATTGACTGAGTATTCCTTTTAGAATGTTTTTATTTCCCCAAAGATCTCACAGAACAAATACATGCTTCTGAGGACAGAGTTCACACTCTGCCTTTTCTTTGTAACTCCAGCTGCTTGGTATCAGGAGCCATAAACTGGGAACCTGGCATGACACGATCGTAGGTGGTATTTACAAAATGTGTCTCTGTTTTTGTCAGTAAGACTGAGACTATCACTCTGTGTTTGAGCACAAACCTCAAACAAACAAAACTTTCCTCTTTTTAAAGACAATAAGCATAGATAACCAAAAGAAAAACGAATGTTAACAGGGAATTTGCAGAAAAGATAAAGTGGAACAGCCCTGACAGGAATTAAACAAAGCCAACCAGACAGGTAAATCAGTGATGACAATTAAGGCCAACCCAAGGTCCCACATTGCATCTATCAGATTTGCAAACATTTTCTGAAAGGCTGATAATAGCAAGTGTTTTTTTAAAATGTAGGAAAATACAAGCTCTCCTATGGTGCCAAAAGGAACATAGAAGGTCCTTACTGCTTTGGTGAACAAGCAGCGGCTTCTGGTACTGCTGAAGATGCTGCACCCACAGAAAAGATCACGATAGTAGTTACCCAAGAGAAACCTCTGGATGTGGCTTGAGGCAGCAGGAAGTTGGTTTGTGCAAATAAACCATGTGCGTCCATCAACTAAAGAAAGGATTAATAAATTTTATATTCTTATATACATAAGAATATATAAGAAGCAACTGGGGGGGGGGGGGCTTCTCAGGTGGCTCAGTGGGTAAAGAACCTGCCTGCAATTCAGGAGATGCCAGAGATATGTGTTCAATTCCTGGGTCGGGAAGATCCCCTGGAGCAGGGCATGGCAACCCACTCCAGTATTCTTGCCTGGAGAATCCCATGGACAGAGGAGCCTGGAAGGCTACAGTCCATGGGGTCATAGAGTCAAACTTGAAGCGACTGAGCACACATTCTTAGTAGTTAAAATTAATAACTTTGATCTAAATGAGAAGTAGGGACACATTTTAAAGACATAATGTTGATTGCAAATAACAGCTGGCCAAAGTATGCATCCAGTTTGATATGATTTATGTAATACTTTTTATAGCCATACCAGGACAAACTATTTTTCTGGTAAGGTCCAGTCAGTAAATACTTTGCCCTTTGGGAGTCTCTGTTGGCAGCTGTTCAACTTGGCCCCTGTGGAACAAAAGCAGCTGTGGACAATATGTAAATGAATGAGCATGGCTGTGTTGCAGTAAAACTTTATTTACAAAATCGGATGGCAGGCTGGATTTAGCCTTCAGGGTTTTGTTGAACACTGATAAAGACCATTGTCCTCAGAATATCATATGAAAATAGATGTGCTTTAACGTCTACTTTTCAAAATAGAGCTTGCTCCTGGGAAAGCAAGAAGAATGGAATCAAGCAGAAGAACAACACAGAATAAGTCTGCACCAGTGTCCTAAGTATACAATAGTTAAAAAGCACTAAAGCAAATATCGCAAAATGGAACCATTTGTTAAATTTGGATATGTGTTAGGTACACTGTTCTCTGCATTTTCAGGTATAACAGAGATATGCAATGCTAAAAAAAGGAAAGATTAAAAATACATTAAAATATTAAAGATAGTATGCATCAGAACAATGGGAAACAGAAATATCTGTATTTCAAACAGAAATATCAACTTGTATTCATAAGTTGAGCTAAAGAGTTAAGAAGTGTGGACTGCCAATAGGAGATATGTCTCTCTGTTCTCTGAACTGTGAACACTTGTTGAACAACAGCATGACTGGTAGACATGGCGTGACTAGATCCAGAAGTCTGGGCTGAATGTCTCTCTTCATGTTAGTTCAGTCAAGTTCGAGTTCAATCTGTGACTTCCTCTATCAAAGTTCTAAGGCTTTGGACTGACACTTTGTGATCAACCTCACCCCTCTTATCGTTTCCCCTCTACCATTGTTATAACATAGTGGTAAGGTATTTATAAGCTTTGCAGTTTGTTTCATCATTGTAACATAGTTCTTGGTTTCAAATCTCAGGTGTGCCTGTAACTAGATGTGGGACTTTATGCTTGAATTGAATGCCTCTGTGTCTCAGCTCTCTCATTGGTAAAAATGGACTGATAATAACATTAAATATCTCACTGTGTGATTGTGAGAATTAAATGAGTTAGTTACTTACAAAAATGTTAGAACAGTGCCTAGCCCACTGCGAAGTCAGTGTTTTAAATACAGTAAAGTGGACTTATCTTTTTTTATCTTATTCAACTGTATGTTCAGCCACCCTAAAATTATCTAGGACAAAATGATAAAAAGCATAGTATCTAAGAGTATAGGATTTGGATCCTAAGAAACCAGTGATCTAACCCCAAACTTGTTTTATTAGCTCTGAGGATATAAATAAGTTTTATAAGAGCTTTTAAACCTTCAATTTTCATCTGTAAAATGAGGCTAATAGCAGTACCTGCCTCCAAGAGAATTACTGTGAGAGTTAAGTTGTTGGATGCAAAGTATCTATTAATAGTAAATAGTAGGTGCCTCGGTACCTAGTAACTACTTAAACAATACCAATGAGAGTAACTGAACATTGTGAAACAATTGTTAGCAATGTTAAGCAAACACATAAATCCTGTGGCAAGAATGACAGAACTGAAATAACTTTAGAAATAAAAGCATAGTAACTTTGTGAAGCAACAGGCAATGAAAAAAGGGAAAGGTGTACCAAATTGAATGCAGACTTCCAAAGAAAAGCAAGGAGAGATAAGAGAGCCTTCTTAAGTGAGCACTGCAAAGAAACAGAGGGAAACAGTAAAAAGAGAAAGAGTAAAAATCCCTTCAAGAAAACTGGAGATATCAAGGAAATATTTCATGCAATGATGGGCACGATAAAGGAGAGAAACAGTAAGCAGCTAACAGACGCAGAAGACATTAAGGAGAGATGGCAAGAATACACAGAAGAATGATGTAGAAAAGGTCTTAATGATCCAGATGACAATGATGTGGTCATCCACCTAGAGCAAGACATCCCAGAGTGTGAAGTCAAGTGGCCTTAGGAACAATGACTACAACTCACTGGAAAAGACCCTGATGCTTAGAAAGATTGAAGGCAAGAGGAGAAAGGGGCAGCAGAGGATGAGATGGTCAGACAGCATCACTGATTCGATGGACAGGAATCTGAGCAAACTCCGGGAGACAGTGGAGGACAGAGGAGGCTGGTACACTGCAGTCTGTGTGGCAAAGAGTCGGACGTGACTGATCGACTGAACAACAACAACTTTGTGACAGGTTTGGAAAATTTAATAGTGTCAAGACTGGGATCTCAGTAACGACTCTGGGGTGAGGGAACTGCAGAAGTCATCTTACAGAATACATGCATTTAAGCTCCAGAAGAAATTCCGTGACAGGTGATTTTTAGATCTGTTTTCTCTAGTTCAGGCCTCTGTAGTCCTCATCAGGAAAAGAGATTGATCCTAAGGCAGAAAACTTAAAGAGCTTCAGGATTTAGACAGCAGGCGCTGAACCCAGCTTAGTGGTAATCATCAGAACTTTGCCTTTGAAAGTTGAAATACAAATCCTCCAGATTAAATAAGAAGCCATCCTTCCAAAGCTATACTAACTAGGGCCCAGCACTGGATTTTTGGGAACACTGCCAGTGTAGATCCATCTACCCTGAAGCAAAGACTATGTCATAATCTCATGATAAGCCAAGGCTGCTCTAAGCTGCTTTGGCCACACTTCTTAGCCACATTGTTCTTAATACAGCTGGAAGGGCTTTTGGGTTATTCTAAAGCTAATAGCCAAAATAATTTCCTTCTTTGCTTGGGAAGCAAGTAGAC
This sequence comes from Budorcas taxicolor, assembly GCF_023091745.1. NCBI lineage: Eukaryota > Metazoa > Chordata > Mammalia > Artiodactyla > Bovidae > Budorcas > Budorcas taxicolor. The sequence goes on from NC_068922.1 coordinate 1,749,263, forward strand.
AAAGATTAGAGTAATGCTTCCTAAGTCAAGTCCTGGAGCAGGTTGCTCCTCAAAGTGCTGCCCCTGGCCCAGAAGAATGCTTAAACTTTAACATGCATGAAATATATACAGGTTTCTTGGGAAAATGCAGAGTTTCAGTCAGATGATTTGGTGTGGAGCTTAAAGTCCAACATTTCTATCAAGTTTTTGGTCAGGGCTGTAAATCCTCCTGCTTCCAGAATGGCCCTCCCCTGGGATAAGGATTCTCTTCCTCCAGTCCCCAGCATCCGCGTCCGCATCTATCTACACAACAAGAATCATTGTTTAAGTGATCTGTATGCACATGGAAGTCTGAGAAGGCTGGTTCCAGAACCTATGTGAACCAGTTCTCTGATCCTGTGGTTACCCATCTCCCACTTACACAGTGTAGTTACTTCTGGTACACAAACAAACCTCCTGGAATTTGTTATCCTGCTGCTGCCCATAGCAGTGCTCTGTGCAGATCCCCTCCAACCGTTTCACCGATTCACACACAACACCTCTGTGGGGACTGGCTTAAACTTTCAACAACCTGTACCATGTCTCTTTGTTGGCTGTGCCCTCTGGGTAGCAGAATCCCCTTTTCTATGAAGGAAAGCAGGAAAGGCCTGGGGATTGCCATCCCCTTCAGCAGCCCTGACCCAAGACTGACAGGCGCAGTTCAGTTCAGTTCAGTCGCTCAGTTGTGTCTGACTTTGCGACCCCAAGGACTGCAGCATGCCAGGCCTCCCTGTCCATCACCAACTCCTGGAGCTTGCTCAAACTCATGTCCATCATCAAGTCGTTGATGCCATCCAACCACCTCATCCTCTGTCGTCCCCTTCTCCTTCTGCCTTCAATCTTTCCCAGCATCAGTCTTTTCCAATGAGTCAGTTCTTCCCATCAGGTGGCCAAAGTATTGGAGCTTCAGCTTCAGCATCAGTCCTTTGAATGAATATTCAGGACTGATTTCCTTTAGGATGGACTGGTTGGATCACCTTGGTTGGAACACTCACCCTTACAGAGTCCAAGGGACTCTCAAGGGTCTTCTCCAACACCACAGTTCAAAAGCATCAATTCTTTGGCACACAGCTTTCTTTATAGTCCAACACTCACATCCATACATGACTACTGGAAAAACCATAGCTTTAACTAGATTGACCTTTGCTTACAAAGTAATATCTCTGATTTTTAAGTATGCTGTTTACGTTGGTCATAGTGTTTCTTCCAAGAAGCAAGTGTCTTTTAATTTCATGGCTACAGTTAACATCTGCATGTGATTTGGAGCCCCACAAAAATAAAGTCTGTCACTGTTTCCATTGTCTCCCTATCTATTTGCCATGAAGTGATGGGACCAGATGCCATGATCTCAGTTTTCTGAATGTTGAGTTTTACGCCAACTTTTTCACTCTCCTCTTTCACTTTCATCAAAAGGCTCTTTAGTTCTTCTTCACTTTCTGCCATAAGGGTGGTGTCATCTGCATATCTGAGGTTATTGATATTACTCCCAGCAATCTTGATTCCAGCTTGTGTTTCATTCAGCCCAGAGTTTCTCATGATGTACTCTGCATATAGGTTAAATAAGCAGGGTGACAATATACAGCCTTGACATACTCCCTTCCCAATTGAGATGTCCAGTTCTAACTGTTGCTTCTTGACCTGCATATAGATTTCTCAGGAGGCAGGACAAGTGGTCTGGTATTCCCATCTCTTTAACAATTTTCCACAGTTCGTTGTGATCCACACAGTCAAAGGCTTTGGCATAGTCAATAAAGCAGAATTAGATGTTTTTCTGGAGCTCTCTTGCTCTTTTGGTGATCCAGTGGATGTTGACAATTTGCTGGTTCCTCTGCCTTTTCTACATCCAGCCTGAACATCTGGAAGTTCATGGTTCACATACTCTTGAAGCCTGGCTTGGAGAATTTTGAGCATTACTTTGCTAGCTTGAGATGGGTGCAATTGTGCGGTAGTTTGAACATTCTTTGGCATAGTCAGTAAAGCAGAAATAGATGTTTTTCAGGAATTCTCTTGCTTTTTCAGTGATCCAGCACATGTTGGCAATTTGATCTCTGGTTCCTCTGCCTTTTCTAAAACCAGCTTGAACATCAGGAAGTTCACGGTTCACGTATTGCTGAAGCCTGGCTTGGAGAATTTTAAGCATTACTTTACTAGCATGTGAGATGAGTGCAATTGTGCGGTAGTTTGAGCATTCTTTGGCATGTCTTTCTTTGGAATTGGAATGAAAACTGACCTTTTCCAGTCCTGTGGCCACTGCTGAGTTTTCCCAAATTTGCTGGCATATTGAGTGCAGCACTTTCACAGCATCATCTTTCAGGATTTGAAACAGCTCAACTGGAATGCCATCACCTCCACTAGCTTTGTTTGTAGAGATCCTTTCTAAGGCGCACTTGACTTCACCTTCCAGTATGTCTGGCTCTAGATTAGTGATCACACCATCATGATTATCTTGGTTGTGAAGATCTTTTTTGTACAGTTCTTCTGTGTATTCTTGCCAGCTCTTCTTAATATCTTCTGCTTCTGTTAAGTCCATACCATTTCTGCCCTTTATCGAGTCCATCTTTTCATGAAATGTTCCCTTGGTACCTCTAATTTTCTTGAAGAGATCTCTAGTCTTTCCCATTCTGTTGTTTTCCTCGATTTCTTTGCATTGATCACTAAAGAAGGCTTTCTTATCGCTTCTTGCTATTCTTTGGAACTCTGCATTCAGATGCTTATATCTTTCCTTTTCTCCTTTGCTTTTCACCTCTCTTCTTTTCACAGCTATTTGTAAGGCCTCCCCAGACAGCCATTTTGCTTTTTTTGCATTTCTTTTCCATGGGGATGGTATTGATCCCTGTCTCCTGTACAATGTCACGAACCTCCATCCATAGTTCATCAGGCACTCTATCTATCAGATCTAGGCCCTTAAATCTATTTCTCACTTCCACTGTATAATCATAAGGGATTTGATTTAGGTCATACCTGAATGGTCTAGTGGTTTTCCCTACTTTCTTCAATTTGAGTCTGAATTTAGCAGTAAGGAGTTCATGATCTGAGCCACAGTCAGCTCCTGGTCTTGTTTTTGTTGACTGTATGGAGCTTCTCCATCTTTGGCTGCAAAGAATATAACCAACCTGATTTCAGTGTTGACCATCTGGTGATGTCCATGTGTAGAGTCTTTTCTTGTGTTGTTGGAAGAGGGTGTTTGCTATGACCGGTGCATTTTCTTGGCAAAACTCTATTAGTCTTGCCCTGCTTCATTCCGCATTCCAAGGCCAAATTTGTCTGTTACTCCGGGTGTTTCTTGACTTCCTGTTTTTGCATTCCAGTCCCCTATAATGAAAAGGACATCTTTTTTGGGTGTTAGTTCTAAAAGGTCTTATAGGTCTTCATAGAACCGTTCAACTTCAGCTTCTTCAGCATTACTGGTTGGGGCATAGACTTGGATAACTGTGATATTGAATGTTTTGCCTTGGAGACGAGCAGAGATCATTCAGTCATTTTTGAGATTGCATCCAAGTACTGCGTTTCGGACTCTTTTGTTGACCATGATGGCTACTCCATTTCTTCTAAGGGATTCCTGCCTGCAGTAGTAGATATAATGGTCATCTGAGTTAAATTCACCCATTCCAGTCCATTTTAGCTCGCTGATTCCTAGAATGTCAGCATTCACCCTTGCCATCTCTTGTTTGGCCACTTCCAATTTGCCTTGATTCATGGACCTGACATTCCAGGTTCCTATGCAATATTGCTCTTTACAGCATCGGACCTTGCTTCTATCACCAGTCACATCCACAGCTGGGTATTGTTTTTGCTTTGGCTCTGTTTCTTCATTCTTTCTGGAGTTATTTCTCCACTGATCTCCAGTAGCATATTAGGCACCTACTGACCTGGGGAGTTCCTCTTTCAGTGTCCTATCATTTTGCCTTTTCATACTGTTCATGGGGTTCTCAAGGCAAGAATACTGAAGTGGTTTGCCATTCCCTTTCCAGTGGACCACATTCTATCAGACCTCTCCACCATGACCTGCCCGTCTTGGGTTGCCCCGCAGGCATGGCTTGGTTTCATTAAGTTAGACAAGGCTGCGGTCCTAGTGTGATTAGACTGAGTAGTTTATTGTGAGTATGGTTTCGGTGTGTCTGCCCTCTGATGCCCTCTTGTAATACCTACCATCTTACTTGGGAAATCTGTATGCAAGTGAGGAAGCAACAGTTAGAACTAGACATGGAACAACAGACTGGTTCCAAATAGGAAAAGGAGTACGTCAAGGCTGTATATTGTCACCCTGCTTATTTAACTTATATGCAGAGTACATCATGAGAAACGCTGGACTGGAAGAAGCACAAGCTGGAATCAAGATTGCCGGGAGAAATATCAATAACCTCACATTGGCAGATGACACCACCCTTATGGCAGAAAGTGAAGAGGAACTAAAACGCCTCTTGATGAAAGTGAAAGAGGAGAGTGAAAAAGTTGGCTTAAAGCTCAACATTCAGAAAACTAAGATCATGGCATCCAGTCCCATCACTTCATGGGAAATAGATGGGGAAACAGTAGAAACAGTGTCAGACTTTATTTTTCTGGGTTCCAAAATCGCTGCAGACGGTGACTGCAGCCATGAAATTAAAAGACGCTTACTCCTTGGAAGGAAAGTTATGATCAACCTAGATAGCCTATTCAAAAGCAGACATTACTTTGCCGACGAAGGTCCATCTAGTCAAGGCTATGGTTTTTCCAGTGGTCATGTATGGATGTGAGTGTTGGACTGTGAAGAAAGCTGAGCACCGAAGAATTGATGCTTTTGAACACTGGTGTTGGAGAAGACTCTTGAGAGTCCCTTGGACTGCAGGGAGATCCAACCAGTCCATTCTAAAGAAGATCAGCCCTGGGATTTCTTTGGAAGGAATGATGCTAAAGCTGAAACTCCAGTACTTTGGCCACCTCATGCAAAGTGTTGACTCATTGGAAAAGACTCTGATCCTGGGTGGGATAGGGGCCAGGAGGAGAAGGGGACGACAGAGGATGAGATGGCTGGATGGCATCACTGACTCGATGCATGTGAGTCTGAGTGAAGGTGATGGACAGGGAGGCCTGGAGTGCTGCGATTCATAGGGTCGCAAAGAGTCGGACACAACTGAGCGACTGAACTGAACTTGAGCATTCTTTGGCATTGCCTTTCTTTGGGATTGGAATGAAAACTGACCTTTTCCAGTCCTGTGGCCACTGCTGAGTTTTCCAAACTTGCTGGCATACTGAGTGCAGCACTTTCACAGCATCATCTTTTAGGATTTGAAATAGCTCAATGGGAATTCCGTCACCTCCAGTAGCTTTGTTCACAGTGATTCTTCCTAAGGCCCACTTGACTTCACATTCCAGGATGTCTGGCTCTAGGTGAGTGATCACACCATCGTGATTATCTGGGTTGTGAATATCTTTTTGTATAGCTCTTCTGTGTATTCTTGCCATCTCTTCTTAACATCTTCTGCTTCTGTGAAGTCCATACCATTTCTGTCCTTTATTGTGCCCATCTTTGCATGAAATGTTCCCTTGGTATCTCTAATTTTCTTGAAGAGATCTCTGGTCTTTCCCATTCTATTGTTTCTTCTATTTCTTTGCATTGATCACTGAAGAAGGCTTTCTTATCTCTCCTATTCTTTGGAACTCTGCATTCAAATGGGTATATCTTTCCTTTTCTCCTTTGCCTTTCACTTCTCTTCTTTTTTCAGCTATTTGTAAGGCCTCTTCAGACAACCATTTTGCCTTTTTGTGTTTCTTTTTCTTGGAGATGGTCTTGATTACTACCTCTTGTACAATGTCACAAACCTCCATTCATAGTTCTTTAGGCACTCTGTCTATCAGATCTATTCCCTCGAATCTATTTGTCACCTCTACTGTATAATCATAAGGGATTTGATTTAGGTCATACCTGACTGGTGTATTAGTTTTCCCTACTTTCCTTAATTTTAGTCTAAATTTGGCTCATGATCTGAGCCACAGTCAGCCTCTGGTCTTGTTTTTGCTGACTGTGTGGAGCTTCTCCATCTTTGGCTGCAAAGAATACAATCAATCTGATTTTGGTGTTGACCATGTGGTGATGTCCATGGTTGTCTTTTGTTGTGTTGTTGGAAGAGGGTGTTTGCTATGACCAGTGTGTTCTCTTGGCAAAACTCTGTTAGCCCTGCTTCTTTCTGTACTCCAAGGCCAAATTTGCTTGTTACTCTAGTATTTCTTGACTTCCTACTTTGCATTTCATTCCCCTATGATGAAAAGGACATCTTTTTTGGGTATTAGTCTAGTAGGTCTTGTAGGTCTTCATAGAACTGTTCAGCTTCAGCTTCTTCAGTATTACTGCTCAGGGTATAGACTTGGATTACTGTGATACTGAATTGCTTGCCTTGGAAATGAACAGAGATCATTCTGTCGTTTTTGAGATTGCATCCGAGTATTGCATTTTGGACTCTTGTTGACTATGATGGCTACACCATTTCTTCTAAGGGATTTTTGCCCACAGTAGTATATATAAATGTCATCTGAGTTAAATTCACCCATTCTAGTCCATTTTAGTTCACTGATTCCTAAAATGTCAATGTTCACTCTTGCCATCTCCTGTTTGACCACTTCCAGTTTGCCTTGATTCATGGACCTAACATTCCAGGTTCCTATGCAATATTGCTCTTTACAGCATCGGACCTTGCTTCCATCACCGGTCACATCCACAACTGGCTATTGCTTTGCTTTGGCTCCATCTCTTCATTCTTTCTGGTGTTATTTCTCCATTCTTCTCCAGTAGCATTCCTTTTCATGAAGTTCATGGGGTTCTCAAGGCAAGAATACTGAAGTAATTTGCCATCCCTTTCTCCAGTGGACCACGTTTTGTCAGAACATTCCACCATGACCCATCTGTCTTTGGAGGCCCTATATGGCATGGCTCATAGTTTCATTGAGTTAGACAGGGCTGTGGTCCATGTGATCAGATCAGTTAGTTTTCTGTGATTGTGGTTTTCAGTCTTTCTGCCCTCTGATAGAGAAGGATAAGAAGCATATGAAATCATCCTGATGGGAGAGACTGACTGAGGGGGAAACTGGGTGTTGTTTTGATGGGTGGGGCCATGCTCAGTAAATCCGTAATCCAACTTTCTGTTGATGGGTGGGGCTGTGTTCACTCCCTGTAATTTGACCTGAGGCCAAACTATGGTAGTGGTAATCAAGATAATGGTGACCTCCTTCAAAAGGTCCCAGGCACTGCTGCACTCAGTGCTCCTGACCCTGCAGCGGGCCACCACTGACCCATGCCTCCACCAGAGACTTTTGGAGATTCACAGAGAAGTCTGGGTCAGTCTCTTGTGTGGTCACTGCTCCTTTCTCCTTGGTCTTGGTGTGCACAAAATTTTGTTTTTGCCCTCCAAGAGGGTTAGGCACAGGGATCCTCAAACTCCAGCTCCCTTTCTGCTCATCAGAAAGTTCAAGTTTTATAGTGGTCTGCACAGGGAAGAATTATACCAAAATTACCATCTGCAGAGTTTTCTTGGTACTTCACCATTCTGCTTCTTCCCTTCCCAGTCCTGCTCACTTCCTGATATTGTTGCCCAAGAACACTTCATAATAAAGCCATTTCTCCTAAATCCTGTCTCAAGGTTTGGGGAGCCCAAACTAAACACATGCTCTTTTTTTGTTGTGCAGTTGTTAAGTCGTGTCCCACTCTTTGTGACCCCATGGACTACAACATACCATGCTGTTTTAGCTCCATATCATATGAACTAACACCAGTACATAGCCAGGGATTGTGTTGTTTCTAAAGTTGTCTTGGTCACTGCTTGAGACCTTGAGTCTTTGATTCAAGCTGGATCAGATCTGCGTACCTCAAAAGGCTACAGGAAATCAGTGGATTCTAGGAATTCCATGCTTGGAAATTTAGATGCTCACATTCTAAGAATGTGATGAAATAAGCTATGCCTTACTTTCTGAATGAGCTGTGGCTGTTCAGTGAATGTGGTGGTGATGCAGTCCTTTAGCTGGCTTTATAAAGAACCCATAGAAAGAGCAAAGGATCTAGAAGACATGTCCTGACCAATAATGCAGCCGCAACTCCCAACTATGTGTGGCTGTTGAACCCTTGAAAGGTTGCCAGTGCAAATTACGATGGGCTGTAAGTGCAGAATGCACACCTCGTTTCAAAGATCAAGTGCATAAGAAGAAAAGAAAATAGCCCAGTAATCTTACGTTGATTATATGGCAAATAATATGTTTGAAATATTGGGTTAAATAAAATTTATTATTCAATTTATTTCACCTGTTTATTTCTACCTTTTAAAACAGTGGCTACTGGAAATTTTAAATTATTTGTTCACCTCCCATTATATTTCTGTTGAACTGAATGGAATAGAGGTCGTAGCTTTCAACCTTAAATGTCAGACCAAATTAAATCTCCCTAGTTCTTCATAATATCTTCACTGTACCTATTTCTGGTGTGCAATTGGCCCCCAGTAAATATACAAAATGGTACACTGCCTTCAATTATAAATACTTTTACCAATGCATAAGGTTGCCATGGACTTCCCTGGTGGTTCAGATGGTGAAAAAGAATCTGCCTGCAGTGTGGGAGACCTGGGTTTGATTCCTGTGTGGGAAGATCCCCTGGAGAAGGACATGGCAACCTACTCTAGTATTCTTGCCTGGATAATTCCATGAACAGAGGAATTGGCAGGCTACAGTCCATGGGGTTGCAAAGAGTCAGACATGACTGAGCAACTAAAACACACACACACACTCAAGGTTGCCTTGGAGTTGGAAAAGTCTACAGTTTGAGCCCTAACCTGAAAAATATTGAGTATTATACCAGAAACATATTTTGAAAATCAGTGCCAGTAGTTATTATTCTTAGTTTAAAATAATCTAATCTGAGGACATTTTATTTTAAAGCTATTAATAGTTATTCCAAAGTTTTCCTCTGTGTCCATCAAGTTTACTTCACTGACAGCTCTTCTGTCCTGTCTTCCCCAAGCCCTCCACCAACAATCTGTAGAGTGCCAATACTTCTCACCTGGACTGTGACAGCTTCATAATTGAGCCCCCATAATTGAGCATGGAGTCTTAACCAGCGGACCACCACAGAAGTCCCCAAACTCTACTTTTCTTGTCTTTTTTAATTTATTTTTTCCCAACTCTACTTTTCTTGTTACAACTTCCCTTCTTTTTTCCAATTCATTTTAGGCTACTCCCCATTCTCACTAAATTCTGCTAGTAAGTTATAACCCACAGAATAATGTGAATCTTTTTACAGAACATATAGTGTTGTTATCTGAGATTTTTCTTTGAAGTCGAAGGTATTTCAGGTGATAATTTAAGTGGCTTGATTACACTTATTTGTGCAAAATTGATCTGTGCTTAATGTGAATGTTTTTTGCTTAATTTTATATAACCCCAGCATTTATAAGTCTTCAGGGAAAATTCAGTTCAGTTCAGTTGATCAGTCATAATCAACTCTTGGACTGCAGCACACCACGCTGCAGTCAGTTCTTTTCCAGTCAGTTAGTTCTTCATATCATGGAGCCAAAGTATCTGAATCAGAGCTTCAGATTCAGCATCAGTCCTTCCAATAAATATTCAGGACTGATTTCCTTTAGGATTGACTGGTTGGATCTCCTTACAGTCCAAGGGCCTCTCAAGAGTCTTCTCCAACACCACAATTGAAAAGCATCAATTCTTTGGTGCTCAGCTTTCCTTATGGTCAAGGAAAATTCAGTTCAGTTAAGTTCAGTCGCTCAGTTGTGTCCGACTCTTTGCAACCCCATGGACTGCAGGACACCAGGCTTCCCTGTCCATCACCAACTCCCGGAGTTTACTCAAACTCACGTCCATTGATTCAGTGATGTCATCCAACCATCTCATCCTCTGTCATCCCCTTCTCCTCCCACCTTCAATCTTTCCCAGCATCAGGGTCTTTTCCAATTAGTCGGTTCTTCGCATCATATAGCCCAAGTATTGGAGTTTCAGCTTCAGCATCAGTCCTTCAGATGAATATTCAGGACTGATTTCCTTTAGGATTGACTGGTTGGAGCTCCTTGCAGTCCAAGGGACTCTCAAGAAAATGAAAGATCTTTAATCTAAGGAGTTACATATCTATATTTGAATGGATAGGAGCATCTGTCATTGATAACTATTTGTGTGGCAGTTTATATTGTGCTGATTTTTCTAAATAAGCTCAATATTTTAAAATAAAACACACAAAACTCTGCTTAGAGTGTCCCTTTCCCTCCCCCATCACTTGGCACCCCAAGTTTTACCTCAATTATTGCTGTATTACATGATGGCATATTATTTGCATATTATCATAAACCAGGAGGCAAAACACAAAATAACATTAAAAGCTATAGTAGAAGTAACAAAATTAGATGGAAAAGCTGTTGAACGTTGAAGAGGGAGCCAAGTCAACTACAACATCAGATGATTACATTACTTAGCTCTTATCTCATCTTCTCTTGAGACTTTTTTCCAGCCCAGAATGTTAAGTGTTCCAAATCATCATTTATTATTTTGCTTTATTTTTTATTTTTTTTGGATGCCAAGAGAAATCAGAGGTGGATGGTGTGAGGTAGGGGTTGGGATTAGGGCAGCAGTAAGGAATGGACAGAGCTGAGGGGAGGGAACGGTACTGAGTATCGTGTGACACTGGGACTGCAGCTAATTGAGAGACTTCTAGAACTGTAATTAACATTTAAAGATTCCCTGGTGTAGCTGTTTTGACTTGAGTAGTAAAATAGGAAGATCTTATTTGCAGATGTGTTGAAAATACGCATATGTGCTAAGTCGCTTCATTCATATCCGACTGTTTGCTACTGTACGGACTGTAGCCTGCCAGGCTTCTCTGTCCATGGGATTCTCCAGGCAGGAATACTGGAGTGGGGAGCCATTTCCTCCTCCAGGGGATCTTCCCAACCCAGGGATCAAATCTGCATAGGCAGGTGGCTTGTTTACTACTAACGCCACCTGGGAAGCTGTGTCGGAAATATAATTGACTACATTTTAAAATTCTCTAGGTGTTTATAATGCAAGAAAAGGAGTGAGACATACTTGGTTATTAAAGGCAATATACCAGTTCTCTTATCTGTAGGTATTTTAAAAAGCAGATAAAAAAGTGTTCATGGATAAAGAACATTTCCTTAGGAAAAGAATAGTCATTCAGTGATTTGAATTTAATTATTTCATTTTAACAGAGGGAAAAAAAAAGGGAAAAAACCCTTAGGCAAACAAATTGAACTAATTTGTCTTCCTAGTAGCCTCGCTAAAAACATATGTCTAATGACTGCACAGTATTTAAGCTGATGAAAGTGTGATTCACATTTTTCAGGAATGGACAAATGAGGTTTTCAGTTTGGCAACAAACCTGCTGGCCCAAAACATGTCCAGGGACGCATTTCTGGAAAAGGCGTAAGTAGCTCTAACTTTATTGCAAAGGGTGTTGCTTCATCTGAGTCAGTTTCCTTTCCCCTTTGTGAGTCTTTTGTTTATGCTGCACTGGCTTCTCACATTGACAAACATAAATTTCCCTCTGGGGCTTGTTAGAGAACTGATAGCTTCACTACTTGGAACTGGAATACTTCCAGGAAAGATGGCTCTTTCCTCTGAGCTCTACATCTGTGTTACACTGAGCTTGCCTGAATGTCAATGCCTTTGACACGCAGTAAGGAGATGCTTCTAAATCCTGGCAACTATGCCCAGAATCAAAAATTATTCATCTCAGAGAGTCTTCAGCCCTACATCTGCCTGCATTGTATCAATTATTAATCTGAGGGAGAGAACGAACAACATATGGGACTGAGTTTTCCAGAGTCTAAGATCTCTGATAGATGCAACTTAAATCAGTAAGCTGATGTCCGGATTCCTGTCCTTCTAGACAATCATAGCAACTGTTAGTAAGAGAGGAGAAAAAGAATGTAAAGGAAAAAGCAGAATGAAAAGCAAAAGAAAAAAAAGCAAATCAGGAGTACCTAGTCACTCTTGAATTACATAGTCTTTCTGAAATTTATTTGACCAAGGAAAATAATGATTTCTGCCAGATGAGCAAGTAGGAAAGCTGGTTGTGATCAGCTTGGACACTGGATGTCCAAGAGGTTGGAAAGCCTTGAAATCAAAACCACAAATGGAAACATTACTAGGTGGTCCTCTATTTTTATTTAATAACTTTCTGTCTTCCCTCTTCTGTAAGACATACCCATCATTCCAAAGCAAAGACTCCAGTCCACATTGCTTTCATACTCTTCCATGAATTTCTTTTGCGGTTAACCAGGACTTCATGGGTTTACTCAAATGCTCTTTCGTGTCATCCTCTCATCTCATTACTTTGTCACCTTCAGGACCCTTCCTACATGCCTTCCCCTCTCCTCCTCCCTTTATTCTGCTTTTTTGTTGTTGTTTCAATTGTCTGCTTACCATTCTTCCTCTAACAGACTTTCTGGGAAATCTGCTGTGCCACACAGAATGTTGGTGGAAAGTGACACATAGATATAGCACATTACAGCTAGAAAAACAGCTAGTTGGCTCATCATACCTATTGGAGATGTCCACTTCCAACAGGCATCTCCCTATGAATAGCTGCTATGGTCATTCTAGAGCATGCCTTTTGGGGAACACACTGTAAGCATTTCTGTTGCATCTACACCTAGGAATGGAATGGCTGTGTGCATGAGCAGTTGGTGGTTCCAGTTATATATTCATCAATAGAGTTTGTAAGCATATTAAAAAGCAGAGACATTACTTTGTCAACAAAGGTCCATCTAGTCAAGGCTATGGTTTTTCCAGTGGTCATGTATGGATGTGAGAGTTGGACTGTGAAGAAAGCTGAGCACCAAAGAATTGATGCTTTTGAAGTGTGGTGTTGGAGAAGACTCTTGAGAGTCCCTTGGACTGCAAGGAGATCCAACCAGTCCATTCTAAAGGAGGTCAGTCCTAGGTGTTCTTTGGAAGGACTGATGCTAAAGCTGAAACTCCAATACTTTGGCCACCTCATGCAAAGAGTTGACTCACTGGAAAAGACCCTGATGTTGGGAGGGATTGGGAGCAGGAGGAGAAGGGGACGACTGAGGATGAGATGGCTAGATGGCATCACCGACTCGATGGACATGAGTTTGAGTGTACTCCAGGAGTTGGTGATGGACAGGGAGGCCTGGCGTGCTGCGATTCATGGGGTCGCAAAGAGTCGGACACAACTGAGCGACTGAACTGAAGTGAACTGAACTGAAGCTCTCCTGCGCCTTCTCTTTGTCTACAGGCCCAGAAGCAGTGAAAGAGATAAGTGCAGTTTTATATTCACACAATGGAATACCATACAGCAATGAGAAGGAAAGAGTCACAGTGAAAAGCAAATACATGGATGGATCTTGAAAACATAATATTGAGTGAAAGAAGCCATAAAAGACTGTGATTCTATTTTGTAAAGTGCAAAATTAATCTGAATGTTTAAAGGCAGGATAATGGTTTGCTCTTGGGGGACCAGCTCTGGAAGGGGCATGAAAGGGGCTCCTGGGATTCTATCTTGATATGGGTGCTAATTGCAGAAACTTGGACAATAGGTGAAAATTCAGCCAACTGTACACATGAAAACGCCTTTTTCTATGCATTTGATTCTTCAATAAAAAGCTTTTTTTAAAAAATTAGACACTGTTCTCTGCTTCTCCAACAGGTATACTAAACTTAAGCTGCAAGTCACTCCAGAAGGACGCATTCCTCTCAAAAAGTAAGCCATGCGAGCAATTCCCATTATTTTCTATTTCTGTTTCCTCAGAGACCTGAATCTGTGCCGTGGCTCTGCTCTGGTCCAGGGCAGCCTGGAGCTGTGTGGTCGCCAGGCCCCACATGCACCGTGTGCGCATCGGTGCAGCTGCTTTCTTCACAGAGGCTTCCTGGGCTTCCTCCTTCCCTGTGGCATCACTTTCAAGGAACACCAAAGCAGGAAGGGGGTGGAGGGGATGGGAGACCTGTGCTGTTAAACCTAAAAGAACACCTGAAACCCAGATCTAGTCTAGGAATGGGAATTAGGCAACTGTGATGCCTCTTTCTTCCAAGATGACACTACCCTTGAAGAAAGGGTTGCAAACTCAAATGTCAACAGAAGTTAGGCAGGGAACATCCATGACAAAGCAGGCCCAGGGGCAAGAAGGAAAACTGAAGAATGAAATCTGTCTCAAAGAGACAAGGATAACTCAGCTCTACCAGATTCCTCATGGGGCTGCTAGTTTCTGGGTGATAGATTTCCTAATGTTTCAATAGAACCCATAAATCTAAATTATTAAACTGTCCATTATTTAAGTTATATATTTTAAAGCAAAATCACTGACCAAAAAAAGTGCATTTCTAGACCCGTATTCAGTCAAAGGCCTTCAACTTTTGACAGCTACCAGTGAGCTTCTGCTCATAAAAAGTTATTTATTAATAATAATATTAGCAGTGTACACTTTCAGAGCAGTGGGTAGCAGCTAGGAAACAAAATTGTTAAGATATTTATTTTAAAGCTTAACACTAGAAGCATTTTTAATGCAATGTTTTTTAATCGGGTCATCATTGTCTCAAAATATTAATTTTCTATTAGACACTTTGATTTTGAAAAGCACACACATATATCTTTCAGAGCACAGATGCTGATACTGGAGCAAGTGTTATATTTTAAGTCTTTACAGATGAGGGATGCCGAGGTTTGAGTGAGTAGGGTGTTGCGGCTGGCATCTGCAGCTCTCTCACCTGGCCTGCTTTCCCTTCACAGCATATACCGCCTGTTCTCAGCAGACCGGAAGCGAGTCGAGACAGCTTTAGAGGCTTGTAGTCTTCCATCTTCAAGGGTGAGCATGACGCCTTCCTAAAATTACCACTGCTTAATAGCTCTGGATAATCATACTAAAATGTATCATGCCCCAATATTACCCAAACATTTTTAAAGTTAAGAATATGACTTATTTGTTAATATTTACAATATATGGGTCTCTCTATATCTTTTTCAATCCTGTAATCCCAGTATTTTCAATAAGGAAGCCCCTTGTTCTTTGTAAATTTTTAAAAAAATAACCAACCAACGCCAAAAATGTATTGGCAAAAAAAAATATTAACATTATCAAGAATTTAAGCTGCTCATTAATAACAAATTCTTTCTTGATTTTCCTTAAGATATTAACTGATGATTAAGAATTATGATTAGGAGGATTTTAAAATATTAATTTCATTTTATCCCCCTTTTAAAAGTCTAGGTTTCAGATTGATAAGTTAATAAACAGAATGGCAGTACATTTTTATAAATAAATGTTATTTATGTACTATGCAGGGCAGTGCTCAAAAAGCTTTGTCTCGGAAAGGTGCAGAATCAAACATTTTGGATATTGCCTACTTTGCACCTAAGTAACGGACAGATGAGAGGACAAAGATGTGAGATGCTTTTGGGTTTTCGCCTTGAGGCACTTAGTATATGTTAACCTAACAAAAGTAATTTGCGTTCCTTTAAATGAATTTCTACATACCTGGTTCTAAAACAATTTACTGTTGTTTCTGGGGTAACTGGGTATAGTGCATAAAACCTTTTTCTTGTCCTCTATGCAAAACACTCCTTTCTGTTACAAATTATTTTTATCCTGGTATCTAAGCAACAAGTAAGCAAAAATAACACTTATGCCCAAGGAAGAACCTCTGAGTCTCTTGAAACATACTGGCAACATTGAAGCTGCACTGAATGAAGTTGAGACAACATTCTTAAATTGTGAATAAGTTATGAAAAGTGTCGAGACCTGTTGCATTAGCCAGTTCTTATTGAGAATATTTTTGAAAAAAAAATGAAACATATTAAAGACTTTTGTAGGTAACAGAACAGAAAAGAGTGACTGCTGCCAGTTTTTTGCTGTCTGTGGAAAAAGTTGCTGATGCTGCAAACACTGGACAGAACTATGGAAGGGCTCCCCAAATGTTTCCCCATCACTTTAATAAGCAAAAGAAAATGATCAAGCTTGTTATTATTGCTCTTTTGTTTCATGCTTTGGAGCCAGAAAGCTGTAACAGTTACGATCCTGTCCTTGGCTCAACAAATATTTCTTTTTTAAAATTTGACCTGTAGTATTTTTTATTTTTTTAATTGAAAAATCATTGATTTATGTGTGTTGATTATGCTCTACAGCAAAATGATTCCACTATGAATATAGATTTTTCCTATGCTATAAGTAGAACATTGTTATTTATTTATCCTGTATATTAATATAATAGTTAGCATCTGCTAATCCCAAACCACTAATCCACCCCTCCCCCATCTCCCCCTCACCTCACCTTTTCCCTTTGGTAACCCTAAATTTGTTTTCTGTGTCTCTGAATCTGTTTCTATTTCGTAGGTAGATTTATTTGTGCCATATTTTATATTCCATATATAAGTAAAATCATATAGTATTCTTTCTCTGTCTGTTTTATTTCACTTAGCATGATGCTCTCCAAGTCTATCCATGTTGCTGCAAACAGCATTATTTCATTCTTCTTTAAGGATGAATGGTATTCCGCTATATATACCACATATATTCCACTATATTTTTATCCACATCTTCTTTATCCATTCAGACTCAAGGAGTATCTCTTGAGCTCTTACTGTGTGCCCTCCGTCCCTGAGAATATGGTAGTGAGAAAAATGAAATTCCAGTCCCAGATTCAAGGACACATTCTCTAGGGGTGCCAATTAAAAACTTCAACTGACACATGTAAATTGGGGGAAAACGCCATGAACAAATGGAATGGAGCATTGCTATTGAGAATAAGAGAAATTCGTTCCAGAAAAAGAAAACTGTGTGCAGCACCCTGAGGCTGGAAAAAGTTTACCAGTTTAAGTAACTGTAAAAATATCACTGTATTTAAGCATGAAAAAAAAGCATGAAACATGAATTTAGAAAGAGGTGCAAAGAATTTGTTTCCTCTAAAGTTGCTCCCAATTTGACCTTTACCTGATTTGACCTAACATCTTGTGGTGGGGGAGGAGATAAAAAATGTTAACTTGTTACTACAAATCTAGTTAAGGGAAAAAAGGAATAGAAGAAGCTGAATAGAAAATCAAATCCATCAATCAGTTCTCTGTAAATTACAACTTTCTAAACAATTGGATTGTGAGAATTCAGTCAATAATTACAAGTTGAGTCTTTATAATCCACTGTGTCTTTTATTTATAGGTTTGCCCTTTCAAACAGTGTCAACTGGAGACATTTTTAAAGGAAAATGAGATTCGAATAGCAGGAGTTGGGTTTAAATTGAAACGATATTTATCTTTAGTAAATTAAATGTTATGACAATTTTCTGCAAACAAATTGGAGATTAAAAAAAAAATCAACCTCCATCATAAAGTTTTTAAGCTCATTATTCGCAGTAAAGTATACTCTACTTGGAGGAGTGGTAGAATTAGATGCTGTGAAAAGATCTATATGGGGTGGGTGGTGGGGGGGGCGGGGCGGGATTCAGGATTGGGAGCTTGTATACACCCGTGGTGGATTCATGTCGATGTATAGCAAAACCAATACAGTATTGTAAAGTAAAATAAAGTAAAAATAAAATTTAAAAAAAATTAAAAAAAAAAAAAACAGAAAAAACAAAATCAGTTTCAGAGTGAGGAAACACATGTTTCCTGGAACTGGCTATATATTTTGAATCTTTGCTGTAATTTCATATCTACAGAACAGTGGCTCTAGAGAATATCTACTAATTACCAAAGGTATACTGACCAGGGGTGTTTTAAACACTTCACAGAAGAAAAGGTCACACAAATGTTAGATCGTATTAATTACAGTACATATCGGGGAGCCTCATATAGCCAGTGGTTGTGCAAACTCATTTGAAAGGAGCCTGATGCTGGGAAAGGTTGAAGGTGGGAGGAGAAGGGGATGACAAAGGATGAGATTGGTTGGATGGCATCACCGACTCAATGGATATGAGTTTGGGTAAACTCTGGGAGTTGGTGATGGACAGGGAGGCCTGGCATGCGGCAGTCCATGGTGTCACAGAGTCAGACACGACTGAGTGACTGAACTGAACTGAACTGTTCAACTAGGTTTAATTGTGTTCTGTAAATAGATACATTACCAGAAATACTGTGGACATCCTGTTGTGATTTTTTAAACATTATCTTTGTGCACATTGTTAGGGATAATTAATGTGCTTGAACTTGTATCCTGACCAACATGATCCATTGAAATAACATACTCCTTAATGGGTACTCCTTTAGCTATTTCAATTGCTTGTTAAAGTTACCTTAATTGTTAAAAAGTAGTACTATATGTAAAAAGAGAGGTAAAACAAGGACTGTCTTCTATTAATAATCCAAATATATATTTCAGTGAGAACTTTGAGACTTTTCCATATTCATAAAATTGCTACTTTGCCCACAAGCTTTCTGAGAACAGAAAATAGTTTACTTGCACCAAATTCCCTTTGATTTAAGGCTTTTTTAACTTGAAAAAAAGCTCAGTGACATTTGGAGTCACATTATCATCTTTGCATGGCACTGGCCTTTTAATGAAGAAAATAGGAATAAATCTATGTATTTTTTTAAATAATAAATTTTACTATAGCTATCAATATACATGTAATACTACCCTCCAAAAAAGTGACAATTTTGGATTTATAGAATTTGATATATTTTAATAAAGAATAGTATGAATGAAATTTACAAAAGAACTTCTCCCAGAATAACTGCAATATGTTGCCTTTCTCCTATACCTTATACCCAGAATGGAAATCAGAAATATAGTTACTTATTCAGCTGTGAATCTTAAAACCACTAATACACAGTTCCATTTTAGAACCACATTAAGTATTTGGTTCATTATCAGTAGCTTACTTGTAATTATTTCCTGTCCTCTCTGGCTGTAACTTTTGTTTTATCTCTTTAGAACAAAAATATTAAGAGCAGGTTGAAATCCTGAATTTACTGGAAAATGATTCATTTATTAGGCAAGATAAAATGTGCATGTGGACTCCTTATTCATTAGAGTCCGCTGAAATTAGTATGTTTTAGAATAATACTTCTGAATGTTAAATACTTATTTATTACAGAGTATAAATAAGAAAATACAAACAATATCCAAAAACTGGCATGAAATTTAGTTTTCTGGATTATAGCACAAGTTGAGGAATCAAGAAACCTTAATTTAAAACATAGCAAACCTGCCCCCACCAACTTGATGTCACAGACAAATTTTGTAAACGCCCATCTCCTTAATGTTTGTATCTATAAAAGGGATCACTAACCATTCCAACCTCATAAAGCTGACAAGGAATTAAAGCATTCAGGTAAAGCTCCTGGAACTATATGCTTAGCATATAGTAAGTGCTCAATAAATACTTATTCTTATTATCCTCTGAGAATTATTTATATGCATATACATGACTTTCTCTCTCTTTTTTATGTACATGTATTTTTTTCAGGATTCTTTTTTTCCCTTATAGATCATCATGAAATATTGAGTATAGTTCTTTGTGCTATGCAGTAGGTCCTTGTTGGTTATCTATTTTACATACAGAAGTGTGTGTATATTAATCCCAAGCTCCTAGTTTAGCCCTCCTTGCCTTTCTCCTTTGGTGACCATAAGCTTGTTTTCTATGCCTCCAGGTTTATTTCTGTTTTGTATGTAAGTTCATTTGTATCATTTGTTAAGATTCTACATATAAATGATATAATATTTGTCTTTGTCTGGCTTACTTCATTTTGTTATTTTTAATTTGGCATGTAGATATTTCATAACCTGTTTTTGGAATCTGGAAATGTAAACACCACCAGTACTACCTTCAAGTTGTACTGAAGGTAGATTCTTTGTATTCAACCATAGAATTGAAGGAACTTCATTTTTAATGAAAATACTTTGTAGTTTCTGGAGTAAATGGGCCGGATTCAGACAGTATTGGCCTTCTTAATCCTTCCTCCAATAAAGTTTGATAGTAATGGTAACAAATAATCATTGATAATCTGTTTCGTCTTGGAGGCATGATGAGGTAAACGAAGTCCTGGACCACAAGACAGATCTAAGGTCTGGTGCCATATCCTGAGTGAATTCAACAAACATTCATTAGGTGTATATTATCTACCACGCATTATTCTGGAGACACAAAGGAATTAAATAAGAGACAGTGTACTTTATTCAAAAACACACAATCTAGTCGATGATCAGAAATATAACAACTAAAGGAAAACTGTGTAGTGGATTCTATAGAGAAGGTATATGAAGGTGGACTGCAGACACTCAAAGCAAGAACGTATCATCTCTACCTGGTTGGTGAAGAAGTGTTCACAGAAGAGTATTTGACGTTTTGGCATGCTCTTGAGCATCATCCTTGGGTTTCGTCCTGCTCAAACTTGGCACAATGAGTCTGTTCTATCCACTTTACCAAACCATGAGATCCAGGAAAATAAAAAATGTGAATGATCTTTGCACACTCCAGCCTTATTTAAAATGTAAGGAATTATTAACTGACCATAGCTTTTCCCTCAACATCTCCTCCATATCCTTTCACTTTAGCTTTCAGTCACGCTCATTTCAACTTATTTCTCCAAAATGTTTTTCCCTCATTTTCACCCACTGACCCCAAAGGGTATCCTCATCAGTCAAGTTGGGCAAAAGAAAAAAATGAAACTGTATTGAAACATTTTCCATTTTCTAACATCTGACTGGTAATAAAAGTAATACTGTGTTTATTCATATTATTTCATCAATGTGTCCTCTCTAATAAGAAGTTCTAATTTTTAGATAGAAAATAGAAAAATAGAGTTTTAGTAAAGCATGTCATTTTATGAAATGATGTGTATGGACTCTTTTTAATTGAATCTGATCTCTTATGGGAAGCATATTTGCTATCAACTTCCACCTTTTTCAAAAATTACATTCATTCATTTGGTAAATATTTACTGTGGGCCTGCTATCTGTCACAGAGATTGAGCAGTTAACAAGCAACACACAGGTCCTAGTTTGTGTCAGTCTGCAGGTTAGCAAGTAACACAGACAACTGTACAGTTGGAAGCACAAAACAGTTAAATAAGAACTGAAACAGGAGACAAGCATGGTGTGATAGTAGCACAGACTGGAAATTAAAACCTGGTGTAGGAGGAAGAGGTTTTAAGCTAAGACAAGAAGGAAGAAAAATAAAGGAAGTTGGTAAGAAAAGGAAGACAATGATTGATACCTTAGACAAAATCTGCTTGTATGCTCTTAGTGAGATCAGGAGGAAGGGAAGTTGAGTGAGCTCTAAATAGTAACTAAACAGTGGGGAGTAGAAGAGAACAAATTTGGGGTTCATCAACTCCAGTAAAGTCTGATGCTTGAGTTGGCCAAACGAGGCACTGAGTATTTCCTTGAGATTTGTTTTTAAATCTCTCTTCCCTGTATCTCTCAGCCAG
Source organism: Budorcas taxicolor (assembly GCF_023091745.1). Lineage (NCBI taxonomy): Eukaryota > Metazoa > Chordata > Mammalia > Artiodactyla > Bovidae > Budorcas > Budorcas taxicolor. The sequence continues at coordinate 1,770,645 of NC_068922.1, forward strand.
ACAATATGATAGCAATGCTCATTGTTGGCTATTTTCAAAGCTACTTATAAGAGACTCAGAGAGTGTGGCAATTAAAATAGTGTACATTATCCAGTCAAAAGGATTTCTCTCACTTTGAAAAATTAAGTGGAATTTTGGAAACCTATTCATAGGTTAAGCTTTTCTCCATTTTATGAGTGGCAAAACATCATGAAACAATATGTTGGAATTTCCTTCTTGGAACTGGCTCTTTGTACTCATGATTTCAAAGTTAGTGTTCAGGTAACTGAGCTTAACCATTTAATGTTTCTTGCTATATATAAATGATATGAATTGTTTGATTGTCTCAAAATGCTATTTTGCAAAACAGATTTTTTTCCTGCTCTATAAATCAATTTAATAAAGAAAATGTTATTTTATGTGTTCATTTCTCAAATATAGGACTTCTGCTGTTTGCCAAGTGGTGAGCTGTTTTCTTATCTGTTAGCAAGCAGTGCAGTCTCAGACAATATTTTTTAGATACTTCTATAAAAGTATATTTACGAAAACATGAATATGGTAAAAGGAAGGATGTTTTCTTTAAGGGCTTAAAAATAAAAATAATCACATAAACACATACCCGAAATAGGAAAAGCGGCATGAAGATGTCCTTCCTGTTAACAAATGCTGGAATACATGCTTCCAGTTTCCATGGCAGCCGCACTAAACAGAAAGTTAAGTCACAGAAGTCAGTTTTTATATCAGTGACTTGCTTTCTAAACAGTAGAACTGAGAGGAATTAGTGACAAAAAATGACTGGTGTCCTACTTATGAAAACTGTGTTGCAACTTATCAGTTTACTTAAGAAAGAAAGAACACTGTTTAAAAAAAAAAAAAAGACACAAAATTGGAATCTTATGTTTTCATTTTGAAAATATCTTTCTCCAGGTTCTTGAAAGAAAAATGCATTCATTCAAAAGTCTGCTAAACAGCACATAAACAATGTGAATGCTCTTCACGCCACTGATCTGCACACTTAAAAGTGGTGAAAATGACATATTTAAGTTCTGTATATTTTATCACAATTAAAAATGAGATTAAAGTCACCAGGAAAAGCAACCTAAAAGAAAAAAATTTCTGAACAGATCATGTTTCACTAGGTCTAACTTACTTTAGAAATTGCCTTAACATCCCTTCAGAAGGAGAAAACTCTTAAGCTTAAAATATAATGAGAAAACAGAAAATGAGCTTTTGATACCTCAAAAACTAGTGTCCCTGTAATGCTAGCCCCATAGATGCTTTCTGAATGCTTACCCTGAGCACTTAAAAGAAAAGAAAGAGGGAAGGAGGAAAGAGAGACAAAACAGGGAGGAAAGATAATGAAGAAAAAGACCATTTACTGACCCTCTTATTTTATTCCCCAGAATGATTCGATACCTCAAGAAGATTTCACTCCTGAAGTGTACAGAGTTTTCCTGAACAACCTTTGTCCTCGACCTGAAATTGATAACATCTTTTCCGAATTGTAAGAGAATACATTTTAACCCGTTTGTTCCTGCTTACAGTGGTACTCAGTGGTACTCAGTGTGGCTGCAGCAAAGTGGTAGAGGGAGATGTCAGAAATTCTTTGTACAATGAGTAACAGCAGTGTTTCTGCGTCATTTGTTGGAGACAATCACGCATTCCTACCTCTGAGGTTCAATCACTGCTTGTAATGATTGAAATTTGCTGTGACTTATTGTAGGGTGTCATTGTCTTAATATTCTCGGAGGTCTCTGCATAGTTTGAAGACTATGGCTAGTGAGCGGCATGTAGGCAAGAGTCTTTGCAGAGATAGACTCATGTTGTTGAAAGAATGCTGAACCGGGAACCTGTCATCATACTTCTCTGCATTGCATCAGTGAAATGAGAATTTCAGATCACTAAAACCACCCCCCCCCCCCGGCTGAAAAGTATTTTCTTTTATATTAGAAATTATACAGACATTACTTTTTGTAAATGATTTTTTTTTTAAGAAACCAATCAAAACACCAAGGCAAATATGGGGAAGTAGCAATTTAACCTTAATATAGTGAAATCTACATGCTGACAGACCACTCCAAAATTGATAGGCTAAATAAAGATTTTTTTCATATGGAAATCAAGCACAGTACTTTGCTGAGTTCATTGCCATCAGTTATTGATAGAACATCTGCAACATCTGTGCCACTGAACTTGTTTGTCTTTGGTTGTCAACAGGATTGAAATGGGAAGTTTGAATCACACGACACTGCAGAGTTATAGACTCTTACTGAAGCATAATTTTAATGAAAAGGAGAATGTGCCCAATCATATTGGTTCTTTTTAGTAATGAGTAATAAATAAATCTTTAGGTTGATTAAGCAGAATATGAGAAATTGATGACTAAACCAGTTTAGCATCATAATCAAAACAGCAACCCATAACCTATGTTCCCTTGAGAGTGCCACACCTTCACACACAGAACGCATGTTCCCTACTGTGGTTTTCTTTTGTATCTGGTATAGTTCAAGGGCATTGGGATTTGGTGGCAGTCATTGCAAAGTGTTTGCATCCCACAGAGATACAGTGGTTGTGATGGAGCAACACAGTGTGTTTAGGGCAAGATAGGAATTCCAGTATAGCATGCTCTTGCCAGGTATGGCAGGCGTTTATTTCTACAGCGCTGCTAAATGCAAATACATGCATGAGACTTGACAGAAAAACCTGCTAATTTCCTGGTATTTAACTGTTTTTAGTGGTGCCAAAAGCAAACCATACCTTACAGTTGATCAGATGATGGATTTTATCAACCTCAAGCAGCGAGATCCCCGGCTAAATGAAATACTTTACCCACCTTTAAAGCAAGAGCAAGTCCAAGTGTTGATTGAGAAGTATGAACCTAACAACAGCCTCGCCAAAAAAGGTCAGTTCACTTTTTCCCACACCAGAATGAGGCTCGAGTTCTAACTGTGAGTGGGCCACTCTTCATAGTCACGGACATCAAGCGTCATTTAGGGTTTTGTTGTGTTTTTTTTTAAAGTTTGGTATGTGATGTTTATCTGGTGGCTCATTTGGTAAAGAATCTGCCTGCACTACAGGAGACCTGGGTTTGATCCTTGACTTGGGAAGATCCCCTAGAGAAGGAAATGGCAACCTGCTCCAGTATTCCTGCATGGGAAATCCCATGGACAGAGGAGCCTGGTAGACTACAGTCCATGGCGTCACAAAGAGTCAGCCACGACTGAACAACAAAGCCATCACCATCACTATGTGATGTTTGTGTTGTTGTTATGTATACATGTGTATGTAACATTATTTTGGGGACTTCCCAGTTGGTGCTCATGGTGAAGAACCCACCTGCCAATGCAGGAGACTTAAGACATGCAGGTTCGATCCCTGGGCTGGGAAGATCCCCTGGAGGAAGGCATGGCAGCCAACTCCAGTATTTTTACCTGGAGAATCCCCTGGACAGAGGAACCTGGTGGGCAACAGTCTATGGGTTTGCAAAGAGTCAGACACAACTGAAGTGACTTAGTGTGTATGCAACATTGTTTTTTAAATGTCTAATCATTTGTTTTGTTTTAAATTTTGCCCATGACTGAATGCATCTTTCTTCAGACAGGAAACTCACTATCTTAAAAATTACCCTTTTGGTTCTGTTTCTAGTTTTGTGACATGACCCACAGATATTTCTAAATCACTAAAACTGAAGAGAATATTCAATCCATTAGAACCTTATCTTATTCTAGCTTACACTATTGAATTTTTCCACTTGAAACAATATTTTAAACTTTGTCCTTCTGTGCTTAAAAAAATTAGTGTATGTAAGGGAAAAAAACTGGTATCGGATAGATGAACTAAATTGCCTGAAAGTTATTGAGATATTTATATCTTTGATTCTAGAGAAAAGACTTGCAAAAATAAGATCATGAAAATTCAGTTTCAAGGAGTTTCTAATTGTATTAATATGTGGCAGCATTGTCTCTGAACTGGATCATCAGTTCTTCCTTTATCACTAGTGACCAAGTCTCATCTGGATTGAAATTCCTTCACTGAGAAAATTAGTATGTTATTACTAATGTTACTGTAAATTTCCTAGATATTGTCCAACTTGGACAATATTCCATAAGGAGTAAAGAAAATAAAGTGAAATTAAATAATTATTAAAAAGAAATAGATTGCCTGTTAATATGCAAGTAATTCATAAGTAACAGTCAGCTCTGGCAAGCTTATGGTCATTAATAAGAATAGTTATCATAAAAGTAAATTAAAAAGTTATTTTAGCATATTGCATTTTTTCTGGAACTAGTCCTCTAAATGAGAATTGGAAGTATTCATTAATATCAAAGTAATATCTTATCATGAATTCTATTCTACATGTTATTAGTTGAGAATTTAGAGATGATTTACTTTAGTTTTTAGTTTTATTACTTTACATATTTTCATTCTAGTCTAAGTTTCTTTGTCAGGCACTTTGCCTTTGTTGTAGCATCATTCTTACCGTTGCTGACGTCGAAGGAAACGACTGGCCCAACAGCACATGCTGGTGTTGCCAGGCCAGCCCTCCAGCCTCCTCAGATCTGATGTTCTTTCTTCCCTGATGCCATAGAGTTGGGAGTTCTCCCTATCATTAAACCAGAGACTCCTCGGAAATTTCTCATGGATAGCTTGACAGTTCCCTTCTGAAATCCAAACTTCACCAAAAATAACTAAGTGTTTTAACAAGTCCGACAAGACTTCTAAAAACAGCCCGTGACACCAGGAAAACAAAAAGCTTTTGTGAAACCAACGAGGCACTTCAGAATCTAAACTGTGCCCTTTTTTCATCCCCTCGCACCACATTGCTGATGGTCCAGACTTCATCTAATGTGTGACACCCCCATACGTGACTCAGACAAAGTAGAGGATACAAAGGAAAATATTCTGATAGGTTGTCGTAAAACTCTGTCATCTGGGAGAAACCAATTTTGATTCTAATGGAAATTAAGATTAGACTCTTGCAGATGCAAGAGTGTTTAGTCCCGTTTTACAGCCATACTAGATATAAATTCCATAATCATGCAGACATATATAGTTCAGGTATATTTAATACAGCAACTCTGGGAACTTACCTGGTGGTCCAGTGGTTAAGACTCCATGCTTCCACTGCAGGGGGTTTGTGTTCAATCTCTGGTCAGGGAATTAAGATCTCACAAAACAAAACCAATAAATAAATAAATAAAATTTAGGAAATAAAATAGCAATTTATTTTTCTATAACTTTATTTTTTCTACACCTTAATATGGTAATTGATTGTGAGTCTCCATGTCAGCCTTGATGTGATTTTTTTTTCAAGTAGGAAAGGAAAATTTAATATATTAATAGAAGAGTCATTTGATCTAAATGAAAATTTATGCTTTACAGAGTGGTAAGTAAACACACTTTTCTAAAATACAGACGATAAATTATTTTTCATAACCACAGCATTCATTTCTCAGTCCCAAAACTTCAATAGGAAGATGAACTTGTAATGTCTCACACCAAGTCATTTTGTTTGCTGCTTTGGCTCTGTTTATGTGAACAACAAAGATTAGAGAAGATTGTTTTGTTTTTCTAGTAACTGTTATAACATTGTCAAAAGGATAACAATTTTGAAATATGTGTTTGTAGTAATAAGAAATAGTTGGCTTAGACCTCAATTTTTTAGTACCCAAGACTTTAAGATATTTTTCCCAAGTTTTTTCAAAGTTTTATTTGACTTTGCAGTTCATATTATTTGATGTTTGACTTTTAACATATTTTTAGGAACTCCTTTATATGTCCAACAAAGTACATTTTAATGAAGTATTTATTATATGGCTTCATTGATTGATATGCAAGGAAATTAGCTTTCATTTATTATGTGACTTTCAGAATATACATTATCATTTTGCAAAGAAGGAAACCAAGTCTTTGAGATCAAATGACTTACTTAAGATCTCATACCAAGATACTCTTCAAAAAAGCAGTTTTTAATTTTCAGTCAATGAGCTAATATCTTTTGTTAATTAATTTATTTTTTACTGATGGATGATTACTTCACAGAATTTTGCTGTTTTCTGTCAAACCTCAACATGAATCAGCCACAGTTATACATATATCTCCTCCCTTTTGAACCTCCCTCCCATCTCCTGCCTCATCCCACCCCTCTAGGTTAATACAGAGCCCCTGTTTGAGTTTCCTGAGCCATACAGCAAATTGGCTGTATATTTTACATATGGTAATGTAAGTTTCCATTTTAATCAATAAACACCTAAGAGAATAAGTAGTAAAATTTAATATTATATTTTTTTCTGTTGTACTTCACATTTTGCCTAGTTCCTCAAATGTGTTCAAGCATTAATTAAAATGACCCCCAAACTCAGTCTCATTAATCTGAAAAAATACACTTCCATATTTGCCTATATTTGATATAAAATGATGGGAGTAAGATACATACAGAATATACAAGCATGCATGCTAAGTTGCTTCAGTCAGGTCCAACTGTATGTGACCCTATGGATTGCAGCCCATCAGGTTCCTCTGTCCATGGGATTCTCCAGGCAAGAATACTGGAGTGGGCTGCCATGCCCTCCTCCAGGGGATTTTTCCCACCCAGAGATCGAACCCGCATCTCCTGCAAATCTTGCATTGGCAGGTTGGTTCTTTACCACTAGCACCAACTGAGAATACACTTATACTCTCTGATATCAAGAAAGTATTCTAAAGTTAGGTGTGAAACAAATAGGCAACACACAAACTTGACATATGCTAATGTTCAGTATTATGTGCATTTTATGTAATTTCAACATAGAGGGTAATTTTTATTTAAGTGAAAAAATTTTAATGTAGCTAAAAGCCTAATGGCTAAGACTGAGCATATGTAAGCTGACTGATGGCACAGCACCTGGAAGCATGAAATGAAAACCTGGAAGAGCTGACCATTGGTGATGCTCTGTGCTGCTATCATCAGTGTGTTATCCACATTCCACGCTGGAGTTTTGGTCTCTGTGGATATGCACTGGTTATAAATAATTGGAAGGTTTCTGTGCTGTCTAAGGCCAAACGTTCATGTGTTTGGGTTGCACAGAGTTGGAATCTTGTTGCAGAAGCTACTCTTCTCAAGGGAGTTAGATTTATTTCTACAATTTAAAATCACACACTAAAAAATTCATGCGACCCCAAGTCAGCAAATGTTTCTTCCTTACCGTGTTGTTTGCACTTGAGGCCTAACTATGCTTAACATAGGGCTACAACAATGACCCCTGCCTCTACTGAACGGTCATGAATGTAAGCTTGAAGACTAATGTTTCTTAAACTGTTAATTTTTTTTTATCACTTAAATTCTTTAGAAGGAAGGCAGTGAGTAAAATTCATATGAAAAATGAAATATTTGTATTGGTACCTTAGGTAACAGACTACAGACCTCTAGATTCAGCAGTTATGTCTGTGAAAGAAGACCAAATACTGTTTAAGCTGCCAAACCAAAAGAAAACAGTTTAATTTGCTCATACTTTTATTCTTCTGTGAAAAAAAGTTGTTCGTATTTGTTAAGCAATTGAATTAATATAGTAGATTATAATATTAGCAAATGTTTCAAGGTAATTTTCTTTTTTAACATGTTCTTTCCCTTAAATTTTTACCAGGTGTGGCATATGAAAGCTTCCCTGCTTTGTTGCAATTAAATTATTAATATACTGTGAGTTAATAGCTTAATACGTAAACTCAAAATGAATAATAGCAGAGCTATTTTGTTTTAAACCAAGCAAATGGAAGTTCAGATATAGAAAGCATTTTTGTTCCAAATCCACCTACACTTAGAAAAAACCTCATTGTATTTTCCATATCATTTTAAGAAACTCCTGCAAGTGAACTATATTGTGTCATTATTATCAGCAGCAAGAAGCACTCAGAGTGTGCTAGATTGGGCACTGGGTTTGGGAGTCTTGCCAACTGCAGTATTAGGTGGAACTCCTTTAGTTGAAAAATGACAAACTTAACTGAAACTGAAGCACAGAAAGAAATTGATGCATATAAACATATATGCTTATAATTGGTGCATAAAGGCAAAAAGCAAGTGTGTTAATGACTTGCAGCATAACTATATCCAGAGACTCAAATGATGTCCTCAAGACCCATCTTTCATCTCCCAGTGACGTTCTCTGTACTGACTGTAATTCTTGGGTGGACTCCCCTGGCAAGATAGCCACCAGCAGCTCCAGGCCCGCCAGTCTCAGTATGTAGAAACTCCTCTTATGCATAGTTCCATCAAAATCCCAGAAACCAGAGCATGGCTTAACAGCCACCCAGGACCACTCCTGAACTAGGACCCCTGTGGCCTGGAGGATGGAGTATACCAATTGGACAAACACTGGTCACATGACTCCCCCTAGAGCCAGTAAAGAGTCAGATACCTAAACTACTTGGACTGAGAGTGGGAGAGAGGTGGTTCCCTGAAATTCAGCCTGGGTGTGCTACCTGGAAAAAAGACTAGTCACCAGGCAGATAAAACAGCTTGTCTCACTAAAACTGGTCAGAAATCAACAACTTATCATCACAGTTTATCCACCTATTATGATACCTTAAGAAGCCATTAAAACCTTTGACCGTTTCCACCCCCTAGTTTGCTCATCTTTGAAAATATTCTGAGAGATTTACTGGAAGAATTAAATAAGTTGCTAATGATAAGAAGGTTGCATATCTTAACTGTTGCCCATTGAACTCTTGTTGGTCTGAACTAATGAAAAAATAAGAATTAGTATTTATGCCAAATAATTTCAACCCATTTACAGGTCTGAAAGTGAGATTCAGTGCACTGGGCAAGACTTTCCAGAATGCTGCTGTGTCTTGGCTTAACAGGCTTATTTAACTTATTGCAATTAATAATAAATTAGACTCATTTGATGATGAAACCTGAAAAAATATGGCAAGTCGTTTTTGTGCAGAAATGTTCATTTCTGACTCAATAAATATTTTATCTATATTTTTATTAAAGTTAAATTATAATTATATTTTAAAGTATAAGGATTTATACTGGAATCTTAGTATTTACTTTATCACTTAATTTTCCTGCTAGAATTTTAAAAATCATTATTTTCTCAGCACCATTTCTCTTTACTAGGTAGAAGTTATCAAAATGATGATTATTTTTATAAATGTGTATTATTTATCCTCAAGAAGTAAAACATGCCATAATTTAAAAAAGAAGTTGGTATTGTGTTATGGTTAAGCCAGTTAAGTGACTTTGACTTGTCTTGTTGAACTTCAGGTTCCTCATCTGTAAAATGGGCTGATACTAGTAAACATCAGTGCTCATCCCATATCCCTTGGCATTCACGGTTCCAATTTAGTCCGCAGCACCTTCTGCAACTCTCCAGGCCTTTCTCTCAGCCCAACTACAGCCAGCCGCCAAGTGTCCAGGACTTCATGTCCCCAGGAGTAAATTTCCCCCAGGAAGCAGTACCTCTCTTCCTTGCCCACCGTGTGGGACAGTTGAATAAGTTTTCTCCGTATCCTCCAAAGCTCTCAAGTAGGTTTGAAACCCAGTTACCAACAACTGTCACCTACTTTATAACATTCCCTTTATTAGCTGCCTTTTCTTCCCTTCTCGTTTCTCCACTCCCCTAACTGTTCCTGCCACTATTGCACTCAAATTCTTATCTCAAAGCCTACTTTTAGAGGAACCTAAACTAAGGCAAACACTTTTCTCCAAATGGCCTTAACAGAATCTAAAGTGAAAGATGGGTAAGGTCAGTGTAGCTGAACACCGAGAGGAAAACAAATAAATAAAGGGCTGCGCTCATGGCTCATCCTTTCTCACCTGTCACTAAGGTCTTAGCTGTTATCACTCCTGAAGTCCTGGCTCGAAGCCTCAAAATTACAGGATCTCTTGTCTACAAGCAACTTATCCTTTTAGCCCCATCTCACAGGTGGTAGAAGAGGCAGCTAAGGAAGTAACAATGTTGAGAGTAGAACTGTATTTTCTGTGTCCCAATGCAGACTTCTCTGCACTACTCTGGACTCCACGTGGAGCCCTCTGTTAGGACTTGCTCAGAAAAGGCAGTGTCATCTGTTTAGAAGTTAGCAATTTGCATCCATAGCAGTGGTTCTCAGATCGCCATTGACACAGCATACTTTTATTTGTGTCTGTTTCTTCTAATAATGGCTCACTCATTGGTCAATGTGTAAAAACACCTTTCGGTTTTTCCAACCAGTAGAAGCACTGTTTGGCTGAATTGGGGATCATGCATTGCTGCTGAAGACAGCTGCCCTACTCTTGTTTCCTCTTCTGCTCCATACCTTCCTCGGAAGGCACTTCTGCCAAACCCCAGGAGATTCAAGATGCTCAGTTTAAAACCATTCATCTGGAGGAGATATTGACTGGCCTAATGATCTGTCTCACCATTAAGGTGGCATTCACGTATATATTTTTATATGGATGATCTGTGCAGCACTACAAGAAATAAAAGAACAGAAATCAATGAACAGTGTCAACTCAAATAAGATAGTTTTTCTTTCCAAAAGACAAAGACAGATAAAAGCTGTGTGACAAAGCCAGTTCTTTTCATGCCTTAATTAAGTTCCTATGCTGAGAAAGCTGCTGAAAAGCCACTCTAGTATTTTACTGATTATGATCCCCTTTAAATCCCACCTATTGACTTTATAGCCTCTGTGGAAGGTCATAGAAGAATGACATTAGCTTCTGTGAGTATTCCAAGCTCCTCTTAACTCTGTGTTTCATGTGTTCATAGACTTCTCTGAAATATTTGAGATTGGCAGAAATGAAAAAAAAAAATGTTTTTTTCTAGAGAGCCATTATGAGTCCATTGTTTGTTAGTTCACTTGGTAACTTCCTTGGATTTCCTTTTCTGATTGCATTTCCTTGTTTCCCAGGAGGCAGGAAGTGGGCTTGAGGAAGGCAAATGCCTGGTCCAGGAGTCCTGGTCTTTTTCTCTCAGTAACCTCAGTGTCTGCTAAGAATCACAACTCTAGCCAGAAAGCCACAACTGGGTTCATTCACAGCTGAAATGGCCTCTGTTCAGAAAACAACCAGTCTGGTTGTTTATATGATAAAAGACAAAAACAAATGCAAGTTTTAAAAGGTGGGGAAGGGAATTGGTAGTGTATTCCACCCCCGTCTGCCAAGTCTTTTTAAAAACCTCCTTCCCTCATCAGATTATGCCTTCCCAAGATATGTTGCCATTGCATGGGAGAACTATTGGCACAAAGCAGATAATGGCTGTTTTCCTCTAGATCTCTAGCGCTCCCATCACAAAAAAGCATTAGCAGTCAGTATTACATCTCTTCCCTTCTCAGCAGGGGTAGGGTGGAGGCCAATGACTCAGTTAGAAGAAACAGCTTAGCAGTCGCACTGTGCTGTAGAAAGGCCTTGAAGCCACAGGCACTTGGCCCCAAAGTGTGCCAGAGCTGAGTTTGGCTGATAGTTGATTTTATACCAAATAAGTGGGAAGGAAATTGAATGCAAAGGGAATCAACTCCATGGAAAACATATGATGACCACAAGGAAGCCAGATGAAGTGAGCTGTGTGCTGTCTGCCCTAATGCTTCACAAAAAAGCTGAAATATATGCCATGGCAAAGGGTGAATTAATGTCAGAAAGCTGAGACTGACCAATCATTTCATTCATTCATTGTAGAGATGGTAGGAGGCCTGTCTCTCTGAACCAGTGCCATCTGTAGGACTCCAGTTACAGAAGCAAAATGACCTGCAGAGCAGGGATAGCACAATTTTAAGAAGACAAATGAGGATGTTTGTAAAAAATCAAACTCCTCACCTAACACTCTACCTTAAATGTAGAAAAGGACCCTAAAATGCTTCTTATTCATGTTGCTACTTCTCTTTGTTTAGATTCTTCCAGAAACTGACTCTGGGAAAAGAATCGAAAGAGTTTATTTGAGATGTGATCCCAGATAGCACAAATAGAGTAATATAGGAAGTGAGAATGAAGACAGTAGGCAGCCATTAATAATGCATCATCATCTCAGTCCTGGGCAAAACCAGTGTCCATCTTAACCAAGGAACATGACGTCCTGGTGGAGGATCTAGAACATTTTGGTTTCCTTTGTGTTATTGTCAGTGGGCTTCCCTGGTGGCTCAGATGGTAAAAATTTGCCTGCAATGCAGGAGACCCAGGCTCGACCCCTGAGTCAGGAAGATCCCCTGGAGATGGGAACAGCTACCCACTCCAGTATTCTTGCCTGAAGAATCCCGTGGACGGAGGAGCACAGCAGGCTACATTCCATGGGGTTGCAAAGAGTTGAACATGACTGAGATTCATTGTGAAGGGTCTCCTCTGATAGAGCAATGTGACGGTGCACTAATAAAATGTGATAGACTACCCTCTGTGTACCTCTAGCTTTAAATGATCAATCAGCCCTTATATAAATCTAGTGGAAAAAAAAAAAAAAAAACACTCCAAACCCATCTTTAAGAATGTGGAGTTTTAATCTGGATTTTGTTCTTATCTAATCATGTTAACTTAAAAGAACTGTTTAATCTCACTCAGTCAAAGTTTATCTGTCCTGTTAAATAATAAAATGCTGTCTTACCTACCAAGTAGAACAGTGAGATGAAAAGAAATTGCAGATGTGAGAATACTTTAAAAAAGGGAAAGTGCTAATTCAAAGCGAGGTGTTATTTATTATTAAGAACTTTCATACAAACCACATTAATAAGTTCAACTGAATGCAAGTAGAACTACATACAGGGGCACAGAAGCCATGAGAGCTGGGTCATGAGGTTGATCTGCAGAACGCATATCCGTTTAATGGATATTATCATTGGTATCTTGGGCTTATATTTTTATATAGTTATGGTTATAGAGAGAAGGAAATGACAACCTGCTCCAGTATTCTTGCCTGGAGAATCCCATGGACAGGGGAGCCTAGTGGGCTACAGTCCATGGGGTCAGAAGAGTCGGACATGACTGAGCGACTAAAGAGAGAGAGAGAGAGAGCAGTTTTTGCCATCAAGATAGATTAAGAATGCATGACACTTTCCAACCTAAGATAAAATAATAATGTGTGAGGACATTCATAGAGTATAGTAACTCCAGGATTGGAAAGAAATGGGTAAAATAGACAAAGAAGCCAGCAAAGTTCACGTACTACCCAAAAACACAGCTAGTTGGCAAACAGAAAAGTTTGTGCCTGAGAAAAGATAATTAAACAGGGAGCATTTAATAGATTATTTCTGAAATCAGGCAAATAAATTTTGGTGAGCCCTGGGATATTGAACCATCTGCACTTACTTTCTCCTAGCTGGTCTAGCAGAACACACATCACAGTCACAGCACTGAGAACCAATATGAGCCAAGGAAATTAATTCTGAGGGCTCTGCTTGGAAATGGTTTTAGGAGGTGCTAAGCCGTGGGACCAGTAACTTTCCAACATGCTCTGGTATCATTACAGTAAGAGCAGGGGTTGAATGATGATGAATGGATTTTCAACTGCCTAATCCCAGTGACATCCAAACATGTGAGTGCCAGATCCTGCCCAATTGGCATTTGACTCAAAAAAGTGAGGCTGGTGGCCACGCTAGCTGGCAGACATATTGTCCAGTTTGCCCAGCTCAACTGTGTGATAATGCTGTGAGGATTCTTAGGCCATCTGTCTTCCAAAGCATAATTTGTAGAGATTTCTCTGTGCTTCCAGCCTTGAAAGATATTTGCAAGCATTTGGCTATTCCTTTTGAAAGGTTACCTGCATATTTTTTTTTCAAAACCCACAAAGCAATATCACAGCCTCTGTTTAGCACTTCTGCTGTCCTTACCTTGGCACAACATGTTTTTGTTGTGTTTTATTTTTCTTTCTAAGAGTTAGACTCGTGAGTAGAAGAATAAAAATGCTAGCGGTTGCCTCTAAATTACTTGCAGAGAATAGAATGTAAATTAAGTCTGGAAAAGAATTTTAGACCTTGATAGACAAAGCCAAATCAAAGAGCTAATCCTTCCTTATGCCTCTGCCAGATGGGTCATTTGTCCTGCCTGAGCCCAGCTTCTTTTAACAGAAAGATTAAAGTCACACGTTTTGGAGAGATAAGTAAATCACAGGAAAAAATGCTTCCTTAGTCACATTTGGAGCTATTTTTAGGACTAATCTGTGGTGCCCAGATTGAAGCCAACTGCTACAGAGGCAGGGTTCTCTCCTTTTCATCATCCTTGTTTCTCATCCAGGCCAGTGCTGGGAAAGTTATGGAGATTAAACATCGTCAGTCACACTCACTACCATCTGCCTTTCTGTTGCCCTGGCACTGCCTCCAGCACTCACGTTGAGTACCCCTGTGACCTTAGACAAGTTGCTAACCTCGAAGCCTCAGTTTGCTCAACTGAAAATGGGAATTAAAAAGTACCTTTCTTATAGGATTTCTGTGCCTGGCACATGATCACTGCCCAGGTAATGCTAGCCCTTCCTGTTGGGATGATGATGATGGTGATGATTTATTGATGCCTTTTTCCAGTACTAGAGTATGTGCTCTACAGCAGGATAGCATAGTAGTTAATGGCATGGAACACAAAACCTGGCTTTGCATTCAAGTCCCATTTTATTCACTTGTAAGCCATGTGACCTTGAGCAAGCTACTTGCCTGGAGTTTCTCATTCATAAAATAAGCATAAAAATAGTACCCACTTCACAGAGTTACTGTGAGGATGGAATGAATATTTGCTTATAGTAAACAGTATATGGGCTTCCCTGGTAGCTCAGACTGTAAAGAATCTACTGGAAATGCAGGAGACATGGGTTCAGTCCCTGGGTCAGGAAAATCCCCTGGAGAAGGGAATGGCAATCCACTCCAGTATTCTTGCTTGGAGAATTCCATGGACAGAGGAGCCTAGCAAGCTACAAATCCATGGGGTCACAAAGAGCTGAACATGACTAAGCGACTAAGTACACAAACAGTATATAAAGATTTGTTAAGTAATATACAGGAGATAGACTAAATTCAGTAAACTCTTCAAAAGCTGGTTCTCTTTTTCTTTACCATCTTGCTTGCATATATATAGTATATTTCCTTTCAAGTCAGAATACATTCTTTTTTTTAGAGTTTTTTATTTATTTTTTTTAACATAGACAGCCATATCATCTTCTTTTAGCCCTTCATAGCGTTATCATTGTTTTTTACTTTAGCACTGTGCCACTGTTCCCTTATGTCTGCTTTCAGGATGAACTCAGCAGCAGTCCCATGTTGCTACCTTGATGCCATGATGAGGTCATTTCCAAGTAAAACACATACACTGAACAAGAGAGAGGCTGACCAGAAACTTTCAAAACAAGGCACCTTAGTAATGAATCCTGAATTCTGTTTAGAGATTAGCTTACAACCATTCCCTGCTGTCCTTTTCCCTCCTGGTCAGAGTGCTACAGACTTGCCATCAGCCTCCTCATCAAGTTCAAGGAGGACCATCAGCTTTTGTTATCTGACATCACTGAAAGTCACTTTTATAAGCTTCTGGGTAGAAGACAAGGGCCTATGGATTTTTTCAAATAAACTTCTTACTTGTGAATTTCAAAAGAAATTCTAGCAATCCTGATCAAAGAAGTTAGTCGGAGAAAGTATTAATAGAGCAGGTAACATATGTCAGTGTCAGGCAGGACAATCAACTCTTCTATTGTTTGAAGACTGACTTACTCTATTGTGAATTATTTTAGTCCCCTGCTTCTATTTTCATGGTTTTAGACATTTAATGCTGTCTGATTAGTGCTTCCCTCAGGTGCTAGGCAGAGGGAAAGAATAAAGATAAAACTTTCCCTGTGGTCCAGTGGTTAAGACTCCATACTTCCAGTACAGGGGGTGCAGATTCAATCTCTGCTCTGGGAACTAGGTCACCGCCTTGCCAAAGGGCCAAAAAATAAAATACAACTCTTCTGCTTTTCCAGCTGCTGGGGAATATGAGGGCCTGGAAATTTCTGGAGCATCTCTGTGGAAAGGAGCCATAAGCTTCTTTCTTCAGGACTTGGGATGTCCCCTAGACTTGGGGACAAGGAACCCAATAGAGTATCCTCAGAACCAAATAGAAAAGGTATTCTTTAGTTTCCCTTCTCCTCTGTCCCTCCATTCCCTGAGACAAAGTTATAATGCTTTGTTGCCATCTGTATTGGAGAAGGGTAAGAGGGTCTTAGAAGAAAGGAAATATCTCACCTGTTAAATACTCCCACCTGATAAGTACCTGGGAGCTCAGGCTGCCTTTGTGACTGACCTCCTACCTGGGAAAAGATACAGCATGGAAAATATGGCTGACAAATTATCCATACAATGCCATCTGTGGTGATAGGAATCACTGCATACTTTTCACCAAAAATAGATGAATTAAAGAAAACCAAGGAGATTCATCATGAACCCCTGGCTAGGTAAAGCAGGTCTGTGACAGAAAGCCTTCAGTTTTTCTCATTTTATTTCTTTTTGCCTAAAAATAGGAGGATTAAAGAACAAAGCATATGAAATCTAACTTTTTAAACTTCATTAGCAAAAATTTGCAGTCTGGTGTAGTAGAAAAATCATGAAACAGGATAAATAGAATGGTCCAGACATATTCATATAATTAAATTCTCTCTTAAAACTACATGAAAATTGCATTTAAAGAGATATTTTAAGGCATAATTGAGCAAGGGTGGAAATAATAATAGGATGAGAGACAATAACCTCATAATTTTGGCAGCTACATATAGGTTTCTAGCAATATCATATCTGAGAAAACTGATCATAGGTTACTGGGTGAGACTTTGGGGACCAACCTAAGTTATTATGTGAAAACCTTAAAAGTCTCAGAAATTGATCATGTTAATTTCCTCTGAATTGGGTTTAGAGCCGCAGTCTAAAATAAGGAGTATCTGTTGAAAGCTATTTAAGGAATAATCAGAACTCCTTGAACTTGCTTGAAAAATTCCGTGGACAGAGGAACCTGGCAGGCTATGGTCCATGGGGCCTCAAAGAGTCAAATAAAACTGAGTGACAAAGCATGTGCACGCGTGTGCACGCACACACACACACACACACACACACACACACACACACACACACACACACACACATAGAATTCCCACCCGGAAGGAAACTAAAGGTTCACTTATTGGAGACAAGAAAACAGAGGGTCTGGGGAAGAACCCCAGGTGAAAGCAGAGCTACCTATCATTTGAAAGCAAAGCAATATACGGATCATAAACATACTGGCTACCTCTTCCCACATTTGGCTCTGGAAGGCTGGCCTCCAGGGTTTTATTCTCCCTGCAAGTAATTAGACAGATTTCTCAGGACTTGATCAGCTCAAGGTATTGACATTATGGGTTACTCCAAAGAGACAAAGACTGATGATCCCTCTACAATAATGCCTTATTAGCTCTCATACTTTTAACATTCACTTTCAGATATATTGATGATTTGAAAATTCCAGTTAACTTATTAGTCCACCAATTTGAAATATGAATAGACAATTAAAAATCACTAGATATATAAGGAAAACTTCCTTAAATAGTAGAAATAAGTAGGAATAAAACTACCTTGGGGAAAACAATGAATATGTAGTGAGAAGAAAACGTCAAATATACATATATCATTAATATCCTTAGAATGATAAAGAATATATTAAGCCATTGGGGAAAAAAATGCTATTTTTAATGGAAATGTCAGAGAACATAAACTGACTTTTGGATATTAAATAGAGGGTAACAGAAACAAAACATTCAAAGAATTGGAAATAAAGTTGTGGAAAGCTCCTAGAGAGTAAAACAAGGAAATTAAAAAAAACTTGGAGGGATATGTATAAAAATGTAAAATCTGATCAAATATTCCAGAAGAGAGAGATCAGAAATAAGTACAGAGATAATTTATAAAATGTTCCAAATAGGAAAATAGCTTTCCAACTCCAAAGGCTCCAAGAATATCCAGCACAGGGGATAAACCGATAGCAAAGCACATCAATGTGAATTTTAAGAAACTGGGACTGAATAAGATATTTGAAGTTTCCAAAGAGACAAAATAAACAAATAAGAAAACAGGAAAGTGAAAATGAAGTCACTCAGTCATGTCCTACTCTTTGCCACCCCATGGACTATAGTCCACCAGGCTCCTCCATCCATGGGATTCTCCAGGCAAGAATACTGGAGTGGGTTGCCATTTCCTTCTCCAGGGAATCTTCCCGACTCAGGAATCGAACCCAGGTCTCCCTCATTGCAGGCAGACACTTTAACCTCTGAGCCACCAGGGAAGCCCCAAGAAAACAGGGCATATATATTTTCAGGATGATTGATCAATAAGTCTTTAAATCTCTTAATAGCCATACTAGAAGTTAAAAGACAATGAAGCAAATTTTCTGTCAAAAATCTAAAAGAAAATTTTCTCCAACCTACAATATTATACCCAACTAAACCATCAGTAAAGGATGCAAAAGTCATGAAGCGATTTTTAAAGCATCCAAGGCTCAAAAAAATTTAAAAGCCAGGAACCCTTTCTCAGGAAGCTACTGACAAATGTGCTCACACTAAAATGAAAAAACTAACTATGAAGGAAGAAGACATGGTCTAGAAAAAATGAAAGAGATTCAACAAAGAATAGAAGTGGGAAAAAAAGTGACTGAAAATGAAACTGAGAGAACACTTACTGTGTTTGAACAAATTGCAAAGAGGTTTAGATAACTGTGTCTTCTTGATGTAGAGACTTAAGCTGAAATATCTTTTCTTAGATGCCTGGAACAGGAAGTCAAGCTTGAAAGTTCTGTGGGAAGTAGGTTTCTAGGGGTTAATATATAATGAGTGTCAGAACTTGAGAAAATAAGAAAACAAGTCCACAAAGCTCTTTAGATTGTTCCATTCTGTTCTCCAGAGCTCCCTTTTCTGGACACAGATCTTCCTATTCTTAATTGTTCCCAAGGTCCACAGGATGCTTCCAGGTTTAAAGAAGGCAATTGAATAGCTTGTTCCCCAGTATATAAACATGAAATGCATCCAGCTGAATGTCTTAGATTTACTGTAAGATATAGAAGCTTCTCTGGTGGTCCAGTGGTTAATAATTTGCCTTCCAGTGCAGAGGACATGGGTTCAATCCCTGGTCCAGAAACTAGGATCCCACATACCATGGCTCAACTGAGTTCATGTGCCACAACGATTGAGCCAGCACTTTAGAGCCTGCAAGTCACAACTACTGAGCCCACACAGTACACCTATGGAAGCCCATGGCCTAGAGCCTGCTCTCTGCAATAAGAAGCCACTCCCATAAAAAAAAGCCCTGCAGCTAGAGAATAGCAGTGCTTGCTGAAACTAGAGAAAGCCCTAGAGCAGCAACAAGGAGCCTGTGCACCACAACGAAGGCCCAGCAGAGCCAAAACAAACAAACAAACAAACACTTTTTTTAATTAAAAAATAAATAAATAAAAGCATCCCTGGAAGGTCTCCTTTTGTCACAACAGAATTTTAAATTTCCGTCTTCCTGACATGTTCAGGAAGACACCAGTGGAGCCTCAGTCACTATCTACAAGGGGACAGAGAGAGGTCAAAGGAGGCAGAGGTCCAGTTCCTGGCCATGGCATTTGACATTCCAAAGCCACCTCACATTTGCCAGTTTCTTTGCAGTAAAGATATTGCTGAGAAATGACAGGTTGTATAAATGGCCATTAGGGACCATCATTTTGAAATCAGATCTTTTCACTTTTGATCACCAGCCTTTTTTCTCAATATACGTGAGAACGTCTTTTGAACCAAAAAGCTTTGTAGAGCATTGTTTCTACATTCTGTGAGAGACATATTTTTCCTACTTTGTTCTAAGAAGTTCAAATAATGTATATGCTTATAAAGGTCTTTAGGTGCCATTATAAGAGTGATATGTCCACTTGGAAGCATATCAATCTTTTATTAAGAAAATATGTAAAGTGCTTTATTTTTAGCCTTTGCCAGCTGGCATTATCCTTCTGAACTTCTTTTCCTGTTGATTTTATTCCAGAAAATCATCACATTGCTTTTAATTTTGATGTTTCATAATCTCGTTCTAATACATGACATTTTGTTTTATCTGGTAATTATCACTAATATATTTAACCACTTGAATTCATAGAATTTTAGAACTGAAAGAAACATACGAGCCCATCTAGTTTTCTCTCCTGTGGTTGAAGAATTTGTCACTGATCAGTTACCGCTGGCAGGAAAGGAATCCACATATCTTGTACTGTTACTAATTTTGACAAATTTGTTTAGAAAAACACTGTTTTCCCCATCTTAATTCACAAGGCTTTTCTTTTTTCTGCGTGCCTCAGTGGACCTGAAAGAAAAAATCATAAACAGCTTTGCAAAAACAGTAAGACATTGGTGGAAATGTACTGGTGCATTTAAGTCAACAGCAACAGCAATATTCCAGCTGTTAGTTACATGGAACGAAAGAATATCCTCTAAGGGTGTGTTTTCTTCTGAAAGCCTTTACTAGTCAGAACTTTATTTTTAGGCTAATTCATTATGCCAAACACATCTACATTTTTGCAAATGAACTTTTGACCCCTTTAGCTGATGCCTTGTAACTTACAAACCTCCAACTCCCTATCTTTACTTTCTCACTGGCTTTTCTTGATTTCAACATATCCCTGTCTAATTATTTGACACATTAAAAGTCTTGCATATTTGCTCCCTTAGTTAGCAAGACAAAGCGTTGGGGTTGAAAAGTTACTCCCAGGTGTCTGCCTACTTGCAGTCTGCAATCATATTCTGAACTGTCCTCCAAACTAACATGTCCTTATTCAGTGAAGGCAAATTCCTTCACTGAGGCTGTTGCTGCTGCTGCTAAGTCGCTTCAGTCGTGTCCGACTCTGTGCAACTTCATTGACGGCAGCCCACCAGGCTTCCCCATCCCTGGAATTCTCCAGGCAAGAACACTGGAGTGGGTTGCCATTTCCTTCACCAATGCATGAAAGTGAAAGTGAAATCACTCAGTCATGTCCGACTCTTAGCGACCCCATGGACTGCAGCCTACCAGGCTCCTCCGTCCATTGGATTTTCCAGGCAAGAGTACTGGAGTGGGGTGCCATTGCCTTCTCCGAATTCCTTCACTGGGGATTTTTAAATTATTTGATATAATTAATTGTAAATAATCCTTACAAACACTGACTTACTTAACTCTGTTTTTTACTGATGTCAATCTATACTAAAAATTATGTTAAAATCTTCGATTTCCAGGAAACAATAAAGGTAGAGTAGATAACACAAAGGATTCATTTAATTAACCTGTAGAACTTTAACCAAGTTTATATTAAATTTAGCAATATTTTTATAAGTTTGTTTTTGGTGCTGTTTGTTTGTTTGAGGGGGGTGCTGCCATACATATATGTATGTGTCAATATTTCATAGCCTCTTTTGAAATGGATTAATCATGTTTCTGATTTCCTCATTAATGAACTAAATAAAATTTTCACACATGTTCTTTGGCATGTTTCAGAGCACAAATTGACCATAATTTTAATATACTCACTTGGGCATAACTTTTCTATCCTGTACCCATTACTGTCATAAAAATTAATCACAAGCATGGTACAGAATCTTTCTCAACATAAGGTACTAGAGGCAATACATAGAAATTGAAGCTAAAAATTTAAAATTAACTTATTACCCATACCATATTGGCATACAGTTTGTTTTAATTCCTTTTACAAGTTGCTGATCAGACCAAAGAATGTTTATTCTCAAGATATCAGACACAAACACAGCCTCAGGGTCCACTGCAGCACCATAAAAAAGTGATATTTCTGGCCACACCATATTTGCATGCCTTTAGAAGAAGTGTACACTTGTGAATTTTCCTTGGGGCACACTTTATTCCAGGAGTCATATTACTTTCCTTCGTTGGCCCCAAAGACACCTGCACTTACTGTGTGCTTTGAGGAATAGCAGTAGAGATTGGGTTGTATGAAACTGTCATTTACGTAGGTTAAAAATGCCAGATTTTAACAATTTTGTATGATTCGACCTAAGCAGATAGAAGAATCAAAATTATGCCATCCTTGGTGATCTTCCAGATTCAAAACCATTTCTCTTCTATTTTGAATCACTAATTATCAAAGTAAGTCCTGACTTTGTACCAACTGTGCACAGAGAATCATGGTAGTTCCCAAGGATGACAAAGAGACATGCATGTCCTACTCTGGAGTAGTGTATGCCTGCTGTTCAAGGGGTGAGTGGTCTTATTTTCTGTTACATTATGATCTACTTGAAAGCAGAGGCTTTGCTCTGCTTTATATTTCTCTGTATTCGTTACATTGCAGAGATTCAATAAATGTTAAGTGAGTCGAAGGTAAGCAGACAGAGGAGAAGGAAGAGATGAGGGAGAGAGGAACGGAAACTCATTTGAGAAGAAGCTGGCAAAATGGCATTAATCAGAGTAAAATGATTATTGTACACAATGCAGATGAAGGATGACCCCAAACTTCAAATGACAAACTGAAAATCACTTTACAAAAAAATAAGTAAAAATAACACCCATTTTTTTCTATTTTAAAAAGTCCTAGTGAGGCAGAGCATGGAAAGACCCAGGACCTGGCGCCCCAGTAGCCCTGATCCTAGCAAGGCTATTTAACCCTGGCTTCTAAAGCTTAATTTAAGCATCCCAGATCTTTATCTTTTGTACTCCTGCTATATGATCTTTATTCCTACTAATAAAAGGGATGAAGTAGAAAACTAGGAAGAAATCCAATTTTTTAAATAAATGTTTTATCTCTACATGTTTTAAGTTTCAAAATATTGTTGGAAACTACCTACTGAAATAAATATGGCCCTAAGTGGCATTGACTTTGGTTTGCTTACCAAAATTGAAACCAGTCTGAAAAAATATAGGCATTCCACTGTAAATGAATTTCAAAGGAAGGCTTCAAAGGTAGTAACTGAAGAGTACTCATCAATCAGCATGATTGAAATGATCACCCTGGTAGGTGACAGTTATTTGAAGATACAAACTATTGCCTCTATTAGGAATTGGTCACACAAATATACCAGTGTGAGGAATGTTGTGTCACATTTCTCATTTCTAATGCAAGAGAAACTATTTTAGCACTTTTTCCTTTTGTAATTATGGATATTAATCAAGGTGCATGTTAGAGTAGATTTTTATGCAGTTTGTAGTGCAGATAATTGTTCCTATTTAAGATTTCCATTTAAATAGCTCCACTCATTCAAAGCCAATAACCAGATTTCTTCTTTTCATTTATTTATTAATTCCTGGAAAATATAAAAGACGATTTAACTATAATGTTTCCAGAATTAGGGAATGTACTGATCAGTTATTTTGAGAAATTTATTGGATGTAAAAAGATTTACACTGTGAGTAAACAGTTTTCCCATTTACAGGTGATGTATCTCTTATCATTCAAGGATAGTTCAGTTCACTTCAGTTCAGTCGCTCAGTCGTGTCCAACTATTTGCAACCCCATGAATCACAGCACTCCAGGCCTCCCTATCCATCACCAAGTCCTGGAGTTTACTCAAACATGTCCATCGAGTCGATGATGCCATCCAGCCATCTCATCCTCTGTTCCCCCCTTCTCCTCCTGCCCCCAACCCCTCCCAGCATCAGAGTCTTTTCTAGTGAGTCAACTCTTTGCATGAGGTGGCCAAAGTATTGGAGTTTCAGCTTTAGCATCACTCCTTCCAATGAACACCCAGGACTGATCTCCTTTAGAATGAACTGGTTGGATCTCCTTGCAGTCTAAGGGACTCTCAAGAGTCTTCCCCAACACCACAGTTCAAAAGCATCAATTCTTTGGCACTCACCCTTCTTCACAGTCCAACTCTCACATCCATACATGACCACTAGAAAAATCATAGCCTTGACTAGATGGACCTTTGTTGGCAAAGTAATGTCTCTGCTTTTGAATATGCTTTCTAAGTTGGTCATAACTT
Organism: Budorcas taxicolor; assembly: GCF_023091745.1. Classification (NCBI taxonomy): domain Eukaryota; kingdom Metazoa; phylum Chordata; class Mammalia; order Artiodactyla; family Bovidae; genus Budorcas; species Budorcas taxicolor. The sequence goes on from NC_068922.1 coordinate 1,794,479, forward strand.
TTCTTCCAAGGAGTAAGCGTCTTTTAATTTCATGGCTGCAATCACCATCTGCAGTGATTTTGGAGCCCAAAAAAATAAAGTCTGACACTGTTTCCACTGTTTCCCCATCTATTTGCCATGAAGTGATAGGACCAGATACCTTGATCTTAGTTTTCTGAAGGTTGAGCTTTAAGCCAACTTTTTCACTTTCCTCTTGCACTTTCATCAAGAGGCTTTTTAGTTCCTCTTCACTTTCTGCCGTAAGGGTGATAATGCTCAAATCAATAAAAATGAGAATTATTTGCTATGGTGTTTTTTTTTTTTCCAAAAGAAAAAAATTTAATGAGTGGTGTTTGTTTATAATTTTGTTAGTCTTTTTAATTTGTAATATTTTATAATCTGGATTCTCACCTCTGCTTATTTCCTCTTCTTGTTTGTTTTAATTAATTTATTTATTTTAGTTGAAGGCTAATTACTTTACAATATTGTAGAGGTTTTTGCCATACACTGACATGAATCAGCCATGGGTATACATGTGTCCCCCATCCTGAACCCCCCTCCCACCTCCCTCCCCATCCCATCCCTCAGGGTCATCCCAGGCCACCAGCCCTGAGTGCACTTTCATGCATCAAACCTGGACTGGCAATCTATTTCACATATGGTAATAAACATGTTTAAATGCTATTCTCTCAAATCACCCCACCCTCCCCTTCTCCCACAGAGTCCAAAAGCCTGTTCTTTACATCTGTGTCTCTTTACTGTCTCGCATATAGGGTCATCATTACCATCTTTCTAAATTCCATATATATGCATTAATATACTGTATTGGTGTTTTTCTTTCTGACTTACTTCACTCTGTAAAATAAGCTCCAGAACTGGAGCCTCATTAGAACTGATTCAAGTGCATTCCTTTTAATAGCTGAGTAATAGTCCATTGTGTATACATACCACAGCTTTCTTATCCATTTGTCTGCTGGTGGACATCTAGGTTGCTTCCATGTCCTAGCTATTGTGAACAATGCTGCGATGAACATTGGGGTTCACATGTCTCTTTCAATTCTGGCTTCCTCGGTGTGTATGCCCAGCAGTGGGATTGCTGGGTCATATGGCAGTTTTATTTTCAGTTTTTTAAGGAATCTCCACACTGTTCTCCATAGTGGCTGTACTACTTTGCATTCCTGCCAGCAGTGTAAGAGGGTTCCCTTTTCTCTGCACCCTCTCAGCATGTATTGTTTGTAGACTTTTTGGTAGCAGCCATTCTGACTGGTGTGAAGTGGTACCTCATTGTGGTTTTGATTTGCATTTCTCTGATAATGAGTGATGTTGAGCATCTTTTCATGTGTTTGTTAGCCATCTGTATGTCTTCTTTGGAGAAATGTCTATTTAGTTCTTTGGCCCATTTTTTGACTGGCTTGGTTATTTTTCTGGTGTTGAGCTACATGAGCTGCTTGTATATTTTTGAGGTTAACTCTTTGTCAGTTCCTTCATTTGCTATTATTTTCTCCCATTCTGAAGTCTGCCTTTTCACCTTGCTTATAGTTCCCTTTGTTGTGCAAAAGCTTTTAAGTTTAATTAGGTCACATTGGTTAATTTTTGCTTTTTTTCCCATTACTCTGGGAGGTGTGTCATAGAGGACCCTGCTATTATTTATATCAGAGAGTGTTTTGCCTATGTTTTCCTCTAGAAGTTTTATAGTTTCTGGTCTTATATTTAGATCTTTAATCCATTTTGAGTTGATTTTTGTGTATATTGTTAGAAAGTGTTATAGTTTCACTCTTTTATAAGTGGTTGACCAGTTTTCCCAGCACCACTTATTAAAGAGATTGTCTTTTCTCCATTGTATATTCTTACTCTTTTGTCAAAGATAAGGTGTCTATAGATGCATGGATTTGTCTCTGGGCTTTCTATTTTGTTCCATTCATCTATATTTCTGTCTTTATTCCAGTACCATACTGTCTTAATGACTGTAGGTTTGTAGTATAGTCTGAAGTCAGGAAGGTTGATTCCTCCAGTTCCATTCTTCTTTCTCAAGATTGCTTTTGCTATTTGAGGTTTTTTATATTTCCATGAAAATTGTGAAATTATTTGTTCTAGTTCTCTGAAAAATACCATTGGTAGCTTCATAGGGATTGCATTGAATCTATAAATTGCTTTGGGTAATATACTCATTTTCACTATATTGATTCTTCCAATCCATGAACATGGTATATTTCTCCATCTATTTGTGTCATCTTTGATTTCTTTCATCAATGTTTCATAGTTTTCTATATATAGGTCTTTTGTTTCCTTAGGTAGATTTATTCCTAAGTATTTTATTCTTTTTGTTGCAATGGTGAATGGAATTGTTTCCTTAATTTCTCTTTCTGTTTTCTCATTGTTAGTGCATAGGAATGCAAGGGATTTCTGTGTGTTAATTTTGTATCCTGAAACTTTACTATATTCATTGATTAGCTCTAGTAATTTTCTGGTGGAGTCTTTAGGATTTTCTATGTAGAGGATCCTACATCTGCAAACAGTGAGAGTTTTAGTTCTTCTTTTCCAATCTGGATTCCTTTTATTTCTTTTTCTGCTCTGATACCTGTGGCTTAAACTCCCAAAACTATGTTGAATAGTAGTGGTGAGAGTGGGCACCCTTGTCTTGTTTCTGACTTTAGGGGAAATGCTTTCAATTTTTCACCATTGAGGATAATGTTTGCTGTGGGTTTATCATATATGGCTTTTATTATGTTGTGGTATGTTCCACTATTCTCGTTTTCTGGAGGGCTTTTATCATAAATGGATGTTGAATTTTGTCAAAGGCTTTCTCTGCATATATTGAGATAGCCATATGGTTTTTAATCTTTCAATTTGTTGATGTGATGTATCACATTGATTGATTTACAAATATTGAAGAATCCTTACATCCTTGGGATGAAGCCCACTTGGTCATGATGTACAATCTGTTGTTGGATTCTTTTTCCTAGAATTTTTTAAAGGAATTTTGTATTTATGTCCATCAGTGATATTGGCTTGTAGTTTTCTTTTTTTGTGGCATCTTTATCTGGTTTTGGTATTAGGGTGATGGTGGCCTCATAGAATGAGTTTGGCAGTTTACCTTCCTCTGCAATTTTCTGGAAGAGTTTGAATAAGATGGCTGTTAGCTTTTCTCTAAAATTTTGGTAGAATTTACCTGTGAAGCCATCAGGTCCTGGGCTTTTGTTTGTTGTAAGATTTTTGATTACAGTTTCAAATTCCATGCTTGTGATGGGTCTGTTAAGATTTTCTATTTCTTCCTGGTTCAGTTTTGTAAGGTTTTACTTTTCTAAGAATTTGTCCATTACTTCCAAGTTGTCCATTTTACTGGCATATAGTTGCTGAATGTAGTCTCATGATCCTTTGTATTCCTGTGTTGTCTGTTGTGATTTCTCCATTTTCATTTCTAATTTTGTTGATTTGATTCTTCTCCCTTTTTTTCTTGATGAGTCTGGCTAATGATTTCTCTATTTTGTTTATCTTCTCAAAGAATCAGCTTTCAGTTTTGTTGATTTTTGTTATCATCTCCTTTGTTTCTTTTTCAATTATTTCTCCCCTAATTTTTATGATTTCTTTCCTTCTACTAACCCTGGGGCTCTTCATTTCTTCTTTTTCTACTTGCTTTAGGTGTAAAGTTAGGTTATTTCTTTGATTTTTCTCTTGTTTCTTGAGGTAAGCTTGTATTGTTATGAACCTTCTCCTTAACACTGCTTTTACTGAATCTCATAGGTTTTGGATTGTTGTGTTTTCATTTTCATTCATTTCTATGCATAGTTTGATTTCTTTTTTTATTACTTCTGTAATTTGTTGGTTATTCAGAAGTGTGTTGTTTAGCCTCCATATGTTTGTATTTCTAATAGATATTTTTCCTGTAGTTGACATCTAATTTTGCTGTATTGTGATCAGAAAAGATGCTTGAAATGATTTCAATATTTTTGAACTTACCAAGGCTAGATTTATGGCCCAGGATGTGATTTATCCTGAAGAAGGTTCCATGTGCACTTGAGAAAAAGGTGAAATTCATTGTTTGGGGGTGAAATGTCCTATAGATATCAATTAGGTCTAACTGGTCCATTGCATCATTTAAAGTTTGTTTCCTAGTTGATCTATCCATAATTGTTAAAGTGAAAGTGAAGTCGCTCAGTCATGTCCAACTCTTTGTGACCCCATGGACTGTGGCCTACGAGGCTCCTCTATCCATGGGATTTTCTAGGCAAGGGTACTGGAGTGGGTTGCCATTTCCTTCTCCAGGGGATCTTCATGACCCAGGGATTGAACCCAGGTCTCCTACATTGCAGGCAGACGCCTTACCATCTGAGCCACCAGGGAAGCTGGTTTATCCATAGGTGTGAGTGGGGTATTAAAATCTCCCACTATTATTGTGTTACTGTGAATTTCCCCTTTCATACTTCTTAGCATTTACCTTACATATTTGCAGTGTGCTCCTATGTTGGGTGCATATATATTTGTAATGGTTACATCTTCTTCTTGGATTGATCCTTTGATCATTATGTAGTGTCCTTCTTTGTCTCTTTTCACGCCCTTTATTTCAAAGTCTTTATTATCTGATTTGAGTATTGCCACTCCTGCTTTCTTTTGATCTCCATTTGCGTGAAATATTTTTTTCCAGTCCTTCACTTTCAGTCTCTGTGTGTCCCTTGTTTTGAGGTGGGTCTCTTGTAGACAGCATACATAGGGGTCTTGTTTTTGTATCCATTCAGCCAGTCTTTGTCTTTTGGTTGGGGCATTCAACCCATTTACATTTAAGGTAATTATTGGTAAGTGTGATCCCATTGCCATTTACTTTGTTGTTTTTGGCTCGAGTTTATAAACCTTTTTCTGTGTTTCCTATCTAGAGAAGATCCTTTGGCATTTGTTGAACAGCTGATTTTTCCTGACCAGGTTCTGAATTCTCTCAGCTTTTGCTTGTCTGTAAAGCTTTTGATTTCTCCTTCATATTTGAATGAGCTCCTTGCTGGGTTGTAGGTTTTTCTCTTTCATCACTTTAAGTATGTCCTGCCATTCCCTCCTGGCCTGAAGAGTTTCTATTGAAAGATCAGCTGTTATCCTTATGGAGATCCCCATGTATGTTATTTGTTGCTTTTCCCTTGCTGCTTTTAATATTTGCTCTTTGTGTTTGATCTTCATTAATTTGATTAATATATGTCTTGGGGTGTTTTGCCTTGGGTTTATCCTGTTTGGGACTCTCTGGGTTTCTTGAATTTGGATGGCTATTTCCTTCCCCATTTTAGGGAAGTTTTCACTATTATCTCCTCGAGTATTTTCTCATGGCCTTTCATTTTGTCTTCTTCTTCTGGGACTCCTATGATTCAAATGTTGGGGTATTTAACATTATCCCAGAGGTCTCTGAGGTTGTCCTCATTTCTTTTAATGCTTTTTATTTATTTTTTTTATTCTCTGCTTCATTTATTTCCACCATTCTATCTTCTACCTCATTTATCCTATCTTCTGCCTCAGTTATTCTACTGTTGGTTCCCTCCAGAGTGATTTTGGTCTCAGTTATTGCATTATTCATTATTGATTAATACTTTTTTATTTCTTCTAAGTCCTTGTTAAACAGTTTTTGCATCTTCTCAATCCTTGTCTCTAGTCTATTTATCTGTAATTCCATTTTGTTTTCAAGATTTTGAATCATCTTTACTATCATTATTCTGAATTCTTTTTCAGGTAGACTCCCTATCTTCTCCTCTTGTTTGATGGGCATTTATCATGTTTCTTTACCTGCTGAATATTTCTCTGCCTTTTCATTTTGTTTAGGTTACTTCTGTATGGGGTGGTGTTTCTGTGTGCTGTAAGTTTGTGGTTCCTCTTTATTGTGGAGTTTTATTGTGTACTAGTGGCTTGTCAAGGTTTCCTGGTTAGGGAAGCCTGCATCAGTGTTCTGGTGGGTGGTGCTAGATCTCTTCTCTCTGGAGTGTAATGAAGTGTCCAGTAGTGAGTTTTGAATTGTCCATGGGTTTGGTGTGACTTTGGACAGCCTGTATTTTAATGCTCAAGGCTATGTTCCTGCTGGAGAATTAGTGTGGTATGTCTTGCTCTTAAACTTGTTGGCTCTTGGGTGTAGCTTGGTTTCAGTGTAGGTATGGAAGCTTTTGGATGAGCTCTTGTTGATTAATGTTCCCTGGAGTCAGGAGTTTTCTGGTGTTCTCAAGTTTGGGATTTAAGCCTACTGCTTCTGGTTCTCAGTCTTATTCTTACAGTAGCCTCGAGACTTCTCCATCCATACATCACACATGTAAAAATATTTAGGTTAATGGAGAAAAGATTCTCCACAGTGAGGGACACCCAGAGACGTTCACTGAGTTACATGGAGAAGAGGAGAGGGAGGAGGTAGATAGAGGTGGCCAAGAGGAGAAGAGGGTAAATCAAAAGGGGAGAGAGCAATCTAACCAGTAATCAATTCCCTATTTGCTCTCCACAGTCTGGAACACTCAGAGAGGTTCATGGAGTTACATAGAGAAGAGAAGAGGGAGGAAGGAGATAGAGGTGACCAGGAGGAGAGGAGGGGGAGTCAAAAGGAGAGAGACAGATCTAGCCAGTAATAAATTCCCTAAGTGTTCTACATAGACTGGAACACCCAGAGATTCACAGAGTTAAGTAGAGAAGAGAAGGGGGAGGGAGGAGATATAGGTGACCTGGGGAGGAAAGGGAGAGTCAAAAGGGGAGAGAGCAATCAAGCCAGTCATCACACCCCTAAGTAAAAATGGGTACTGAAGATTAGATTCTTAAAGGTACAAAACTGATAACAAATGCCAAAAAGCAAAGATTAAAAATGTAGAGTAGAGATTAGACTCTCAAAAATACAATAATAAAAAACAAAAGAAAATTACAAAAATTATAAATATATATATATATGAATTTGCTTTAAAAATGGGGTCTTTTTTTAAATAAGGTAATAGTAGGTTATCAAATGAAAATTAAAGGAGTAACAAAGAACTTAAAAATTAAAAAAGGATAATATTAAAAATGTATCTAGGAATGTCTCTGGACTATTGAGGGAAGTGTGGGTTCAGTTCAGTTTCAGATAGTTCCTTGTTCCAGCTTATACTTCTCAAGGTCTATAGGCCCCTTCCAATGTAGTCAATGCTAACTACAGGGTTTTAATCTGTTGCACTTGTCACTTCCACAGCGGTTCCCTCTTCTTTATTTATTTTGGCTTCCTCTGTTTGCAAGTCTCTTCAGTGTCTAATTTCCACCCTGACACAAGGGGCAAAGGTGGTCACTTATTTAGTCTCACTTGTTCAGTTGTGCTGTGGGGAAGAAGGAGCACTGCAAACAAATATACTGGCGTGTGTGGGGAGTGCTCACAGTGCCTGGGCCACACTGGGTTTCCCCGGCTCATGGCATATATGCTTTCCCAGTCTACGCTGCTCAGGCTCCAGGTTGCTCTGCAGGGAACTGTCTAAAGTGGGCCCTAGGTTATGTGCACTTCCCAGGTCTAAGCTGCTCAGGTTCAGATTTTTGGGTACTCCACAAAGGCACAGATCCGGTTGGGCCTGCAATTTGTCCCCTTCCCAGGTCCTAGCAGCTCAGGCGACCAGGTGCTTGGTGAGCGCAGTCTTCCCAGCTGGGTGGGGCATTTTAATACCTCCCCTGTTCCAGCCTCTTGGTTTCCTGGGTGCACCGTGAGAGTGCCGTCTTAGGTGTGCCATGTGTCTCCTCTGGGAAGCTGATCTCTGCAACCCTCCTGGTGGATGTCAACCATCCAAAATCCCAAGAAGATGTGGTTAGCAACTGGGAGCCTGCTTGCAGTTTGGTGGAGGATGCCATCTCTGGGGCCAAGATTGCCCCTTGCCTTCTGCCTCTGGCTGTTGCCCACCTGCCTCTCTGCCTCTGGCATGGGGTGGGCCGGTCTGTAGTTGGCTGGCTCTCCTTTAGTGATCACTCAGTCCTTTGTTCTATGAGCGGGCCAGGCTGTGCCTTAGATTTGAGCTTTTCACAGGAAAATTCTCTCCCCCTCTCTCTCTTTTTTTGTTCTCTCTCTGGCTATCCCACAGTTTGGGTTGCTATCTCACATTAGTTCCCTCAGGTTGTCCTCAGGGCATTCATGCCCAGTCCTTACCCTAAGCATGCAGACTGTGCCTCCCTGTTCAGCCCTTGCTTACTGGTGGTGAACGCGAGTGCCTGGGCTACTTCTCTGCTGGGAGTTGTGGTCAGGCATGAAGTCTAGGTTTGTTTGTTTTTTTTCCTTCCCCATCCCAGTTATGATGCCCTCTGAGATTCCAAAACTCCCCACAGACCTGCCAGTGGGAGGGTTTCCTGATGTTTGGAAACTTCTCCTTCAGGTTTCCCTCTCCAGGACAGGTCTCCATCGCTAACTCTTTTGTCTCTCTTTTTATCTTTTGTATTTTGTCCTACCTCCTTTCAAAGAGAATGAGCTGCCTTTCTGCATGCCTGGTGTCCTCTGCCAGCATTCAGAAGTTGTTTTGTGGAAGTTTCTCAGCATTCAAATGATCTTTTGATGAACTTCTGGGGGAGAAAGTGGTCTCCCCGTCCTACTCCTCTGCCATCTTAGGACCGCCCCCCTGCTATCATGTTTTTACCTCTGAGTTTGACATCTGGATGAAGAGAAGACAAACCATTGGTGAAAGAGTAAATTGCTAGAACTTTTAACAGAAAGCAAATTGATTATGTATATTTAAAGTCTGAAAAATATGCAGTCTTTGAACCAGCAATTCTATTGCAGAGGACTCATTCTGAGGAAAAAGTTTATACAAAGATTCAGCTACCAGAGTATTCAATATAATATTATTTATACTAGTGAAAAATGAGAACTCAAAAGATAATGGAATATTAGTTAGTCATGTTATAGCTCTATATATTTTATAATACAAAGATTTAAGCCTCTGCCTACAATGTGGGAGACCCAGGTTCGATCCTTGGGTCAGGAAGATCCCCTGCAGAAGGAAATGGCAACCCACTCCAGTATTCTTGCCTGGGAAATCCCATGGATGGAGGATCCTGGTGGCCTACAGTCTACAGGGTGGCAAAGAGTTGGACATGACTAAGCAACTTCACTTTCAAAATATTAATATTATATGATGATGTTCATAATATATTTTTCAGTGTGTGTATATATATATATATGATTGCATCTTGATAAAAGAACTATACATACACATGCACACACACATTTCTTCCTCTGTAAGTGTATATACTAAGATTTTAATAGTAATTCTCTCTGAATGAAGAGTTAGGCATGTTCAGAAAAGTTTCAGTTTTCTTCCCTCTCTGCTCATCTCATTTCCTAATTTTTCTTCCATAAACATATACTACTTTTATATTAATACAAAACTTTTTCAACAAGGAAAAAGAAATACTATCCTCAGATATCCAGATGACACCACCCTTATGGCAGAAAGTGAAGAAGAACTAAAAAGCCTCTTGATGAAAGTGAAAGAGGAGAGTGAAAAATTTGGCTTAAAGCTCAATATTCAGAAAATGAATATCATGGCATCTGGTCCCATCACTTCATGGGAAATAGATGGGAAAACAGTGGAAACAGTGTCAGACTTTATTTTCCTGGTCTCCAAAATCACTGCAGATGGTGACTGCAGCCATGAAATTAAAAGATGTTTACTCCTTGGAAGAAAAGTTATGACCAACCTAGATAGTATATTCAAAAGCAGAGACATTACTTTGCCGACTAAGGTCCGTCTAGTCAAGGCTATGGTTTTTCCAGTGGTCATGTGTGGATGTGAGAGTTGGACTGTGAAGAAAGCTGAGAGCTGAAGAATTGATACTTTTGAACTGTGGTGTTGGAGAAGACTCTTGAGAGTCCCTTGGACTGCAAGGAGATTCAACCAGTCCATTCTGAAGGAGATCAGCCCTGGGATTTCTTTGGAAGGAATGATATTAAAGCTGAAACTCCAGTACTTTGGCCACCTCATGAGAAGAGTTGACTCATTGAAAAAGACTCTGATGCTGGGAGGGATTGGGGGCAGGAGGAAAAGGGAATGACAGAGGATGAGATGTCTGGATGGCATCACTGACTCAATGGACATGAGTCTGAGTGAACTCCAGGAGTTGGTGATGGACAGGGAGGCCTGGCTTGCTGCGATTCATGGGGTCACAAAGAGTCGGACACAACTGAGCGACTGAACTGAACTAAACTGAACATTTACCAGAAAGATCTTCTCTATTCACAAATGCACTTGTGGTTGTGTTTGTTTTGTTTCTTTGGTTGGTTGGTTGGGTTTTGAGGCTTTGATTGTTAATGAAGAAACAAGCTATGATGATGAACCAAAATCAGGAAGATGGCTCTCTCCATGTATTATATAAAAACTACTTTAGTAACGATAAAGAATTATCTCAATATTCTGTATTAGTCACCTCAGAAATGTTACAACAAAAGAAAAATTCTAAATAGAATCTGAGTAAACTAAAGTGTGAGTCATATTTCTTTCATTTGAAGTAAAGTCATTCTAAATAAGAAATGTTAAGGACCTTCATTTTTATGAACATTCAGATTTTTATTCCTTAGTTATGGTCATATTTATTTTCCTTTTCAGAGGAAAAAGATTATTATTTGAAAACATTTTCACTTTATTTTAAATAATAAAACCATGTGTGAATAAGTCTTTTGATCATAAAAGTAACATGTGTTTATGAGGGAACATTGGGAAATGTACCCTAAACTTTACTACCCAGAGATAAGCACTAAAAACAGTTTGGTGTCCATGCATAGGATTTTAACCATTCTATATTTTAAAAACAGTTGATCCATGTTTAGGTATTTAAATTCTCTCAAAGTCTGTGAGACTCATGTAATTACATTTTTCTCTATTATTTCTGGCATTTGGGGATAAATATAGTAAAGCAGCATGACCCTAGACTACTGTTTATCCATATCAAATTGCAATTGTGGCTAATGTTTTCCATCTTGAATGCTACCAGAGTTTTATGCAAACTAATAATAATAATATGATATCAGAAACCCATAAAAATAATGCATTCACATTCCTCTTAACTCTTCATTTCCTCTAGGACAGATATCAGTGGATGGATTTATGCGCTATCTGAGTGGAGAAGAAAATGGAGTCGTTTCACCTGAGAAACTGGATTTGAATGAAGATATGTCTCAGCCCCTTTCTCACTATTTCATTAATTCCTCACACAACACCTACCTCACAGGTATGAGTTATAGTTCTTTGACAATTATTGTAGCCAGTCTCACCGAATGTCACCAGCCTCTGCTTTCTGTTGTTCAGAAGTACCGGTGGATTTCCTTTCACTTCCTGTGAGACCTGGGGGCTCCATGACTAGAGGCTCTTCCCAAAAGTAACAATGTCATTTATTCACATGTCCTTCTTGCCTGGAGATCACCATGGACAAAGGAGCCTGGCAGGCTACAGTCCATGGGGTCACAGAGTTAGACACGACTGAGCAACTAATACTGTAACACTTCCTGTGTTTCCAACTCATCTGAAATGTATCCATGCCTGATATCTTCAGACCAATGGAATTCTTATGTAACTGAATTCATCTTCAATGGACTTCAATCCATTTATTATCCTGTCTGGTTCTCTGGACTGTGTTCATCTACAGAAAATTTCCAAAACCCTGAATAACTTCAGCTTTAAGGTAAATTAATAATTTTGCTCGAAGTGGACAGGGCTTTATTATTGCTGTTGTTTAGCTGCTAAGTTGTGTCTGACTTTTGTAACCCCATAGACTGTATCACAACAGGCCCTTCTGTCCACGGAATTTCTCAGGCAGGAATACTGGAGTGGGTTAGTGGGTTATCATTTCCTTCTCCAGGGGATCTTCCCGACCTAGGATCAAACCTGCATCTTCTATTTGGTTGGCAGATTCTTTACCACTGAGCCACCAGGGAAGGTACAGAGTTTTAGACATAAACAAATTTCTTGTGAGCAACAACTTATACTTTGTTGTAAATATTCTAATAAAGGAGAAAAAAAGCAACACTCTGTTTCTTAACTTGGCCCTAAATTGAGGATTGTCAATTGAGTAGACTGACAATCTAGTTTTTAGTAGGTTGTTAAATAGAAAAAATATTAAAACATATCTATATATTACCTCTACATAGTTTAGAATTAAAAGTTTAATAAATACCAATTTCTATAAGCTAAAAATGTTTTTATAATCAAAATATATTTCTTGCAGAATACTCTCTGATTACTAGCTTTGGAAAAACTTTAAAAAAAGACCTACTAGTTAAAAAAAAAAAAAAAAAGACTTTCAAAAACCTTACATGCTCTTGCTTCACACAATCCATTATCCAAATGAATAGAAGATAGACAGACCTTAAGACCCATAATGCAAACAAAGTAAAGTCTGGGGTCTCATTTGGTATCTGTACGTAGTAGCTGCTTGCCATGCCTTAGGGGTAGTTCTGGTGCATTTATGGCTTACTGTCTGGGGGCATGTGGTTTGTGTAACAAGACAGACCAGCAATGCCATGCACATAATGGCAGTGAGATCCAGGCACTAAATATGTGTGGGGTTTTCACAGGGTTCAGGCATCTGACAAATAAGCAGTTCTTTCTTCTAAATTCCTTAAAGGAATTCATTCCTCTAGACACAAATGTATGTTGTGCTGGAATCAAATCCAGCATTGGCCTGGTAGCCCATACTTGGTGAAAATAGCTTAGAGTAGAAATGCCTCTTAGACAGATATGTGGCCACTGGAAGGCTGGAATGGGCACTCTCAGGATGGTTCCATATGATCCTAGACCATTTGTTGGAATCATACACTGAGTTCTGCCATCAACTGAACTGCAATGGCATGATTTTCTTGAAAATTGGATGGCTCTCAGACTATTTGTGTGGGCTGTTTTGTTTCAACCACATTGCCTACTAAGAGAGATTCATGGTATAAAACTAATTAGATTCATGTTTGGCTCATCATAAACCCATTATGGTCATCTCTTCTTGTATAACAAATCATGTAAAAACTCATGGGCATAAAAGAGCCACCATTTAATTTTGGTCCATATTCTATAGGTCAAGAACTCAGACAAGGCACAGAGCAGGTGGTTTGTTTCTGTTCTCTGTCATCTTGGGCTCCAGCTGGGAAGCCAATGCCTGGGGTGATGCAAACACCTTGGTTGTGGGAATCATCTGGAAGCTTCTCCACAAGCATGTCTGGCACCTGGGCTAGAGACATAATAGCTGGGCTCAGTTAGGACTGCTGACCTAATCGCCTGTAAGGCTTCCCTGTGTGGCTTGGACTTCCTCAGGTTAGGTGGGCATCTTACATGGCAGCTTATAGCTGCCAAAGCAAGTGTCCCAAAGAACACGGAGGAAACTTAATTGTTGTTGTGCCCTTAGCCTCTGAAGTTCCATACTGTCACTGCTTTATTTGTCAAAAAAGTCACAACCCTACCCAGTTTCAAGGCAGGGGACATAGACCACAGCCCTCAATGGGAGGAATGTTAGAATATTTTTAGTCTTCTTTTAAAATTACTACAGGTTTCATAGCTTCAAGAAGAGTCTCCACTTAGCACACTTTCTTGGATTCAGTTTCCTAGGCTTATTACAAAAGTTTTGCAGCTCCCACTCCAATTGTTAACACTTTGTAAAGGATTTTTTTCCCTCTCAGAGATCCTTAATCTTATTTGGTGTCATTGATGTATATGGCACTCTGGTGAAGACTATGAACCCTTCTAAGGATGTTAAATGCATAAAACAATGTACGTAAAATTAAAGAGGAAATAAATTCCATTGAAATATTTTTATCAAATATTTAAAAACAAATTTGTGATACAGTTGTGTACATTTTATTAACACAATTTAAATCACATGTATTTTATTACACAATTTTTAAGAATCATAAATAATGCATGTGATATTTGTAACTGTTGAAATATGATATGAAAATGTCTGTGATTTCTAGTATTTACAAAGTCACAGTACCACTAATACTACAGTGATTTGTGACCTACATTCATAACTGAAGAGAATGTTAAACTATGCATGGTGGTTTGCATTGAAGATATAATCATTTTTCTCATCTAAGTTTGAAGAGGTCTATAGAAGCTCAAGAATCAGCCTGCAATGCAGGAGACCCCGGTTTAATTCCTGGGCTGGGAAGATCCACTGAAGAAGGCATAGGCTACCCACTTCAGTATTCTTGGGCTTCCCTGGTAGCTCAGACGGTAAAGAATCTACCTGCAATGTGGGAGACCTGGGTTCAATCCCTGGGTTGGGAAGATTCCCCTGGAGAAGGGAAAGGATCTACCCACTCCAGTATTCTGGCCTAGAGAATTCCATAGACTCTATAGTCCATGGGGTCACAAAGAATTGGACAGGACTGACCGACTTTCACTTTCACTTTCATGGAAGCTCAAGTTAAGAGTCTAGATCTTTGACTTAATAGGATACTAACAAATGTAACTGTGAAGACTTTGACACGATTGAATCTTGCATTCATCATGTACTTAGGACCACAAAACTCATAAAAATGTATGTTCAGGTGAATTCTAGACGTTGTTTCATCTAGAAGTCACAATATGCAGTAATTTTACAAATAGCCCCTTTTAAGTCCAAAATTGAATATATTTATGTCCATTAGTATCTATATTATTTGCCATATAATAAGAGAGGCAATGGTACCGAAACAATTTGAGTTGCAATATTGACTGGTGGTGTGTGTGTGTGTGTGTGTGTGTGTGTGTGTGTGTGTGTGTATCATTATGGACTTAAAGTTTTCAGAGTTTATGTAGATTCACTGAACCATAGCCTCTGTTCTCCTTTTGATGTCAGATTGCCTCAGCTGTGGTCAGTGGGAACATTTTTTAGGTTGGCTGCTCTCTCTTCTTAACATGACCCATTGATCTTTGAAGATGTCCTTGTTTCCTGGCACATAGAGGTCTTGCAGACTCACCTTGTTCCTTCCTGCACCATGCATGGAATCAGACTTTTCCCTCAATAAGCCCTTGCTGCTTTTAGTGTGAAAAATATGTGTATGGGTAATGGCTCCCCACTCCAGTACTCTTGCCTGGAAAATCCCATGGATGGAGGAGCCTGGTGGGCTACAGTCCATGAGGTTGCTAAGAGTCAGACATGACGGAGCGACTTCACTTTCACTTTTCACTTTCACACATTGGAGAAGGAAATGGCAGCCCACTCCAGTGTTCTTGCCTGGGGAATCCCAGGGACAGGGGAGCCTGGTAGGCTGCCGTCTATGAGGTCACATAGACTCGGACACAACTGAAGCAACTTAGCAGCCCCAGTGGCGGCAACAGCAATTTGAACGCTGTACTATGGCATGTTGTTTCTGGACCATTTCAGTGAACAAAGCAAGAAAAGATACTTTTTGTTTTCTTGTGAAGGCACAAGAGTTCACTTAACCATTTCTATTCCTTCCAATTTAAATTCTTGATTCTATAGCTGTGTTTCCTTTATCAATCTTGATTCCTTGCAAATTATGCATAATCACTCATTTGCTTTACTGGTAACACAATAATAACTGTAAGAAAGTTGTTCAATATCAATGCAAACAATAAAACTACAAAATATGGTTAACTTTTTCTCAGTAGCTCTGTTTTTTTAACTGCTTTTTACTAAGTATTTTTAATCCTATTAATTTCTTCATTTGCCCTCCCTCTGATTAACTTGTTCAAGCCATATAAGGTAAAGAACTTGGCTTCTTTGTTTCAGTTGGGTTTGGGATGTTAGCATATTAATGGCCAATAGTTTTGAGAAAGTGGGTCTTTCAGCTACTAAAAAAGTGAAGGGTCCACTCTATTTTTCACTGAAGAAAGAACTCCAATAGCTATCTCCAAATTTCTGAATAATGATTTCATATCACTACCATCTGATATACATGATTTCTGACTAAGTATACCAACTCTCCCCAATTTTTAAATTTCTAGTAGTATTAGAATTCACATATTTTTAAATATTCAGTTTTTAAAACTGCTACTTATGTTAGATCGTGTTCTGATCTTTAAGGTTGTTTTTAAACTTCTTCACTTTTCAGAGCCATATATTGTCAAACTGAAGTTTATATTATGTAAATTTCCATGCTTAAAACATTATTTTGTCCCACTACCAGTCAAAATTTCTTATTTTCCTTCTGCAGAATTAAGGAAAATTCCATATTATTAATTTTAAAAACAACATATAAATTCTAATATAGGATCTTGATATTTTGACTGAGATCCTCTTTTGAGGTAAAATTTGGTTTTACTTTGTATGATATTCATATGATATTATTAGTGTGCTTGTTCTAAATATAGATAAACCTCATGTAGAACTCACCTTTCAGAGATCTTTGGGTAAATATGAACATCTGTGATATAGAAATTCAAGCTTCCAAAAGCCAATCATGGATATTGTAAAATTTTAATAACATCATAGAATCCAGCTAAATGTTAAAATCAGTATCTAGAAAATGAGTTAGATCTTATACTTTACAAGCAGTTCCAGAACAAATAGAAATATTTTCTATAGAAACATTATTTCATACAGGGTGTATTTGGTGGAAAAAGAAAAGTTTTTCTATTCACATGAGCCTTTAAAATGCTAGGCACAAAGAAAGCTTGGCAGCTACTGCAGTATGTTTCAAATATAGGAAAAAAGACTTGCAGAGACACTCTCACTAAGGTTAAGATCAATCCTCCGCCTGTCCCCCCTCCCCCGCCCCCCCACCAATCATGACCACACTACTTATTTCCTTGGAACATTTTAAGAACTTATCTCCTTGGAGTATTTCCTGAGAAATGCCAGTCTAAATTCAAAGGAGAATTTCAATATTTCAAATAATTTCTTTTGAGCATTCAAAGGAAGTGTAAAAATTAAATATACAGTATAAAAACCAATCTATTTAGCAGTGCATTATTAATTATTATGTCTATTTCCCTGCTCATTATTGCCCCTTTGTTGACTATCAAGACACCCAGAAGGAAAAATAAAATTGGATCACTGAAAGAAATACACACACAAAATAAGTAGATTTTTTAATTACAATGGTCATTTTCTAGGGTTTTGGATAGACTTGGCAGTACAAGTAGTGACTATGGTTTAAATTATTATTTTTCCTTGAGGAATCTACCCTTATGACTCAAAACAAGATTGTTTCAGGAATGAACTGGAGAAGGCAATGGCAACCCCTCCAGTCCTCTAGCCTGGAAAATCCCATGGACTGAAGAGCCTGGTAGGCTGCAGTCCATGGGGTCACTAAGAGATGGACACGGAGTGACTTCACTTTCACTTTTAACTTTCATGCACTGGAGAAGGAAATGGCAACCCACTTCACTGTTCTTGCCTGGAGAATCCCGGGGATGGGGGAGCCTGGTGGGCTGCCATCTATTGGGTTGCACAGAGTCGGACACGACTAAAGTGACTTAGCAGCAGCAGCAGCAGGACTGAACAGTGTCCATTCATTTCAACCTAAAATTTTTCAGCTTTAAGTAAATCTTTCCATACTCCAAACAGTTTGGGAGATGTTGTTATTCAGTTGCTAAGTAATATCTGACTTTTTGAGATCCCATGGGCTGCAGCACCCAAGACTTCCTTGTCCTTCACTATCACCCTGAGTTTGCTCAAACTCATCTCCATTGAATCGGTGATGCCATCCAACCACCTCATCCTATCACCCCCCTTCTCCTCCTGCTCTCAATCTTTCCCAGCATCAGAGTCCTTTTCAGTGAGTCAACTCTTTGCTCAGTTGCCCAAAGTACTGGAGCTTCAGCTTCAGCATCAGTACTTTCAATTAATATTCAGGGTTTATTTCCTTTAGGATTGACTGGTTGGATCTCCTTGTTGTCCAAGGGACCCTTGAGTCTTCACCAGCGCCACAATTCAATAGCATCAATTTTTTGTGCTCAACTTTCTTTATGGTCCAGCTCTCCATCCATACAGGACTACTGGAAGAACCATAGCTTTGACTATATGGACCTTTGTCGGCAACATGATGTCTCTGCTTTTTAATACATTGTCTATATTTATCATAATTTTACTTCCAAGGAGCAAACATCTTTTCATTTCATGGCTGCAGTCACTGTCCACAGTGATTTTGAAACCCACGAAAATAAAATCTGTCACTGTTTCCACTTTACCCCCATCTATTTGCCATAAAGTGATGGGGCCAGATGCCATGACCTTAATTTTTGGAATGTTGAATTTCAAGCCAGCTTTTTCACTGTCCTCTTTCACCTTCATCAAGAGGCTCTTCAGTTCCTCTTCACTTTCTACCATTAGAGTGGTATCCTCTGCATATCTGAGGTTCTTGATATTTCTCCCAGTAATCTTGATTCCACCTTGTGGGAGAAAATGGCTCCATATACTCAGGAAAAGCAAAGTGATGTTATCTCTGAATAATTAGCATTTTTTTATTCCACTTAGGAAATAAAGCATTACATTGGAGGTTTTAGCTATCAGTCTAATGAATTAAACTATCTGATTATTCAACTCTTGAGATGTATGTTCTTGACTGCAGAAAAGCTCTAAAAATATACCTATACCCTTTAAAGTAGTTTCAGTCTTGTCAGAATCAGTCATTCCAACCTTGGTTGGTTGTCAGTCACTGCTAACCCTGGCTTACTGTCACTCTCTCTCTTCATCTCTTCTACTCATTTAGTCCTTGGATATGCAACCTTTCATAATTTATTTTTTCTTTAAAGAGCACATATGTCAATTGAAAAAATGCACAAGATGGAAGTTGTGAATTAAGTTTTATTGGGGGCAAAATCAGGAGGATAGCCTGGAAAACAACATTTCAGATAGCTCTGAGAAATTGCTCCAAAGAGAGAGGGAAGATAGTATTATTTATGACTTTATTGATGATGTATGTGTGGTCAGAGGCTTATGGAGGCTTTGACAGAGGCTTGCTGCTAGTCACAAGGAGCTCATGTCACTGTTAGACAATTTAATGGTGTTCTAGGGATGAGAAGATGCAACAGTTGGGCTCATAAGATCTTCTCCTGAAGATATCTAACTATCTGAAGACCAGTTCTACCAGTTTTTTCCCAGAGCATAGAGTCGTCTCCACCCTGAACTCCTTTCAGTGTGTATTGAAGGTCTACAGTGACTAGTGAGCTAATTCTTAATAGAGGCAGGTGGCAAGTGCCAATTTTTAGTTAGAACACAGACCAATGAAAGTTGGATGATAGAATGTAAAGAGTTGAGCTTAGCAAATAAACAGACCAAGTTTAATTTTGTGTTTAAGTAAATGAACTGTTCTAAACTTTAACTTCTTCATTTAGAAAATGAAAGGAAGTTGAAACAGCCATTATGTTTTGGGCGATAAGTGTGTACATGTGTGCCAAGTTGCTTCAGTCACATCTGACTCTTCATGACCTGATGGACCAAGGCTCACCTGTCCATCCCATGGGATTCTCCAACCAACATTACTGGAGTGGGTTGCCATGCCCTCCTCCAGGGGATCCTCCTAATCCAGGGATGGAACCCATGCTTCTTATGTCTCCTACACTGGTGGGTGGGTTCTTTACCACTGTTGCCACCTGATTACATAAAAGGAAACTATTACTCAGTGGTTTAAACATTAGGAATTTATTACCTCATACAACAAGAAATCCAGAAGCAGAGTGATTGAAGGTTGATTAAATCAGGAATTGTTGGTGTTGTAAGAGACCCAGATGCTTTCCATCTTTTCGTTCCTTTTACAGTTTCAAGACGGCTGTGCACCCAGGGCATCGCCTCCTAAGAAATAAGCTCCATGTGTGGCCCAGGGACATCTCTGTCTTGTGGCCTTTTGTGTGAGTGAGGTTCCCCACACCGCACCCAGTAGACTTTCCTTTATTCCCTACTGGATGTAGAGCAGAGTTACACCATATAGCAATGACATACAAATAGCATTAGCAGGGGCCACAGAACCACTATGATTGGCTGAGAAGAATTAAGATTTACCCCAGACCTGGGAAGGAGACCCTAAATCTTATCAGAACCTAAACAGATTATTCTGATGCCAAGGAAAGAGAGAAAGAAATGGCAACCAGAAGTGTGATAGTGGGGTGAGAGTTTAAATTCTCTGACATATAAGAATGTTCTCCTTTCTTTATACAATACTTACCTCCCTTACTTACCTACCCTTACCTAAATGGTAAGGGTAAGGAATATGTCCTGTGTCATTTTTGTATCCTAAGCCACCAGTATCTGCCTCCCATGGAGAATGTTTGAGAATATGCATAGACCCTAGTGGTGAGGCTCCTATAATCAATAAGGAATATGCTTAAAGTTGTTTTCCCGCTTGCCTAAGCCATCCCATGGCAATTGGATCTATTTCAAAAGAGCTTCATGGTGATAAACCATAATGGAAAAGAATGTAATAAAGTATATACATACACATTGTGTGTGTGTGTGTGTGTGTGTGTGTGTGTGTATAACTGAATCACTTTGCTGTACCATTAACATGGCATGATAAATCAACTATACTTCAATTTAAGTATAAGTTGGCAGATAGATAATATGGAAGAGAGAGATCACATCAAACCAATAGTCCTAGAGATGGTCAGAATGAACAACACTTCCTCTGTATTTTGAATATTTTCCTCAAGTGTAGCTGTTGGTTTCACAGAATTTAAAGCAAGGAGAAATGGTCCCATCTCCATTTTTTGAAGGAGACAGTGTTTACTGAAGAAAGCCACTGAATTAACAAATGCATCACATTCTATAACCTTCTTCCCCTGAGGTTGAAGAGAAGACAATAAATAATAGTAAATATAAATATAGGCAATCAATCATCAAAGTCCACAAGATGAGAAATTTCTCAGAATACTGTGTTAATGGAGGAATTGTTATTTTCAATTTTTGGTCTCTTCCATCTATGGATGCCTTGGATAATCTGAGAGAAAGCTCAAGTGAATGGAACCAGCTGCCCAAAATTAATGCAGTCAAGTGAGAAGTTGCAGAGCTATGTCTCCGGGTGGTATTATGAATTAATCTAAGATAGAGTTTCAGCTCCAAAGTTCAATCATGGGCTTGGAATGTACTCCAAAATATGTTCACAGCCAGGCAGAGATGATGTCAGATACTAGTTTCAGAAACAACAAAGGTTGAGTGACTCATGACATATCATTAATCCTAACCCACAGCAATCCCCTGGCCCCAGAAGGTCAATTTATTGGATCTAATCAAATGAAAATATAATAAGTGGATGGAATATAATAATGAGGAGTTACAAATTTTAGAGAACAATAAACCAGCTTTGAGGCTTTAAGTAGAAATGGAGTAGGGGAGAATATCAGTAATGATTCATATATTTGGAAAAAAGCTCCATAAATGAAGGAAAACATGGAGAACCAAATATGCATTCCAAGCAATAAGACAACTATGGATAAATGTATAGTTCTTAATGCTTCCTTTGAGAGGTTTCCATTACAAATACAAATTGTTCATTTTGAGAATGAACCAAATTACCTTAGAGAAATTTTGGGAGTCTTAGATATTGAACAGTAAACACCACACAGACACACACACTCACACACAAACACATATACACTCTCCCCCTTCCCTTTCTTTGTTTTGATTTGTTTTACTTTTCAGAATCTTTTTGTCTCACAAACTCAACTCCATGCCTTACCATGTCTTTCAAAATATTAGCTGATCAACATTTAAAAAGTATATCAAATCCCTTCTATTTGAATGATAAAAAATATATAGGACATTTCACCCCAAAACAATGAATTTCACCTTTTTCTCAAGCATGCATGGAACCTTCTCCAGGATAGATCACATCCTGGGCCATAAATCTAGCCTTGGTAAATTCAAAAAAATTGAAATCATTCCAAGCATCTTTTCTGACCATAATGCAGTAAGATTAGATCTCAATTACAGGAGAAAAACTATTAAAAATTCCAACATATGGAGGCTGAACAACACGCTTCTGAATAACCAACAAATCACAGAAGAAATCAAAAAAGAAATCAAAATATGCATAGAAATGAGTGAAAATGAAAACACAACAACCTAAAACCTGTGGAACGCTGTAAAAGTAGTGCTAAGGGAAAAGTTCATAGCAATACAGGCATACCTCAAGAAACAAGAAAAAAGTCAAATAAATAACCTAACTCTACACCTAAAGCAACTAGAAAAGGAAGAAATGAAGAACCCCTAGGTTAGCAGAAGGAAAGAAATCTTTAAAAAAAATAGGGCAGAAATAAATGCAAAAGAAACAAAAGAGACCATAGCAAAAATCAACAAAGCCAAAAGCTGGTTCTTTGAAAGGATAAATCAAATTGACAAACCATTAGCCAGACTCATCAAGAAACAAAGGGAGAAAAATCAAATCAATAAAATTAGAAATGAAATGGAGAGATCACAACAGACAACACAGAAATACAAAGCATCATAAGAGACTACTATCAGCAATTATATGCCAATAAAATAGACAACGTGGAAGAAATGGACAAATTCTTAGAAAAGTACAATTTTCCAAAACTGAACCAGGGAGAAATAGAAAATCTTAACAGACCCATCACAAACACAGAAATTGAAACTGTAATCAGAAATCTTCCAGCAAACAAAAGCTCAGGTCCAGACGGCTTCACAGCTGAATTCTACCAAAAATTTAGAGAAGAGCTAACATCTATCCTACTAAAACTCTTCCAAAAAATCGCAGAGGAAGGTAAACTTCCAAACTCATTCTATGAGGCCACCATCACCCTAATACCAAAACCTGACAAAAATACCACCAAAAAAAAAAAGAAAGAAAGAAAGAAAGAAAGAAATCTACAGGCCAATATTACTGATGAACATAGATGCAAAAATCCTTAACAAAATTCTAACAATCAGTGAAGTCGCTCAGTCGTGTCTGACTCTTTGCGACCTGTGGACGGTAGCCCACAAAGCTCCTCCGTCCATAGGATTCTCCAGGCAAGAATACTGGAGTGGGTTGCCATTTCCATCTCCAATCAGAATCCAACAACACATTAAAAAGATCATACACCATGACCAAGTGGGCTTTATCCCAGGGATGCAAGGATTCTTCAATATCTGCAAATCAATCAATGTAATACACCACATTGACAATAAAAGACATATGATTATCTCAATAGATGCAGAGAAAGCCTTTGACAAAATTCAAAATCCACTTATGATAAAAACTCTCCAGAAAGTAGGGATAGAAGGAACATGCCTCAACATAATAAAAGCTATATATGACAAACCCACAGCAAACATTATCCTCAGTGGTGAAAAACTGAAAGCATTTCCCCTAAAGTCAGGAAGAAGACAAGGGTGCCCACTTTCACCACTACTATTCAACATAGTTTTGGAAGTTTTGGCCACAGCAGTCAGAGGAGAAAAAGAAATAAAAGGAATCCAAATTGGAAAAGAAGAAGTAAAACTCACACTGTTTGCAGATGACATGATCCTCTAAATAGAAAACCCTAAAGACTCCACTGGAAAATTACTAGAGCTAATCAATGAATATAGTAAAGTTGCAGGATATAAAATCAACACACAGAAATCCCCTGCATTCCTATACACTAATAATGAGAAAATAGAAAGAGAAATTAAGGAAACAATCCCATTCACCATTTGAATGAAAAGAATAAAATACTTAGGAATATATCTACCTAAAGAAACTAAAGAGCTATATATAGAAAACTATAAAACACTGGTGAAAGAAATCAAAGAGGACACTGATAGATGGAGAAATATACCATGTTCATGGATCAGAAGAATCAATATAGTGAAAATGAGTATACTACCCAAAGCAATCTATAGATTCAATCCAATCCCTATGAAGCTACCAACGGTATTTTTCAGAGAACTAGAACATATAAATTCACAATTTGTATGGAAATACAAAAAAACCTCGAATAGCCAAAGCAATCTTGAGAAAGAAGAATGGAACTGGAGGAATCAACCTGCCTGACTTCAGGCTCTACTACAAAGCCACAGTCATCAAGACAGTATGGTACTGGCACAAAGACAGAAATATAGATCAATGGAACAAAATAGAAAGCCCAGAGATAAATCCACACACCTATGGACACCTTATCTTCGACAAAGGAGGCAAGAATATACAATGGAGAAAAGACAATCTCTTTAACAAGTGGTGCTGGGAAAACTGGTCAACCACTTGTAAAAGAATGAAACTAGATCACTTTCTAACACCATACACAAAAACAAACTCAAAATGGATTAAAGATCTAAACGTAAGACCAGAAACTATAAAACTCCTAGAGGAGAACATAGGCAAAACACTCTCTGACATAAATCACAGCAGGATCCTCTATGACCCACCTCCCAGAATATTGGAAATAAAAGAAAAATAAACAAATGAGACCTAATTAAAATTAAAAGCTTCTGCACAATAAAGGAAACTATAAGCAAGGTGAAAAGACAGCCTTCTGAATGGGAGAAAATAATAGCAAATGAAGCAACGGACAAACAACTAATCTCAAAAATATACAAGCAACTCCTGCAGCTCAATTCCAGGAAAATGAACGACCCAATCAAAAAATGGGCCAAAGAACTAAACAGACATTTCTCCAAAGAAGACATACGGATGGCTAACAAACACATGAAAAGATGCTCAACATCACTCATTATCAGAGAAGTGCAAATCAAAACCACAATGAGGTACCATCTCACTCCAGTCAGAATGGCTGCTATCAAAAAGTCTACAAGCAATAAATGCTGGAGAGGGTGTGGAGAAAAGGGAACCCTCTTACACTGTTGGTGGGAATGCAAACTAGTACAGCCACTGTGGAGAACAGTGTGGAGATTCCTTTAAAAACTGGAAATAGAACTGCCTTATGACCCAGCAATCCCACTGCTGGGCATCCACACTGAGGAAACCAGAGTTGAAAGAGACACCTGTACCCCAATGTTCATCGCAGCACTGTTTATAATAGCCAGGACATGGAAGCAACCTAGATGTCCCTCAGCAGATAAATGGATAAGAAAGCTGTGGTACATATACACAATGGAGTATTACTCAGCCATTAAAAAGAATACATTTGAATCAGTTCTAATGAGGTGGATGAAACTGGAGCCGATTATACAGAGTGAAGTAAGCCAGAAGAAAAAAGCACCAATACAGTATACTAATGCATATATATGGAATTTTAAAAGATGGTAATGATAACCCTGTACGCGAGATAGCAAAAGAGACACAGATGTATAAAACAGTCTTTTGGACTCTGTGGGAGAGGGAAAAGGTGGGATGATTTGGGAGAATGGCATTGAAACATGTATAATATCATATAAGAAACGAATCACTAGTCTAGGTTCGATGCAGGATACAGAATGCTTGGGGCTGGTGCACTGGGATGACCCAGAGGGGCGGAATGGGGAGGGAGGTGGGAAGGGGGTTCAGGATTGGGAGCACGTGTATACCTGTGGAGGATTCATGTTGATGTATGGCAAAAGCAATACTATATTGTAAAGTAAAAAAAAAAAAGAGAGAGAGAGAGAGAGAATGTGTCTAAGATATGGTAACTTTTTCAAATTATCAATGAACTGCACTTGATAAGGCACAAGTAATACTTAATTGAAAATCTACTGAGTATAGTGTTCATTGTTAAGGAGATAATAACTCAGGTAATTAAAATGCTTAATATCCATTTAAAAAATATATGCAGCAAGCAAATTAAAAAAAAAAAAACTGTTTTGGAAACACTTTGAATCTTTTATGACAAACACTCTGCCGTTGGTTAAGTAAGATATACCTTCAGTGTGAAACCATGCAACTCAGGTTGGAATTTGAGCCCACGGTCTTTTAACTGAGATCACACACCTGGTCTCAAGACTTAATGAAGTTCTGGTTCTTGATGTCTCATTGTAGAAAGAATTCAGTGAGAGACAAAGTGATAGGTAAGAAGTGGACTTATTTAGAGAGAATTACACTCCACAGACAGAGTGTAGACCATCTCAGAAGGCAAGAGCAGCCCTAAAATATAGTGTGGCTAATTTTTGTGGGCTGGGTAATTTCATGGGCTAGTGAGTGGTAAGATTATTCCAACTTTTGGAGAGAAAGGGCAGAGATTTCCAGAAAGTGAGCCACTGCCCAACTTTTTGATGGTCAAAATGCCAGGCTGGATGAAACACAAGCTGGAATCAAGATTGTGGAGAGAAATATCAACAACCTCAAATATGCAGATGACAACATGCCTATGGCAGAAAGGGAAAAGGAACTAAAGAGCCTCTTAATGAAAGTGAAAGAAGAGAGTGAAAAAGCTGGCTTAAAAATCAACATTCAAGAAAAGAAGATCATGGATCTGGTCCCATAACTTCATGGCAAATAGATGGGGAAACAATGGAAATAGTGAGAAGCTTTATTTTCTTTGGCTCCAAAATTACTGTGGATGGTTACTGCAGCCATGAAATGAAAAGACACGTGCTCCTTGGAAGAAAAGCTATGGTGGTCCAATGGTTAACAATAGGCCTGCCAATGCAGGGGAAATGAGTTTGATCCTTGGTCCAGGAGGATCCCACATGCCATGGAGCAACTATGCCCCAACCACTGAACTCATTCTCTAGAGCCTGTGCTCTGCAACAAGACAACCAATGAGAAGGCTGTGCACCACAACTAGAGAGTAGGCCCCCCCAACCACAACTAAAGAATGACAACACACAGCATCGAAGACCCGTGCAGCCAAAAATAAATATATATATATATATATATATATATATATATATATTTTTTTTTTTTTTTTAAACAGAGACATAACTTTGCTGTCCAAGGTCTGTATAGTTCAAGCTATGGTTTTTCTAGTAGTCATGTACGGATGCAAGAGTTGGACCATAAAGAAGGCTGAATGCCGAAGAATTGATCCTTTCAAACTATGGTGTTGCAGGAGACTCTTGAGAGTCCCTTGGACTGCAAGGAGATCCTAAAGAAAATCAATCTTGGATGTTCACTGGAAGGACTGATGTTGAAACTCCAATACTTTGGCCACCTGATATAAGGAGCTGACTCACTGGAAAAGACCCTGATGCTGGGAAAGATTGAAGACAGGATGAGAAGGTGACCACAGAGGACAAGATGGTTGGGTGGCATCACCAACTCAAAGGACATGAGTTTGAGCAAATTCCGGGAGATGGTGTAGGAGAGAGAAACCTGGTGTGCTGCAGTCCATGGGGTCACAAATAGTCGGACATGACTGAGTGACTGAACATCTACTTGGAGCTGTCATGGTGCCTGTGGGTGTGTCATTTAACTTGCTGATGTTTTACAATGAGTGTATTCTGAGGTTTGAGGTATAGTGGAAGTGGCCTTGTCTACCATTTTGGACATGAACTGGTTCTAATCAGTTTATGTCATGTCCTTGGGCAATGTCACTCTTCTAAAGGTGGTTTCCCACCAACAACTTCCTTACCGAAGTTAGTAACACTTAACAAAATATTAATGAAATTGCACATTATGTAACAGTATTGGATATAGTCAGTAATATACTTAAAGAATATCCTAGGTAGTACACAAGAAAATCTGCTCTACTGTTGAATAGCTGTGCAATTGTCTGCAGGAGCTAGCATTTTTAATGAGTCAACCTGATTAATTATTTGAATTCTTCACTTCTTTAGCTAAAGTAGCCCTCCTTAAGTTTAACATGTAAATGAACATCAGTTCTCCTTCACTCCCACTCTCCCTTTTTTGTTTAGGCAGAAAGCCTTTATTACAACAAACTTTGAAGCTATTATAAATAGCAAATTAAATATCTAGCATCAGAAACTTTCTAGGTTATTTTGTCAGCATTTCTGCTTTTGCAAATATTTGTGTATTTAAAATGACTTATTTTTTCCAGTAAAGAAAAGTGATTTTGCAAACCTACTTAATCAGCCTTTCCATGCATAAGGGCTCTATAGAACTGAAAAATGTCACCCTATTGCTATGCTGATACTGGATGTTGTGAGATGCATATAAAACTAAAATTAAGCCAATAGGTTTAATCCCATTTTCTCTGTCCTGTGTGTCTCCACTGAGCAGATCTTGTCCATTTCAAAATCATTTTGACAGTTTTCATTGATATATCAGTTTTAAATTACTGCTGAAAAAATGGAGGCATATAGAAGATAACTCACAGGAAATCTTTAATGTGGAAAGCCAAAAACTTCCATTTGTGTGTTGATGGTAGTGGGCTTGCCTCAAAACTTATTTATTATTAATCTTTAAAAAATTTTTATCAAAGAAATTTCCTGGTAATCCAATGGTTGGGACCTGGAGCTGTAACTGCCATGAACCAAGTTCAAGGCCTGGTCAGGGAACCAAGATTCTGCAATCTGCAAGGTGCAATCATAGATAAATAAATAATTTATTAAGAAGTTACAACCTTCCATTGACTTCTTAAGTGAAACAGAAATAGCTGGGCTTCTACTCCTGCCCACAGATTTCTCAAGTGCTTGTTGACTACAATTCATATCACTTTACTAGAGAATTTCAGTTCTGCTTCCAAGGGTTTTTAATTTTGGTAAATTTTGTCTATTTTCTTTCTTTGCTATTTGTACTTTTGGTGTCATATCTATGAAACAATTCCCTAACCTAAGTCACAAAAATTTACCTCTACATTCTCTGTTTAGAGTTTTATAATTTTAGCCCATACAGTTAGGAGCTTCATTGATTGTGTGTGTGTGTGTTCTGTGTATGATGTAATAGGAATCCAACTTCACTATTTTCCATATGGCAATCCAGTTGTCCTAGCACCATTTCTTAAAAAGATCATTTTCTGCAGTGAATTGTTTTAGAACCCTAGCTGTCAGTCAGTTTAACATAATTGTGAGGGCTTATCTCTGGAGTCTCAATTTTATTGCATTGACCTATGTGTCTAATTTTATGCCAGTACCACTCTGCCTTGATCACTGGAGTTTATAGTTAAGTTTGAAGCTGGGAAGTCTTCCAACTTTGTCCTTATTTTTTACAATCATTTTTGCTATTATGGGTCCTTTAAATTTCCATATGAATTTTGGGGTCAATTTGTACAAAAAAGACAGATATGATTTTTATGGGAATTGAATTTGTAAATCAACTTGAGACTTAGTGCCACCTTAACAATTTTAAGTCTTCTGCTCCGTGAACATGGGATGTCTTTCCATTTACCTGCTGCTGCTGCTGCTAAGTCACTTCAGTCGTGTCTGACTCTGTGCAACCCCATAGACGGCAGCCCACCAGGATCTCCCATCCCTGGGATTCTCCAGGCAGGAACACTGGAGTGGGCTGCCACATTAACTTAGGTCTTGTTTACTTTTGTTAAATAGTGTCTTATAGACTACAAATTTTACACTTCATTTGTCAAATTTAAATTTATTTCTACAAACTTATTTCCATTTTGCAAAGATAATGTTTAGCTATGCTAAGTATTTGTGCCTTGGACAAAAATGACAGAAGGTTTGACTTGTATAATACAATAGCCTGTCAATAATACTTAGTCATAGGGAGGGTCAGAATGACAAGACTGAGTTTTAAAGTTATAATCCTGATCTTCCACTTACCAGCTTTGGGAACTTGGACAAATAAAATGTTCTATGCCATTTTTATTATCTGAAAATAAGCATTTAATAACAAAGAGTTATATTGGGCAGATTTTTGGGAAGATTGAATGTAGTGATAGATATAAAATTCAAAGAATTATAACTGGCACATGGTTAGCAGTTAATAAACATGAGTTGCTGTTATTGTTACATATCCTTCTAGTCTCTCTTCTCCAAACCACTGCTAGGGGACCCCAGTTCCATTTGGGATTATGTTACTACCTTCTGGTATGTTGAGACAGAAGAAAGGCTAAGAATTACTCAAGGTCTTGAACTCTTTGTTTTCCCATTGTTGAAGATCTCTTCTAGGAAACCATCAGTGTGTTCCTTGCTTTGTATGAGTCTGACATTCATTTTATTAACATTTTACAGCTGGCCAGCTGGCTGGAAACTCCTCCGTTGAGATGTATCGCCAAGTGCTCCTGTCCGGTTGTCGCTGTGTGGAGCTGGACTGCTGGAAGGGACGAACTGCAGAAGAGGAGCCAGTCATCACCCATGGGTTCACCATGACCACAGAAATATCCTTCAAGGTAGAGTGAATATTACTAAGAGAAGAAGCTAGAGAGACCTGACCCCCTTTTTTGGTAAAATCTGCTTCAGCAGGTTTAGCAGTATAAGGGTCACAGTTAAGTCCATAGGCTATTAAACATATTTGCAATTTCTGAGGCTAAAATTTAGCAGTTTTTACATGAGTGATTGTCATCAGATGAACTGATCACCAAAATCTAAGGAAACTGTCTTATAAAAGGTAATATCAATTTATTTGCCTATTTAGCATATTCTCTTTTTTTAATTGTATTTTGTCATTGTGAAATACAACATATATAAAGAATGTGCTGTGCTAAGTTGCTTCAGCCATATCTGACTCTTTGCAACTCCATGGACTGTAGCCCACCAGGCTTCTCTGTCCATGGGATTCTCCAGGCAAGAATACTAGAGTGGGTTGCCTTCTCCACATTGGGAGCATTGGGAGCAAAAAGTTTCCAATTCCCAGCTTTTAGCCCTGGAACACTTGGGATGTGATAAAATGAACATCTATCATTTGAGAGGGAAGCAAAAAGAACCAAGATTTTCAAGGGACAGCCAGGATTCAGTTTAGACAAGTGGATTTCCTGACATTTTACTTGACAGCAATATATATATATATATATATATATATATATATATATATATATATGTTCATAAGGAATATTTACACCTTAAAATGTATTTACTGTTATGAAATTGACTTTTCATGATTTCTGAAACTTCAGTCACTCAGGTGTGTCCAACTCTTTGCAACCCCATGGACTGTAGCACACCAAGCTTCCCTGTCCATCACCAACTCCTGGAACTTGCTCAAACTCATGTCCATTTAGTCGGTGATGCCATCCAACCATCTCATCCTCTGTCGTCCCCTTCTCCTGCCTTCAGTCTTTCCCAGCATCAGGGTCTTTTCCAATTAGTCAGTTCTTCACATTAGGTGGCCAAAGTATTCTGAAACTTCAGTTCAGTTCAGTTCAGTTCAGTTCAGTCGCTCAGTCGTGTCCGACTCTTTGCGACCCCATGAATCGCAGCACACCAGGCCTTCCTGTCCATCACCAACTCCCGGAGTTCACTCAGACTCACGTCCATCGAGTCAGTGGTGCCATCCAGCCATCTCATCCTCTGTCATCCCCTTCTCCTCCTGCCCCCAATCCCTCCCAGCATCAGAGTCTTTTCCAATGAGTCAACTCTTCGCATGAGGTGGCCAAAGTACTGGAGTTTCAGCTTCAGCATCATTCCTTCCAAAGAAATCCCAGGGCTGATCTCCTTCAGAGTGGACTGGATGGATCTCCTTGCAGTCCAAGGGACTCTCAAGAGTCTTCTCCAACACCACAGTTCAAAAGCATCAATTCTTTAGTGCTCAGCCTTCTTCACAGTCCCACTCTCACATACATACATGACCACTGGAAAAACCATAGCCTTGACTAGATGGACTTTTGTTGGCAAAGTAATGTCTCTGCTTTTGAATATGCTATCTAGGTTGGTCATAACTTTCCTTCCAAGGAGTAAGTGTCTTTTAATTTCATGGCTGCAATCACCAACTGCAGTGATTTTGGAGCCCCCCAAAAATTAAGTCTGACACTGTTTCCACTGTTTTCCCACCTATTTCCCATGAAGTGATGGGACCAGATGCCATGATCTTCACTTTCTGAATGTTGAGCTTTAAGCCTACTTTTTCACTCTCTTCTTTCACTTTCATCAAGAGGCTTTTTAGTTCCTCCTCACTTTCTGCCATAAGGATGGTGTCATCTGCATATCCCAGGTTATTGATATTTCTCCCAGCAATCTTGATTCCAGCTTGTGCTTCTTCCAGCCCAGCATTTCTCATGATGTACTCTGCATATAAGTTAAATGAGCAGGGTTACTATATAGCAATTACCCACTCCAGCATTCTGGCCTGCAGAATTCCATGGGGTCACAAAGAGTCAGACATGACTGAGTGACTTTCACTTTCACAAAATTTTACAACAATGTTTAATATGGGGTTGACCTTAATTCTGATGAAAATCTTCAGAAGTTTTATCTGCTCCTGAAGTTGAGGACTCTCTCTCTCTTTTTTTTTTTTTTTTGGTATTTCACTGCTCAGATTTTATTGAGCTGGTAATCAAAGAAAAGCAATAGAAAACTATTCAATTCTATCTCACTGTGGAGCTATGAATTTGGGCATCAACAGCTAAGTTCGAATCTTGTCTTTGCTTTTATCAGTTGGCTGTCCTTAGACAAATTATATTAATTATTCTGTAAGTTAACTTTTCATCTGTAAAATTGATACAATATTACCTTCACTAGGTCATTCATGGGGTGAGCACTCAATGTCTTTTGGTTTTTCTTTAATGGAAGATCCATGTATTTTGGTTCCATTGCTGTAGTCCCCCACCCTCCCATCTCCCGCCATGGTCCCCTGTCAGCTAAGATACCAGCCTTAACTGTTGGGCTCTTTTTAAAAATTGGGGGACACACAACTGTTGTGTGGAGTGGATGCAATTTGGGTTCATCCATCTGTTGATGATGAAGAGGATCATGCAGTGGGAGACAACATATCCAGATGGAACCCTTGCGAGCTAGGGGACCAATGCACTTGTGCACATACCCACTCCAGGAGGGCCACTCACAGCCCTGCCCACACCCCCTCATGAGTCCATGTGAGGAGCAATTTTATTTTCGTAAACATTTATAATCCTCAAGGTTGTTTGAGTTCCTTTAGGGGTAAGGGGGACTTCAGGGGGAATATAAACACCAAGCACATTCTAAGGCACATTTATTTTATATGAAGCTTTTGCTTCTTGCCTCAGCCATCAAGTCAGCTTGGAATGACTGTCCCTGTTCACCCGACGTTACAAGTGGTCCTTCAATCACATTTGTGACCCCAGAGTCACGGGCTGGTGAGCATCTATTCCTGGGCTCCAGAAGCACAATTTTTCAACCACATGCACACACTTGTTGACAGATTTAGAGGCTAAAAAAACTAAATCTAGCTCAGAATTCTGCTTCCTCTTTCTGCCTACTGCAGTTGAGGGTGAGGTGCAGCCAAAAAAGAGCAGGAAACTCATCATCCTGGCGGTTGATTGGCACAGCTCTGCTTCCTGCTATTGTGCGTTTGCAGGATAGATAATTCTGTCAGAGATGTGAGTGAGTGTGTGGTGGTGGTGCTGGGTGGGGATGAGTGTGAGCAATAGAAATGCCAGCCTGTTTTGTAGAAACAGAGCAGGAATTCTCTGCATCAGGATTAGGACTAGAGGGAGGTGAGTGAAATGCCTTACATGCAGAATGTATAGAGGGGTCTATTCTCACTGGTGTGTAAATGCAGAGGTGGCACCTGAGATTGAGCATCTCTTTAAATTTTGTACTTAGGCACCTCATCTGCCTCACCCAAGTCCCAGCCACGCTCTGCCTAATTGTCAGCATGCAGCCTGCTTTTCCAGAACCGACTGGGTACAGTGACTTTTTCATAAAGGAGAAGAAGAGAAACGGGGCCACAGCCCTGTGTGCTCTCACCCTCAGTACCCCTGCCCGTGATTCCCTGGGCTGCAGCTCCACAGGCCTCTGTGGCATTTCCTGACCAAGTTAGGCAGGGATACCTCACAGCCTTTGCCAGTTTGTGCCTCAGCCTGAGACAGTCTTCCCCCAGTTATCTGCATGGTTCACTGCTTAACTCCTTGAAAGTGTTAGTCGCTCGGTCATGTCCGACTCTTTGCCAGGCTCCTCTGTCCTTGGAATCCTCCAGGCAAGAATACTAGAGTGGGTTGCCATTCCCTCCTCCAGGGGATTTTCCTGGCCCAGGGATCAAACCTGGGTTTCTTGCATTACAAACAGATTCTTTACCATCTGAGCCACCAGGGAACTCCTTGAAGTCTTTCTCAAATGCCACCTTCTCAAGGAGGCCTCCTGGGACCTATTTAATACTGTGACCAGCCATCACACCCACTCCCACCTTCCTGGTCTGCTCCCCATCACTTTATTTCTTCCATTTACCAAGTGGCACCTTCTAACACTCTGCTTAATTTACTCAATCATTTATTGAGTTCCTTCTTTATTGGCTCTGTGTGTGTGTATGTGTGTGTGTGTGTGTGTGTGTGTCCACTCAGTCATGTCCAACTCTTTGTGACCCATGGACTATAGCCCATCAGGCTCCTCTGTCTTTGGAATTTTCCAGGCCAGAATACTGGAGTATGTTGCCATTTCCTTCACCAGGGGATCTTCCCAACTCAGGGATCGAACCTGTGTCTCTTATATCACCTGCATGGGCCGGCGGATTTTTTACCATTAACGCCATTAGCTGTGTCCTTCTAATAGCATTGAGCACCATAAAAATAGGGATCTTTGTTTTGTTTTCTAATCTTTCCCAAGCACTTTAAAAAGAGTCTGGCAAAGCGCCTTCCCAGGCAGTACAGTGGCTGAGACTTCACCGTCCTGTGCAGGGGGCGTGGATTCGATCCCTGGCTGGGGAGCTAAGAGACCCCATGCTCACAGCCAAAACACCAAAACATGAATAGAAGCAATATTGTAATAAATTCAATAAAGGCTTTTAAAAGTGGTCCATAAAAAAAATCTTTAAAAAGAACTGGCATATAATAGGTACTGGTGAAGGGAAGCCTGGCATGCTGCAGTGGGGTCACAAAGCGTTGGACATGACTGAGTGACTGAACAACAAGAAAATTTTTTAATTAATTTATTTTTATTGAAAGATAATAGCTTTACAGAATTTTGCCACTTTTTCCATCCCTGATGGCTCAGACTATAAGGAATCTGCTTTCAATGTGGGAGACCTGGTTCGATCCCTGGTTTGGAAAGATCCCCTGGAGAAGGGAAAGGCTACCCACTCCAGTATTCTGGCCTGGAGAATCTCATGGACTAAGGAGCTTGGTGGGCTACAGTCTATGAGGTCGCAAAGAATCAGACACAACTGAACAACTAACACTTTCTCACTTTATTTCTATCCCCAAGCAAATAGACAAATTATAGTGGAGACTTCATTTTTAGTCTTCCTTGTTTCTGTTCATCAGGTACATGAACTTTGTCTTTCTCCATTTTTGCTGTAAAATTCCATATGTTGATAGGTGGTGAAAAAATTCTCTCAATGTTTGCCTATCTGGGCTATCCTGTATGTTTGGACCTGATCTGCATGGTGTAATTAGACTATATTCTATAGCCACAGTGTGTATTGCAGCAGCAAAATAAACCAAGTGCAAAAGTCCATCATTTTTATGTCACACAGTTTATCTGCTCTAAGTCTATGTGATCTGGAAAGCTTTGTGAGGTCTATGATATACACCCACAGCAAAAGTCCCTATTGGCATTTACCACCTATTTATTGTTGGGCCAAAATAAAAAGGTGTGTTCTGGGAAAGTGGACATGCTGTAATTCAGCCTCTTTATGGAGGACTTTTTATTTTGCATTCTGGATTTATTTATTACACACCCCATATATCTGCCTGCTGGTGTCTTTGCCTCACTGCCTTAGTCTCTCCAATGGTCACGACATAGTGACTCGCTGTCTGGTCTGCGTTCTCTCTGCTCCCATGCAGCCTCCTTCCTCCCACACTGGATGCCCACCTGCCTCCTCTACCCCCAAGCTGCTCCTGCCCCCTGCCCCCACCCAGGCAGCTCCTTTGTAACTACCAGCAATTATATAAGATGGAAAACAGAGTCAAGTGATGGAGTATATAATAAAAATATATTAAATATGAGTATGTGGTTAAATGGAGCATTTCTGGAAATAAAGCATCATTATCTAAGAGAAGTAATAATAATTTAGGATGCAATTTAACTGCTACATAAATGCTCACATAAAATGGATATCCAAATACACCCTGCTATTGTCTGTCAAGGATAAAGGATTTCAAGGGCAGTTTTCCCCACTGGAAGCTAGTAAGTGAGACATATAGTGTATAGATTATTGGATCCAGTATTATAAATCTATGAAAAAAATGATTTTGGCTTAATAAGGGGCAATCAAGCAGTAAGGTACTTTCAGGCCCATAGTCCACTAAGGACAGCTTATGTGAAAGAACCAAACTTAAAAATTATGGCTGGTCTCATCCTCAGCAGAATCCTCATCCTCAGGTGCTCCATGCAAAGTATTCCAAAGGTATGAAAAACCAAAAGCCCTCTAAGGGAACTTTTTTTTTTAAGTTCTCTCAAGTAAAATTGTTAGGGTTTCCCAGGTGACTCAGGTATAAAGAATCCTTCTAACATGCAGGAAACACGGGTTCTATACCTGGGTCCAGAAGATCCCCTAGAGAAGGAAATGGCAACCCACTCCCAGAAGGAAAATCCCATGGACAGAGGAGCCTGTCAGGCTACAGTCCGTGGGGTTACAGGAGTCAGACATGAGTTAACGACTGAAAAACAACTAGTAAAATTGTACAATGAAATCCGGTCAATGTTTAAAGGTTCAGAAAGGTTTCCAAGAGTAGAGTTATGGTGGAGATGGGGAGAGGGAGGAGGGCGAGTCTGGGAGGAAGAGAGCAAGGAGACTGTTGAGGTTCAGAGTGCAGTTCTGGAGCTGCCGGCCGGGGTTCCGGCACTGACTGCCTGCACAACCAGGGGAAGCTCCCTTACAGATCCAGCCTCTTTCTCAGGAGAATATGGGGGTGATAACAGTGTTTACCTCCTAGAGGTGTGCTGAGCGTTCAGTGCTGTGCTTAGTCGTTCAGTCATGTCTGACTCTTTGCGACACCATAGACTGTAGCCCACCAGGCTCCTCTGTCCATGGGATTCTCCAGGCCAGAATACTGGAGTGGGTTGCCATGCCCTCCTCCAGGGGATCTTCCTAACCCAGGGATCGAACCCAGGTCTCCCACATTGCAGGTGGATTCTTTACTGAGCCACCAGGGAAGAATTCAGTGACCCTACTTAATATACAACATGGCTTAGAATGATACATGGTACATAGTGAGTACTCTATAAATGTTAGCTACTGACATTATAATTGAAACTTTTAAAGCCATACTTTTAAATAGTAGCAGTATTAAATATGCAAGGCGTTATTAAGTCAGGGTGAAGGTGGGAGGTTGAATAAAGTCATTTGTAACGCTGTCATGATAGAGGATGTGAGGAGTGCCCAGACACAATGTTTGGCCTCCACTTCACCTCTAGGAAGAGGCCAGAAGGCCACACCACGTGGCAAATGAAACACAGCCCAGTCTTGGTAAGAGGCCCAGTGAGAGCTGAGAAGGGTGTGACTGGTGCGTTTGGAGGCTTCAGTGTGAACATGGGGCCCTCAGTCAAATGCAAAGACCAAATGTGTACAGTATGGGGGCAGGAAAGGGGCAGGCAGGATACACAAAGGGCTTCCCTGGCGGATCAGTTGGTAAAGAATCCACCCCCAAACCAGGGTTTGATCCCTGAATGGGGAAGATCGCTTGGAGAAGGGAATGGCTACCCACTCCAGTATCCCTGCATGGAGAATTCCATGGACAGAGGAGCCTGGTGGGCTATGGTTCATGGGGTCATAAAGAGTTGGACACAACTGAGTGACTAACACTTTCACTTTCTCAGGATAAATGAGTCAAGGTCTAGGAAACCTAGAATTCAGCAGCATTTCAGGGCACACCAGAACCTCTACTGCGGGAATAGAGAGAACACCACCCAGAGAACAAGAAAGACAGGTGGGGACATGGACTCTACAAATGTGTGTGAGAGCAGGCCCAGAAAAAGACACAGGCATTTCATTGGTCAAACACAAAGAGAGATAGACCCTTGGGTTTTCACTCACCTTCAGGCCTCTCATTGGCCTAAATGGGGATACGCAGGTCTGGAATTCAGTTCAGTTCAGTTGCTCAGTCGTGTCCAACTCTGAGACTTCATGGACTGCAACACACCAGGGCTTCCTGTCCATCACCAACTCCCAGAACTTGCTCAAACTCATGTACATCGAGTCAGTGATGCCTTCCAACCATTTAATCCTCTGTCGTCCCCTTTTCCTCCCAACTTCAATCTTTCCCAGCATCAGGATCTTTTCTAGTGAGTCAGTTCTTCACATCAGGTGGCCAAAGTATTGTAGTTTCAGCTTCAGCATCAGTCCTTCCAATGAATATTCAGGACTGATTTCCTATAGGATGGACTGGTTGGATCTCGTTGCAGTCCAAGGGACTCTCAAGAGTCTTCTCCAACACCACAGTTCAAAAGCATCAATTCTTTGGCGCTCAGATTTCTCTATAATCCAACTCTCACATCGATACATGACTACTGGAAAAACCACAGCTTTGGCTAGATGGAACTTTGTTGGCAAAGTAATAATGTCTCTGCTTTTTCACATGCTATCTAGGTTGATCATATCTTTTCTTCCAAGGAGCAAGCGTCCTTTCATTTCATTCTGGCAGTCACCATCTACAGTGATTTTGGAGCCCAAAAAAATAAAGCCTCTCACTGTTTCCATTGTTTCCCCATCTATTTGCCATGAAGTGATGGGACCAGATGCCATGATCTTAGTTTTCTGAATGCTGAGTTTTAAGCCAACTTTTTCACTCTCCTCTTTCACTTTCATCAGGAGGTTCTTCTTCAGTTCTTCTTCACTTTCTGCCATAAGGGTGGTGTCATCTGCATATCTGAGGTTATTGATATTTGTCCCAGCAATCTTGATTAAAGCTTGTGCTTCATCCAGCCCAGCATGTCTCATGATGTACTCTGCATATAAGTTAAATAAGCAGGGTGATGGTGATTTGGAACCAGTCTTGTTCCATGTCCAGTTCTAACTGTTGCTTCTTGACCTCCATACAGATTTCTCAGGCGACAGGTCAGATGGTCTGGTATTCCCATCTCTCTCAGAATTTTCCACATTTTGTTGTGATCCACACAAAGGCTTTGGTATAGTCAATAAAGCAGAAGTAGATGTTTTTCTAGAACTCTCTTGCTTTTTTGATGATCCAACAGATGTTGGCAATTTGATCGCTGGTTCCTCTACCTTTTATAAATCCACCTTGAACATCTGGAAGTTCACAGTTCATGTGCTGTTGAAGCATGGCTTAGAGAATTTTGAGCATTACTTTGCTAGTGTGTGAGATAAGTGCAATTGTGCAGTAGTTTGAACATTCTTTGGCATTGCCTTTCTTTGGGATTGGAATGAAAACTGACCTTTTCCAGTCCTGTGGCCACTGCTGAGTTTTCCAAATTTGCTGGCATATTGAGTGCAGCAGTTTCACAGCATTGTCTTTTAGGATTTGAAATAGCTCAACTGTAATTCCATCACCTCCACTAGCTTTGTTCGTTGTGATGCTTCCTAAGGCCTACCTGACTTTGCACTCCAGGATGTCTGGATCTAGGTGAGTGATCACACTATCGTGATTATCTGGGCCATGAAGATCTTTTTTGTATAGTTCTGTGTATTCTTGCCACCTCTTCTTAATATCTTCTGCTTCTGTTAGGTCCATACCATTTCTGTCCTTTATTGGCCCATTTTTGCAGGAAATGTTCCCTTGGTATCTATAATTTTTTTGAAGAGCTCTCTAGTCTTTCCCATTCTGTTGTTTTCCTCTATTTCTTTGCATTGATCACTGAGGAAGGCTTGCTTATCTCTCCTTGCTATATTATCTGTAATCCATAACAGAAAAAGCAGCGCCAATCTGAGATATCACCAGGCTCATTGCAATCAGAAAAGAAAAATGGCAAAAACCAAGATGGCTCTTTAAGACCCTGTTCAACAAAACCCTGTGCCATTTTCACATGCATTTCAGCAACCAAAACAAAACATAAGGCCATGCCCACTGTCAACAGATATCACAGGAAGGGGAGTGAATATGTGGGGATGACGACAAAATCTATCCCAGTGGTTAGTACAAGGATTTTTGACCAGGATGGTAGAGGTGGAGGTGCTAATATTTGGTTATATTCCAAATATATATTTGGACAGGATTACATATGAATTAAAAGATGTGATAGAAAGAGGAATCAAGAGTGGCTCTCATGTACTTTGCCTGTAGCCAATAAAACAGTGCCAAATTTAGGAAATAAACAAAATCTAGCCTCCTTTCACCCCATATATGCTACTCACTTCCCTTATGATATCTATTTGCAATTCTTTTTTTTAAATTGAAGTATAGTTGATTTACAATATTTTGCCAAACTCTGCCACACAATTTGACTCAGTAATATACATATATACATTTTTTTAATATTCTTTTCTATTATAGCATATCCCAGGAGATTAGATATAGTTCCCATGCTACACAGTAGGATCTTGTTGTTTATCCATTCTATAAGCAATAGTTTGCACCTGCTGCTGCTAAGTCACTTCAGTAATGTCCAACTCTGTGCGACCCCATAGACTGTAGCCCACCAGGCTCCCCCGGTCCCTGGGATCATCCAGGCAAAAACACTGGAGTGGGTTGCCGTTTCCTTCTCCAATGCATGAAAGTGAAAAGTGAAAGGGAAGTCACTCAGTCGTGTCCGACTCTTCGAACCCCATGGACTGCAGCCTACCAGGCTCCTCCACCCATGGGATTTCCCAGGCAAGAGTACTGGAGTGGGGTGCCATTGCCTTCTCCGAGTTTGCACCTACCAACCCCAAATTCTCAATCCACCCCTCTCTCTCTCTTCTCCCCTTTGGCAACCACAAGTTTCATCTCTATGTCAGTGAGTCTGTTTCTGTTTCATATATAGGTTCATTTGTGCCATATTTTAGACTCCATATATGAGATATCATAAGGTATTTGTCTTTTTCTGATTTATTTAGTATGACAACCTCTAGTTGCATCCATGTTGCTGCAGAAGGTGTTATTTTGTTCTTTTTATGGCTGAGTAATATTCTATTGTATATATATACCACATCCTCTTTATCCATTCATTTGTCAACAGACATTTAGGTTTTTTCCATGTCTTGGCTGCTGTGACTACTGCTGTGTGATTCTTTCGAGGCCTTTGATCTTAGGTGGCTAAGGTCATTAGCTGCATGCTGCTGCTGCTAAGTCACTTCAGTCATGTTCAACTCTTTGCAGCTCCATAGACAGAAGCCCACCAGGCTCCCCCATCCCTGGGATTCTCCAGGCAAGAACATTGGAGTGGGTTTCCATTTCCTTCTCCAATGCATGAAAGTGAAAAGTGAAAAGTGAAAGGGTAGTTGCTCAGTCCTGTCCGACTCTTAGTGACCCCATGGACTGCAGCCTACCAGGCTCCTCCATCCATGGGATTTTCCAGGCAAGAGTACTGGAGTGGGGTGCCATTGCCCTCTCCAATTAGCTGCATGGGAGTTAGCAAAATAGTTAAGTGCACAAACTCTAGAGTCAGACAGATTTTCCTGGGGTTTCTTGGACTCTCTTCTCTGTGATCTTGGGCATATTGGTTAATATCTCTTGAGTTTTCATTTTATAATCTGTAAGATGACATATAGTATTTTCCTTAGGGAATGTCTATGGCATGAGATAAGATCTTTGTCTGGAATGTAAATGCTCATCTAATGGCAGCTATGTTTGTATTAGTTGGGTTTAGGGTGAATGGAGAGGGAGACATCAGCAAGGTAAGTAACCTTGGTTCCCTTGAGACTATCTGCCC
Source organism: Budorcas taxicolor (assembly GCF_023091745.1). Taxonomy (NCBI): domain Eukaryota; kingdom Metazoa; phylum Chordata; class Mammalia; order Artiodactyla; family Bovidae; genus Budorcas; species Budorcas taxicolor. The sequence goes on from NC_068922.1 coordinate 1,835,906, forward strand.
ATCACAAGCTGCATCCTTTACCTCCTCTCTCTGCATCCACACAACAAGCTTGTGGAATGAGGCTTATTACTCCCACTTTGCAGGTCAGCAAGCTAAATGGACAGAGGTATTAAGTGATTTTTCTCAAGGTCACACAGCTTGTAAGGCTAAGAAGAAGGATTCAAATACAAGCCTATTTGAATCCAAAGCCTACACTCAAATAAATCAAATAAAGAGTTTTAAATCTGACCAATGCTTGCTATTTATAGCACACTTATTTTTGATGGTATCAACTAAAATAATGTATGAAAGGCAATCTGTGAATTCACTGTTAAGAAACAGTGAGTGATTCTTTTGCTCCATGCAGTCAATTCCTTCTTAGAGGGTATATGCAAATGCAGTCTAGAATTAGAAAGCCTTATTTATACTCTGCGGCCAGAGAAATAGCTTTCTGGCATGGATAGAAAGCAAGCTATGAATTCTTCAAGGAAGGTAGAGAAGATAATGGAAAGGCCTCAGGCATAAGGAATCAGAGTAAAAACTCTTACTTGGAAGGAGAAGATGTAAAGAATAAATGCAAACAAAATTTAAAAAAAAAAAAAGGATGTGAAGCCACAAGAGTATTGACAGTGATATAATTAAAAATAAATGAGATCCATCCTTTAATACCAGCTCAATAAGGAAACATTTTGAAAAACTAATGTCCAAAGTTGGTGAATATGCATTGAAAGCTGCTCTATTATTCTAGGCAGTCTAAGATGAAAAGTAATTTGGAGAAACACAGGAGACTAGAAAAATATTCTTATTTTTAATTTGATAATTCTCCTTCTGAGAATTCATTCTTTAAAAATAATTCAAAATTTAAGGGAGAAAATGAAGAGTTTCTTTGGAGAATTATTTGAATGATAGCTCTTAAAATATGTCTATCCAATAATTGGGTAGTGGTTAAATAAATTATGATACTGCCACTCCCTAAAACTGTATACAGATATTAAAGCTGTGACCTCTACATTAAAAAAAAAAAAATAGATTGGAAAGTGAAGTACTGACACATATTACAGAATGGATGAACCCTGAAAGTAGGCTCAATGAAAGATGCCAGACATAAAAGGCCACATGTTGTATGATTCATTTATTTGAAATGTTAGGAGTAGGTGAATCTATGGAGACAGAACATGGATTAGTGGTTGCCTATGTCTGAGTGTGTGGGATGGGGTTGGGAAAATGTAGAGTGACTGCTAATGGGGACATAGCTTTGTGGGGGGTGATTAAAATGTTTTAACTTAGATTGGGGAGATGATTGCAAAGTGTGAATATTAAAATTTTTCAGCTGTATACTTTGGATTTAAATATTAACAATACATAGCAATATTAAACAATATAAACAATAAACATAACAATAAACAATATACATAACAATATAAGCAATATAAAATAAACTTAACAATAAACAATATACACAACAATATTAAAAATACAGATAAAATATTTACTAAGTTATGCAAATACACGAGAAACATAGAAATAAATATAACAAAATGTCTGCAGTGGTTTAATTCAACAGGTGAATTTATGGATGAAAAATTTTGCCTTCTCTTTGTCCAAAATTCTTATAATGAGATTAGAATTCTTTCATTATTTAAAAAAAAAAAATGGAATTACCAAAGAGGAGAACCATTCCCCTTCACAATTATGACTCCCCTCCACCCAAATCCAGTTTTCTTTCTTTTATCTTGCTAAGATAAGAATAATAAAATTTACAATCCAGCAGCCTGCAAACCCCCTCTAGCTATTTTAGGCCCTTTGATACAATTCTATGAATGAAAAAGACAATGGTATTAAAGAGTTTAACTCAAAAAAATAGACATATTAAACTTCTGGCTTATTGAATATATATGTTCTCATTTTTAGGAAGTGATTGAAGCCATTGCTGAATGTGCATTTAAGACTTCACCTTTTCCAATTCTGCTTTCATTTGAGAACCATGTGGACTCGTAAGTATTCAGCAGATTCAGTAGGGAGTCTTTTCTCCAGATAGAGCATGTTTAATCATTGTTCATCAGATTTAAGATATTTGACATTACTTATGCTGTTCCTCAATTAAGCTGTATATTAAGTGGCATATGTTCATCTGTATATGATGGGATTCATTGGTTTAAATTTCATTAATATTAGAATGATCCATTGGACTTGTGGAATCTATTTTCTTGCCATGATAGGGTTTTAATTTAAGGACTCCTCTTTTTACAGTGAAATGAAACCCATTTCCTTATATAATACATGTCTCTATTTCAGTGGCTGCTCTTATAACCCTCCTTCATTAGCTCTTTCTGCTGCTGCTGCTGCTAAGTTGCTTCAGTCGTGTCCAACTCTGTGTGACCCCATAGACGGCAGCCCACCAGGCTCCCCCATCCCTGGGATTCTCCAGGCAAGAACACTGGAGTGGGTTGCCATTTCCTTCTCCAGTGCATGAAAGTGAGAAGTGAAAGTGAAGTCGCTCAGTCGTGTCCGACTCTTCACGACCCCATGGACCACAGCCTACCAGGCTCCTCTGTCCATGGGATTTTCCAGGCAAGAGTACTAGAGTGGTACTGTGTGCAAATTTATAGTCAGTTTTGCCACCCTAAAATGGCCAGTTCTGTACACACTAGAGCTGATGGAGGGTGAGTTTAAAATATTAATTATATTTTGCCACTTTGTACTTACACAGAACTCAGACCGCCAAAGTCTTCCTCCTTCCTATTTTTGTTGGTTTCCCATTTGTTAATATTTGTATTTTATTTCAAAACAACGTCAGTTTTTTGCTGAGCCACATAAAAAATAGGTTTTTTACTTACCTCTTTCATTCATTTTACATCAGATATGTACATATTAATTTATCATACAGTTACTCAATCTAAAGAGCTTCAACATGAAAGATTTTCATCTACATTGAGTCAAAATTCAAGAAACTAAAATTCTAGTCTCTGGCATTAATGTCTGAAGACTAGTCAGACACTATGGTCACAGGTACTGACCATCACTGCTCACAAGAGCGTTTGGGAAGCTCTCTGTTTCATTCAAACATCTAAGCTACCACCTAAGCCAGTTTTCTCCACTAAAAGCCTACAACACCTATCCCAAGTTGGCCCACAGATTTCTTAGATCCCTTTTTATCCTCCTTTCAGTAGAAAATCTTTTCCAGGCCACTGATTCCCTTTGTCCAACTAATTTGCAACACAGGCTTCAATTCACTAATTCTTAAAGAATTCACTAAACCTTAAAGAACCAGTTAGGTAGTGACCAAATTTCAGCTTGAGCAATTTCAAAATAGTTAAATCATTTGTTTACATATACGTAGAGAGAGACCTTATTTAGAAGTAACCAAATTATAATTATTTGTATTTCTAGTTTGCCCTCGGGAAATCCATACTACATTTACCAGCTCATGACTCTATTTCATTAGGAAACAACCATCCAGTGAATAATGTAATCATTTGGCAAATAGTTTTTCTAGCACTCCTGCACTCCTGAGGGGCAACTGAAGAGAAAAGCATTTATTCTGTTTCATTGCAATTTCTTTTCTAACGAAAGGAGAACCTCTTTAGTTGCTGTATTTAGTACTTCCCTTGCTGAGACAACTCTGATGTGCATGTGACTGTCCTCATCTCGGCCCATCTGTTTGTAATTGGGCTCTAACAATGCCTTAGCACCTTTTTTTCAAGAACCGTACTTCCTGGAAAGATTGACATGTCATTTCTTTTTGCAGAAATATCTCCAAGTCTAGTGCACTCATTTGCTTCAAGAAACATTTCTATATAAATCAGACAAAATGAAAAATTTTTGTATCATCCTTGAGTGTCATAACCTTGAGTGTCCACCCTTGAGTGTCACTGGACTTTACCATGTAGCCAGAGAGGCATCAACAACCACCAGCACCACAAACTAAACAACAGCTAATGTTTATTGACTATATATTATGTGCCAAGCAAGGTTCCAAGCCTTAGTTCATGTAACCTCACCACAAACCCAGGTGCTCCTAGAAATAAATATTTTTATCATTATCCATATTTTACAAGCGATGAAACTGAATCCCAAAGAGGGTGAGTACCTTGCCCAAGGTCATGCAGCTAAAATATGAGAGTGGGGATTTAAATTTGGCTAATGTGGCTTCAAACTCATCTGTTTAAGCAATACCACCCCCAAGCCTAAACCAAAGGATCATGAGCATTCCAAACATGATAAAGTCAAGCAGAGCATCCCACAAGGCAATAGCCTGCAAGTGGTCATGTTTTTGTGGCTCATGACCTTAACCACAGCATATTTTTTTAGTCTTCAACCCCAGTCATACAGAGAGCCAAACTGAGCATGAAAACTAAATCGACAGTGGACATAAAATAGAAAAGATTGTCCCCTAATACAGCCCTTTCAGGTTGAAAAAAAAATGAGAAATTGAGCTGTTAGAAGTTCATTAATAATGCATGAATAACAAAAGAAATCAGGAAAATGGCCTTCCTAGAATGCTATGATATTGATCCCAAACCACTGAGATGATGGAATGGCAGTGAAATCCTGAGATGCTGAATTCTATTGTGGGAGGAAGTTTTTTGCTTCCTATTTCCATTGTCCTTGAGCCTCACACACATATCAACATCATTCAGCTACAGTTCTTTCCTGGGAGGACTGTCACACACCCAAAGAAAATTGACAAGCTTCCCCTTTGCCGGTAAAACGTTATGCTTGACTCATGGGCCATCCCACCTCATTTCTGAACAAACCAGTGGTGGATACCATTCATCAGTTATAGCACTCTTCTCCACTGAACTAGATACACTAGATACAGAATCTTACTCAACACAGGACACACACACCCCAAACATATGAAACCTATATACCATCTCTAGCAACAGTTATTTTTTTCTCCTTCGTGCTGTGTATACAAAATGCCAGAATCAGAACCCTAGTCCCAGCCCACTTGAGCCATGCCTTCAAAACAAACCCACATTGGAAAAAAAGAAGGAAACCTCTAAATTTTTTCATTTTCTCTCCTAATATTTGAAACTACCTATCAATGAGTGACAAGGAGAAATCTGCAGTGAGCAGCTGACAAATATTCTTCCACCTGCTATATCACAGCCCCATAAAATGCAGAATTCCTGAGCTTCACCTCCACACCTGTATTTGAATTTGTATAGTGAGACTTTGAATAATATTTTTTTATAAGTCTCAGCTAACTGATGAGCCACCTACTTTTAATTTGTAAACTAGCATTTCACTAAAAGAATTCTCCACTACACTGAAGTGAAGAAACCACCACATCTGGTTCAGCCACAGAGAATGTAAGATTTTGGATGAAGTCCTTAAATGCCAGCAGCTGTAAATCCTTCCTACATATTTCATATATAGAGAAGGAGGTTGGTTTAGTTTCCCTTGGATGATGTGGGCTTGCTCCTTGGTCAGAAAACTGATCTCCTTCCCAATGTTTTAACATGTCCATATGGGTCTGGTGTGTGGCCTGAAGCTCAAAATGTATTTGTGAATATTTTCCTCTCGCTGTATCTCCTTGGTAGCCAGTGTTGATGTTCTAAATGCTTTAGGATTTTTGTTTTGTTTTGTGTGGTTTTTTTTTTTTTTTTTTTTTTTTTGCTCTTTCATGGCAAATGTAATGTCTTGTTTCTGCAGTTATGACCCACAATTAAAGTTGCTTTGTTCTCCGTTGACTTCTTCTGTTCAGCTTGCTTTCTGTTCTAGTTAGGTCCCCTCTAGATGTGCATGTGTGTTTGATCTTCAAACACATTTTCCTTTATCCGTGGACACTGCCTCTTGTTCTCCCCATCTTGGCTCATGGTGAAGCAGGTTTTAGAGTTTAGGTCAGACACAGATCCTTGCTCTCCAAAGTGTGGTTGATCCATGGACTAGCAGCATCTACATGATCAGGGAGCTTGTTAGAAATGCAGATTCTCAGGCCCCACCCCAGTCTTTGCCTTGGACTCTTCATTTTCTTAAGACCCCAGGTGATTTGGTAAAGTGTTAGAGCACTGCTCTAAACACTGAGGTTCATTAACCAGCTGTTTATTACCTGCAGGTTTGTTACAAATGCAAGTTCCAAGGCTCCACTACCAGCTCAGTGAATCAGGGGCCTGGGGACAGAGCTCTGACACCTGCAGCATTAAAAGCCCAGGTGATTCTTAAGTGGACTTGAGTAAGATTTTGGTTTAGCAAAATCCTCCCCAGGGTCTGATTTGGGGACCGCATGACAGAGAACAGAGTCTACCTGCCACCTGTTTAGGGACACCTGGAACATCACCCTGAAGTTCCTCTAAGAGTGAGAATACAGCTCCACTAGAAAATTCAAAAGTGGGGTGTTAGGGAATAAATCCTTCCTTTTCACTCCAGGCTTCTGAGCAAAGGAACTTGGGGTTCTCAAGTTCGAATCCTCAAGGAAAGTAACATCCTTGAGGAACCTGGTGAGTCAGTTCACCCATCACATGGGTTCACCAACTTGAGTGTATATGAGAATCCTCCAGAGGGGGCCTCTTGAGACCCCTGAGCCCTGCTCCCTTCTTCCCTTCCTTTCTGACTCAGAACCTGAGATTCCAACATGGAACTTGTCTGTCTTCCCAGGAGGCCTTGAATCTGTTTTTCTAACCAGCTCCAAGCCCTGTTGATGCTGCTAATCTGTGGACCACACTTGGAACAGAAAAACTCCATTTAATAGCATCATTCCATGAAAGTGAAGTGGAAGGGTTGGACAGTTTCTTTTGTGCAACCTGGAAAGTAGTTGTTGTTGTTATTCACGTTGTTGTTGTTGTTCATGGGCCACAGCCTTGCCATGGTGAAGGGGCTTGTGTAACTCAATGAAGCTAGGAGCCACACAGTGAAGGGCCACCAAAGATGGACGAGTCATAGCGAAAAGTTCTAAGAAACTGTGATTCAGTGAAAGAGGGGATGGCAACCCACTCCACTTGCCTGGAGAACCCTGGGGCAGAATGGAACATGTAGGCCCAGGCTCAATGGGCTTTTCTGATCTACAGCTGCAGAGCCCACTGGCTTGGTGGAGCCCTGGGACCAGCTGTCTTTTGGGCAAAGATGTCTGAACTGTGAATGCCCAGGGACGCTCTGCCAAATCGGCCACTTCTGCTTGTCCCTCAGCTATAACACATGATCCTTTAACAACCACTGTCAATGCTTTTAGGATCAGTTCTTCAGTTGGCAGGGTTTCCTCCATCAGTGATACTGCTGGGAGAATTGCAGGATATTCCAAAGGCTGCATGAGTCGCACAGGATAAATCCAACTGGTCAAAACGGGTGTCATGAGAGTTTGGGAGTTGTCGTGTAGTTTTGCAAGTTCTGTGAAGCTCTGCTTTGCCTCCCCTTGCAGTTCAAGAAGGTAGTGAACTTGGGCTTGAATGTGAAGCCCAGGGAACTCATTTGACACCTCCTCTAAGTCTATGTTTTTTAGAAAGGGGATATGAAGAGTGCTTTCCCTATGGATCCATTGCAATATGATTTGAACCCCCAAAACATCCCCCTTCTGGAAAAAGCACGGTCCATGATCCAGGTATAATAGTCACGGTAAAAGGAATAAAAATTAGAATTACATTTGTTAATCAACTTGAACTGTAGTAAAGAAGTTTTATCACTTACTTATTCTTACTACAGCCCCAGTTCTGCTAATATGTATTAACATTGCAGCAAGTAGAGACAACTATTGGAAATCGAATCCAACAGCCTATAGATCAAAATCACAGTCCATAAAACCTGATGGAATTGGGTACCTTTATAATGATATTTAACATCCTACAGAATGAGAATGGCTTTTTAAAAGGTCAAGAGAAGCAGTTTTGAAAGATTACGGCTGTTCCCTCGTATCAACTCTGTTTATATATGAGCAGACTCTCATTCCTCCTGTCTAGCTGGCAGAGGCTTCCTTGCAGCACTGGGATCATCTTCCACTTCAAAGGTGTTTGCATCTATTACTTCACTTCATCTCCTCAGCATCCTCTGCCCCTTTCCAAGAACAATTATTTTCCTCTACTTTTTATAGATCCTGAGAGGTTGAGAGCCTGGAACTCAGCTCAACCAACTCAGCTCCACCAACTCAGCTCCAGCCTTTTCCCATCAGATCAAGTTCCCCTGGCATCTCATTAGGCTGACACCACCTTTGCACCCCTCTTGTGCACAAAAGGGCTGCAGACACCCTTCCCCAAGATGCCTGCTTCACTTGTCTTTCCTTCAGTGCCCTTTCCCAAGCGGACACACTTCTGCCTGTCAGCCTTTTCGCTTCTGCATTTTTAGATTCTCTCTTTCTCTCTGTCTACCTTCTTCCCTCTCCTGTTTCTTCACCTCCTTGTAAATACTTCTTTGCAGTGCAGCTCTGTCTGTTAGACAAATCTCACCCAAAAATTCACAGAGTCATGAATGAGTTCTACCCCCAAGTATCTGGCATTTGACTTAGAATTGGGAAATTAACCAAAAGGGACTGAGTCTCTAACCCTGGGACAGTCAAGCATCCAGGGATAGGCAGGTGACCTGCTGTTCCCTCCATCTGTGTCCTCGGTGGAAGAGCCTCCTCTCTCCACCTGCCTGTGGCATTCACATCCACACAAGTGGGACCTGCAAGCAGGGATTTAGAAAGATGAAAGGGGAGGAACGCCGTCTGTCTGTGTCCTGTACGGTGCAGCCCTGCTGAGGCTCTCTTGCATCACCCGCCCGCTTCCGCATCTCTCCCCTCAGGCCGAAGCAGCAGGCCAAGATGGCAGAGTACTGCAGACTCATCTTCGGCGACGCCCTCCTCATGGAGCCGCTGGACAAGTACCCGGTAAGTGTTCTGAGCCCATCCCGCAGGGGCGCATGCCTCCCTATGACCCGGTTAGCAGGGCTCCCTTAGCCCACTCCGGGTGTCTGTCTCTTGGTGTGAGTCACGCAGTTGACCGTGAGCCCTCAGGAGGCTTGCGGGGAGCCCCTGAGAGGGCAAAGCCCCGTCTCATTCCTCCTCTGCCCTCACCCTCCTCCGCTCCCTGCCCCTCGGGAGCCAGCCGGGGCTGCAGAATCCCCACCACAGCATCCGCTCACAGAGGGAGCCCCGGGGCACAGGCTCTGAGCACGTCCAGGAACCTCACCTCTGAAAGACGCGGGCCAGGAAAACAGGATGCTGAAGGCGGTGCAGGAACATTCCAGCCTGTCCCTGCTGGCCACGCTTCTCTTTCCTGCATATGCCCAGCACAATCCAGGCCGCCCTGTAGCTGTCGCTCCCTGCTTCGGGAAGGAAAGCAGCAGAAAGATGGTCTCATAGCCTCTTCCCTCCTCAGCCCCTGCCCCAGTCTCCACCCGTCTCTCCTGTTTTCACACCAGTCCTCAGACTGGTTGCAAGTGAAGAATTGAGGACCCGCTTACAGGAGCCCATAGACTGTCTAAAAATAACCTGTCTTGAGACTTGCACACATGCTCTCTGATAAAATATATAATATCCTTATCATGGGAAACTGAGTTTTCCCATTAGATATACAAGCTGAATACACTAGAAAGAAGGCTTGCAAACAGCTTGAATCTCAGGGCAGTGGGTAAATCTGAGGCCACCCAGTCCACTTCTGCTGAGGCCAAGAAGATGTGCCACTGTACAGTCTCCTGCCAGGATGGGGACTTTGCTGCTTTTAAATTGCATTATCTGAAAAGTCGATTCTGAAGACTTTCCCAGAAGCTCCTGCCTGTCTTTGCCATCTTCCTGGCAGGAATCACACTGTGACAAGTTTCTATCCTTTGATAATCCAAGCCAAGGCCTTCCAATCTGTTCTAAATCAAGATGGTTGGATTCATAGAGCCCAATAGAAAACTCATGAAACTTTAGGTTAGCAGGCCAAATCACCCAATACATGTCTATGGCTGTATTCATGTATACTTCTGGTGGAAAAATAAAGGGTACAGTATTTAAAATATACCTTTCATGTGAAAAAAGGAAGAGCTATGAACCAGCCCCTATATTAAGATACTTTAATGAGCTGTGTTGAAGGTAGTAAAGAACAGTCTAGAAGCTTGTGATCTAATGCAGTCCTTGGGTTTGGGGATAGAATCTGAAAGGAAAGGTCAGTGTTTTTAAAGAATGTGTTTTTCTTTCTGTTAGTTGGAATCTGGAGTTCCCCTTCCAAGTCCTATGGATTTAATGTACAAAATTTTGGTGAAAAATAAGAAGAAATCACACAAGTCGTCAGAAGGAAGTGGCAAGAAGAAGCTCTCAGAACAAGCTTCCAACACGTACAGCGACTCCTCCAGTGTGTTTGAGCCCTCGTCCCCAGGAGCCGGTGAGGGGCTGGTAGACTCTCATTCCTCTGTTATGTGTGGGTTTAAGAACGGCTGCTCTGGAAGGAACTTAGAAGGACTTTTAACATTTCCACCTGGGCACAGTAAACTGTGTTTGTTTTCTATTTCTGTTTTAAAGCTGGTGGTTTAAAACTGCACAAATATGAGCCCCCAGTTCTGCAAGGCAGAGGCCCATGTGACCTCACCAGGCTAAATTCCAGGCATCAGCAGGCAGGGCTGCTTCTCTTTCTGGAGCTTGAGGGAATCATTCCTTGCACTTTCAGCTCCTAGAGGCAACCCACATCCATTGGCTTATGGCCCCCTTCCTCCAAGTTCAAAGCCAGCAAGGTCCCATTTCACTTCTTCTGTCACCAACAACAGTTGGAAAGGTCCTCTGCTTTTAAGAACTCACGTCATTAAGTTGGGCCTATCCAGATAATCCAGAAAAATCTCTCCCACTTCAAGGTCCTTAACTTAATCTCATCTGCAAAGTCTCCTGTGCCATGTATTCACAGGACACAGGAGATGTTCACAAGACATGGACATTTTGGGGAGGTCGCCATATAAGCCAAATAATCTCTGGAAGAGCCAGGTGATTTTAAGCTTCTCAGGACATTGATCCCTTGACATTAACAGCAGATCTGGACCCAAGATGTTCACCAAATGCATTCTCATTGTTGAAGAGTTCTGAGTCATTAAGTTCATCCATATTTTCCAGAACTCTTTTAAAATGTAAATGGTAAGTTACTTGAATTATATACCAGAGCTACTAGATGATGTTTCAGTTCAGTTCAGTCGCTCAGTTGTGTCCGACTCTTTGTGAACCCATGAATCGCAGCACGCCAGGCCTCCCTGTCCATCACCAACTCCCGGAGTTCACTCAGACTCACGTCCATTGAGTCAGTGATGCCATCCAACCATCTCATCCTCTGTCGTCCCCTTCTCCTCCTGCCTCTAATATCCCCCAGTGGCAGAGTCTTTTCCAATGAGTCAACACTTTGCATGAGGTGGCCAAAGTACTGGAGTTTCAGCTTTAGCATCATTCCTTCCAAAGAAATCCCAGGGCTGATCTCCTTCAGAATGGACTCGTTGGATCTCCTTGCAGTCCAAGGGATTCTCAAGAGTCTTCTCCAACACCACGGTTCAAAAGCATCAATTCTTCGGCTCTCAGCTTTCTTCACATTCCAACGCTCACATCCATACATGACCACAGGAAAAACCATAGCCTTGACTAGATGGACTTTTGTTGGCAAAGTAATGTCTCTGCTTTTGAATATGCTATCTAGGTTGGTCATAACTTTTCTTCCAAGGAGTAAGCGTCTTTTAATTTCATGGATGCAATCACTATCTGCAGTTATTTTGGAGCCCAAAAAGATAAAGTCTGACACTGTTTCCACTGTTTCCCCATCTATTCCCCATAAAGGGATGGGATCAGATGCTGTGATCTTAGTTTTCTGAATGTTGAGCTTTAAGCCAATTTTTTCACTCTCCCCTTTCACTTTCATCAAGAGGCTTTTTAGCTCCTCTTCACTTTCTGCCATAAGGGTGGTATCATCTGCATATCTGAGGTTATTGATATTTCTCCCGGCAATCTTGATTCCAGCTTGTGCTTCTTCCAGCCCAGCATTTCTCATGATGTACTCTGCATAGAAGGTAAATAAGCAGGGTGACAATACAGAGCCTTGAAGTTCTCCTTTTCCTATTTGGAACCAGTCTGTTACTCCATGTCCAGTTCTAACTGTTGCTTCCTGACCTGCATATAGGTTTCTCAAGAGGCAGGTCAGGTGGTCTGGTATTCCCATCTCTTTCAGAATTTTCCACAGTTTAGTGTGATCCACACAGTCAAAGGCTTTGGCATAGTCAATAAAGCAGAAATGGATGTTTTTCTGGAACTCTCTTGCTTTTTCAATGATCCAGCAGATGTTGGCAATTTGATCTCTGGTGCCTCTGCCTTTCCTAAAACCAGCTTGAACATCAGGAAGTTCACGGTTCACGTATAGCTGAAGTCTGGCTTGGAGAATTTTGAACATTACTTTACTAGCATGTGAGATGAGTACAGTTGTGCTGTAGTTTGAGCATTCTTTGGCATTGCCTTTCTCTGGGATTGGAATGAAAACTGACTTTCCAGTTCTGTGGCCACTGCTGAGTTTTCCCAAATTTGCTGGCATAATGAGTGCAGCACTTTCACAACATCATCTTTCAGGATTTGAAATAGCTCAACTGGAATGCCATCACCTCCACTAGCTTTGTTCGTAGTGATGCTTTCTAAGGCCCACTTGACTTCACATTCCAGGATGTCTGGCTCTAGGTGAGTGATCACCCCATAGTAATTATCTTGGTCGTGAAGATCTTTTTTGTACAGTTCTTCTGTGTATTCCTGCCACCTCTTCCTAATATCTTCTGCTTCTGTGAAGTCCATACCATTTCTGTCCTTTATGTAGCCCATCTTTCCATGAAATGTTCCCTTGGTATCTCTAATTTTCTTGAAGAGATCTCTAGTCTTTCCCATTCTGTTGTTTTCCTCTATTTATTTCCATTGATCACTGAGGAGGGCTTTCCTATCTCTTCTTGGTATCCTTTGGAACTCTGCATTCAGATGCTTATATCTTTCCTTTCCTCCTTTGCTTTTCACTTCTCTTCTTTTCACAGCTATTTGTAAGGCCTCCTCAGACAGCCATTTTGCTTTTCTGCATTTATTTTCCATGGGGATGGTCTTGATCCCTGTCTCCTGTACAATGTCATGAACCTCCATCCATAGTTAATCAGGCACTCTATCTATCAGATCTAGTCCCTTAAATCTATTTCTCACTTCCACTGTATAATCAGAAGGGATTTGATTTAGGTCATACCTGAATGGGCTAGTGGTTTTCCCTACTTTCTTCAATTTAAGTCTGAATTTGGCAAGAAGGAGTTCATGATCTGAGCCACAGTCAGCTCCTGGTCTTGTTTTTGCTGACTGTATAGAGCTTCTCCATCTTTGGCTGCAAAGAATATAATCAATCTGATTTTGGTGTTGACCATCTGGTGATGTCCATGTGTAGAGTCTTCTCTTGTGTTGTTGGAAGAGGGTGTTTGCTATGACCAGTGCCTTTTCTTGGCAGAACTCTATTAGTCTTTGCCCTGCTTCATTCCGCATTCCAAGGCCAAATTTGCCTGTTACTCTGGGTGTTTCTTGACTTCCTACTTTTGCATTCCAGTCCCCTATAATGAAAAGGACATCTTTTTTGGATGTTAGTTCTAAAAGGTCTTGTAGGTCTTCGTAGAACCGTTCAACTTCAGCTTCTTCAGCATTACTGGTTGCGGCGTAGACTTGGATTACTGTGATATTGAATGGTTTGCCTTGGAGACGAACAGAGATCATTCTGTCGTTTTTGAGATTGCATCCAAGTACTGCATTTCGGACTCTTTTGTTGACCATGATGGCCACTCCATTTCTTCTAAGGGATTCCTGCCCACAGTAGTAGATATAATGGTCATCTGAGTTGAATTCACCCATTCCAGTCCATTTTAGTTCACTGATTCCTAGAATGTTGATATTTACTCTTGCCATCTCCTGTTTGACCACTTCCAATTTGCCTTGATTCATGGACCTGACATTCCAGGTTCCTATGCAATATTGCTCTTTACAGCGTTGGACCTTGCTTCTATCACCAGTCACATCCACAACTCAGTATTGTTTTTGCTTTGGCTCCATCCCTTCATTCTTTCTGGAGTTATTTCTCCACTATTCTCCAGTAGCATCTTGGGCACCTACTGACCTGGGGAGTTCCTCTTTCAGTATCCTATCATTTTGCCTTTTCATACTGTTCATGGGGTTCTCAAGGCAAGAGTACTGAAGTGGTTTGCCATTCCCTTCTCCAGTGAACCACATTGTGTCAGACCTCTCCACCATGACCTGCCCATCTTGGGTGGCCCCCTGGGCATGGCTAAGTTTGAGTTAGACAAGGCTGTAGTCCTAGTGTGATTAGATTGACTAGTTTTCTGTGATTATAGTTTCAGTGTGTCTGCCCTCTGATGCCCTCTTGCAACACCTACTGTCTTACTTGGATTTCTCTTACCTTGGATGTGGGGTATCTCTTCTCGGCTGCTCCAGCAAAGCGCAGATGCTGCTTCTTACCTTGGACAAGGGGTATCTCCTCACCACCACCCCTCCTGACCTTGAACCTGGAATAGCTCCTGGGCCCTCCTGCGCCTGCGCAGCCACCACTCCTTGGATGTGGGGTTGCTTCTCCCGGCCGCTGCCCCTGGCCTTGGGTGTGGGGTAGCTCCTTCTGGCCACCACCCCGACCTCGGACATAGGGTAGCTCCTCTCGGCTGCTCCTGCACTGTCGCAGCCTGGCACTCTCAACCACCGCCCCTGACCTCGGACGTGGGGTAGCTCCTCCCGACTGCCGCCCCTCACCTCAGACGTGAGGGGCACCGGCGGCTGCGACGGCCCACGTAGTGCAGGCAGCTACGTTGGCGCCCGTAGCTTGGCCGAGAGGAGCTACCACACATCCGAGGCCAGGGGCAGAAGCCAGGAGGACCTCATGCCCAAGAGGCAGTGGCCGGGAGGAGCTACCCGGCGTCCGAGGTCAGGGGCAGCAGCCGAGAGTGTCAGGCTGCGATGGCGCAGGAACAGCCGAGAGGAACTACCCCACATCTGAAGTCAGGGGCGGCGGCCGGGAGGAGCTACCCTGCATCCGAAATGATGTTTAGTATCATTTATTTTCATATTAGATTTAAGTTGAAATAGACTTTTGTGATTGATTATAAGAGAATTGAAAGCGGTCACCCATTTCCTTTGAATTGTTTGCCATTTAGTCTAAGTTCTTTTCCAGTTCTAGGCAGTATCTTGGCAGTCTGAAAAGATCTGACATGATGGCATTATGATGAGCTCCTGATTGGAGGCTGAATATGTGAAGCAAACTTTAAGCTTGAATCTAGAAAGTTATTCAATAAAAAATTAGCTAACAGTGGGACAGTGGCTTTGGAAAAGTATTTGGCAGCATCTACAGAAGCTAAGCTGAACAG
Organism: Budorcas taxicolor; assembly: GCF_023091745.1. Classification (NCBI taxonomy): domain Eukaryota; kingdom Metazoa; phylum Chordata; class Mammalia; order Artiodactyla; family Bovidae; genus Budorcas; species Budorcas taxicolor. The sequence goes on from NC_068922.1 coordinate 1,851,173, forward strand.
ATGCATATGAAGCCCCTGTACCCCAGAGAATTCTATTCCTAGGTAGATAGCCAACAGAAGTGCATGGAGATATTCACCAAGAAGCATGGGCGAGAACCGCTTAAAGCAGCACTGCTCAGAACAGCACGTCAACAGATAGATGCATTGTGCAGTATTCTCCTCATGGAGTAGTGTGTAGCTGTCTTCAGTGCACACAACAACATAGATGACTCTCACTTAGAAATAGAATGTTGAGGAAAAGAAGTCAAATGCAAAAGTAAGTATCCACGGTCTGATCCCATTTATCTAAAGTACAAAAATGCCAGAACTAACCAGGACTTGTAGAGGTCAAGAGAGGGTGACTCCTGGTGAAGAGGTGACTGGAAGGGACCCAAGGAGGCTTCTGAACACTGGTTATATTTTGTTTGCTGATCTGGGTACCATTGCTGTACACATGTGGCATGCATACTTCTCTGTATATCTATCATATGTCAATTAAAAGATTTAAAAATAAAATTAAAATATAAACTCTAGGTAAATCAGAAAAAAAAAAGATTCATCCAGAGCCTGATTTATCTTTTCTTCTATTTTTCCATCATAGTTACCAATTACTTTTATTGTTTCCATTAAAATCCTTGTCCACAGATATTATGTAATTCCTAGAAAGATTTTTTTGGTAGTTTTTAAAAGTGCGTTTAAAACATAACTACACAATTCTGATTCTTTTTTCAAAAATAACTTCTATTCTCAGTGAGAATGTTCTTTTTGAAGTTTTGGAAAGTAAGTCAGTGACAGGCCACCGATTTCCCAGCACAATTCTATCCCTTGAGTAAACCAAGTAAACCAAGTCTTCCCTTGTGTGTGGGAGCTTGTTATTTTACCATCTGCCTTAGCCAGTTCTCTCCCTCTTATTAACTGGATGCATAAGACAAATGATGATTTTTATAGGCGATGAACATTATTGCTTAATTCAGAGAAAGAGCCCCAATCTGTTAGTAATTCAGTGGATTTCCTAAACTAGCCCAATTCTCTGTTGTGCAATATTTATTTATCGTGATGGAAATTTTTTGACATTTATATATGTAAGTAGGCCCCTGAATAAAGACCGCTACTAATTTGCCATTTGGCTTGTTGATGTGCTTAGTATTGGGAAATCAAGTAACTTGAAAAACGGAATATTTCTTATACAAAAGCTAATCTACTTTTCTTAGCACCTATTGGTGAGATCTTCCCCCAGGAGATCCAGCCCTTTGCCTGTACACTTGTTTAAAGAACTAGAATAATTTATTATTATTAATATTATGCAACAGGATTTCTTCAAGTTCCCTCCAAAATCTAAGGGAGAAACCACGTCCCTGCTCATAGAGTAAAGGATGACAAATTCTTTCTTTCCCACATAAAGCAGAGAATGGCATGATTATTTGAAATTCTGGTGTGTTGTACCATGAAGCACCTTAAATTACTCAGTAAAAAGAACCTCCTCTTTAATTAAAAAAAAAAAAAGTGGTTACCAAAACTTGAGACAATAAATTTGACTCTAAGAAATTTTGCATCGACCTCTTAAAAGAATGTATCTCTATAGAATAAGCAGTGTTTTCTATTCAAAGTGGAATTGATTCACCCTTATTAACTAACACAGTATTACTTCATAAAACAGTTATATGTGGCTTTCTTTAACAAGCCATAAATAATAAACCATGTTGGTCCCAGACAACTTTTTCCTCTGAAGATTATTTCATGGATACTTTGCCCACTGCTCTCGTTGTCAGCCAAATGAAAACATTAATAAGCTTCTTGGAGGCAGAGGCAGTGCCCTTTACAGAGCCCGAGCAGCGGAGTTCATTTATAGATGGCAGGAAGGGGAGGTACTGGCCCATGTAAGCTGCCTCATTGTTGAGCCAAGGTTGCCATCTACTGGGTGTATTATGTTATTGCACTGTCTGGACACCGGAAGTCAAATCAAACAATTTAGAATTATGCTTTTTGTTACTTTTTACTTGAAAATCTTGTTATGTAACTGATATCGCTGGGTCTAACTGAATTCCAGAGCTGTGAAGAACATAATGCTGCATGCCAATATGACTCTTTAAGTATGTAATGATGATTAAGGATGTAAACATCCACCTAAACTTTGGAGAGAAAAACAATCTACTGAAATGCCAGCATATTGGCTAAATATGAAACTGCTTGAGAACTGATTGAGGGAGATTCCCATACATAATTATTTAAGATTCACCCATTTTATTCTGCCCTTTTAAATAGAATATGCCATTTGTAAAGATACATGCACTGTTTAGACAACGGTTCATGCCTGTGTGCCTGCTAAGTTGATTCTGTCATGTCCGACTCCTTGCAACCCCATGGATTGTAGCCCTCCAGGTTCCGCTGGCCGTGGGATCCTCCAGGCAAGAATACTAGAGTCGGTTGCCATGCCCTCCTCCAGGGATCTTCCCACCCGAGGGATCAAACCTGCATCTCACGTCTCCTGCATTGGCAGGCAGGTTCTTTACCACTAGTGCCACCTGGGAGGCCCTTAGACAACAATGCCTCCATCAAATAAGGCTGCAGGCAAATCACAGGATACGGTCAGTACCTTACAGTTCTGGAGAGTCAGGTTACTGCTATCGCCCCTGTTCCTGTCCCATCTCTTGTCCTCTACTTCCACTTCCATGAGGTCCTCTCTGGCCAAGGTCACTGAGCGCGGGCCAAGAATCACATGAAGAGTTAGGGCTGAGAAGAAAAGGGAAAGATGGAAAAATAATTGTTTATCTGTTTTAGGTCATAGAGACCCTGAAAGAGGATGTATACATCAAGATAGGATATGTGTACTAGAGAGAGGTAACTGTAAAAGATGCCATATGCTTTGCAAAACATAGATAAAAATGCTAAGACAAGCATCTTTTCTAGAGTTTGGAAATTTCACACATCAAATTTAGAAAAAAACAATTCAAGCCCAGTATAATGCTTTACAATTAATAAAATTAAAATATCCAAAAGGATAATTTTAGTGAAAGGCCAACTTTCAAGGAAATGTTTGGTAAATATACATGTCACATGTGCTTCAAACCTGTAATTGCTTGTTTACTTCATGATCTGTTATTAAAATTTGACAGGAGAAGCTGATACAGAGAGTGACGATGATGACGATGATGATGACTGTAAAAAGTCTTCAATGGATGAGGTAGGTTTCTAGGGCTTGACTTCTGGTCAGAGATTTTTCACCAGCTTGCCATTCCAGTCCGCTCGCTCTGAATGTAGTTCTGGTCACCTTCTGCCATCTAGTGGTAAAAATAGTTTAAAACTGAAAATGCAAAATTGATCACTAAACCAAGTATTGTGTTAAGCAAAGTTCTCTCTAAGGAACAGTTTTGCTGAGGCTGTCTTTCATCAAATATAGTATCTTGAGGATGAGTTCAAAATTTGTGATCTCCATCTTCCCACTTCAGTTTTTGAGGCAGTTAAATGGATGTCATGGTCCAAAGTCCAGAGAAGACATGAGGTTTGGAAAAATGTTTGTAAACTTGACATTAATTTCCTCCTGATGATTTTGACCTTTGTTTGGCTGCCTGGCTTGTAGGATCTTAGTTTCCTGACCAAGGATTGAATCCAAGCCCCAACAGAAGCCTGGGGTCTAACCCCTGGACCTTCATGGAATTCCCCATTCTTATAATTTTGGAACCACCAGAGATTTCTACTGAATATTTATGTATATTTAATATTTAGAAGTTCAAGATTCCCCAAATAACTCAGAAACATTAATTGCACAGACTCTAGAAGAAAATCAAGGATAGGTCAATTGACATTTTAAAACATTTAGCAGGAGTCCTGTTCAAAAAATGTATACCGAATCTGCTTTCAAATATATTGAAAAGTATGCCTCAGTAATTGTATCTTTACAATTTAATTAATAAGATAAATAACAAATAATAAGCTGTTCTGACATGGAGTTCTTCCTCTTATAATTATTTCCTTTAATGTAGTCTAAATTCTTAATTATATTTCCCCACTAAATTTCAACTTAATACCCAGAAGAAAAACTATTACAAAGTAGCTTTTCCTGAGAATTATTTCAATTGTGTAAACTTTTTATCAGTAACTTTTGATCATTTTAAAACTATATTACTAATTGGATAACCATTTACAATGGATAGTTCCTAATTAACATTTAATCTTAATCTTGCTACAGAAGTTTTCAAAAGAAACCTTGTCTCCCTTGTATTCTGCCTTCTAAAAGTGGGAGAAAGTGTTAAATCAGCCTACAAAGGTCTGCCCATAGCAGTACTTCACTGTAGGCTTTCTTCTTTATAAAAAGCTTCATCATAGTGGTATTTATATAATAGCTAATATTAGCTAAAGTAACATGAGGCTTTAATATGCCAGGTACTCTTCTGAGCTCTTTCACATAAGTTAACACACTTAATAATGACAAGAACTCTATTTGTTATTGAGACTAATTTTTTCCTAACTTTATAGGCGAGCAAACTGAGGCACAGAGCAGTGAAGTAACTTGCCCCAGACTGGCTCTAGAACCTGAGCCCCTGACCTTCTATGTATTGTTGTTTAGTTGCTAAGTCGTGTCTGACTCTTTGGGGCCCCACCAGGCTCTTCTGTCCATGGGATTTCCCAGGCAAGAATACTGGAATGGGTTGCCATTTCCTTCTCCAAGGGATCTTCCCAACCCAGGGATCGAACCTGTCTTCTCCCACACTGCAGCTGGATTCTTTACCACTGAGCCAGCGGGAAAGATGCATTGTGCTGCTTGCTTAATCGGCGCCCAGGAGCTAGGAAGGGAGGCCGAGCGGAAAGGTTCTAAAGAAAAGCAGTATTTGTTTGTCCACCCCAACCCACTTTCACTGGCGACCCTTTTCAATAACAATTTTCCATTCATCCAGTGGTCACCTACATGCTCATTTTCGTATTGTATGATGACTTCTTTTTTAACTATTTTATTGATTTACCTGGCTGTGTCAGGTCTTAGTTGTGGCCTGCAGGATCTTGGTTATGTCAGAGGGACTGTTCCCTGGCAGCACACAGACTTTCTAGTTGCAATCCAGGAGCTCCAAAGTGAGCGGGCTTCAGTAGTTGCGGGGCACAGGCACCGTGACCCCCCGGCATGTCTTGTCCAATGAATTCTCAATATATTAACTTCAGACATCACCTGCAGACTCCCTGTTTTGACAGATGGGACACAGCTCGAGGCTTCTTCGACTTTGCTGTGCGTTTGGGTCACCTTAGTACATTACAGATCCTGGTTCAGGAGGGTTGGGAGGCTGCTCTCCCGCGAGCTTTCAGGTGGTCCTGACGCTGCTGGCACTGGGTGCTCGGGGAGCCACCCAGAGACCTTCCTCCTCCCACCCCTCACCGTGTAATGCGAGGTGCTGCTTTTCCTTTCTCCTCTGATCCATTTTCTGTTGGCAATAACTGTTTTCAGAAAAGGAGTGATCCTTTTCTGCCCTCATGGGTCATTTGATCATTGCCCTGGGAAAACAACCCTCATTAACATAATGCTGACCCTGGGAACATTGCTTTTACTCCTGCTTCCAGGGGACCGCAGGGAGCGAGGCCATGGCTACAGAAGAGATGTCTAATCTGGTGAACTATATCCAGCCAGTCAAGTTCGAGTCATTTGAAATTTCAAAAAGTAAGTTTGCCCTGGAGAAAAACCCCTGGTGTAGTATATAATGAGTATATTATACCCACAGGATAATTAGACCAAAAAAATATCACCCTTATTAGAACTATTCTATGAAGTTTTTAATATATGTGTGTCTTTACTATCTGATTTTTATATATTTAAATAAACATACATGGTAAGCAGCTTCATCGTGTCCAACTTTTTGAGACCCTATGGACTACAAGCCCACCAGACTCTTTTGTCCATGAGATTCTCCAGGCAAGAATACTGGAATGGGTTGTCGTGCCCTTCTCCAGGCGATCTTTCCAACCCAGGGATCAAACCAGAGTCTCTTAAGTCTCCTGCATTGGCAGGCAGGTTCTTTACCACTAAGGCCACCTGGGAAGCCCCAGATATACATAAGTATATATTTATATGTATTGTATATATCTATATAACCATATGAGAACATATTCCATGATATTTTCCCCAAATTCTTAATAGACCTACAGGCTGTACATGATTGTCTAAAAGATACCTGATCAGAGTACAGTTAATTGAGGATTTTACATTGTTTTTCATTCGTGACCACACAGGGCAATTGTATAAATGACAGTGTTGAAATAAACTATTTAGCCATCCTTTAAAAGGAAGCAGAGACTTGATCGATCCTGATAAATAGAAATGGAACCAAATCAATTGACCCACATTTCATTTGTTCAGCCTATGTTTTATATACTTAGGGGAATATATAATTAACTTCACATCACTTGATGTTTTACTTCATCCGACAACCCATCCATACTGGATGCAAGAGAAAGGAGCCCTTTTATCAAAGTGCTCAGTCTTATCTGACTCTTTTTGCGACCCCATGGACTGTAGTCCACTGGGCTCCTCTGTTCAGTGAGTTCTCCAGGCAAGAATAGTGAAGTGGGTAGCCATTCCCTTCTCCAGGGATTGAACTGGGGTCTCTTGCATTGCAGGCAGATTCTTTACTGTCTGACTTACCAGGGAAGCCTAACTTTCAATAAGGTTTAGACATAAAAATTTCAACAGTTTGTTTGATGTTATAATTACTAGTCTTCTTACCACAAGCTATGAAACATCCTATAAAGTTGTTATTTTTATATTACTATGACTGTCTTTGGCTGTTAAATGTTTGCTTAATTCATGATTCAAAAGCTCCCAGACAAGTAGCCAAACTGGGAAGGAGCTGGTACATTTAGGCCCTTAAGAACCTCATAACAACAGCACCATCCAAAGATTTACAAAGAAGTACTTTCTTCTTGTATTTTACACCATTTTCTCACTTTTTTCAAAAGAACACTGCACATAGTTTATAAAGAACCTATTAAAGTGACTTAATTTTAATTAACAGCTGTGCTTAAAATAGTCATATGAAAGTAGAATTTTGATGGACCAAAATAAGAGAAGCAAGCGTTTCCTTTAGAGTTGACTAAATAGGGGAAGGTGAAGAGGTGGATAAAGGAGGAATGTGGGAATGACTAGGAAGAAAAATGAGGCTTTAATTCTGGAAAATGGGCATCAAAGAGGGAACAATGCCTGACAGTAACTCAGTTTAAATCACTGAGCTCCAAGTGACATGTCTTTATATGTAGCAGTGTGATTTCTAGTTGGAAAGAGGTCAGAGAAGCTGTTTGGCTCTTTGCCTTTCTAAACTAAGATGACTTCTTTTGGTTTCTCTCACTGTAATTGGAAGCTTGACTTCTGGTTTCAAGATGTTGCTCCATGTCCAAGAATATTGAGACCTTCTAGGATATTCACCTCTGTGGCCCCTGACATGTAATCTGAAAATGAGGCCATCCAACTGGAAAATGTTCAAGGATCCTTCTGCTTTAAAATAACAAAATTCTAAGGTCACATTAGTTCTTTCAACCAGAAGGGCACCTACAAGCTTGAGGTGATGACAATGTGGGTATAGTCAAGTGGAGATAATCGGCATCTGGCAGGAATGTACATGAGGTCGTGGTCTGTATTGTTAATTATCAGTGATGGCTTCAAGAAACCAATCTAAATGGATTTAGAACAAAAGGTCCTTCCTCTTTTGACAGATCAACTTGCCTAGCCACACTCTCCATGTCTAGAATTCATCTTCTAACATTGAGGCCACCGTGTCCCTAACTTGCACAACACCTAACCAGGTAGCAAATATTAGAAGGCACAAATAAGACTGAAAATTAAAATTAAAACAAAATTAAATATAAAAGTTATTTGCGGGTCTTTGCCCTCAGTTTCGTGGGACATTTGCCTACTTCTTCTATGCTATTATTTATAACACTGAATTTTATTTCTCACTTTTTTTGCTGTCGTTAACACAGAAAGAAATAGAAGCTTCGAGATGTCTTCCTTTGTGGAAACCAAAGGTCTTGAGCAACTTACAAAGTCTCCGGTGGAATTTGTAGAGTATCCTTGATTTGACGGACGTGTGCTGAATTGACATTAATGAAGTCTTGTGCTATTGGTTTAATTTTTGTCTTTAATAAGGAAAAGGTGCATGAAATGGCTAAAGTCTGTCACTTGGGAGTGACAAATAATTTCAGGTTTCATATGCAGTGGTGAGAGGGATAGTCTGGCCTGTGGAAGAGAACTGGCCTTGGAGTAAAGGACGATTTCAAGGTTACCTTCACAATATCAAGCTCTTTATCCCTTGGCAATTCCAAGTTTTCTCACCTGTAAACAGAAATGATGATACCAGCTTTGTTGCTTGCTGTTTGGGTTAGGGATCACATATGTAAAATGCGTGTGTGTACAAAATGTGTGTGTGTACTTTATACATACATAAAATATGATGTGTGTAAAGTATATATTATATAGATAATAGAGACACCTTTCTGGTGTCTCACATGCTTACATGTAATAGACATCCAATTGGAAAATAGTTGGGATGATGATAATATAAATATATATTACTAATAATATAAAATATATATCATAAATATTTATTACTAATAATGGCTTTGTTGAGACTCCTGATGACAATTTTTTAATTTTATTCCTGAATTAAAATAAAATGGCATAAACATTAGAATTTTTTCATAAAATTAATATTAAATGTAATAGTTATATAAAAGAAAAAATATCATCTTTAAAGTTCATTAACCATAGGAAAGGAAACAGAGGTAAACTCCATAAACAAAGTGCCGATAGACATACTCATTAGCAATCAATAAGTACTAACTACATGGTAGACCTTTGTTACGTCTTACTGTAATCCTCACAACAGCCCTATGATGTAGGAATCATATATCATTTATAGATGAAGAAACTGAGGCACAGAAAAGGGAAATAACTTGTCCTGGATTATACAGCTAACAAGTTTCAGAATTAAATTTCAGACCCTCTTTGGCCTAAGTCCCCTGTCAAGCCCAGAACCTGAGCTAACCTCTGCCAAACTTGGTAATTGTGTGTGTGTGTGTGTGTGTGTGTGTGTGTGTGCTCAGTTGCTCCACTGTGTCTGACTCTTTGCAATCCCATGGACTGTAGCTTGTCAGACTCCTCTGTCCATGGGATTTTCCAGGCAAGAATACTGGAGCAGGTTGCATTTCCAGGTTGCTCTCCCCAAACTAGGGACCTAACTTGTGTTTCTTGCATTTCCTGCATTGGCAGGAGTCTTTAAAGCTTGGTAATAGCAATAAATTGTGTTTTAAGAACATAGCATCATTCAATAACCAAAAGGTTCTCAGGATGGAAAACTGATGATGGTAGGAATCAAAATATGAGTAAAAATCTTCTGTGCTATATTAACCTTGTTATCAATCATAAAGAGTACCATAGTTTTGGCAAAGAGCATTCCCTGAGAAGGTTAAGAAAATGAGCAGAGAGCATTTCAAAAATAGCTGTACAGTTCATGTTATCTGCCTCTGCCAAGCACAATATCATCCTGTCCCATGATTTGCTCCATTCGGATTTCCTTTTATGTCCTTAATCACTAGGCCAGCCAGTCCTTAATAATCTCCAAAAAATTGCATTGACTCAACCATTTTTGCTGCTTCATTAGTTTTTACCCACAAGGCTCTGCAAAGATGATGCTCCATTTGTATTATAAAAGCACATTTATTCTGTTTATTCAGAAAGATTTTACATATTTTACTCACTAGTTCAATGAGATCATCCATCTTTAATTCATTTCCCCCTCAGAGAAAGATGGGAAGCAGCTTCTCAGTTGGTATTATTGGCTAATTCTTTTTGTAATTGTATTCACTACTTAACATGATGGCCCAGATATAACAAAATGCAGCTTAGCAGGATATATCCAAAGGGAACACGCGTGGATTCATCTAACTATATGCCTCAGCTCTTCTGGAATGCAGGCTGCCAAATGGTTGCCCTTAATTTCCAAACAGTGGGTAAGTCACACAGTATTCATTTCCATCCTATAAAAGCCACATCTCCAAGTGCCTGAAAATCATCCCAAGGAGGAGAAAGACTGCCAGACTGGATTGAATAAACAAACAAAATACATTTTCATAAAGAAAATATTACTACAAAAAAGGCAAATTTTGAATATTGAGGAATTATCTCTGATAGTTTATAGATGTCTTTACTTAGATTTGTTTTACTTATTTTCAAACATTAAAAGTAATACACATTTATTCTAAAAAATATTATAAATTCAAAATAAGTATAAAGAAAATAATGAAACTTCCAGGAATGTTACCACTCAGATTCTCTCAACATTGTTAACTTCTGGCTTTGTGATCTGTAAGTATTTTGGCAATGCATATACATGCTTTTTCACTTAATACCTTGTTAACATATATATCTTTTAACATATATATATTTATTATATATATGTTAAATATATGTTATATATATATCATATATTTATTATATGGAAACATGAATTTTAATAGCTATATATTAAGTACATCTCAGAATTAACTAAAGCACACTTCCTATCACTGAACTTTAGGACATTTTTTTTCTGCTATAAATAATGCCCTGAGAACAGGCTGAAATATAAATTGTCAAGTTTATCTCCTAATGTTCTTTTGGAAAAGTTCCTAAAATAGAATTACATGAAAGTTTTAAGAGCCTTTGTACAATGCCAATTTGTACATCAAAAATGTGGCACGAGATTTCTTCTCAAACAGCAATGTATGGTATGTTTTTCCCTCACATTTGTGTTCTTGGTTAAGTATTATTATTAAATAATGGTAATAATTCAGACAAATATCTCCTTGTTCTTTTTCGTTTCATTTCTTTGAGTGTTGAAGTTGAACATTAAAAGTTGGTGTTTTTATTTTTGTTGTTAAGTCACTAAGTCTGTAACTCTTTGCAGCCCCATGGACTGCAGAACCCCAGGCTGTCCTCCACTCTTCTCACTGTCCACCGTCCTCCATTATCTCCGGGAGTTTGCTCAGATTCCTGTTTGTCCTATACTATCTCCTGGAGTTTGCTCAAATTCAAATTCATCATAGTCAGTGATGCTACCTAACCATCTCCCCCTCTGCTCCCCTTCTCCTTCTGGCTTCAATCTTCCCCAGCATCAGGGTCTTTTGCATTGAGTCAGCTCCTCCATCAGGTGGCCAAAGTATTGGAGCTTCAGCTTCAGCATCAGTCCTTCTAATGAATATTCGGGACTGATTTCCTTTAGGACTGACTGGGTTGGTGTCCTTGCAGTCCAAAGGACTCTCAGTTCTTTGGCCCTCAACCTTCTTTATGGTCCAACTCTCACATCCATACATGACTACTGGAAAAACCATAGCTTTGACTATAGGACATTTGTCGGCAAAGTACTGTCTCTGCTTTTGAATATGCTGTCTAGGTTTGTCATAGTTTTCCTTCCAAGGAACAAGCATATTTTAATTTCATGGCTGCAGTCACCATTTGTAGTGATTTTGGAGCCCAAGAAAAGCAAATAATGTCTCTGCTTCCACTTTTTCCCCTTTTATTTACCATGAATTGATGGGACTGGATGCCATGATCTTAGTTTTTGAATGTTGAGCTTCAAGCAGCCTTTTCAGTCTTCTCTTTCACTTTCATCAAGAAGCTCTTTAGTTCCTCTTCACTTTCTGCCAGTAGAGTGGTATTGTTTGCATATCTGAGGCTGTTGCTATTTGTCCCAGCAATTCTGACTCCAGCTTGTGATTCATCCAGCCTGACATTCCACATGATGTACTCTGCATATACTTTAAATAAGCAGGATGACAATATACAGCTTCGTACTTCTTTCCCAAATTTGAACCAGTGAGTTTCCATGACTGATTCTAACTGTTGCTTCTCGACCTACATACAGGTTTCTCAAGAGATAAGATAGTCTGGTATTGCCCATTTTTTTTAAGAATTTTCCAGTTTGCTGTGATCCACACAGTCTAAGGCTTCAGCATAGTCATTGAAGCAGGAGTAGGTGTTTTTCTGGAATTCTCTTGTTTTCTCTATGATCCAATAAATGTTGACACTTTGATCTCTGGTTCCTCTGCCTTTTCTAAACCCAGCTGGTACATCTGAAAGTTCTCAGTTCACATACTGCCGAAGCCTAGCTTGAAGGATTTTGAGCATATGACTAGCATGTGAAACGAGCAGAGTAGTACAGTAGTTTGAACATTCTTTGGCATTACCCTTCTCTGGAATTGGGATGAAAACTGACCTTTTCTAGTCCTCTGGCCACTGCTTAGTTTTCCATATTTGTTGACATATTGAGTGCAGCACTTTAACAGCATCCTCTTTTAGGATTTGAAATAGCTTACCTGGGATGCCGTTACGACCACTAGCTTTGTTCATAGTAATGCTTCCTAAGGCCCACTTCACTTCGCATTCCAGGATGTCTGGCTCTAGGTGAGTGATCACACCATCGTGGTTTTCCAGGTCACTAAGACCTGTTTTCTACAGTTCTTCTGTGTATTCTTGCCACCTCTTCTTAATCTTTTCTGCTTCTCTTAGGTCCTTACCAGTTCTGTCCTTTATTGTGCCCATCCTTGCATGAAATATTCCCTTGAGATTTCCAGTTTTCTTGAAGAGATCTCTAGTCTTCCTCATGCTATTGTTTTCCTCTGTTTCTTTGCATACTTCATTTAAGAAGGCCTTCTTATCTCTCCTTGCCATTGTCTGGAACTCTCCTTTCATTGGGTGTATCTTTCCCTTTCTCCTTTGTCTTTTGCTTCACTTCTTTCCTCAGCTGTTTATAAAGCCTGCTAGACAACCACTTTGCCTTCTTGCATTTCTTTTTCATTGGGATGGTTTTAGTCACTGCCTCCTGAATAGTGTTATGAACCATTGTCCTTAGTTCTTCAAGCACTCTGTCTACCAGATCTAATCCCTTGAATCTATTCATCCCCTCCACTGTATAACCATGAGGGATTTGATTTATGTCATACCTGAATGGCCTCATGGTTTTCCCTACACTTTTCAATTTAAGTCTGAATTTTGCAGTAAGGAACTGATGGTCTGAGCCCCAGTCAGCTCCAGGTCTTGTTTTTGCTGACTCTCTAGAGCTTCTCCATCTTTGGCTGCAAAGTATACCATCACTCTGATTTCTGTATTGACCCTCTGGTGATGTCCATGTGTAGAATCCTCTTGTGTTGTTGGAAGAGGGTGTTTGCTATGACCAGTGTATTCTCTTGGCAAAACTCTTTTAGCCTTTGCCCTTTTCCTTTTGTACTCCAAAGCCAAACTTGCCTGTTACTCCAAGTATCTCTTGACTTCCTACTTCTGCACTGCAATCCCCTATGATGGAATGATATGATTTTTATTCTTGCATTTCTGCTTTTATTCAGGACTGCTGTCAATTTTTCTGTTCATTTATAACAGTGCTTTTAATATAAAAGTCATGTTGTCTTATTTTGTGGGACAGATGAGATCAGATTGATTAATGTTTTATTTTATGGAATCTTAGTTTACTCTCACAATTACAAGCTCCACATCTGAAAATCAATCCATGCTTACTCCCATTTCTTTCATAGTTTCTTTTTCACATGTAATTTAACCCTTTCATCTACACAGATTTAATTTTCATGTATAATCTTGGTAAGAGACCAGTCTTTTATACTAGAGGTTGTCTTTTCATTGTTAATTTGGGTTCATTTTTTCAATTTATAAGTCTTCTCCATTAATAAATTTTTTACCTTCCTGGAGCCAATAACCTTGTTATTATTATAATGTTTAATAATATGGTTTAATATGTGGAAAAGGAAATTCTCCCTTTCTATTACCATTCAGTGTTTCTTTGCCTTGGACTGACTGTTCTAAAATAATATTAACTGATACTATTAAGAATCATCTTGACACTTCATCTTGATACTAATGAGAATTTCACATCATGATGCCAATGAGTAGATGCTAGCTGTGACTTTGAGACAGTCTTTTACACACTAAAGGAATCTACACTTGGCCTAAATGACAACACTGGTTTTAGGAATTTTTGTTGAATATTATTAAATGTCTCTTTGGCATCTATCAGGATGATCATATGTCCATTTCTTCTTTGTGAGAAATGTGATAAATTTTATTAATATATCTCCTAATATGTAAGTATCCTTTTGTTCCTGAGAAAAATTCTACTTGCTTATATATTGTTTTTTAGAAAATATGACTTGGCAATTAATTTTTAGGCTTTTGAAGTTAATTTTTTCAAGCATAAATTTGGTAGTTTATCCAATTTTGGTATCACAGTCATAATAACTTATAAAATGATAAATAAAAATTCACTTTTTTTCCCTGCTCTAAAAATGACTTGTTACATGAAACTTTGAAATAGTTCTACTGTCACTTCTTTATTGTCCATCTAAATAGAGATGAGTTGTAACTCAGACAGTCTGGAACAAATTGATAGCTTCTCAAATTCATTATGACTTTAAAGCTTGTTTGTTTAGCCCTAGCAATTGCAAATAATGTGGACATTTATTTCATATATTGATCAAGTCTTAGCAAACTTTGACCAGGAATCTTTGTCCATTAGAAACGAGTCAATGAGTGATTAGATATTGGTAGTAAGTAATCAAACAAATAAAAAAAATTAAAGGAAAACCTTTTTCCTATAAATTAAAAGATGAATTATAGTATCTACTGTGGGTTAAGTATAAAGAAGTCCATCCTCAAAAACAAGGATTGGAGATTTAAACTTTCTGAAGGATATCTTAGTAAGAATTATCAAAAGGCTTTTCCAATAAACATATTTTCTGACCTAGAAAATTCACTCCTAAGAGAATCGTTAATGATATCTTCAAAGATTTCACCACAACAATGTGGTAAAATCAAAACATTATATGTAATGATAAAAATTTGGAAGAGACATAAATATGTCCAGAGTGGGGCCTGGTATAATCTGTGTTTGGGTATATTTATCCAAAAGTATTTTATACAGTTGTTAAAATTAAAGCAGATGAATATTTAATGAAATGGACATACTGCAAATAATTTATATATTCAAATATATGAATATGTTTTAAATAGAAAAACAGAATATACACCAACCTGTTGGCAGTTGTTTACCTCTGAATTTGGAGATGACAGCTTGGTTTATTTTTCTTATCTGTTTCCTAAGTTTCTATAATAAGTCTTTCTTCTTAAAGAGGGAGCAGAAGTGTACTGTAATAAAAGCTTACGTTCTTGCTCCAAATGTAAATACAGTCCCAGTAAGGTTTGTGTCTTTTATTCACAGACCTGGCTATGCAGATAAACATGGGGATGTATGAATACAATGGGAAGAGTGGCTACAGGCTGAAGCCGGAGTTCATGAGGAGACCTGACAAGCACTTTGATCCATTCACAGAAGGCATCGTGGATGGCATAGTGGCCAACACTTTATCTGTTAAGGTATATTCATCCCATCACACAACTGTACCCAGCAAAAGTCTTCAACAACACTGATTTTGTGTAAAGCAGTTTAGTCATTAAGCATTTACTTCCCAGTAAAGTCTTCACTTCCTTTGTATTTTTTTTTTTAATTTGAAGACTGAATTCATATTAAAAGTTTTCAAAAGCTATATGCACAAGATGCCCCACTTTTAATGGGCTAAAAATTAGATCCAAAATCAGTGAAGCAAGTTGCTGAGATTCACCATGGCTAGTCCTTTCTTTAGGTGCAAAGATCCTACAGAGAAATGTACCATGAAAACTGTGTGTGTGTGTATGTGTGTGTGTGCGGGCGCACATGCGCTTAGTTACTCAGTCGTGTCCACCTCTTTCCAAACCCATGGACTGTAGGCTACCAGGCTCCTCTGTCTATGGGTTTCTCCAGGCAAGAATATGGAGAGGGGCTTCCCTTCTCCAGGGGATCTTCCCGACCCAGGGATGAAACCCAGATCTCCTGCATTACAGGTGGATTTTTTATTGTCTGAGCCACCAGGAAAGCCAAAACCACAAAAATTAGTGACTCATTTTGGAGAAATCTGGTCTTCCCTCCCACTGTTAGTTTTAGAAAAATAGCTACACTGAGAAAAATTAGAAAAAATAAAGATTCTCCAAGTAAATTTTTAAATATTGAATAAAAGTTCTCCAGTTACCATAGCATGGCTTTTGAAAATCTATCAGAGTATTCAGGAATTTATAACACATAATGAGTAACGATATTAAGGCCTTCCCTCATGGCTTAAATACAAGAATCGCATCATTAAACATACATCTGACCCTCAAAAAATTAATTGCAAATGATTTCTGCAGTCTTTGAAATTGATTTAACAGGCAACACAAGGTATTATTTTAGCTGTGAGAAAATATACTATAAATGGGAAATCATTTTTATAAAAAACTTTTTACGTGAACTCTATAAGCCATTGGTTGTTGTAGCTAAGTTTCACTTACTTTTTAAAAGTTCCATTTCTTTTCTGTTTAACTAGATAATTGCAGCACTAAGAAGCCTTTTTAATAAAGCATAAATGCAATTTTCCAATTGACCCTAAACCAAAAGCATATAAAAAATGTGTTAAAAAAGTACGCTATATAGTCCACGAGGTCACAAAGAGATATGACTTAGTGGCTGAACAATAACGATAACAATTTCACTAATTTATATCTATTCTAAGCTTGTTGAACCCTTTTTTACTTTAAAATTTGTGTTACACCAGAGATTAAAAATAAAGTTGCACTGGAGTGTCTCTCGATGATATCATTTGAAATTATTTCATCCCATATATCTGCCAAGTGGAGTTGGCAGAATTAGAGCTTCAAGATTATATTTAGTTTAGGAAATTGTTTTCAGCAAAGGATATTTAATTCCTGTCAAGTTTGATTAAGATAACTCAAACATCACTCACAGATAAAATGCTGTTTTAGAATTTTTTTTAACTATAGTTGTAGTCAGGTCAAACGGATAGTAATATTTTATCAAAATAGTCTTTTGTCCTTGTTTGCCGATTCATCTCATTTTATATGTTTGCTTTGCTGTTTATTCTTTCTTGAAAATTCTACCATGACAGTGTAAGTGATTATAAACAATCACATAGAGAAACTGGGGAAAACAGTTGAGTCCCAGACAGGTGTACACTGCTGCCTGAGTCCGGAGTGGAGACACTGCTCTGGAGATGTCAGTGTCCTCTGAAAGGACAGGCTATAATGCCTCAGAGACCCTGCAGAGAATCCTGCCTTCACCATGACGGCTGGAGCCAAAATGCAGCTCACATCCACCCAGTATTGCCTTTGTTTCGATCCCCTGACATAGACTTTATAATGCCAGAGTAGACCTCTGAGCTCTGGTGGTGTTCCATGATCCTATTTTACTGATGAGAACATTGAGGCTCAGTGTTATTAATTTAGTTAAGAAGTCTGTTTTAATCAAAATCTTAAGCATATTGTCACTTCCCTGGGGGACCAGTGGTTAAGATTCCACACTGCCAATGCAGGGGGTGCGGGTTCAATCACTGGGTGGGGAACTAAGATCCACATGCTGGGCAGGTAAAGATAAAAACAAGGAAAAGAAAAAATTTAAACTCAATTTTAAAAAATCTTAAGCACACACCATCTTTGATGCATCTGAATTCCCAGCATGACTCATTTAACTTGGAAGTTTCAAACCTGCTATAAAATGTCTGCTCATTGTTCTCATGTAGAACCTCAGAGGAAACACAGAGATTGTTCCTTGCAGGTCTCATGCACTCAGGCACAGAGAACATTCAGGAGAAATGCATTTTCCCAGGGTAAATGCGGACACCCTCCTCCTCATAACTTTCTAACTTGTGTGGCATCTCTAACCACATCACCGTGCAGCTGCCTTTGGCCTCCCCAGTCGCCATGGCCATCCCCAGGCCGCCATTGTGTCTGTTTCCAGCTCACCACCATCTTGGTGATTCTGTCTCCTTTCACCGACTGGAGCTCAGAAAGTGAAGCTTTGTCAATCAGATAACACAGATCACTGAGTCCGCTCCACCAACACTTGATTTCCACGTTTCCCTCTCTGTTGTTAAAGCAGAGGGACATTGTGTCTGTCTCCATTAACTTTTATAACATTCGAGAACCCCTCAGATTCTGAAAATTATGAATGTGTAGTTTTAAAATCTCACTTAATTCCACAATATTCATTAGCTTTATATCTAGGCAAAGGATACCACAATCATGTGGATGGTTAACCAGTGTGGTTAGGAGTGATAATAAACTGAGTTTAATAGTTTAAAATTGGTATTTGTTTTTACTTTTATCATTATCGTGGCTTTTTATTAAACTGTAACAACTTTGAGAATTGGAGTAGCATGGTATTATAACTACTCTGTCAAGTTGAATTTTACGAACAAGATTTTTTTTTTAAATGCTAAACTTTCTACTATGCTATGTGTTAAATTTGTACTCTTAAGCAACCTTTTAATTTCATCTACAACCACGGTTCAACATCAGTCCTTCCAATGAATATTCAGGACTGATTTCTTTTAGGATGGACTGGTTGGATCTCCTTGCAGTCCAAGGGATTCTCAAGGGTCTTCTCCAACACCACAGTTCAAAAGCATCAATTCTTCAGTGCTCAGCTTTCTTTATAGTCCAACTCTCACATCCATACATGACCACTGGAAAAACCATAGCCTTGACTAGACGGACCTTTGTTGGCAAAGTAATGTCTCTGCTTTTGAATGTGCTGTCTAGGTTAGTCATAACTTTCCTTCCAAGTAGTAAGCGTCTTTTAATTTCATTTCATTTTCATTTTGGAGCCCCAAAAAATAAAGTCAGCCACTGTTTTCACTGTCCCCCATCTAGTTGCCATGAAGTGATGGGACCAGATGCCATGATCTTAGTTTTCTGAAGGCTGAATTTTAAGCCAACTTTTTCACTCTCCTCTTTCACTTTCATCAAGAGGCTCTTTAGTTCTTCACTTTCTGCCATAAGGGTGGTGTCATCTGCATATCTGAGGTTACTGATATTTCTCCCAGCAATCTTGATTCCAGCTTGTGCTTCATCCAGCCCAGCATTTCTCATGATGTATTCTGCATATAAGTTAAATAAGCAGGGTGGCAATATACAGCCTTGGCGTACTCCTTTCCTATTTGGAACCAGTCTGTTGTTCCATGTCCAGTTCTAACAGTTGCTTCCTGACTTGCATACAGATTTCTCAAGAGGCAAGTCAGGTGGTCTGGTCTGATGTTGAAGGACTGAGGTTGAAGCTGAAACTCCAAAACTTTGGCCACCTGATGAGAAGAGCTGACTCATTTGGAAAGACCCTGATGCTGGGAAAGATTGAAGGTGGGAGGAGAAGGGGACGACAGAGGATGAGATGGTTGAATGGCACCACCAACTCAATGGACATGAGTTTGAGTAAACTCTGGGAGTTCTTGATGGACAGGGAGGCCTGGTGTGCTGCAGTCCATGGGGTCACAAAGAGTCAGACATGACTGAGCAACTGAATTGAATTGAACTGAACTGAACAATCATGCTAAATTGAGAATTTTTTTTCTCTTATAAAGTTATTAAGTATTAGAAAAATCCTTATATTCAGTTGGCTCTAAAAATCAACCTTTAACTTTTAATAGATAGTATGTCTCAAATATAAAAGCCATAATCTCAAGCTTTCATGCTTGTTCATGAATTTCGCCCTATACAACTTTGTCTTATTAATTAACCCTTAACCCTGGCATTATCATTATTCTTCTAACAATTCTTTAACCAGAAAGGAAATAATATTTGTACTGTTGTTTCTGTTTTACTTTGATTATGGCTCAATATTCATCATTAGCATTTGTCCCTCCCTGAAGTTTTCTCTTGTATAATTGTTATTCATTTTTTAGAGTTTTTTTTTTTTTAACTTTCTAGATTATTTCAGGTCAGTTTCTCTCTGATAAGAAAGTCGGGACTTACGTGGAAGTGGATATGTTTGGTTTGCCTGTGGACACAAGGAGGAAGGCATTGAAGACCAAAACATCACAAGGAAACGCTGTAAATCCCATCTGGGAAGAAGAACCCATTGTATTCAAAAAGGTTGGTCTTGTGTTCTTCACGTCAGATGTTAATGCATCTTCTAGGTGTTTTATGACTTCCCTGGTAGCTCAGACGGTAAAGCGTCTGCCTACAATGTGGGAGACCTGGGTTCAATCCCTGGGTCGGGAAGATCTCCTGGAGAAGGAAATGACAGCCCACTCCAGTATTCTTGCCTGGAGAATCCCATGGATGGAGGAGCCTGATAGGCTACAGTCCATGGAGTCTCAAAGAGTCACTTTCAGGTGTTTTATACTGGAAAAAATATGAAATGAGGACTTACTTATTGTTTCATTTGGGAATTTACACATTAATAATATAATAGCATTTTCAAAACCATCTTGAAAACTTCAAAATTTCTGTGAATTGCTTGTTTGGATTTTTCATAATTATGAATCAATTAATTCTAGGATACCTCATTTGGAAGACCAGAATAATATGTAATTTTAACTCATAGCCTCTCATAATACAAGTGATAAATGATATGTCTTCACTATAATTTGAATGAAGTAGAGTGGTAAATACGGAGTAATATGGTAGCCAAGAGAAAGGAAGTCCATGCTTCCTTTAAAAAGCATAGCAATTAAACTCCCTGGAATCTCCAACCACTGGTGTTGGTCTTTGTAACTTGTCTGGATTCTATCTGATAGTTAATACCTTTCACATTTGACTTGTCTTTCCCTCTCCTTTCACAAAAAAACAGATCTTTTTCACTTCCTTTTTAAACAAAAAGGAAGACATTAAGTGCAGTAGAAAATAGAGAGCAGTCTTATCACTTTGCTTTTATCTAACCAACATATCTACAAAGGCAGCCTTCTGCAAAGGGGGTATCCTATCTACAAAGGCAGCCTTCTGCAAAGGGGGTATCCTATCTGTGGTAGAGATCTCTATACTCCAGCTTTTTTTTCCTTATGTTAATTGGATTTAGTTATGCTGTCTTATAAGCATTCTTATATGAGTATTTTCTAATATACTGAAAACATTTAGAAAATACCTAACCCATTGAAAGTAGTCAATAAATGTTAGTTTTCTTATGTTCCAAAGAAATACATATTTAAGGTATAATTGGCCTCATGGTCTTGACATGTTGATATAGTATAGCTGCATATGTACTCCAGATGTTTTACGCTGAGAGAAAAAAAAGTAAGCAATTTTTTCTTTTTAAGTTGCTCAATCTTGTCCGACTCTTTGCGACCACATGGACTATAGCCTACTAGGCAGGCTCCTCCGTCCATGGGATTTTCCAGGCAAGAGTACTACTTATAGCTAATTTGGGAATTTACAAATAAATAAAGTAATCTCATTTTGAAAGCTATCCTTGAAAGCTACTTTATAATTTTTGCATTTGCTCCGAAGTACAAAGGTAGTTTGCTTTGAAAATATAATAGTGAATGCTCAAACTGTGATTAAACCATTAACTCACAGTATTTAAACGTAGAACTTTTGTCATTTCTGCCTTGAGAATGTTCATGTCAAAAGAAAATGGTCTGTTTGTTGAACAGATTCCTCATTTTGAAAAGGCGATAAAACACAGATGAAGCCATATCTCTGGAAATCCTTCTCTTTTTGAAAATCTAAATTATAGAGCAGTAACTTAACTTTTTATCAATTTGCTCAGCAGAAACTTCTACTTGGATTTGGAAACGTAGGGCCTGTTTGAATATTACCTTTCTAATTCTTTCTGGGAGTCACTCCTTCTTGTAACCACATGTACTCTTAATGTCCTATAGGTGGTTCTTCCTTCACTAGCCTGTCTGAGGATAGCAGTTTATGAAGAAGGAGGTAAATTTATTGGTCACCGAATCTTGCCAGTACAAGCAATTCGGCCAGGTATGGATAGCATTGTGGGAAACTTTTTATCAGAGTTGTAAAGAAAATCATCACTGCCTTATAAGATTATTAAAGAACAATGTAGGAAGCTATTTGTTGTTTTGGTGTTTTACTCTGTAAAAAGGATTATAGGATTATATATTTAAACCTGGCAATATTATGTTTTTGTGATGCGCTATGACTACTAGGCCAGTCAACTCTTGCCAGATGTGATGTGTAACAAACTACCTGAAAATTAAAAGGCTTATAAGAGGTGTTTCATCTTCGTGCTCACAGGTCTGTGGAGTGGTAGGGCTTGGTGAGGTTTGGCTGTGCAACTGTGCTTGAGGCTGTGGGCTTCCCACACCTGCTCACTTAGGGGCTCCAGGTGAAGAGGCAGTTGCACTCCCAGGCATCTCACGGCCGCCCAGTGGGATGCACGCTTGTATCTGCAAGTGTGTGTGAAGCCTCTGCTTGTACACATCACTAACATCCCATTGTCCAAACAGGCTAACCCCCAAATCAAGAAATCATATACAGGGTACAAATTTGGACTGATAATTCAATCTATGACACATGGTTTCAAATTCTCTCTTGTGGGGAAAAACATGGTTGGAAAGGGAGAAAAAAATGCAGAGTCAACATTATTTTCCTGTTTGATGAGAAAAATAATACCCTATCACTCAAGAGCATATGATTAAGATGAGGTAGAAGTAAGCTGTTGGTCATCCAGAGTCACCTGAAATAAGTTCTCTGATCGAGTAGATGTTTCGCATTATAAGAAACTATGATACACGGTATCATGTCACCCCCCGCCCCCCAGGCTATCACTACATCTGTCTGAGGAACGAGAGGAACCAGCCTCTGATGCTACCAGCCCTGTTTGTCTACATAGAGGTGAAGGACTATGTCCCAGACACATATGCAGGTAAACCGCCTAACCTGGAAGGATATCTCCATCTGGGGTCATCCATATTTTTGTGACTCAGTGGAAAGAAAACTGGACTAAACAAAGGCAAGAGAGTGTGACCTCAGAATCACCTCTGTTTGTATGCATGTTTAGAAGTAATCCATCAAACCTTTGTGAGTAAATTTTAGTTTAAATCTCAATAAACTATTGAGCATTTTTATCCATTGGTAATATTATTCTCATGAGTTCAGTACTGTGTAGTATCAGCTACCTGATACTACACAGTCTATCTAGGTCTGTGCAGTGAGTTTGCCTTCAGCCAGTTTTAGAATCCTGACCTTTTCTATGAGTGAAATCGTAAACTGTAGAAATTAACTTATGATGATGTCAGCCTGGAATCATACATTTAAATTCTTGTGGTGCCAAGGTACCTGAGTGGAAGATCCTGGGAAGTGGTGGAGACTATGGCAGTCTTGGAGCGGGTGTCCAATCTGAAGACGACAGCCATAACTCATTCCAGCTAGACAGCATCATGTTCAAATGATACCCATATTGCCAAATCATTGGGTTGTTTCAACGGTCCGTAAAGCAGCCTTTGTTATGGGAAATGTCTCCCCTGTGAATCACCAGTGTGGGAAACAGGACAAATTCATGGGCCGTTTCTGAATTGGATGAAATGCTCAAATAAAACTTAAAAATTTGGAGCGCTGACACATCCTGAGTTGGAGCTTGTCCAGTTTGACTCAGAGATGACCTTTGAGTTCTCTCTTCCTGAGGTTCAGCCAGTGGACACTTGTCCATTTCCAAAGTGTTGGCTGGATAAGTAGATAGTTATATGGGTATATGGAAAGATGGAAGATGGATGGTGAATCAGTAAATGGATGGACAAGTAGAGAGATGATGAACAAATACATGGGTGGATGGGTGATTGGATGGAGGGATGGAGGGATGGAGGGATGGACTGATTCACGGTGGATTATCAGTATCTCCAGGACCATCAATCTAAAATGTCTCTTTCCTATTTAGACGTGATTGAAGCTTTGTCAAATCCAATCCGATATGTGAATCTGATGGAGCAGAGAGCTAAACAACTGGCTGCTTTGACCCTGGAAGATGAAGAAGAAGTGAAGAAAGAGGTGAGAGGGTTGTTCTAGTCTTGTGCGTGGC